>NC_065880.2:13064168-13691787 GCF_932274485.2 Patella vulgata | reverse complement strand
GTCACCGAAAGCTATTTAGGCGTGAGTCCTAATCTTTAAAAACTAAAACTAAACATCACTTTGATTTAAGCGAGAACATGGTACAAGCATACTGACATTCATGATCGCACGGCCGTGTTTTCTATTATCATTATGTCAGCCAAACAGTTAAACCATTCAAAAGTCACGACTTTAAACAAATTTACACAGTGAGACGGCGGAAGACATTGCTCACTTTTTTTCCGCTTTTCGTCTAAATCATATAAAGGTGAACAATGCTAAAATCTATCAGTTATTACGTTCAGGAATTTTGAGTAAAAATGAATACCTTAATGTTCCTCGCTGTCATTGTAGTTCTTTTTATTTCCCATCGTGTAAATGCCTATGGATCATTAAGGAATCAGATTCCTAATGGTTTTTCTGTGAAAAACCCATGTAGTATGTTTGGTCAAACTTGGACTGGAGTTGGACATAGGACAGCTAATGGCGGTGGAGCACTAAATTCGTTTGGTGAGGTACGTTATTCAAATCAGATTTCAAGGTTAATTTATTCTTCGGTTTATTTTAGAATTTCTTACGACGGATGTCCATTTTGGCAAATAAATATATTTCGTACCCAAATTGCTACAGAGTGTAATTAAGATTTATTCTTCGGTTTATTTTAAAATTTCTCACGACGGAAGCCCATTTTGGCAAAAAAATATATGTAGTGCACAAATTGCCACAGTGTAATTATATGTTATTAGCCCAATATTTATTCTCTGTGAAGTTTGTGTGCATAATCTGTGTGTTACACTTAAGAATAATAACTATTATATTTTTTTTTAAATCACGAACTTTCGAGGAACGCCTTGGATCATTGATGCTTATTCAAATACACAATGGTATACGTCAAAGAACCCCAACTAAATAAATGTATGCATAACCTGAATTTTGGATAATTAGTTTTCTGTAGCCTACTTGTAATGAATAATAAACTAGACGATAAAATGAAATCTTGTGAAGGCCAATTTTTCTCATGTTTTAATTAATGTTAATACGTAACTATACGCACTGTCGCAGATATATGAAAGCAAATGAAATGGGGTTTAACGTCCTACTCTTCTGCTCTGACTGGGCTCTGAGGGAAATTTTTCCCGGACAGCGGCGCTAAGGCCTACTCTTATATCGAGGGATCTTTTACGTGCACGCCAATGTGTACACGGGACTCGGTTTTTCGTCCCACCCGAACGACTAGACTGCTGTCCTTGTCAGTCCCTCCGTCCTGCACCACTGACAAGGGGAAACCACGTCGGAAAATCCCGATGAACTTTCTGGACCAACGCCAGGCTAGCGAGCTAGTGTCTTGCTACCGTGTCTCCGATATTAGTTTGAATGAAGCTGTCGGGCGTCATTTGAATAATTTTGAAATAGGGTTTTATGCCCTACTTTTCTGCACCAACTGGGCTAATAAAACTGGCATACGCCTTGCAGTGTGCTATGTGAGGGTAATTTTGCCGAACAGTGACGTTACGACCTACTCTTATTTCGAATTCCAACTGTCAAGGATTCTTTTACGTCCAAGTCAATGTGTACACGGGACCTCGGTTGTATACGCTCCATCCGAACGACTTAACACTGTTTTAGGACGTAAAACCCCATTTCGTTTCGTTTTCAATTTTTACCAGTACTTAATCAAACAATGGGTATAGTCAGGTTTATGCCATAAATATCTTTAAAATACAGATGTGACGTCATCCTTTGATGTTTAGGTACCATTATTTCAAATAATGGTACGGGCAATGTGCCAAGCGTACATTTTTTATACTAGTTGAAATATTGGACCCGCGTGACGTATTTCATTAAAGATGCACGTGCTGGGTAGTGTCTGTATTTTAAGTTGTTTAATGGCCTCGTGCTAAACGCACTCGTGCAATATCAATATATTACTCAATGTATCGCACTCGACCATTAAACTACACTTAGTAGATTCCCTGGCCTTTAACTGACTGCGATATCACTACTGTGGAAGCAGACGTTAAACCACCAACTACAGTTAAACTTCCCCCAGTCAATCAGTCCTAACCGACAAAGCCTCTTTCTGTGGTGTGTGGTTATAGTTGAAACAATCTGATTAAAATACAGATCTATATTTCGTTTCTTTTTTTTATACTTTCGATGGCCTACACAACATGAAGATCTGACAAGTTGTACTCAAAGGTCGTGTCAGGGGTCGTACGAGCGGATTTTGACCCTATGATGTCAGACATTGATTAATCTGGTGGTTTACCAACAGTTCCGTGCGTGGCACGCCAAGAAGTCGCCGTAACAGACCGTTTCATTGGCTTATCCCTCACTTAAACCAAAGCGCCGGTAATATAACAACTCTTCCAGATCCCAGTGTAGTAATGACTAGTAAAAGGAAATCTTGACCTATAAAAAACGAAACGAAATAGGATCTGTGTTTTAATCAGATTGTAGCTGGGAGGGGGCTTTTCATCTTCCGATCTTTTTAAACAGATAGGTAGTAATCACCTTTATAAATTTTAACCGATTTCCTTTAAAACGGATTTAAATGTAAAACATCCGCATTATTTAAAAAGGATATTATATTTTTTATTTGATACAACTGTCTAAACGAAATATATGACCAACAAGGATACGAGATTCATAGCAATGGTATAATCTGACATTAATACCTCGTTGACCATTTCAGACATTAAAGGAGCTAAATCGCTAATATTTTGGACCTAGAAATTGACACAAATGGGTCGCAGCACATATAATAATGTAATATGAATGTATATAAACTGATTTACATGCAATCGTTTCTGTTTTTACTATAATTTCTAATCAGTTATGGTCGGTGAAATACGACAGAAGTTTCAATCGAATGGCAATCTCAAGCGTCTGGTTAGTCCAGTCTATCCTGATAGTATTTATTGCGCATTCTTGCCAGGTAGGAATATCGCGTCACCGTTTGACATGACTTGTGGAATATGTCCAGCCTCGTTCTCGGAGTCCCTTGTTACAAATGGCACTGAAAGGCATGGTACACGATTCGTGTACAAATAGTAAAATGTTTATTTCGTCTTAAATATTGGATATCAGAAGCGTATCGGGACTAACATATGGTTCAATTTTATTCCAATAATTCGCTTGCGAATAGGGGTCTTTGACAGTGGGAGGAAACCGGGGGACCCGAGGAAAACCAACGAGGTTGAACAGGCGACCCTACTCCTTGTCACGTACAACCGGGGAATCGAAACCACACCAGTTGACTCAATGACAGACCTTATCATACAGCGCGCACGCGCTAACAATTCGGCCACCCAACCTCCCCATTTCACCTGGAAGGTGAACCAGTCTGCATGGTGAACAGGGTGATTGTAGATTCATTTTATAAGTCTTAGTAATTAAATAGAATTAAATAGATAAAAAAAAACCAAGAAGCTGGAAAAACATTTCTCTATATATGTATATTACAATAACCAGTCTAATGAATACATAACAACAAGCTGGAAAAACATTACTAAGACTTATAAAATAAATATAAATGTATACAACCGTTTGTTAATTTGCAATATTGATATGTACATATACTATATATGTAGAGTGGTTTTATATAAGTTTAACACTATTCCGGAAGCAATGGCCCGAGAAATCCCTCTCTGGCCATTGCTGGATTGACTTCTGATACTTGAGCTTTTGAGGGAGTGTGTCTATTTCCCGTTCAATCAAATCTCTTCTAAGTACAGCAACATGACAGCTCTTTGTTTAATCTGAGGTCTTCCCTAAAACTTTGGACAGTTATTTAATGTATTTAAAACAGAGAAAGTATCGTTCGTCTCCAAACACCATTGTTTACATTGTAGCCGGTTTTGATAGCCTCGTTTGTCACGCGATTAGTTTTTCTGCAATATTCTGCTATGCACTGGTAATTGGGCGTAATAAACTTCGCGAGGCATGACGTAACGTTATGCAAACATATTTGGAGCTCTGTTTAAACCCGAATGATATTGTTACGCAGTTAGGATTTAGTTGTTGATCGGACTATTGATCAGTCATAATTTGGAACAGTAATTTGCTTTCATTACGGCAGTGTTGAGTGGGATTACTGCGAGGAGTATGGGGTTTAACCTGTTCCCCAGCCCATTTCAGACATCCTGAATGTAATATTGTCGTGATTTGTCTACCACGTTTGATTGCCGAGTAAAACAAAATAGTCGGTGCATCTTGCTGGGATTTTATTTCGTACTTCCATTAGCAGACTATATTGTTATAAAACATTTAAACGGGCATCTAGCTCTTCGATGCATTAGTGCTGATTGTATCAATTTCTAACAACAGAATTCAACCATACGTTAATCGGAATTCTGGGTATATCAGAATCCAGGATTAGATCTTGGTGTCACGGTTTGATTCAGTACTAGGTACCGAGACAAACCGCAACACGACATGGGATCGAGAAGCAATATGTATAGCCAGAAAGGTAACATTATCCCGGAATTATTCCACACACTGGCCTAAGCATGTAATCTTTGTTTCAGAATGAAATCAATGAATTTCGATTCTATGTGAATTTCACGTTCGTTAAACTAGAAAACATCAATACATCTCCCCTGTATTGCAATCTTTGCTTTGGCTCCCAATTCAGCAAAGAATTACGTTCAAGTTACTCCTCTTTATCTTCAAAGCGTTAAATTGCCAAGCTCCATCTTATATAAAAAGTCTTGTAGAACTCTAGACTACCAGCAGAAATCTCCGTTCTCAGAAAAAAACATCTTCTAATATCTCCAGCCATTAACTTAAAACTTTCAAAACGTGCCTTTTCTTATGCTGGTCATACTACCACAGTCAATAAAACAATTACCGTCTGTGGGCCATTTTAAATCTCAACTCAAAACATTCTTATTTCAAAAACCCTGATCTGTAAATAATCAGTGAATATAAAAACCAACAGCGCCTTAATGACTAGAGAAGCCTAATCGAAACGCCGCTCAGTAATAAGCAGTAATTGTATTCCATAGAATTGTGACCTGTATACTCTAGTTCAAATACTTAATGCCATTGAAACAGCCTTAGAGACTGTTTTCTTCAGTATTAACGCGCTTTATAAATGACGATATTATTATTATTATTTTGTTTTGTAGGCCTTTGAAAGAGCTGGACTAGTATGGAGTCTCGAACTATGTTTTGAAGATTCTGATGGTGATGGTTTAACTAACGGTCAAGAATTAGGCGACCCTAACTGTCAGTGGTCAGAAGGCGAGCCAGTGCCTTCTCAAGCGCGAGGGCACCCAGGTAAACCCATCCACTCCCTGTCGTTATACATATTTAGTATGTAAAATGTATGTAATATATCTAATAAGTTATGCCTCCCTTTTTTAAATGAAAAAACCCCAAAAAACAAAAAAAACCCCAACAAATGACTAAGTTTAGTTGTAGACGCTTTCATAAAACATTAGCTTATTTTGTCAAGAATCTACACCGGTGTCGCGGGTTGACTCGGTACCCAGTTTTGCACGGGTCTTGTGCATGAAACTCAAGGAAAATGAGTTCCCTACCGCCCAGAACAGTAGGATGTTAAACCCCATTTCATTTCATTTCCGTTGATATTTAACCTTTTTTTTATATAACGGCCAACAATTAATTTATCATGTTGCGTTACTTATATTTTTATGCTGGTTATATGCAAGAGCTGAGTACAGCAAACAGTCCAACGCTTTGGTTTGGTGTTGTATATTGTGTATACATGTATTATACATGTATTTTCAATTTTACTTATCATTATTTGGGTTTGGCTTAGGCAGTGCTGTTAATTATAATATGTATCTTCTATTTTACCAATCTAATTAAAATACAGATCTATATTTCGTTTCGTTTTTTTATACTGTCGATGGCCTACACTACAGGAAGATCTGACCGGTTGTTGTGAGAGGTCGCGTCAGAGGTCATACGAGCGGCTTTTGACCTATGACGTCAGACATTTTTGATTAGCCAATCAGCATTGATGTTTCTAGTGGATTACCCACAGTTCGGTGCACCACACGCCAAAAGCTCGCTGTAACAGACCGTTTCATTGGCCAAACGCTCACATCATCCAGAACACGTCAATGACAACAACTCTTCCAGATCTTAGTGTAGTAAAGACAAGTAAAACGAAATTTTGAACTATAAAAAACGAAACGAAATAGGGTCTGTGTTTTAATCAGATTGTCAGTTTACTTGCTAAAATATCACTACAAGGTCGGATTGTTTTTGTAACTAAAATATATAAGATATCGAGCCGAAACGCGACACACGACACCACTCCAGTTAATGCCGCTAGTCAGTTGAAACAATGCAGGCTACTTTGAATTATAAAATCAAATCTCATTTAATATATATTAATCTATATGCCGGTACTTGTTAAGAAGCTGGAGATAAATCGAAGGAATCACACGATAAAGGAAAAAAAAAAAAAGCGCCAGCTGTTGGTAAGCAAAGTTTATCCAAATCAATCTAAAACATTCATGAAATCCTTATACGGCATTTAGTAACTGAACATATGATATAAAACACAAATTTATATGAAAAACAATCACTGAGTTTATTTCACACTACGTTTCAACAAGTTCCTCTTGTCGTTGTCATTACTTACTTGAGAACGACAAGAGGAACTTGTTGAAACGTAGTGTGAAATAAAATCAGTGATGGTTTCCCATATAAATTTGTGTTTTATATCATAAAACATTAATGTGATTAATTTCCACATACATTTGGGTTATATACAGTAAACTTCGCGGAGCAATTATTTTGTTTAGATGGCAAACGAAAATGACCATATAAAAATGACCATATAAAAATTTCTTCAACTAAACCCGGGAGGCGAGCAGCTTTTTGATGTTGTTCATTTTTTAACTTGGAAAATCACGTTGAACTTTCTCGGCCAACACCGGGATCCAACACGGGACCTCCAGGTTAGCGAACCAACATCTTATCTGACGGGGGGAGGGGGGGCGGCGAATGGTTAGCATGTGCGCGCTGTATCATAAGGTCTGTCATTGAGTCAACTGGCTGGGTTTCGATTCCCCGGTTGTACGTGACAAGGAGTAGGTTCGCCTGTCCAACCTCGTGGGTTTTTTCCGGGTCCTCCGGTTTCCTCCCACTGCTAAAGACCCCTACGCGCAAGCGAATTATTGAAATAAAATTAAACCATGTGTTAGTCCCGAAATGACCTAGTTGTGTCGACTGGACGTTAATCCCCATTTCTCTCTCTCTCTTATCTGACCGAGTCGCTGCGGCTTAGACATCATACATTAGACAGTTTACATGCCTGAGCCTTACCCCGTTAGGTTCTCTCACTTTATTGGGGGTCCGGGCTCAATAATTCTTTTGAAAGACTGGCTGTATAAATGCCACTTTCTACAACACATCCTGATGTTTCTGTATATTGTGTGGTAATCTTACCAATTCATCAAAAACGACACAAAATCAACATTAAAAGTGCCCTTAAACTATGTAAGAATATAAACTTCTTTAAAGTCCCCCAAGCAACACAAAGTTACTGTACCCTTTAAACCGGTTTGTTGACTCATTGTATCGACGGTTGGTAGCCCTGCAGGCGCAGTTATGGTTGTGTATGGGTAACTTGATCACAGTTGTCACATAAAATATCTTCATTATCAAAATCGATAAAATGAACAATTTGTTGTCATCTTTCTATATTCAACATATGTTGAAGTTATCTGAAACAGTCAGATACTCACAGGGACCTGGAACAAGCAATTATCTTCTAGTGTCATTCTGGCGTATATCTGGTGGTTTGCCAAACGGATAACAAGCTTATCCGGTCATATTAGTGACCATTCACACGGCCATTGGTCGGAAAAGGGTCCGCAATTGGCAAATCTATCGAAAAGCATCGATTTTTTTTTAGCGCCTAACGAAACGAAGATGAAAGTAAAAGTTTCGCTTTTAATTTTGTTTTTAATGATATCGGATACCAGTCAGCCTACCTAGAGCGATCGATAACCTCGTGGATGATCACTTGCGTTTACAGGCCAAGACTATGCCCCGTTTAGATAACAAACCTCATCTCTCAACCCTCCGTATTTTGAGATAAGAGATGGTGCTATATAGTTCCACGTAGCAAAGTCCAACGCAAATCACATCGGGCCTCAGTAAGCAAAATTGACCATATTTTTCATCTAAACAACGATTGATTATTGTTATTTATAATATTTCTGCCACATTCAACTAAATAATCGTATTTAAAATCGAGGCGTTAAGCCGTTACTAGGAGATGTATGACGGTGTATGTCGGATAAAAACAACGCTCCACTAGAACTGCGAAGCAGTAATGACGGGTTTCACCGGTGCCTTTGAACATATGTCACTTCCGGTACCGATGAAACCATTAAACAGGTTTCCATTTAAGCATTGCACACGTCACATAAAATGTACGCAGAATCAACCAAATCGGCAATATCAATTCATTGTATACATTCATTACATGTAAGTGATCCTGACAACATTACATTACTTTCGGTGATAATGAAAATGTTAAATTAGTTTCATGAAATCAGAAATAGCGTAAGGCATCACATGGTGAAAATTTTATGTAAATCAAATAATATTTGCCACTTTTATAGACCAAAATCCATGAAAAGTGACTTGTAGAAAATCGTCTTTTTCTCTGCAACCGTATTTGGTATTTGTATGATCGTGTGGGTTCAATCTATTTGTTGATTGGAATCAAATATCATAATTTTAAAATCAATACAAATCAGACTCATTTGAATAAAATATCTGTTTCGAAGGCTAAAAATACAGTTTTTGCCACAATGACGTTACTTCCGGTAACAGTAAAAGTGTTAAATTACTTGTATGAAATCGTAAATGGCATTAGGTATCACACACGGGGAATTTTATGAAAATCGAATAATAATTGACACTTTTATGGACCAAAAACCTTGAAAAGTTACCTGTTGAAAATCGTCTATTTCTCCGCAACTGAACAAGTTAGAAACCATTTTGTGATATCTATATGATCGTTTGGGTTCATTCTATTAGTTGATTGGAATCAAATATCAAAATTTTAAACAAATAACAAATAAGACTCATTTGAATAAATTACTGGTTTTGAAGGTTATAAATACAATTTTTGCCCAAGTTACGTCATTTCCAGTGACATTGAAAATGTTAAATTGGTTTGACCTTGTTAAAATTGACATTACGCATCAAATGGTGTCACTTTTATGAAAATCGAATAATAATTGACTCTTATACAGGCAAACTAGCGTAAAAAGTGACTCATACAAAATTGCCCATTTCTCGGCAACTGTTCATATTACAAATTAATTTTCACATACATTCTCTTCGTATGGATTATTGCTACTAGTTTATGAAAGTTGCTAAGAAATATTTTAAAATATGAAAAGCCTGAATGGGTTGTGAATAGCTCATTTTTTCACCTTTTTTCACCTTTAAATCGAAATGATCCGAAAACGAAATAATAATTAAAAAAACTGAGCGCGATGATTTCTGCGCATTAACAGGGCAAACCCTTTCAGTCATACCAGATTTGAAAAAAATAATATTTGCTTTCAAAAAGTGGTACCGAAATCTCAAAATTGCAGTTTTTGCTAAATTTATGTTACTTCCGTTGCCGAAAGGAAAATGTACCGGTAACAAAAAAAATGACATATGAACTTTGTTTTATACAAATCGAACAATAAATAATTAATCCAGGACTGAAAAACTGAATTAGCCAATGGGGGCCAAGGAAAAATACGGTGTTGACATTTTTTGTCCAATCAGATGACCCTTTAACTCTTGGTAAAATACCACATAAAAATATTCATTAATAAAAAAGTTTTTCGTAAAAATTTAAATTTTCAAAATTTGGCGCCTAATATCTCAGAAGATTCGTCGAAAATAAAAAATCCAAAGAACCTTAGCTATGTGCCTTGTCTCTGGCTATGTCAAAATGTATCAAATATTACAATTTGACAATTATTGATAACATTACGGCAAAATATCGAAAAACGAAAACTTCGGTGATTTCGGACATTTCGCATTGTCGCAGAACGTTGGAAATAACAAAAACTATAATTTTGACAGTTCGGTACCACTTTTTGAAAGCAAATATTATTTTTTCAAAATTTGATATTAACAAAAGGATGCGCCATGCAAAGGCGCATAAAACATCGGTCTCAGTTTTTTTTAAATTTCGATTTCGTTTTCGGGCTATTTCGATTAAAAGGTGAAAAAAGGTGTAAAATTAAGCTATTTATAACCCATTCAGTGTCTTCATATTTTAAAATATTTCTTCGTAACTATCATAAACTCGTAGCAATAATCCATACGAAGAGAATGTATGTGAAAATTAGTCTGTAATATGAGCAGTTGCAGAGAAGTAGGCAATTTTGCATGCGTCCCTTTTCACGTTATTTTGCCTGTAAAGGAGTTAACTATTATTCGACTTTCATGTTTTTTTTTACTATTTGATGCCTTATGCCAATTTTGACTAGGTCAAACCAATCTAACATTTTCGCTGTCACCGGAAATGACATCATTTGGGCAAAAACTGTATTTTTAGTCTTAAAAAGAGATATTTTATTCAAATGATTATTATTTGTTATGTTTTTAAAATTATGATATTTGATAAAAATCAACAAATAGAAAAGACCTATACGATCATACAGATACCACAAAATGGTTTCTAACTTGAACGGTTGCAGAGAAATAGACGATTTTCTACAAGTCAGTTTTCATGGTTTTTGGCCCATAAAAATGTCAATTATTATCAGATTTTCATAAATTGTCACCATGTGATGCCTTATGCCATTTATGATTTTATAGAACTAATTTAACATTTTCATTATCACCGGAAGTAATGACATTTTGGTAAAATCTGTTTTTTAGCCTTCAAAACTAATATTTTCTTGAAGTGAGTTATATTTATCATTCGTTTAACATTATGATATTTTATTCCAATGGACGTATAGATTGGATCAATAAGATCATATAGATGTCCAAAAATTGCTTCTAGCATCTTCCCTTGTCGAGAAATTTCCATTAGAAAGTCAGCTAACTTAGCGGTAAGTTAGTAACAAATTTTGTCAGGATTACTTTTTTGACATATGTAACACATGGTAACACATGTATAAATGGAATTGATATTGCTAGATTTGGTTGTTTCTTCGACCATTTTATAACACGTCTGCAATGCTTATGTGGAAATCTGTTTAACGGTTTCATTGGTAACAGAAGTGGCATAAGTTCAAGGGTAACGAGGCACCAGATGTGACATAAGTTCAGGGGTAACGTTGGACCGTTGAAACCCGTCATTACTGCATCGCAGATCTAGTAATGATTGTTTTTACCAAAAAATCAATCATCCAACACGTTGGCCGTTTTATTTTCCACTTGAGCATATCTCAGAAACTACTTGTCGGATCGATCTGATATCTTTGGTTATACGGGAAAATTGGCATAGCATAGATATTAAATCTATTTCGAACATTCTGAGACAATGACAAATGTCCGAAATCACCGAAGTTGTGGTTTTTTTTTAAATATTGCCGTAATATTTACAAAAATCGACGGATTTTAACATTTGATACATTTTGACATAGCCGGAGACAGGGCAAATAGCTACGGTACTTTAGATTTTTGATTTTCGACGAATTTTCGCTGATATTATGCGCAAAAGTTTGAAAATTTAAATTTTTACAAAAAACTTTGTTATTGAGGAATATTTTTAATGGTATTTTACACATGATTAAAGGGTCATCTTACTTGAGCAAAAATGTGAACAATTTTTGTCTCAGTAATTTACGTTAGCCGCCATTGGCTAGTTCAGTTTTTCGGTCCTAGAGTAATTATTTATTGTTCGTTCATAGGGTCCGTTTTCGGAAATGTCATTTTTCATGTTACCGATAAAGTTTCCTGTCGGCAATGGAAGTGACATAATTTTACCAAAAACTACAATTTTGACAGTTCGGTACCACTTTTTGAAAGCAAATTTTAAAGGCGCAAAAAACATCGGACTCAGTTTTTTAAATTTCCATTTTGTTTTCGGGCTCTATCGATTAAAAGGTGAAAAAAGGTGTAAAATTAAGCTATTTACAACCCATCCAGCGTTTTCATATTTTCAAATATTTCTTGGTAACTTTTATAAACTCGTAGCAATAACCCATACAAAGAGAATGTATGTGAAAATTAGTCTGTAATATCAGCAGTTGTCGAGAAACAGGCCGTTTTGCATGCGTCATTTTTCACATTATTTTGCCTGTAAAATAGTCAATTATTATTCGATTTTCAATTTCGTTTTACTATTTGATGAATAATGCAAAATTTGACTAGATCAAACCAATTTAACATTTTCACTGTCACCGGAAATTACCTCGTTTGGGCAAAAATTGTATTTTATTAAAATGAGTTTTTTGTTTATATGTTTTTAAAATTATGATATTTGATTCCAATGAACAAATAGAATGAACCAATATGATCATGCAGATACCACAAACTGATTTCTAACGTGTACGGTTGCAGAGAAAAGGATGATTTTCTACTAGTAACTTTTCAAGGTTTTTGGTCTATAAAAGTGTCAAGTATTATTCGATTTTTATAAAATTTTCACCATGTGATGCCATGTGACATTTCTGATTTCATAAATCTAATTTTACATTTTCATTCTCACTGGAAGTAATGTCATTTTGGCAAAAAACTGTATTTTCGGCCTTCAAAACAAATATTTTCTTGAAGTGAGTTATATTTAGCATTCGTTTAACATTATGATATTTTATTTCAATGGACATATAGATTGAATCAATTTGATCATATAGATGTCCACAAATTGCTTCTAGCATCTTCCGTTGCCGAGAAATAACCACTTTTGTCAGGATCCTTTTTTTAAAGATTTTTTGCCTTATTAATTTCAGTTTATTGGTTCTAGGTTACTTATTTACTTCCCGATATTTATAATACAAAGTTCATATGTTTCATGGTGCAAATCGCTAACTTTTTTGTTACCGATAATGTTTTTTATGTCGCCACCGGAAGTGACGTAATTTTGCGAAAATTTTCAATTTTGACCGGGATCACTTTTTAACATATGTAACACATGGTAACAGGTAACAAATGTATAAATGGAATTGATGTCCCTGGATTTGGATGATTCTCTGTCTATTTTGTAACACGTGTCCAATGCTTATGTGAAAACATGTTTAACGGTTTCATTGTTACCGGAAGTGACATAACCCTAACCCTAACCCTTTACTTCACTTTGTCGTATTAGCTGGAACACTCAGAGTTATACAAATTGATTATTATTATTATTAAACGTTAGGACAAATAACGTGGGAAGTCTTCTCTTTAAAGAAAACGTATTGCTTAATGTCACTCCTATTGTACGGTGTATGTGAAGCTTGTAATGTATTACCGACTTCAAATCATTTCTAAAAACAATATTTTTTTTAATTACGACGGACCAATAGGCTTAGATGACTTTAACCATGTTTATATAATATGCAGATTTCGTTCTAAGTATAAGATGTTTAACACATAAGTACAAGTAAGTAAGTAGGCTTATCATCAAATATTGCGATCATTAGAAGTGGAATAATTGCCGATAGTTCATCAAACTGCTTCTACTTTGATATATTAACCAGTGTTTGATTCTACGGGGTGATTGGATAAATTACCCCGATTAAACTCTATATTTATTTATGTAAAGAATAAAACATAAAAACATGCGAGAAAATCAATACAGCTGAGCACATGATAAATTGAAGATTTGGAAAACGTTTCTCACAATCTATTCTCTATCTTTTTTGTAAGTTTATTTTGAGATTTAAATAAAATATTCACTGATTCAATCAATAGGAAATTTTCCATAATGGCTGAATTAATGCTACATGTGCAAAACAACTGTTTTATTATTGGTTAGAAATGTATTGTTTTCTAGACATCTGTCATACAATAACTTGTTGGATGGTGAAAGAAATGTTGTAGTGTTGCTTGTTTGTCATGTTTTTAAAACATTTGGTGTATTGTTTGATTCTCTAGAAATATGTACAAATAAACAAAATCAATTTCAAGCCATGTAAAATTTATTATTAAATGAATCCACGTCAAATGTTTCTACCAAGATAAAAGTTTGAATATTTTTGATGTGTCGTATTTTAAACTATTTTCGAAGAATTCAAATTTTCACCAAATATTCACCAATTCCAGATAAAAAGGTCCTTGGAGCTACCAACAACAATCCAAATCACACAGTCACGGGTAAAACAAGCTATTGGACGTATTATACATTTAGTCTCAGGTTAAAGAAGCAGAGAGAGAGAGAGAAATGGGGTTTAACGTCCACTCGACACAAACTAGGTCATTTTGGGACTAACATATTGTTCAATTTTATTTCTATAATTCGCTTGCGCGTAGGGGTCTTTAGCAGTGGGGGGAAACCGGAGGACCCGGAGAAAGTTAAAGAAGCAATCCAATGTATTATAATAATATACAGTATAATGATCTATACTAAAGGATAAGAGGGCAGAATTCACATAGGTTGATCTTTAAATACCTAACATAAGCACATACACGTGCAAAGAACAAAAACGTTATACACACCAGTCCAATACTTTTCTAAAAATGAGAGAGAGAGAGAGAGAGAGAGAGAGAGAGAGAGAGAGAGAGAGAGAGAGAGAGGGAGGGTAACGTCGACTCGACACAAACTAGGTCATTTCGGGACTAATATGGTTCAATTTTATTTCAATAATTCAAGGGATTGGACAGGCGACGCTACTCCTTATCACGGTACAACCAGGGAATCAAAACCACGCCAGTTGACTCAGTTACAGACCTTATGATACAGCGCGCACGGGTTAACCATTAGGCCATCCATCCCCCTTACTCAAAATGAAAAACAGACATACAATAAGGAATATTTCCCAAATGTTGTATAATAATATTGTAAGTAATAATCGGCTATTTGGCATAGAGCAAGTTCAAAGGTAATGTGGCACCGGTGAAACCCGTCATTACTGCGTCGCAGTTCTAGTTATACATTTGTTGCCATGTGTTACATGAGTCAAAAATGTGATTCTGACAAAAATTGTTACTGACCTGCCGCTAAGTAAGCTGACTTTCTAATGGGAAATTAAAATGCGAAAAAAATCTGAAAAATTGATCCTGACAAAATTGGTTATTTCTCGACAAGGGAAGATGCTAGAAGCAATTTTTAGACAACTATATGATCGTATTGATTCAATCTATATGTCCATTGGAGTCAAATATCATATTGTTAAACAAATAATAAACATAACCCACTACAAAAAAAATATTTGTTTTGAAGGCTAAAAATACAGCTTTTGCAAAAATGACATTAATTTCAGTGATAATGAAAATGTTAAATTAATTCTATAAAATCATAAATGGCCTAAGGTATCACATGGTGAAAATGTTATGAAAATCGGATAATAATTGACACTTTTATGGACCAAAAACCATGAAAGGTGACTTGTAGAAAATCGTCTATTTCTCTGCTACCGTACAAGTTAGAAACCATTTTGTGGTATTTGTATGATCGAATGGGTTTATGCTGTTTGTTTATTTGAATCAAATATAATAATTTTAAAAACATTACAAAAAAAGAATCATTTGAATAAAATATTGCTTTTTAAGGCTAAAAATACAGTTTTTGCCCAAATGATGTCATTTCCGGTGACAGCGAAAATGTTAAATTGGTTTGACCAAGTCAAAATTGGCAAAAGTCATCAAATGGTAACAAAAAAATGAAAATCGAATAATAATTGACTCCTTTACAGGCAAAATAATGTAAAAAGTGACGCGTACAAAATTGCCTATTTCTCGGCAACTGCTCATATTACAAACTAATTTTCACATACATTCTCTTCGTATGCATTATTGCTACGAGTTTATGAAAGTTACGAAGACATATTTTAAAATATGAAGACGCTGAATGGGTTGTAAATAGCTTAATTGTTCACCGTTTTTGACCTTTTAATCGAAATAGCCCAAAAACGAAATCGAAATTAAAAAAACTGAGTCCGATGTTTTGTGCGCCTTTGCATGGCGCATCCTTTTGGTAATATCAAATTTTGAAAAAATTATATTTGCTTTCAAAAATTGGTACCGAACTGTCAAAATTATAGTTTTTGTTAAAATTATGTCACTTCCGGAGCCGACAGATAACTATATCGGTAACAAAAAAAATGACATTTTGGAAAAAGGAGCATATGAACTTGGTTTTAAACAAATTGAACAATAAAAAAATCAATCTACGAGCGAAAAACTGAATTAGCCAATGGACGTCAAGCAAAATTATCTAGACAAAAATTGTTGACATTTTTGCTCAAATCAGACGACCCTTTAGCCTTGGACAAAATACCATAACGAAATATTTTTTAATAAAAAAATTTTTGTAAAAATTTAAATTTTCAAAATTTGGCGCTTAATATCTCAGAAGATTCATCGAAAATCAAAAATCTAAAGAACCGTAGCTATTTGCCTTGTCTCTGGCTATGTCAAAATGTATCAAACCTTAAAATCCGGGAATTATTGTTAATATTACGGCAATATTTAAAAAAAAAAGCAACTTCGGTGATTTCGAACATTTCGCATTTTCGCAGAATTTTCGAAATATATTTAATCTCTAAGTCATGCCATCTTTCCTGAAAAACCAAAGATATCGGATCAATCCGAAGGGTAGTTTCTGAGATATGCTCAAGTGGAAAATAAAACGGCCAACGTGTTGGATGATTGTTTTTTTGGTAAAAACAATCATCACTATAACTGCGACGCAGTAATGACGGGTTTCACCGGTGCCCCGTTACCCTTGAACATATTTCACTTCCGGTACCGATGAAACCATTAAACAGGTTTCCATATAAGCATTGCACACATCAAATAAAATGTACACAGAATCAACCAAATCCAGCAATATCAATTCATTGTATACATTTGTTACATGTAAGTGATACTGACAAAATTACATTACTTCCGTTGATAATGGAAATGTTAAATTAGTTTTATGAAATCAGAAATGGCATAAGGCATCACATGGAGAAAATTTTATGTAAATCGAACAATAATTGCCACTTTTATAGACCAACAACCTTGAAAAGGGACTTGTAGAAAATCGTCTATTTCTCTGCAACCGTACAAGTTAGAAACCATTTTTTGGTATCTGTATGATCGTATGTGTTCAGTCTATTTGTTGATTGGAATTAAATATCATAATTTTAAAAACATTACAAATTAGACTCATTTGAATAAAATATCTGTTTTGAAGGCTAAAAATACAGTTTTTGCCAAAATGACATTACTTCCGGTGACAGTAAAAGTGTTAGATTACTTGTATGAAATTGTAAATGGCATTATGTATCACACGGTGAAAATTTTTTATGAAAATCGAATAATATTTAACACTTTTATGGACCAAAAACTTTGAAAAGTTACCTGTTGAAAATCGTCTATTTCTCCGCAACTGAACAAGTTAGAAACCATTTTGTGATACCTATATGGTTGTATGGGTTCATTCTATTGGTTGATTGGGATCAAATATCAAAATTTTAAACACATAACAAATACCACTTATTTGAATAAAATACTGGTTTTGAAGACAATAAATACAATTTTTGCCCAAATTACGTCATTTCCGGTGACATAGGAAATGTTAAATTGGTTTGACCTTGTTAAAATTGACATTACGCATCAAATGGTGTCACTTTTATGAAAATCGAATAATAATTGACTCTTTCACAGGCAAACTAGCGTAAAGGGTGACTCATGCAAAATTGCCCATTTCTCGGCAACTGCTCATATTACAAACTAATTTTCACATACATTCTCTTCGTATGGATTATTGCTACTAGTTTATGAACGTTTCGAAAAAATATATTTAAATATGAAAAGCCTGAATGGGTTTCGAATAGCTTTAAATCGAAATGATCCGAAAACGAAACAAAAATTAAAAAAACTGAGCGCGATGATTTTTGCGCCTTAACAGGGCACACCCTTTCAGTCATACCAGATTTGAAAAAAATAATATTTGCTTTCAAAAAGTGGTACCGAACTGTCAAATTTGCAGTTTTTGCTAAATTTACGTCACTTCCGCTATCGAAAGGAAAATGTACCGGTAACAAAAAAAAATGACATTTTGGACCACGGAGCATATGAACTTTGTTTTATACAAATCGAACAATAAATAATTAATCCAGGACTGAAAAACTGAATTAGCCAATGGGGGCCAAGGAAAAATACGGTGGCAAAAAAATGTTGCCATTTTTGGTCAAATCAGATGACTCTTTAACCCTAAGTAAAATACCACATAAAAAACTGCTCATATTACAAACTAATTTTGAGATAGATTCTCTTCGTATGAATTAATGCTACAAGTTTATAAAAGTCAAAAAGAAATATTTTAAAATATGAAACGCCTGAATGGGTTGTAAATAGCTCAATTTTACACCGTTTTTCACCTTTAAACCGAAATGGCGCAAAAATGAAATCGAAATTAAAAAAACGGCTTTCGACTTTTTTTGCCCCTTTACACGGCGCAACTTCTTTCTTTTTACTTATTTTAAAAAAATAATATTTGCTTTCGAAAAGGCGTACCTTACCGCCAAAATTGTAGTTTTGGTCAAAATTACGTCATTTCCGCTGCTGACAGAAAGCTTTATCGGTAATAAAAAAGTTGAGACTTTGCACCATGGAGCATATGAACTTTGTTTTATACAAATCGAGCAATAAATAAATAACCTAGAACCCATAAACTGAATTAGCCAATAGCGGCCAAGGTGAATTATCGATACAAAATTTTTTTATATTTTTGCTCAAATTACATGACCCTTTAATTATAGGTAGAGCGCCATAACAAAATATTAATAAATAAAAAAGTTTTTTGTCAAAATTTAAATTTTCAAAATTTGGCGCCTAATATCTTCGAAGATAAATCGAAAATCAAAAATCTAATCAATCGTAGCTATTTGCCGTGTCTCGGGCTATATCAAAAATGTATCAAATGTTAAAATCCGACAATTATTGTTAATATTACGGCAATATTTCAAAAAACGACAACTTCGGTGATTTCGGACATTTCGCATTGTCACAGAAACCCTAATAATAATCCGAACAAAAACAATAGTGTTTCACATTTTACCATTGGTACACGAATCGTGTACTATAATGCATTTCAGCGCCATTTGTAACGAGGGACTCGAAGAACGGTCACGCGATATTCTTATCTGGAGATCATTCGCAATAAATACTATCGGTGTAGACTGGAATAACCAGACTCTAGTGATTGCCATTCGATTGAGACTTCTGGTGTATTTCGCCGAACATAACTGATTAGAAATTACAATATTTTTTTCAAAAATTGAATACAAATCACTTTACATACATTCATATTACGTTAATATGTGCTTTTAGAACCATTTTCATCTATTTTAAGGTTCCAAAAAATAGATACATACAACCTTTAAGGTGCCTCCATTCCGCATCGAAAGTATCAATCACATAAAATGAAATGAAATGAAATGGGGTTTAACGTCGTACTGTTCTGCTCCGAACTGGACTAATGAAGACGGGCATACGCCATACAGTGTGCTATGGTGGAAATTTTGCTCGGACAGCGGCACTACGGCCTACTCTTATATCGAATTCCAACTGTCAAAGGATCTTTTACGTGTACGCCAATGTGTACACGGGACCTCGGTTTTTTGTCCCATGAACATATGAGCATGACACAATCAACATACCAGATATAGTGTAACTCCACCAAAAGGTTGTGGTGATTGTAAGTGTGCACAAGTCTCTATTTGCTCCTTTTAAAACGTGTTGGACATGATGGACGGATACAGACCTATATTATGCTAAAATTGATCAAAAATTAAAGATATGACTTACCTGTGTATGCCACGTGAGCGTATCGAGCCCTGAATGGTACATGTATTGTACATATTAGACTTGTTACGTCTTCATTATTATTGCTGTATACGCATGAATACTCACTGATGCTCTATGATAGTGTAGCCTCCCTGTACAAATATAGATTGATCCAAACCACTACATTTAAAACGCCCCGAATTAATTACGAGAACAGATATTGCCTACAACATATTGTCAACTGATAGAATCGATTCTTTTGATTATTTATTACATATGTAAATATATGTACATAATAATTATACGTTTATGGTCTGAAACCTGATTTATTCCTGGTTCTCCGGTTTCCTTTCAATGTTTAAAGACCCCTGCAAGTTATTCAAATAAACATACAGCATATTCATTATAGCCCAATGATATATATTATGTATTGTTTAATGGTCTAGAGCGAGACATTAAGTAATATAGTGTAACAACAAGAGGGTCGTAGGCCCGAGTGTTTTTACAATATATTACGCAATGTCTTAAGCTCGTGTGTATATTACTTGTGAAATAACGTTTTCGGAATTACTGAAATCAATATTGGGTTCAAAATTTAATTTCCGATAAGATTGTCACACATCAAATTTGTACGTAAGCTAGAAACACCAGGACAAACGATAAAAAACATAAATTTACAGCCAGTTTTTCAAAAGAAATTTCGTGCCGGGTAGGAGAGACCACATCGAGCCCCAATAGAGGCTTATGCACATATTTAACGTGTGGCATTCGTAACAATTCATCAAAAACAACGTAATTTCATGACTAACAGCATATTCCTGAAGCATCTAAGGAGTATGGAATAATAGGGGACCCTAAACATTAACTAGTTTAGAGACCCTTGAAACTACCATACTCCTTTTCAGTGGATCCCTGGAATTAAGGCATGTTACAAGTCGTATCCAAAAGAGGAAAAATAACGATTAACTTAAAAAAATCCGCCATTTTGGATCCCATTTTTGCAGCAATTTTGAATTTCTACCATGTTTGGTTTTCAAAATCATTTTAAAATCGAAAAACACATAGTAAAAGTCATTTTATTACCATGTGAAAAATATATATTTTTTAATTGGCTTTGTCAAATTTGTTGTATTTGGAACATTTCGCCTCTATTATCACTTTGTGGCCATTGTTTCATTTTATTGAACGTTGTGAATACAAATTGTTCAATTCATAATTCATAATATGCATTATTCAAATTGATGGAACGCAGAATATCCACTATTCCGTCAGTTTCTTTGAGAATTATCGCCCATGTTTCACTTTGTTGAATCTTTGAACGCTCTGGCGACAAACATTAAATGGTATGAAATTTATATGCATTATTATTGATGTTATACCGTGTAAAGATCTTACGACGACATGACTGCACATCTGTTGCCATATCTTTGGTTGCCTGGCAACGTATTTTATAGGTGTAAATGTAAATGTAAATATGTACATAAAAGATGTAGGTTTTGTTCACACCAATAGAAGTCGATTCAGATGAAATAATATAGATCTGTCTAAATAGTACGATTAACACAATCTGGTCTGTGGTTTATGCTGAAGTCGCACTCCCGAAAGCGGGTGGGACGAGGCAGGTTTTTAAAAGATAATTTAAATTGTTATTAAAGTAAGATAGTGCCTATTACTATGAACTTATGAGGAACATATGCGGGAAAGTGAAATGTACGCGCAAACACCCATTTTTTGGTCAGCGAACAGGCTTAACTGAAACGTCTGCTGAATGGAAGCATTTTAAAAAATCCTATCCCAATAATCTAAAAGCCGCCGATCGTCATTTTTTGGAGAATATCTATCGCGGCGTATTCCAGGCTAAAATATACTCAAATAGCTTATCTAACATTTTAATTAAAGATATAATATGGGAGATGAGATAAAGAGCTGGCAGTTCTCATTATAATAGTTAAAAACTAAATAATGTAAAGGGAATTTCAGTCAAATTGATCCACTCTGAACCGAGATTTTAGCGATTGAATTTTCGGCCTACCCTCGACCATCAATACTAAAGTCGGTACGATTAAAAACATAGTCTCGATTATCCATTTCATGATTAAATTATGAATGGAAGTCGAACAGGAAATCGGAACCTTATCCAATAAACATCGCAAGCTAGCGATGACATCGAGAGTTGATTATGGTCTGGATAAGTTAATTAATGTCTAATTAATAATTTAGATAACATTTCGGGCCTAAAGAAAGACCTGCAATAGGCAGATGTAGCTCTTGCATAATGTATGTTTAAGAAAACTAAAATCAAAATATCAACGGTAGATAATCCCCCCTGGCTTTTGACAGATCATAATAATCCTTCATAGGTTTCTAATTGCCAGTATGGTAACATATTCGGCTTTTATCGATTATCAAAGATGCATTGTGTATGATTTAGATAAAGAGCTAACCGTTTTCGATGTAATAGTTAAAATATAGATAATGAAAAGAGAATATGTTGAAAAGTTCAGTCAAATAATAATTATTCCATTCTGAGCGGAGTCATCGCCGTTGGAAGAACAGTGTAGTCTCGATTGTCATTTCTACCGTTGTTACGACAATGAACAAAGTCTCGATTATCTATTTTTAAATTAAATCATTAACTGACATTCGTTCTAAACCACCCTAGAGCGTTGATTATGGGCTTGGCATGTAAAAAAAAGTATAATTAATGATTTTTATAACATGTGAGGTCGCTCCGAGTACCACCAGGTAATATTGGGCTGT
Source organism: Patella vulgata (assembly GCF_932274485.2). Taxonomy (NCBI): domain Eukaryota; kingdom Metazoa; phylum Mollusca; class Gastropoda; family Patellidae; genus Patella; species Patella vulgata. The sequence goes on along the minus strand of NC_065880.2, from coordinate 13,669,170 downwards.
GTGGAACATGATTTGTAGCATATCTGACCAATGGTATATGTTTGACACTGGTTAAGCATTATGATTATGGTTATAATGTTGAAAACCGCATTGAAACTGTGTGATTTTTTGTCATTTGCGTCATTTTACCAGGGGGCACAAGAACTCAAGGGGGCGCAAAAACTCAAAATCATGAAGCAAAGCTCGTCATTGCGCCCCTCTCACTTAGCCCCTGGTAGTAGTTATAACGACAAAACTCGCAACCTTATATAATTTGACCCCGAGTTCACAAAGCATTGTTGGACTTAAGTTTAGAATTTACTCAACTTTCAATCACTTTTTATGAGAAATATCTTTGATCCAGAAACACAAAACTTTGCACATAGTTTCTTATTGATATATTTGATACATTAAAACAACAAAGGTTTTATAAATGGCTATATCTTAGTTAAAATAAGGTGAACAATTTTGAGTAAATTCTTAACTTACGTCTGAGAATGCTTTGTGAACTCGGTGCTGCGTTAAATGAGCTTTCTGAACTTGATGATTGTAATGATTACTATTCCTTTTGTGTTTTTCATTACAGGTATATGTCAACCAGTTGGATCATCTAACTGCCAGCATCAACGATTGAGGTGCTAGATACTAAATGAAGTAATCTACTAATTGAATGGTTCTAACTAATTACATTGAATAGTGTTTGAATAAATGCAAAGTGTATGTGGCAATAAATAGTTGTATTTTCAAAACACAAAAACATACAAAGAAATGTGTGGTTTTCGTGTATATTTAAAATTAATTTCATGAAAAGATTAAAAACTCAGCATTGTTAAAAGCCAAATTGGTGTGAGAGTAGAAATAAAATGATATGGGGTTTAACCTCTTACTGTTTTGCACCGACTGGGCTAATGAATATAGGTGGTGTGATAGCGCCAGTTTTAACAATGTAGAGCTTTTATCATTTTCTAGGAGTTAATTTAAAGAGTCCAGGGGAAGAACGATCTAAGTCACATTTTTGTCTTTGCGCAAAAGTCAAAACAGACTTTTGAACGAGAATGCTTGACGCGAACAGAACAACGAGTGGGTTTAATTACAACTTCAAAATGATGTTTAATATGAATCATAATTATCAGTACAACAACTGACTTCCACTTTTCAGGCAAATTAAGGTCAAATAAAGGGTACAATGGACGTATTTGTCCAGGAGGCCATTTCCACAGAAAGCTTATACAATTGCTACCAGATGGCGCCATTAACTGGGGTTTGTTGAAAAAGTGACTTAGATCGTTCTTCCCCGGGGCTCTTCATTTTATATACAATCATTGCAATGTCAACAAGTATTATATAGATGTATCGAAGAATCAGCAAGACGAGCTCAATCAAGGATTTCTGAAGAAAATATTAAAGGCCCCATATTGGCCCAACGACTGGGTTGACATAAAAGCCCCCACCCCACCCAACCCCAATCACCTTCAAAACCACCGAAGAATGAAATGGTTCAGTTATCCAAACTAGTCCTGGGGCTGAGGGGGGTCCTGTGTGCAATATTTGAAGTTCATCAAAACAAATGCACATGGACATATCTATTTTTACAGCGGCAATGTTGGACTCAACTTGGGTCCAAATTACCTTTAACCATCATTTGTTTTGATGAACTTCAAATATTTCTTCTAAAAAAAAAAATCAACCTAGGAAATTTATGTGAAAAGTTTTATAGGTTAGGGTTACGGTTAAAATAGACTCATTAATATGCGGCGACCATGTTGGACTCAACTTGGGTCCAATTTACCTCCGGCCATTGATTTAATCATCAATGAACGTTGAGCAGCAGATCGTATTCCAATCCAGTAAATATCATAGGCTAGCGATGAGTTGATTATGGTCTGGATAAGTATATTAATGTCTAATTAATAATTTAGACAACATTTACGATCTTAAGACGGACCTGCATTAGGCAGATTTAGCTCTTGCTAAAGGAAACAGTATCCAGTGAATATAAAAACCATTAACACATTTTTCAAACTTGCTTTCTTTATTTCAATGTTTATACTCAGTTTCCGGAATATCTGCACATGCGTATCTCTCAATTACATGTAATATGGGTGGTATTTATTCATTTCAAACAACATTTTGATAAGAACCGTATCCACACAATGAGCCGGAAATCCTTTAAGTACTGGTACAAGACCGTTTTGTCTGTTATGAAATACATTATTAAAATGAACATAACTCTCCACGGAGCCAAACTGATATTTGATACCGTCTATCCAGGATTTTTCTTTCCGTGAAAAGTTGGTATTGTTAAAATTAACATTACCTTCTTTGTTCGTCCTCTGTGGATACAGAGCAGGTGTGACTTTATACGGATCGTCTGCCTTGATAGTACTGGCTGAGGTATTTAGGCCTGAACTAACCTGAAGGCACTGCCTTAACGACGTCTCACTCTTTTTACCGTTTGGACTATTCGCTCTCATGTAAGTTCGCGTGCAACGTTTTCGTCTCCTTGTTACGTTTTTGGTATCCTTTTGTTGTACACTATTTACTGTATCCACAAGTCTTAAATTTACTTTGTTGGATGTTAGTAGTTTCTTTACTTTATCCTGATCTTTTCTGGACGCTGCTCCTGATCCCTTGCTTACCCCATTTCTTTCGAACTCAAACCCTTTGGTACTAAAACTTCTGGTAGAAGGTACCTCTGTTCTTGCCCTGGGCATGGAAGACTTTAACTGTGGTATAGAAAAGTATCTAGGCTGAAATACAGCGTTAGCAGGGACTGGATGACCTCTGACCATGAAATGGTGATTTCGTGAGTCGGGCAGCGAATTCGTTTGATGTATTTTACCCAAATGATTCATATCATATTCATTTCTTTTGAAATTGTCCATTACAGGAATCGTGCTTTTGATTCCTGGAACACGACATCCTTTAACATTCAACCGTTCTATAGCCAGTAACATCCTTTATTCTTTTCAATTCTTAATTATTTTATATTTTTTCTTCTTTTTTTTGTTTTGGCTTACACCCAATGGTTTGGTATAGATGTATTTTTTTCATTTTATTCCTTAAAAAGAAAGAAAACAAAAATTTTATTCCAGTAGCGATGGTTTTTTTGCCACCAACAAAGTTTTGCAAAGCCAATTCACAAAATGTTACATACTGTAAAGCTACGAACACCTTCTTCCAACACTTTAAAAGATGGCTTGATCTTGAGCTGGCTCGCTAGCCTGGAGGTCGGGTGTTCGATCCCTGCATTAGACGAGAAAGTTCATCCTGATTTTCCGGTGTGGTTCTCCGTTGTCAGTCATGCCGGACGAAAAACCGAGGTCCCGTGTACACACTGACGTGCACTTAAAAGATCTCTTGACAATTGGAATTCGATATAAGAGTAGGCCGTAGTGCCACTGTCGGGGCAAAATTTCCCTCATAGCACACCGTATGGCGTATGCCCGTGTTCATTAGCCCAGTTCGGAGCAGAACAGTAGGACGCTAAACTCCATTTCATTTCATTTCCTTTGATCTTGAAGTCATGTCTCGTTTTGTTTTATTGAACGCGCTATAATAATAGCCTTTTCAGACTACTGTTAGCCATTTAAAACTATCGATAAGATCTTAAAATACACTTAGGCAGTTATATTACCAATACCAATATGTTAAAAATCATTCAAGATGGCCACGCAAAGCCTGGAGATACGCCGAAAATGTGGCAGTGTCCCTCCTCACCGATCCCAGTGCTTCACACTAGATTTGAAAACCAATAGAATCCTTTATGCCTTCAAGAAATCTTATCTTTATCGTTTTCACAAAATTGAAAATATGTTTAAAAATGTAGCCTCTATAATGTTCACAAGGTTTTTGGAAATGGTAACGGGGAGTTGAAAATCGACTCCATCAAGAGAGTCACGGTGAAAGCGGTGGGGATGGAGGCTGTGAATGCCCCTTTCGTCCGCCAATGCCTACCGTGCACTTGAGCTGCCTTTTAATCATAACTGGCTCTTCTGGAAAGTTTCTCCGGAAACAATGTTCTGTAATATGACCATCAGTGGAAGCAATTGTTAACCCCCACTAACCATCTCGCCAACGGTGGTTCAGTAAGTCGTTCGGATGACACGAAAAACAAAGATCCCGCGTACAAGTTGGCGTGCAGTTGAAAGACCTAAATCATATTAATGAGGTCTATTTCCCTCAATACGCAATGTATGGCGTATGCTCGTCCCATTGGCATTAACCTGGCTGGCATAGAAACGTTACAGGGCGTACGTTAAACCTCATTTCATTTTATTTCATTTTTAACTTCATAATGCTAACAACGGGGGGATATAAACACCGCGATAAACAATCATAATGTCACAATTTTGATAGGATTTATCTGGCATTGAATTCCACAAGGAATCTGCCTTGTATCTTGTTGCAAGCTATAAGGGTGGGGGTGGGGGTACAAGCAAGGTCATTCCAGGACTAACAATGATATGGTGTATCTGTATTTATGTAATCCGGAGATAAAAGATAGGAGACTCGTTAGACTAGACAATCACACTCCTTGTCTTTTTATAATATACAAGCTTGGCTTGGGATCAAAACTACGTATACTTGAATCGCAAAATACTGTTCATGTCCCATAACACTCTACCCAACATTACCCTCGCCCTCATAACATCCTTCTCACATTTTCGAAACTTTTGGTATCATAATAACATTTTACTGGAATTCTGAAATAAGATAATTACGTTATTTTAGTGTAGTACGTACCTTTGGCAACCACACGAGAACACGTCGTCCGACGATTATGCCATCACGTCTAAGAGACAATTAGAATAACGTCATAAGGCGCATGCCAAAACATCATCAATATAAATGTTAGTGTTGGTAGACCCATGGCGTAAAAATAATAAATATTCTAAATAACATGCGTGTACATGTCACTAAAAACATTATACGTCATTCTTTTTGACAGTTCGATCAAATAACGTATACGGTATATAGGTAATATGATAGTACTAATCAAATTAACAAAAAGAAATATTTCAACGCTTCAATAAGCAAACTCCGCTAAGATAATCAAACATTCGCAGGGGCGGATCCAGAGGGTGGGTTTGGGGGGTCGACCCCCCCCCCCCCCCCCCGCTCGGCTACATAATTTTTTTTGTAAATCAACACTTTTTATGAGAAAGGTTTCTCGGCCGTGTGCTTTATCCTTTATCGTCAGATTTGGGACAGGATGGGCACTCAAAGCACGAGATAATGATATAGACATTATGTGATATCACAATTAATGCTTTGCATCCATAAAATTGAATCACAAAGTCATTGTATTAATTTCATAATAAAAATTGACGTCAAACGAGGTGTTGAATTTCTCTGTTTAAAAAGCTCAATGTGTATGTATATACGCCAAAATGACGATAGAGACCAAGCGGGAGGGGGGGAGGGGGAGATACATTGTCTCAGGAACATGACCCCCCCCCCCCCTGCAAAAATTACTGGATCCGCCCCTGATTCGGCATATTATGGTAAGACTGATTCGTTTAGTCGTTGACTGTAGCATATACGCATACTGTGTAGGGTGGATAGAGACAATAAAAGACCAGTTTATCAAATAATATAATATAGTAAATTCGTCTTTACTGTCAAAAGTTGTACCCCTGGTAAAGACCTCACATATGGGGGTGGGGGGGGGGGGGAATTATCTAATTGCATACCAGAAATATTCAGAGGGGGCCCCTTTGAATATTTATGGACCAAACCTGTGTAAAGCAGTTCATATTTCAGCAAATAGAGATGGTAGAATTATGATTTTTCCAAGACATATTATAGGGTTTTTCGATCAAATGGAGGGTTGAATGAGGATAAACAAACATTTTACATATAAGTTGATTTAATAAATAGTTATTTAGATAAAAGTATAAGAAATTGTATTTTAAAATTTCTTTAATCATTAAAAGTCAACTGAGCGCAGGCACGGAACAAAAGCATGTTAGGGCCCTGACAATGGAAAATGGGAAAGAAAATAGACTATCAGAACTTTAAACTGTAGTCGAAGCCATCCCCCCCCCCCTTGCAACATCCCCTTGCCCCCCCCCCCCCCATGTGAAAATATTGTCGACCATCAAAACAATAGATATACATTGTCTGTCAAGTTTACAGCACCCCTGAGAACTTTTCCCGCCCCCTCGTTGCTCTGAGCTAGTTACGGCCGCCTTGACTGTAGTTTAAAAACACCGATAAAATGGTCAAATATAACTTTGAATACCAAGTTTCACTAGCAATCAATGTGGGTTGCGATGAGTTGTAACACAATTAAAAGCGTCGTTAATCTCATAAAAATCATATAAAACCGAAGTTAATCTCATAAATTCATATGAGATATGCAAACTTGGGGCCTTTTTATCAGATATTCGTAAATGGTTGGACTCAAATTTATTAAAACTCGACGATGACAAAACAGAAATAATGAAAGTCGGCAGCAGGCAGCAACTATTAAAATCTAAAACAGAAAACTATCAAATTGGCAATATCTCTATTACACCAACAGATTCTGTAAAAAATCTTGGTGTTCATCTTGACTCTAATCTGGACATGAATAGACAAATTTCGGCTATGTGTAAAAGTATTAATTTTCAGATTTATAATATTGGAAAACTTAGACCTTTCATTGATAGTGAAACGACTAAAATGCTGATAAACACTACTGTATATCACTTTTGTACTATCTACCAGAAAATAAAATTAAACGACTTCAGAAACTTCAAAATAAAGCAGCCCGTATCATAACCAAGAATAAACCAAATGAACATATGACACCAATTCTCAAAGATCTCCATATGCTTCCAGTCCCTCAACGTATCAATTTTAAAATACTGTCTATTACGTATTCTGCTCTAAATAATGATTCTTCACCTCAATACCATAGAGATCTTCACAAAACAAACCTTGCAGAACCCTTTGCTCACAAACAGACAACCTCTTAATTAAGTCTTTTTGAGATACCAACTCCGGTGCTAGATCTTTCGAAGTCGGTGCTCCGAAGTTATGGAATTCAATATCAAACGAAACCAAAAGCGCAAATTCTATTAAAGGTTATAAAAATATCTCAAACGTTTTAATCAAATATACAACTGATTGAATACTGTTCTAGCTGTGTTTGTGTCAGACTTTTACCATGTGTACTAAGTAATGTTTCCAGGATTGGGAATATATTTATAAATTTACCAGCAGTGATGCATGGAGTAGAAACGTTAGGTACAAGAAGAACAGTCAAAAAACAATGGCAGGTTTGTAACTTTTTATAAATTACATGCCCAATCTTGTCACTGCTATTATGATAATAATGTTGATTTGAGAACATTTATGGCATGCTATATAATTCCCTTCAAACTATCACTCAATTATAAGAAAAAGTTGTATTGAAAGGAGAGAGAGAGAGAGAGAGAGAGAGGGGGGGGGGGGTTAACGTCCACTCGACACAAACTAGGTCATTTCGGGACTAACATATGGTTTAATTTTATTTTAATAATTCGCTTGCGCGAGGGAAGCGCCTTAGAGTAGCTCACTGCGTTGAATTGTCGGCGCTATATAAATTATTTATCACGTTTCTGCATCTTTGTGTTATATCGTTTTATAAAAGACCACCTTTCAACACCTGTTGAACATGTGCTGTATTTCGTATTTATTTACATCTTCCTTTTTACTTTTTATTATTATCTCTATGTTGTACTGTGTTGTATATTATTTATGGTTACCAGTTTGCAAAACTAGCATGGTAACAAACTGTCGCTATTAAAACTTCAGGTGCCGAGTCAAACCGGGTACCGGGTCAAACCGCTACACCCGAAGGCAACCATAACGCTTGATCAACTACGCATTGAGTAATACGTATGTGTATGTCATATACTTGGCAAGATTTGAGAAACTACGCAAGGGGAATTTGTGGCAATGGACTTTAAAATCCTTAATTATTAATGTAGACATGTGATGTTAAACTCGACAAAAGGCGAGACCGCCAAGTGGAACGAAAAAATTAATTTTATTCAAATTCTTAGAAGCTGTATGGAAACCTTTTATGTATAAATGACCAGCCGAACGGAACGATTTCTTCCAAATGACTTGAGTTTTACTAATACTTTAAACCGCATTTGAAAAAAAAAAATCTGTTAAAAATTGCAGACTCTATCGCATTCACTTTCTTGTACCGGTATATTACATGCTTTGCCTCTATTAGCGTAAAGGGAGGGGGGGGGGCATTTTTACGGATCGGAGAGCTACAGCATGAGTTTTATGCAATTCGAAGTCATTCGCGATTGTTGTATTATGAAATTTTGAATGGTATTTAAAATCGAATTAAAATGAAGGCCCACAAGCTAAAAAGTGATCATAGACTACAATCCAGGAATTTAGGACCCGATACTGCCAAAATGTAACCAATCTTAGATCGCTGAGATATGAACCTATATTATAAGTTTTATCAAAATAGGATACAAACTGTGACATGTAATGTATCCACAAACTTGCGAACGGGCGAACGTCCTGACGTTGGACGGACGAGGGCGACGACATAATGCATTCACGTGAAAATGTAGGCGTATATAAATGGAGATAGCAAATTATACATAATATACACAATATAATGAAATACATGTATTTGAGATGCGCTAATAAGAAAAAAGATTCACTGTACCGATGGAAGTAGCGTTCGTACCTGCACCGGGGGGGGGGGGGCGAATGGTTAGCGAGTGCGCGTTGTATCATAAGGTCTGTCATTGAGTCAGTTCCGCTGTTGTTCGTGACAAGGAGTAGCGTCGCCTGCCCAACCTTGTGGGTTTTCTCCGGGTTCTCCCCCCCCCACTGCTAAAGACCTGAAACGACTATAGTGTGTGTCAAGTGGACGCTACCCCCCTCTCTCTCTCTCCCTCTCTCTCTCTCTCTCTCTCGTACTCGCACCCCAATTTCGCCCCAAAACTTCCCCACGCTATGTATGTGGTAGTTGCACATAATTATCAAATAAGATTCACAGCGGGTCCACACCAGATCGGCCCCTGTATATTGTCGGGCCATAATATCCAAATATAATTATGTCGATTTTATGTAGGCCCTACAAGGAATATCTAAATAAAAAAAGATCAATATTTCGTAACTGTCCCAACCCGTATCCGATTGAGTTATGTGTATTAATTGCCTTTAAATACTGTAACCCAATAACTGTATTTGTAAGTAGAAAATAATAATTCGCTACAGATAAGAAATTAATACCTTGGAGAAAAGAATTAAATACAGATATTTTTTACTACATAATCCCACTCAACGTTCAGATTATATTAATCCCCTAGTCTCTAATCTTAGATAATGGGACTAACCAATGTAAACATGACTTAAATCTTTCAGCTGCGTGTTGTAGGTATACGGACGTATCAGTTGGATGAACACACTTTCACTACACGGACGTCGTTTTTATTTGTGTACGAGTCATGAAAGTCCTAAAAACATAGGATTGCAAGAAATGTGTTAGCCGATCGAATATAACTAACTACTTTCATTGTAAGTATGTCATACCCTATAGACACATAATACGAACCTTGTAGTTGAATCTAGGGTGAGAGAAGGTTAGTGCTCAATTTTTCGTCATAGTTAACGAGATGTAAACAGGGCTAGCGCTAATCCCAATCCTAACCCTGGACCTAGCCTCAATGCTTACCCAGCCCTAACCTACAATTTCGCCAACGATCCCGCGCCCTAACCTTATTTACATCTCAACGACCTTGAGCTGGCCTTAACAAATAGATTTAGGCGGTGAGAAAAGGGGATTTAAAACATTTAGAGTACTGGTTCGCTTTTGATTTGTTGGTTTTTGTTTTTGTTTTTGGTTTGGAGGTGGGTGGTGGATGTTTAAAAACGTGCCATATGTAAACTCCAAACTACCACCCAATTCTGTATAGCCTGGCTAAATCACCCTCGGAGAAAGCGGGCGTTAAAGATGCATTATCCATAGCCAAATCTATCTATTGCATGTCTATGACTAGCGTGAAGTATATAAGCTATTATTTTGACATTTATTCACATGATAAACCACAATCAACTCTTTAGAAATCGGATGGCCGAGATACTGAATGGATTAGAACACCCGTGTCATTTAATAATTTAACGTTAAAATGGATAACCGAGACTATGTTTATTAGTACGTGACAGTTGAGACTACCTCGTCAAAACTTCAAATACTGATAACGTCGCTGAGAATAAAGTAATTTGAATGAGATGTTCAACATATTCATGTCTCCTTGTATATTTCTGAACTAATATGAACGGCCAGTTCGTTTTCTAAACCTTACATTAAACACCTTTAAACCCCACGAACGAATGAACGAATGAATCCAATTCTTTATCGATTACAGGCCAATAACAACGTATAGTCGTTCGGATGGTACGAAAATATTGACGTGCACGCAAAACACCCTTTGGGAGTTGGAATTCGATATCAGCGCCGCTGTCTGGGCAAAATTTCCATCATAGCACACAGTATGACGTATGCCGGTTTCATCAGCCTAGTCTGAGCAAAACACATGTGGCGTTAAACCCATTTCATTTCATTGATAACAAAGTTTTCCATGAGCTAAGTACAATACAATCACTTCCATGGTCTGGGCAAAATTCCCCTCATAGCACACTGTATTGCGTATACCCGTCCACATTAGCTCAGTCTGAGCAATACAGTAGGACGTTAAACCCCATTTCATTTCATTGATTACAAAGTTTTCCGTGAGCTAAGTACAATCTAATCGCCTCCATGGTGAGGCCATGCTTGACTAAGTTTAAATTATGATTAAATAGAAATATGAGTCGCTTATACATCTGTTACCTGTTATCATAGTATATATTACATATACTTGACTATTGATCTGTACCAAGGCTTCACAAGAAAAACAAACAGACTATTTATGATAAAAGGGGAGACGTATATCATGCTCGCAGACCTTCCCTTTTGTATGTTCAGTATTCATGGCACGCACTGTCGTTATAAATGGACATCTTTTTATATTATTTTAGCAAATTGAAACTGAATAGCTTACAAATGTCCCCATATATGAAAATCTCAAATATTTACGGCGTCAATATTCTCTGTTCAGTGTCTTTTGGTAATAATTTTTGCGAATTAATAAAACACGTTTTAGTTGTGGTATAAACCAAATGTTATTCAGAATATTTGAATGGGATTGGGGAACATGCGCAGCCTCTATAAAAAAAATACGCGCCCCAATTAATATGTTCATATAAATATTTAGAATGAACAAAAGGGGTAGATTTGTTTGATCTTTTAGTCCCGAAATGACTTAGTTTGTGTCGAGTGGACGTTAAACCCCATTTCTCTCTCTCTCTTGTTTGATCTTTTTAGTGTACGCATTGCTGTGCATGTAAAAAAACCCCTTGAAAGTTAGAATTCGATTGTAGACCGAAGCGCCGCTGTATAACCCCCATAGGACACTGCTCGTCTTCATCAACCCAGTAGAAGCAAAGCAGTAAGTGGTTAAACCCCATTTCATTTCAGTGGTGGGGGGGGGGGGGGTGGAGGTGAATGGCTGAATGGTTAGCACGTGCGCGTTGTATCATAAGGACTGTCATTGAGTCAACTGACGTGGTTTCGATTCCCCGTTAGTTCGTGACAAGGAGTAGGCTCGCCTGTCCAACCTCGTGGGTTTTCTCCGGGTCATCCGTTTTCCTCCCACTGCGAAAGACCCGTACGCGCAAGCGAATTATTGAAATAAAATTGAACCATAAGTTAGTCCCGCGAAATGACCTAGTTTGTGTCGAGTGGACGTTTAATCCTTCTCTCTCTCTCTCTCTCTCTCTCTCTCTCTCTCCCTCTCTCATTTCATTTCATTTATTTGAATTCTTGCAGGCATAATGCTGAATAGTGTCCAGAAAGAACAAGGCAAGTGGGGGAACACGCTGTAAACTTATTATGAACTGTGAATGTGTCATCACCATTGTCGTGTAAATTATGTAGACCATGTAGGTCATTTCAATAACATGAATACCAGAAAGAATAACGATTTAACGACGCTCCGTCACAGGAAAAGACGGGAAAACTTTGGAGACCGTAAACCAAGCTATACCGGTGAACTTTTAAACGCTTCTGTTTACCCTTCCGGTGTTCGTGCACAAACCTTAGAACAATTACAACAGAACTACGGTGCGCCATGTTTGTTGGACTTCATCCGCGACGAGGAAAATAATATTCCATCAATAAGAAATGAAGCTAATACCAGAACGAAGAGCTTTGATAGAGGCGTCTACAATTCTAAACATATGGACTCTGGTGTCCGAGAACCGACCAATTCCAGCAGAAGTGAAAAGAGAGAAATGAAAAAGACGATGTGGTTGACAACAGAACATAAATGTACAATTCCTGACGTCAGAGACACCGTGTACATTAATACGTTTTGTCCAGAGGAACGACCAATACGATACAAAGAAATAACACTGCCTAGAATAAGTAAAGAACGCCCATGGACAGTGAACGAAGGTACCCAAGCAAAGAGATCAAACGTTGCATTATCTCATGAACCACGAAAAAGTGACCGGGGAGGATACCATGACAGAAGCAATGGATGGGTGGGTTCAACTTCCCCTACCAGACACCCGAACATTGGCGGAATGTCTAACCCTTTACCATTTTGTGATATCAAGCGAATTCCGATAGTCGATAGAATGAAATATACATCAGATCTTTATAATAGCAATTACATGTCATCACCCCGTAATACCAAAAGGCCTTTAAGAGCAGAACAGGGCAAATATCGGCCCTTTTCTACGATTTCTGTTAAAATACCACATGTTTATAGAGAAACGTCTAATTCTCCCAAAATGTTTATATCTGTAGGTCAGTATATGAGATACGTAGAGACAAAAGCCCTACAGGTGAAAGTGAACAAGACACTTACAACCCCGGCATCTAGTCCACAAAAACGGTTCAATACGGCCTTATCCCGATATCACGACCCTGATAATCAAGCCGTACAATTCGTAATGAACGTTAATCGACCACCTTCATCTAAAACAGGGACGCTAGTTTTAGGCAGTGCGTCAACGTCTACTTCAAAAAGTCCTGTGCCTAATGATAAAAACACGCGTGAAAAACATTCAGTTCCAAGTTCTACAACTAGTGCAAGTCAAGAAAGAGGTGGTGAATTTCATAGTGGTGTTAATACTGACTTAAGTTAAGGATGCATTATGTAAGAGCTAAATCTGCCTTACATAATCGAGACTTTGTTATTATTGTAACAACAGTAGCAATGACAACCGAGACTACAATGTTCTTCAAACGGTCATAATCCGTTCAGAATAAAGTAATTTGACTGAAATTTTCAATATATTCCCTTTCATTCAAAGGAGGAAAGTCTCTAACTCAATATCATCCCCAGTTTTCGACATTGCAAACACGACTTATTGATCAATTTAAATCAACATTAATGCTGCTACCTTACCGTGAAAGATGGGCTTCTGATATCCAATATTCAAGAGAAAATGAAAATTTTAAAATTGGCACAGGAATCGCGTGCCAGAATGCTTTCGAGGGCCATTTAATTGAAGAGATTATAGGAAATCAATTAAAGTAGCTAAGTCTTTAACTCAATATCATCCAAAATCTTCGACATTTAAGTCAACATTGATGTTGTGATCTTACCGGGAAAAGATGACCTTCTGGTATCCAATATTTAACACAAAATAAACATTTTACCTTTGGTACACGAAGCGTGTACCATAATGCGTTTCAGTGGCGTTTGTAATAAGGGACTCGAAAAACGAGACTAGGCATGTTCCACAAGTCATGTCAAACGGTGACATCATATTCTTATCTGGAGAGCATGCGCAATAAATACTATCTGTCTAGACTGGAATAATCAGGCGCTAGAGATGGCCATTCGATTGAGACTTCTGGCGTATTTCGCCGAACATAACTGATTATTATTATTATTTATTATTATTATTACAGCAGATTTATAGTGCGCCCTTTCATATAACATTCATAAATAAACAACAAGATTATGGACATGTTAACAATTGTATACAGAGTAGTTAAAAAACTGATTAAATAAATGTGCTTTAAGTTGTTTTTTAAAAGAGAGAGAGAGAGAGAGAGACTGGTGCTGTACAGTTCCAGGCCTCCAGTGAAGGAGTCCTCATAAAAATGAAAACGAACACACAACAATGAGTCCACATTAAAAAAATAAAAGAAAGAGATAGGGAGATGGGGTTTAACGTCCACTCGACACAAACTAGGTCATTTCGGGACTAACATATGGTTTAATTTTATTTCAATAATTCGCTTGCGCATAGGGGTCTTTAGCAGTGGGAGGAAACCGGAGGACCCGGAGAAAACCCACGAGGTTGGACAGTTTTTTTAAAAGAATTTTAAAACTAAATGGTAGATTATTCCATAAAACAGGTGCTTGATAACTAAAATAGCGCTGACCATAAGAGACTAGTTGAACAGTTTGGGGCTTTGAAAGTAGTTTATCTGATGTACGTAATGTTCGGCCAGGTGTATAAAGTTCTAAAAGATCTGAGAGGTAAACAGAAGCTAAATTATTTAAACATTTAAAAGTAAGTAATAAAATCTTAAAATCAATTCGATATTTAACAGGTAACCAGTGTAAATTATATAAAACAGGAGTTATATGGTCACATTTCTTAGTTAAACATACATTATGCAAGAGCTAAATCTGTCTATTGCAGGTCTTTCTTTAGGCCTGAAATGTTATCTAAATTATTAATTAGACATTTAATTAATTAACTTATTCAGACCATAATCAATTCTAGATGACATCGCTAGCCTGCGATGTTAAGTGGATTGTGGGTCGATTTACTGCATAACTTTCCTTCTCGATTAAATGGATAAACGAGACTATGCTGTTTATCGTACTGACTTTAGTAATGATGACCGAGGCTAGGCAGAAATTTCATTCGCTTAGTTCTCGGTTCATAGTGGATCAATTTGAATGAAATTTTCAGCAATTTGCCTTTACGTTATCAAGTTTTTAATTATTATAGTGCGAACTGCCAACTCGTTATCGAATCTCCCATAATGTATCTTTTTGAAGTAACAAGTCTAGCTGCAGTATTCTGTACTTTTTGTAATTTATCTATAAGCTTTAAAGGTAAAGCAACTAAAAGTGAATTAAAGTTATCTAATCGAGAAGTGACCAGAGAATTAACAAGTGACTTAGTGGCCTCTACAATTACAAATTTACGTATTTTACCTATATTTCTGATATTAAAATAGCATCATATCATAGCATATTAAATATCATCATTTAATTTTAGAAAGTTCTTTGACACCCATTTTCTAATTTCACTAATACAGTTCTCAAGTTGCAATTTTGATAAATTGAAAGAAGATGGACAATTAGGTGTAAATGAAATATATAATTGAGTATCATGGGCATATAAATGAATGCTGAGACCATATTTTCTGACAACATCACCTAATGGTGACGTATAGAGGGTAAATAAAATCGGACCAAGAACAGTACCTTGGGGAACCCCAGATGACAAAACAGATTCAGACGACGATTTACAATTAACTAAAATACACTGTTTTCTACCCACAAGAAAACTTTCGAAAAGATTTAATGCAGAGCCACAAATACGGAATTTAAATTGAACTCTACGTAGAAGAATGGAAGGGTCTACCGTATCGAAAGCAGCAGATAAATCTAATAAAATTAAAAATGTACATTTTCTATTATCAATTTCCGTTAAAATATCATTTGAAACCCGGGTTACAGTAAAAACAGAAACGATCGATTGAATGTAAATCAGTTTATATACATTCATATTACATTATTATATGCATTGCCACCATTTGTATCAATTTCTAGGTCCCAGATTTTGGCGATTTTGCCCTTTTAATCGATTTTAGCTGACTATAGTCGACGGCGGGTCATAAAATCAGTTATATATCTGTCGTAGTGCTGTATTCTGGGGGTTGTAGCTTGTAACAACAGGTGTCGCCATAATATAAGAGACATTAAAAGAACAATATTGGTGCCAGTCATTATCACATATGTGATAGAGCTGGTTAAACACATTCCAAATATAATTTTAACACAGAGATCATTGCTACGATAACTGAGTAATACAAGCTTCCTCAATCGGAAGTGACGAACGCCAAAGGAAAACACGAGTCATACCTCTATATAACTGACTGATGTGACGAGTGATAACAGATACACGGCCAAATTTCTGCTCACTAATAATTCCTTCCAAGACCAAAAGTTGTTGTGTGAGCCTGTGAGAGGATATCTGACAATTCATAAAAAGAATTGACTACCACTAGATAAGAGAACACGAAAGAAAAACAGAAAAAGTCCGTGCATTACCAAGGTATACCTTTTTATAAGGTATAGAATGAATATAAACAAGGGAATGTACGGACTATTTCTATTTTTCTCGTGTTCACTTATCTAATGACATTCAATTACTTTATTGAATTGTCAGGTATCCTCTTACAGTCCCATATAACAACTTTTGGTCTTGGAAGGAATTATTAGTGAGCAGAAATTCGGCCGTGTATCTGTTATCACTCGTCACATCAGTCAGTTATATAGAGGTATGACTCGTGTTTTCCTTTGGCGTTCGTCACTTCCGATTCAGGAAACCTGTATTACTCAGCTATCGTAGCAATGATCTCTGTGTTAAAATTATATTTGGAATGTGTTTAACCAGCTCTATCACATATGTGATAATGACTGGCACCAATATTGTCCTTTAAATACATTTAACAAATTTTATACGCGATTTACAATACCGTTAAAACAAGGAGGACATGTGTTACCAAAATGTAAAAAGTACATTAAAATACAATAAATGTATTTCACGCATATTAAAAGATAATATTATCACACAATAACACATTCTACAGTGCATATCGCTTGTGTGATAAATTTCATAATTTACTGCGATATTGCTTTACATGAATTTGATTTATCAATTAAAAAGGTACTACTTTTGTTTATTTTCAAAGAACAGTTCATTTTTTATTAAAAGTAACTTTTTTTTATTAAAAAGGAACTATTTTCATTTAATTGACTTAAATGGAAACACTGGGTCAATTTAAAGGATTTTCCAATGGTTGAATTGCTGACAAAAACTAATGTTTCACTACGCCGTGGTGTAATCAGGTTTAGTAAACGTGAAATCAATAGCAAATGATTTTTTGTTTGTGCATGTAAGAAAAGATTGAGTGATAAATAAAATCTACTACTCGTTTTTTTTTTATATCAAAAGATATCAACACTCGTTGATAAAGTAAAAAAACATTCTCGGCAAATAATTTATCAACTTATGTTGATATTTTTTTATATCAAAAAAGACTCGAAGGAGGTTCTCTATTTATCTTACGGTATATTTTCACACATTACGTATACGCCCGACTATTACGCCACATAATCTGTCGGATTCGTGCATGTTGGACATATCGACATATCGACATGGCTTCAGGTACTTTTTGCACGTGATCCTTTTAGTTTATATATACTTTAGCAAAGTCATCCAAATCACCCACCGCTATCCTGGGATTCATCTTTGTTAAGACATTCTTCAAACGAATGAAATAATTATATATGTTATTTGGCAACTTGGATTTGAGCTATCCACAGAACACATTGTTTCCACCGAAACCAAAGACAACGAATCGGTCTCAAGGGTCACTTCAACAGTGTTAAGCCCGTTTTCCATATACACGTTTTCGCGGCATTCCCGCGCTCGTTTTCCCCGGTTATGCCACCCTCTACACAAGTCTTGCTATCAAGCATTCGACTCTGCCGTCGGCTCACGCACTGAACTGGTTGACCTAGAGGTCATTGGTCACGTGATTAACTACATGATGAAAATGGCATCTGTCAGAAAAGTTCCTGGCGTTATAAACACTTGATGAGTTTTAATCAATTTTTATGGTGGCTGATTGGTATCATGTCGTGATGTCGTGGTGTCGCCCTTCATAAGGCGACAACCCGACAACCCGACATCACGACATTATAACCCGACACCACGACATTATAACCCGACACCACGACAACCCGACATCACGACATTTTTACGCGACAATATGACATTTTTAACCCGACACTACGACATTTTCACCCGACACCACGACATTAAGAATGTCGTATTGTCGCGTAAAATGTCGTGATGTCGGGTTGTCGGGTTGTCGTGGTGTCGTAATGTCGGGTTGTCGGGTTGTCGACTTTATTTATCAATGTTGAAGCGGCCACGAAATCAAGTCAGCCCTCACTATCTCATCCTTCACTAAGAATACTTACCCTTCACTAACTGCGAATCAAGCTGGCCCTCACTACCAAATTACGGGTCTTAATACGAAATTCCAGATATCATGCTACATATCAGTAGAAAGCACGTTCACTGTTCTTTTCAAATATATGAATAATTTTCTGGCACATTTATATTTATATTTACTTGCCTTGAAAAGTGAAAGGGGAAGGGGAGAGTATTTTAAATAAAAATGCGGGGTTTCATCCAAAATTCCGTATATCTATATTGAAAAGTAAAGTAAATCCTCTCTTGAAATGTATTTATTATATTCTCGGGGGAATGCATATAAACTTTTTAAAATTAAAATTGATACAAGTTTGGTAGCCTTCACTGGCTGAATTAAATAGAGTGGTGGGGTGGGGCGAGTGTTTAATGTCAACATACTTGTCTTAATACGAAATTCCAGTTATTGTGTCATACATCGGGGGGGGGGGGCGAATGGTTAGCGTGTGCGCGCTGTATCATATAAAGTCTGTGATTGAGTCAACTGACGTGGTTTCTTTTCCCCGGTTCTACGTGACAAGGAGTAGGGTCGCCTGTCCAACCTCGTGGGTTTTCTCCGGGTCCTCCGGTTTCCCCCCACTTCTAAAGACCCCTACGCGCAAGCGAATTATTGAAATAAAATTAAACCATACGTTAGTTCCGAAATGACCTAGTTTATGTCAAGTGGACTACTTTCAATTCATTTTATTTATCGAAGGCTCGAATTAGCCCATATATGAGCTCGTGATTACACTCAAGTCATGGTCATCCAGCGAATTTGGTAGTGAGGACCAGCTTGATTCGCAGTTTGTGAAAGGTACGTATTCTTAGTGAAGGATGAGATAGTGAGGGCTGACTTGATCTCGACAAGGGACAGCACTCTATTATTCATGGCCGCTTCAACATTGATAAATAAAGTCGACAACCCGACAACCCGACACTACGACATTTTCACCCGACACCACGACATTAAGAATGTCGTATTGTCGCGTAAAAATGTCGTGATGTCGGGTTGTCGTGGTGTCGGGTTATAATGTCGTGATGTCGTGATGTCGGGTTGTCGGTTTGTCGCCTTATGAAGGGCGACACCACGACATCACGACGTGATACCAATCAGCCACCATAAATTTTAGGAGAAAATGTCATCACTTATTACCCCTCCGAAAGAAAACAGTCTAATTTGACATGTTTCGTGTGTAAATGAATTAGGCCTTACGATCGCATTATAAAGGTAAACAGATTCCACGTGTATTATATTCTAAAATTAGCACGACGACATGCGCAGTTCGTATTTCCGATCATTTAACCCTGTAATTTTACGCGAAAGAGTTCCCTGTAATATTTGTAAATACATTGTTACTTTGCAATTGTCACCAGGTTTTTTTAAATTTAAATATGCTAATAGTATTAAATATATTATCATTTATTTGTCATAAATCGTATTGTTTATCATTGTCAATCAACACCAAGAAACTTGGTGCCGTAGTCAAATGAGCCGTTAGCAGAGATAGTTTGGACTGCAAGAGAAGACTACTCTGTTTGGGAGATTGCGGTTATGCTTGGTTTCCACTGTCGTGCGATGGGTTACGAAAGGTTTGTTCCTAAGAGACTTGGCAAACGTAAATTCCTGGTCCGTATCGCGTATTCGTATGGATTTCGCGTGTGACGTCATCAATGTGTGTGTATTTCTCATACGTGATACGGCACACGGATCGACAGCACGTATCGAACAGCTTTCATACGGAAAAGGTCCGTATAACATGGTCTTTTTACCGTCATTTTGCTACTCTTAGGCGCTGAAATGTTGTGTGTCTATGAATCTGTGTGTATCCCAGAACACGAAGGTGTGTATTTGATGTGATTTTAACCATGATAACGACTGGAAATTCATCATTATTTTTGATGGGTTTATCTCGGAATTTCCATACTTTTCCTGTCTGTCTGCATACTGGGGCCTGTTTCACGAAATTTTAACTAAGATAAAATCCCAATTTTAGTAATTTGATTGGATTATATTAGATTGATTTTAGTGCTTAGCCAATCAAAATTGAAGTAAAATTGGGATTTCATCCTTAGTTAAGATCTCGAGAAACAGGGCCCTGGTTGATCTACGTGCTAAATTTAGGGAGGCGGGACCTTGCAAATCTGTAAATGATTTTGTTCTATGGTAAAGGGGTATAAACTTTCTGAAATGATACATTAGTGAAACCAAACATTGTTGTCGATTCGAAGTCGAAGATTTTTAATAAGATTCGACATTATTTTTTTTTTTAATAGCCCAGCGACTGTCGAGCGACTTCACTCCATCCGGGTAATTGTAGGCTATGCATTTGACTAGTACTGGTGGCGGCACTGTAATCTGCCAAAACTCTTAAACTACACTGACGCAACGTATCACGTATCCGACGATACGGATGGGAAAATTCCGCTTGCCAAAAGTCGCTATTGAGTTCACGATCTGGTACGTACAGATACGTTCGGTTACGTTTCGATACGATATGACCTCAATATATGATAAGACCTGATAGGATCACCACGATTACTACACGATTAAAACCACGATTTCAATCGTAGCGCGAATCGTGATAGTGGGAATCTAGCATTACATGGAAATGGCCCAATTACATTTGCATTATTTAGAACGACGGGAAACGGGCCTTAGGCCCTCTAGGTACATCGGCATAACTTCGTTTTGAAGAAATTAACAATGGGTTGATTTGCTAAACTTGAAACATAGGTTCCAGGTTACTGGTAACATGTCCATACACTTGATCAATATGAAATGAAATGGGGTTTAACCTCCTACTGTTCTGCTCCGAACTGGGCTAATGAAGACGGGTATACGCCATACAGTGTGCTATGAGGGAAATTTTGCCCGGACAGCGGAACAACGGCCTACTCTTATATCCAATTCCAACTGTCAAGGGATCTTTTACGTGCACGCCAATGTGTACAAAGGACCTCGGTTTTTCGTCCCATCCGATCGACTAGACGGCTGTCCTTGTCAGGCCCTCCATCCTGCATCAATGACAAGGAGAAACACGTCGGACTGATAAATGTGTATTGTGTTTATTGTGCTCAAACGCTAAATGTGAGTACAGGATTAAATTCGCCAACAAAATTGGCTCAGCTGTGTTTAATATATTTTAAAATTCAAATTAATTATGAGAACGTGGTAACCTAGCTCAGCTGTGTGTACATACATAAAGCTTGTGGTGTTGAACAGCTGTACAATAGCTATGCTAACAAGGTTATTCAATGACAAAGAAATATCGTATCTGTTATTGAAGGGAGAGAGAAGAAAATATCTGTTATTGAAGAGAGAGAGAGAGAGAGAGAGAGAGAGAGAGAGAGAGAGAGAGAGAGAAATGGGTTTAACGTCCACTCGACACAAACTAGGTCATTTCGGGACTAACATATAATTTTTAATTTTATTTCAATAATTCGCTTGCGCGTAGGGGTCTTTAGCAGTGGGAGGAAACCGGAGGACCCGGAGAAAACCCACGAGTTTATTGAAGAGATTAACCAGACGTATTGCACATTGGTACAATAATAAAGACGAACGATATTTAGACAATGCTCTAGAATATGAAAATTGTACCTCTTCCGCCCATCCATTTTCTTCTATCATGGGAAGGTGGTCCATGGAGCCTCTTGAAAAAGGCTGGAGACGCCTAGTCGAAACGTCGCTCAGCAACAAACAGTACGCCTAATTGTAACTTCCATAGAATAGTGTCCAGACTAATATTATGTCATTTTCGTATGTTATAGCGGAGCATCAGGTTCAAGGGGGGGGTCACGGTGGCTAAGTGGGTAAGACGCTGGCTCGCTAGTCTGGAGGTCGGGTCCTGCATTGGCCGAAAAAGTTCATCCAGATTTTTTCGGCGTGTTTCCCCTTGTCAGTGATGCAGGACGGAGGGTCTGACAAGGACAGTTATCTAGTCGTTCGGATGGGACGAAAAACCGAGGTCCCGTGTACACATTGGTGTGCACGTATAAGATCCCTTGACAGTTGGAATTCAATATAAGAGTAGGCCGTAGTGCCGCTCTCCGGGCAAAATTTCCCTCATAGCACACTGTATGGCGTATGTCCGTCTTTATTAGCCCAGTTCGGAGCAGAACAGTAGGACGTTAAACCCCATTTCATTTCATTTCATCAGGTTCAAAATACGATGTGGAAAGCAAGGTAGAAAATCAATAGAGGTGTTATCAGATTCAATAGACAATGTACAAATATATTTCGAAAATCAAATATAAAGGAGAATATCTATATTTAAATGAGCTATTTTTTGGAGGAACCCTATATAGCTTTTATGCATTGATTTCCACTTTTTTAAATTTAAATTGTTAATATCTTTTTTCTGCTAGATCTGTTTGTTATGACCAACTCAATTTTCGTCAAGGTCGCTAAGATGTAAAAAAAAGGTTAGGTCACGTGATTGTTGTCGCGTTTGTAGGTTAGGGTTAGGGTAGAAAATGTTATGGAACAAGGTCTCTAAAAATAAAATATATCTGGGGCTAACACCACCATATGTCAGTTTTGGACTATTTTTTAAATTGTGAGAACTATTCATGTTCGAGCAAAATCGGAAGGCTTCAGTAATTTCCAGAAGCCGTCACAAAATTTTTATATATGCCATTTGAAAGGCGTCGATTTGTTCCTTATTCCTGCCAAGTTTCAAATTGATACCTCAAATAGTGACGGAGATACGCCATCTTGAATGTCGAAAAAATGATGAAGAAAACTTTCTCAAATCCTCGATGCTAAAACTAATCGAGCGAACTTCCGAATTTCGAAATACCGTCAGTCTGAGACCATATGGGATTCGTCCAAAGAATCCAAAAATGAAAACTGAAGAAGATCCTTTGAGAAATAACCGAGATATGGGCAATCTAAGATTATTTTATGTCCCATCCGTAAAACACTTCCTGTTTGTCAAAAATAACCCAATTTATATTAAGTAAATAGATCCACGGAGGCCAATCACATCTAAAAGTTGGCTGAATGTCTGCACCTTGTACAGTTTGGGCTGCAAACTCTACAGTTTTGACTGCACTGCAAACTCTGACTAAATTGCCCCCTCCCCCAACGTCCCCCCACCAAAAAACAATATTTAACAACCGTTTAAAAATATCACCGTGCCACCATAATGCAGGTTGTGTTCAAATTTCGGGAAAATGGCCGTTCCTTGTACCGGCTACGCAAATTGTGTACATGTATGTAATACGATGGTTGTGGACCCTCTAGAGGTCACAGTTGTTGCCCGATTTTGATGAAACTCTCAGTCCTTGTCGATATTCGCGTATTTCAGACCATAACTTCTTGGATTATGGTTCCCTATCCATCTCTTATAAAATGTGGGCGTATCTTGTCTGGCAACCGCTGGTTAAATGGACGAGTACCCACTTTATCGGGTAAATAAGTTATT
This sequence comes from Patella vulgata, assembly GCF_932274485.2. Taxonomy (NCBI): domain Eukaryota; kingdom Metazoa; phylum Mollusca; class Gastropoda; family Patellidae; genus Patella; species Patella vulgata. Next base: position 13,645,462 of record NC_065880.2, on the reverse strand, counting down.
CTTTACTTTAGATTTTTGTTATTAAGCCCCATTCAAGAGAGGTACAGTTTCCAACACGTATTTATTTATAGCAAAAAGAAATCCTCCTGATGACAATCTAACATTTGATTCAATTTAATTACCATAATTCGCTTACGCGTCGGGGTCTTTAGCAGTGAGAGGAAACCGAGTGACCCTACTCCTAGTAACGTACAGGCAGGGGATCGAAACCACGCGGCTTGACTCAATGACAGACCTTGTGATTTAATGCGCACGCGTTAAACTACTAGACCCCCCCCCTCCGTGAGATTTAGATAAAGTGCTGGTCGTTCTTGTTATTATAATAGTTCCGAAATAGATAATTCAAAATTAATATATTGAAAATGTCATTCGAATTACTTTATTATGAGCGACGTTATCACCGTTTGAAGTTTTTTCATGCATTGTTTATTATCGTAGCAACGTTACTTGTTAATCGATACTCAGCCTCGCTTCTCCATTTTTAAATTAAATCATTAAATGGCGATAGTATTTCAACCCGTTTACATCTGCGCCATCCGATGGTCTAGATAGTTTATTATTGGCTTGCCAAGTGAATATTATGTCTAAATAAAAGTTTATGTAACATTTGAAGCCCAAATAAAAACCTTTTACGTAATACATCCTTAATGTTTTTATTCCCTGCAAACAGACTAGGAAATAATTTCTATAGGAGATAATAATGTTTTAATATTATTTTTATAAATGTTTATATAGTCACACGTTTTTCTGAGCTCAACTATTATATACAAATATGTTAACGAGGCACCTGCTGATTCCAAAATATGTCATTTGGCTATTTCGAATGATATTTTCTAAGTTCCGATAAACCCCACCGTGACTGCTAAAGTGCAATGTGTGATAGCAAAAGCCTTCTGGCAATTGTGTTTTATCAGACATGAAAGGTTTTTAAACATGAATGCATTAGATGTTTAATTTCATAATATAAAGATGAATCGTTTAAGAAACCGGAAAGAAGGTATTTTATCAAAACTGTGAAACGGATACTTTTATTGGATTTTTTCATGCTGTACGTAAGTTACATTTTTTGCTTTCAAGTAAACGATTGATTAAAGGTGCTTTGAGTTCTTTTGCATTTATAAAGACAATATTTTAATACGATCCTGATCTTTTCTTCAAGATTCCTACCCACGTCAGATTGTGTGAGTTGATGACCTATATGGACTATTAACATATTCAAACTAAATTGTCTATCAAAACCCTCTTAAAACAGTTTAATCCGAAGAAAACAACCTAAAGCGACAAAATTCGATTTTAAGTAGCCTTGTATACTCCCTACATTGACCGAGAAAGTTCATCGGAATTTTCCGACGTGGCTTCCCCTTGTCAGTGGTGCAGGAAGGGGGGCCTAACAAGTACAGCTGTCTAGTCGTTCGAATGGGACAAAAAACCGAGGTCCCGTGTATACATTGGCGTCCACGTAAAAGATCCATTGGCAGTTGGAATTCGATATAAGAGTAGGCAAAATTACCCTCATAGCACACTGTATGGCATTAAACCCCATTTTATTTCATTTCATTTCATTTTGTCATGTTACTTGATTGCATGCAAAGGCGTGATTACCGGAACCAACTTTTCGATTGGATGCCCCCATAACTAGCGCGAAAAGTGAGAAATGAAGACATTTTATATTCAAACATATGGAAAAAAAAACATTTATTCAAATTAGATATAAATCAGCCAGATTATTTAAATTCGGGATCCCAATCCTGGACTTAAAAAGGAGTCACGGTGGCTCAGTGATTAATTAAGACGCCGGCTCGCTAATCTGGGGCTCCCGTGTTCGATCCCTGCGTTGGCCGAGAAAGTTCATCGGTGGTGCAGGACAGAATACCTGCACTGAAAAAAAACCCTTGTGTTGGATCTCAACACAAGTACTTGTGTGAAAATTATTCTACACAAACTTGTGTTATTTTCCATTGCATTAACACAAACTTATGTTCTTTTTAATGCATTAACACAAACTTGTGTAGATTTATAAAATCTTGTCTTTTTTCCATATAATTAACACAAGTAATGTGTACCGTCAACAAATATTTTGTGTTTTTAAATATTGAACTCCATACAAAGTCTTAACTCGGGTATCCACAAGTATAAGAAAAGTATTTGTTTACTCAGACAATATAGCCAGACAGACTTGGTGTTTAGATGTCTGTAGTTAAAATAAAGTTTATTGGCCCAATAAACTGGTACATGTGATCATGCCCGGTGTGACAGTTTAAATTGACTCCCGGTGTGTGTCTGCTCCTGGGCACTTGCGCATGTCCGAAACTGTTGTTTGCGTTAACAAGGAAGCTATATCCACTTCCGTCGGTGTGAGATTGTTCCTGATCACTGATCTGTTCAGGAAAAGGTATTACGTATTTGGTTAGAGTTTTGTCATTAATAAACATACTTGTTATCGTAATTAGCTGTTGTTTTAATGATCAGTAGTTACACCATCAACCGATCTAAGTTGATGGGCTTGAAATTGATACTTCTATCGTTCGTGATTTGTTGCCGTTGTTTTAATGGGGTTTAACGCCCTACTGTTCTGCTCCGACTGGGCTAATAAAGACGGGTATATACCATGCAGCGTGCTAAGAGAAAAATTTTGGCCGGGCAGCGCACTATTGCGTATTGTTATATTGAATTCCAACTGCCAAGGCATCTTTTAAGTGTACGCCAATGTCCCATCCGAACGACTTGGCAGCTATCCTTGTCAGGCCCTCCCTCATGCACCACTGACAAGGGGAAACCACGCTGCAAAATCCCTAATCACTCGGTCACAATGGTTCTCTTCTAATTGCTGCGACAGTCAAATCATGTAACAAACAAGGATTTTTAAAATGGATGTTCACGGCTTAGGTTGTTCCTTGGGATTAAAATGTTTATAGGGGATTTGAAACATGTAGATACTTTTGATACATGTAGATACACCAGTTTCAGTTTCATATCACACAGTTTGTATATGGTAAGGTATCTTTAAAGGTTAATTACATGTCATGTATTTTTTCTTTTTCCGTTTCATTATTGGATGCGTAAGCAAATCACCCAGGAACAGGTCATATAATAAAAGAAATTTAATAAGAAAAAAATGGAAGAATAAACGGCTGAAAAAAATGATGATGGGGCAGCTTGTAGATTCCTGACAAGTGTGGGTAACTATTCAATTCTAATAGAAAAGATTGTTGTTATGGTATTTTGGAATCTAAAATTCAGTTTAGTATAGTAAAACTCTAAACGTACATGTATGTGCACAGACAGAATCTTAATAGATATGACTGTCTCATCTGTGGCAAAGAAAACAACACAAGATTCATAAATTTTAACACAAGTTTCCGAAATTTCAACACAAGTTTCAGAAATTCCAACACAAGATTCAGAAATTTTAACACAAGTGTTGTGTAGATTTTCACACAAGTGTCAACACAAGTAAAGTTTGTGTTGTTTGATAAATTTTAACACAAGTTTTGTGTTGTTTCAACATTTAACACAAGCTAGTGTTTTTTCAATACAAGTTTGTGTTGTTAAATAGAGACACCTAACTTGTGTTGAAAATAACACAAGTTTGTGTTGTTTTAACACACGTTTTTTTCAGTGTGGCAAGGGACAACGTATAGTCGTTCGGGTGAGACGAAACCAGGGCCGTGCTGGCAGAGAGTTTAGGAGGAGGGTGTCCTCCCAGGCCCCCATTAAACAATAAGTCCGCCCGTATAAGCGGGCCCCCCTGAGAGCTCTAATTTTCACGCGGAATCCCCTCAAAAAATTGAGAGTGCGCACGCGAAAAATCATACATACACAACGATTAGTAAAATATATTATGCTGACGTGCAAATGTCTGTCACCTTAAGGTGAAATGGTCTTTGATACATGTATTCATGCCTCGATATGTATAAGATGCAATTTATTATTTGGATAGAAATACATGTATTAGCATTATATAAGGCAGACCTGTCATGAGTGCCTTGTGTAGTACAGTAGTATGTCTTATAGTCAAAATAGCAGCATAAATTTGGAAAATATGATACCTAGATTTCTCCCAGAAGTGCTTGCAAAACGCGTTTCCCGTTGTCAAATTTCAAAAATTTTCAAAAATTTTGGGCGTGCGGGAAGGGGCCCGTCCTCCCGGACCCCTTCGGGGCCAGCACGCCCCTGGACGAAACAAACGAGGTACCGTGTAGACATTGATATAAGAGTAGGCCGTAGCGCCGTAAATTTACCTCATAGCACACAGTATATGCTCGTCTCCATTAGCCCTGTCAGAGCAGAACATACGTTGAATCCAATTTGAATTCATTTCATAATGACTTAAATATTTTACTGGGACTTAGAAATAGATTCGTTTGCTCACTAACCAGGTGTTCCCGTATACAGCTGGAATTCGATAGCACACTGTTATAGGTGTATACCCATCTTCGTAAGCCCAGTCAGTGCAAAAAAGTAGGATGTTAAACTACATTTCGTTTCATTTCACAAATCCGAGCTTTATAGATTCTTTCAAATATTTAATCAAAGCTGTCTGTATGTGTTCCTTAACAAAAGTCAGACGTGCCCATTAGTTAGATGCATATTGCCAAACCTCTAAAATGCTGGTAATAAGCGTGAATTATTTGTCTGGCATCGCTTTGTTAATGTAGTCACTAAGTGATTTCCATATTATTTATATTATTATATTATTAGTATTTTAATTGCCTGGAAATATGAGCGTGGGCCCGGTTGGATATTATAATGCAAATTGTGAATCGATTATAAAAGGTAAATGAAATGAAATGAAATGGGCTTTAATGTCCTACAATGCTGCCCCTACTCATAAAGGTAAAGTGAAAATATTCACAAACTACCACCAACCATAATCCGAGATGCCAATTAACTCCGTGACAGCACTAAATATATAAGCATTCATATTATTATGCTAGAGTTTTTACTGAAATGAAAATTACAAATTGTGGATTTTGCTCAAAAGCTCGTGAAAGATCAAACTCCGTTGGTGCAGATCGTTCTCTAATTTATAAAAAAAAACCAATATTATGTCATTCAGCGGCGCGATGCAGAAATGCTTACCCATTCTAGAAGACCTAGAGAAATTGCGGCGAACACATTTGTGTTGTACGATTAATGACTTTATAATATAAACCTCCAATAACCACGTGTTTGAATTTGTGTATGGTTTCTAGCGATTATATTTTAGATCATGGCTGGGGATACTTAAAATGCTGAATCTTGTTGTCTCCAATTGGCAAGGATCATGTATGTGTATATTTAGGTGGGAATATAAAATTAAAAGGGGCTTAATCGGGTGAAGAAGTCAACCTTAATGCTATTAGTATAACCGAATCAATGGTAAACCTTTTTGTTTTATTTCTACAGATTGTTTTGAAGGTCATGCAGAAGGTTTTAGGGGCGGAAAATTATCTTACATCGAGCCAATTAATTCTGCTATCTCCTTGAGGTTCTTTGCGATTTTAATTCAAGCTCAGCAACATTTCAAGTGAGAAGGGAAGGAAACAATCCTGTGGACTTTAATCGGAGCTGGACTGAATATGTTAATAGATTTGGCTATATGCATTCAGAACACTGGATAGGTTTTAAAGGGCTAATCTCGATAATATTTTTGTGAGAATAAAACTGCTTAATTTTGTGTTAAAATCCCTCAAAAACCTCTATCTAAGGGCCGAGCAACTCACTCAATATTTGTGATAAGTTTTCAAACAACTTAAACCCGTCAGTCTTCATCTGGAAATGGAGACTGGTGTCCCAAGCTATATTATGCGGTGTCTGGATAAAACCAGACTTTTAGTTTATAAAAATAATGTGTAGGTGAAATTTACCTTTCGTTATCAAGTACAGCACATGGGTCATACACTTTATAGACCTCTTAAAGAACGGAAATCGATTGTCAGGTCACCCAACGAAAAAATTGACCAGAAATCTTAAAAGGTTAGTGTCCGGATAAGCAGTTTTGACGTTCACGTCCAAACCATTCAATATTTTGAGCTGAAATTTTGAGACAAGGTATAATGCACCCGTCCTTTATAATATGGCACTTAACTTTCATATGTACTCCGACCTTTATTTTTGAGACTCCGTTCAAATCGGGATAGCCCCTTTAAGGACCTCCTTAAAATCTTAAGCAATAATTTCAATTATCGATCCGAGATTATTATAAATTATGTGCATTCACCCCAAACGATCTGTTTGTATGATAACTGTAACGTGACAAACCCATCTTATCAATTTAATGGTGTGTCTGGCTCATGTTTACCTACACTTGCATTGAACTCATTTTCCACTTATGATAATGGTCCACGTAAAGATTGTGGAGGATGGTGGTTTGAAAACGTTCCAAATATCCTATGTTCTTCTGCAAACGTTAATGGCTGCAGTTACACAGAAGTTATAATGCGATTAACACATATACCACCATCATAATTGTATAAACACGCATGAGAAAATTTGCTGTCATAATTATGTTATATAACAACCTTCTCATGAATATCAAATTGTTCAAATTGTATATATAATCATTACTGTCAGCTGTGAGAAAATACTTTTATAAAACATACATTATGCAAGAGCTAAATCTGCCTATTGCAGCTCTTTCTTTAGGTCTGAAATGTTATCTAAATTATTAATTAGACACTAATTAACCTATCCAGACCATAATCAACTCTCGATGTCAACGCTAGCCTGCGATGTTTACTAGATTAGAATCCCATTTGCTACTCCACTTTCATTCTTGATGTAATCATGAAATGGATAATCGAGACTATGTTTATTATCGTACCGACTTTAGTAATGATGATCGGGGCTAGGCTGAAAATTCAATCGCTATAATCTCGGTTCAGAGTGGATAAATTTGACTGAAATTTTCAGCAAATCCCCTTTACATTATCTACTTTTTAACTATACTATTCAAAAAAAGTAGGGGATATTTGATTTTTAAGTGTTATTAAAGTCACCTAATGAAACTGACGAAGAAACAAATGACAAAATGAAATGAAGTTCACATTCATCGATTTATTCCAAATGATCGTTAGACTAAGTAAGGCACAGACTGACCATTATAAGGGTAAAATGATACCCGGGGTCAAACAGCAAAGTTACCACAGCATCACAACCAAGTCAGTAACGGGTAAATCCTCCTCTGTTTGCCAAACAAGCATTGATCCGACGTGGCATACTCCTAATGAGACGTCTAAGGTCAATTTGGTCCAGATTGTCCCATTCCTGTTGCAACGCAGCAGCAAGTTCTTGGACATTGGCAGGACGTTGTTGACGTTGACGTAACCTCTGTCCAAGCATGTCCCAGACATGCTCGATGGGGGAGAAGTCGGGACTCAGTGCTGGCCAAGGTAATGTGGTGATGTTCTGTTGTTGGAGGTAACCTGTAACGATCCTGGCCCTGTGTTGTCATCCTGGAAGATGAAACGGCGGCCATGACGTCGTGCGAACATGGACTGCCAAGATGTTGTCCCGGTAGTACTGGCCTGTAACACGCCCTGCAACAACATGTAAAGCCGTTCTTCCAGCAACAGTGATGCCTCCCCACACCATAACAGAACCACCCCCAAATCGATCATGTCTGATGACGTTAACGTCTTGGAAGCGCTCGTTTCGACGACGCCACACCCTCCTACGTCTGTCCAAAAAATCAACAGTGAACCTTGACTCATCTGAAAACATCACATTGCTCCAGCGTCGATTATCCCAGTGTTGACGATCCCTACACCAACGACGTCTTGCCTGAATGTGATGATCTCTCAAACAAGGGATCACGCGAGGACGTCGGGCGCGAAGGTGACCCCTATGCAGTCGATTCCGAATCGTCTGGCCACTCACTCTCACACCAATGTCTGTTTGAAGACGAGCGCTGATCTGATTTGCTGTGATGACACGATTTCTCAAGGCCAAGGTACGGATAAATCGATCCTGGGCTTGAGTTGTCGCCCTTGGTCGACCTGAGCGTGGTCTGTCCTGTACAGATTGTGTATCACGGTATCTGGACCATAGCCTGCTTATGACAGACTGAGAAACATTCATCGTCCGCACCACAACCGCCTGTGTTGTGCCGATCTGTAGCATGCCAAGGGCACGTAACCTTTCATTTTGGGTAAGCCGACGCATATTAAAATTTGTTTTCTGGTCACTAAAACAATTAAACTGATGTTTCCACCCTGGAATTCAATGCCACAATGACTGTAACATTCAAAGTCAGAGTCGTGCAAATCTTGGGTTGGACCCCCATGATGATCCCAAGCATCACCTGCATTCCATGCGGTAGCTATTGATGCGTTTGGGCGTCACATGTAACTGGAAATGTTTCTTCTGTTAGGTTCTATAGTGATTTTTTTCGTAGTCATTTGCATATTTTAGTATTATGCCCCCAAAATCAAATATCCCCTACTTTTTTTGAATAGTATATTATCAGCTCTTTATCTAATCTCCCATAATGTATCTTTAAATAAGAATTTGAACTGATGAAATTCGGGGATTAGTTGCTCGTGTTTTAGTAATTTAAAATCAGTAACCAAGGCTTTTTTTGACAGTCCATCGAACGACCACGTAAATGTGGTTTCAGCTTAAAATCAGTTTAATTATATATGATAATAGGTGTGTTACCTGGCGTTTCACGGGTAGAATTTATCCATAATAATGCACTAATAAGTAACTGTCATTTGCATTATTAAATACTGCACAAAATACGAAATACATAGCACCATTTTATTTCTTGTCAAACAGCTGGTTATGAATTTATTTTAAATCGTATTCTTTCTTGTGCAAGGTGGAAAACTCCCACGATCCAATTTTGTAAAATGGATTTTTTTCGGTCGGACTTACTGTCATGTCGTACAAAATTGTTAATAATCGTTAATTGTGAGTTTTATTATTACACACTGCAGCAATACATCATTACTTAGGGTGGTTACTGACATAGTATACATTACCCTGATGATTGCGGAAAGATGGCTTCTTTGGTTTAATACCACTGACTATGCTATTCTTATAAAAATTCTCGAGATCCAGCATTGTATATTCAAATACCTTGTCTAAAAAGTTTTGCCTCATACCTAAATAATCAAAATCAATTAATTGTCGGATACTGCTGAATTACATTGGAGGTTCCCCAAGACGCAGGGCAGGGACCTGTTCTGTATCTTCTCTACAAAACTCTGCATCACATATCATCAGTCATAAGCAAAGCCTATTACATCATTCTTATGCAGTCGACACTCAGGTGATGTGACTTTGAACAATCTTTTAAACGGACACCAAATACGTTGAAACTGAATGATGACAAAAGCGGGGCCATCATGATTTGATCAAAGAACTCACTATCAAAATCTGCTGCAGTCGACTCAGAAATGAAATCAGTCAACAAAGTATACACCGCTTCAAAACTCGCTTCGGAATTTCCAAACCTGATTTTTCAACTTTCAGTCTCAGAAACATCCGTTACCTCACATCTAAGGACAAAGTTCATACTCATGTTCGATGTCTTGTTTTGTCAAGTCTAGACTATTACAATAATCTGTCATCTGGTTTAACACACAACCCGATATCAAAAACCGTTACTGTTCAAAAGACTGCTGCCAGAATCATTAGCCCCTTGCCTTGGAACCCTCATATTACGCCAGCATTCAGAGATCTTCATTGGCTACCCATTAAATCCAGTGATTACGTTTCTAGTGCAAGGAAAGATTTGTAATATAAGAATCTTCAATGAAAAAAATGGAATTAAACAGTAAGAAGGTTTAATGGATCCATGTGATTTAAAGCGTCGACACATGGATCCAAAATGTTCACAGTCTACAACAGAATACAATACAGAACAGCTGTATTCATCCGCAAAAAAAAATAGTACCTAAAATTCATGTACATTATATAGGTTTAAACATCAAATGAGGTCAAATGAATAGAGACGTCTTTAATATATACTAAATATTCGTATCATCCCAAATCGACAATAAAACAGTGAGAAAAAGGAAAATCTAAGTAATGGCAATCTAATTAACATAAAATTTACGACATAATCGATTCTTCAATGTTTTGATGGTGATCATGAAGAAAATACATCTGTTCTCAGGAATCCGATAAGATTTTCAAAAAGATCACTAGAATTATAAATTGTTATTTCACAAAGTCGAAAGGTATGTTAGATTTTTCATTCAGTCAAGTTAGAGCGAGTTTATTGCCGTCCTTTGAGCTCCAAACCCGATAGAAATGAAGGCGGAAGTGGCCATAATAGTTTTAGAGATCACTACGTGATGGCGCTCCTGCGTCGCGACAAACGGGGCCGATTTGTCAAGAATAGATTTTTTAAAAGCTTAAAAGCTCTTGTGCATTGTGTTTGATTGTTTTAACGAAAAAAAGGGTCTCCTTAACAGTAGATCTTTTATGACCATATTTTCCAGAACGTGTTCTCAATATGAACACCTTCTTACATGACGACAAAAATTAAACCAGCGAGATTTATATCATAAACATATACTTTATGCAGTATAAACAATATCTCCTGATAGTCCAATCAAAATAACCTAGAACAAATTGCTACATAATGTTTCTTGGTAACATCGTGTTCATGGGATCATCCCCTACAACATATCCACAATTCTCTGATTTTCGCGTCGGGAAAAGGGTCTAATTTCCATAATTCAAAATGGCCGTCAGATAAACCTTTGGAGTCTCATAACTCCTTTATTATTGAATATCCACCTTAAAAATGTATTTAAAAACAGATAGAAACAGAATATCTAGTAAGAAATATCATAAATACTTATTTTGACGTTAAATGCCGACATGTCAGCATAACATTTTCGAAAATCTGACTCGGCGCCATGGAAGAAATTGACTGATAGAAATTCAAATGTACATCTAAATCACCACATGCGTATTAAACTGCAGTGCAGGTCTGGTAAAGTCTATCTGATTCAAGTTCAAAATCTCTTGCTCTTTCAAGACACGTGAAACATCCCGGCAGGCGACACCTTTACATTCACTGCATGAGTCAGGTCACACGACACCTCCCGTTTGTGCATGACACATCTGGGTGTGACACACCATCCGGATTGTTTAGAATTGGCAAAAATAACCCTTTCAAAAATACTCAAGAGGATTCCAACTTCCAGTTCCACAAACACGTTGATATATTTGCCCGCAAACAATCCAAAAATAACGAAATTAAAGCTGTGAGAGAAAAGACCCTGTTATGTTTGTATCATTGCCGAACAAATTTAACCCCAGAAAGTTTAGGTAAAAGGTGGTGAAAAGCTTGCACATTGTCCAGATTCAGAACTTTCCGCCAACTCCAGATGATGAAAAGTATCATAGTCGCTGTGTGTACTACCATGTGCAGTAGTGGACGAGGAGGGGCAGTGAATTAAGCCCATGATAGTAAGGATGGAGACTTGCGAAAGAGATTTTCTGTTTAATTTACAGTCTGTAATACCAAATTTACTCCAAATTTACTACTTTGACCATCACAAAGATTCCAGATGCTGATATCTTAAAAGTATCAAAATGATTACCATTTTAAGGTATATAAAATATTCGTCGGCTGATTATGGATCTGGTTCTGCCCGGTAAAATATAAAAGACTGGCTATTGTATTTACATTTCTGGATCGCATCCGGCTGGAAAAGATGGACCTCTTTTGGAATTCTAAGCTACATCGTTAAAGAAACATCCGTAGTAGTTTATTGTATTTAAATTTCTGAATCGCATCCGGCTGGAGAAGATGGACTTCTTTTGGAATTCTAAGCTGTATCGTTAAATAAACATTCCAAGTAGTTTATGAAAATGATAGAGAATTCTAAATACACGCGATATAGTATGTATAGTTTACGTTTTGCCGGCAGCATAAAATTAAGTTCCGTTGTGGAGACACTGAAAATATTTACTCAATCAGAAGTAGTATATGGAAATCACAGAATTTACGTTTACGTTTTGCCGTAAGATTGAAAGGAAATTCCGATGTTGAGACACTGAACTTAGTTACTAAATAAAAGCAATTGATCCGTGGCCAATGTTTTCATTTAAAACGGACAGTGCGTGAAAAGGGACTTCATTTTGTATTTGCTGTCGTTATAGAATAGACATTATGTTGCTTATGATGATTGTTAAAATTTCTATTTTGATGATTGTTAGTGTTGGGAACTGTTGGTCTATCATGTTTACCAAAACACGTTTAATAGAAGACCGCACACTAACATTTCGTTTATACACAGTTGGGGTTAGAAGTAGGATTGAATGTAGTAATTTATGTGTCAGCAATTATAATTGTCGGAAATATCTGTATTGTGGATCCCCTGGTGGTGATAAATGGTGCACCCATTTTCCAGAAGGAGAAGATTGTGTTGTGACAGATCTTGTAAATGGTACATGTAGCTGCTACAGAAAGGTATATATTATTAAAACAACTGTATCTGTTTGAATAGCATTTACTGAGAAAATGAGAACACAACCGCTGATATAAAAGAATACAAAAATTGCAAAGCGGAACTAGCACCTCGTTGCACTATTATCAACACTTAAGATCAGTGTACACTTCAAACAAGAAGATACGCTGACACGCTGTATACCTATTGGTAAATCCGTTTGTTTTCCCATATTGTCTTTAATGTTTGGTAATGGTAATCATGGCTTTAAATGTCTGAGTTTGTCTTCCAAACGTTGTTTACTGAAATCGCAGTGTAAATGGACTTGATATGCATTACCAGTTCGAAAGTTAATGTCTTATGTCCCTGTCAGACGGGGGTGGCGTCCTTACTGCGCTGCTGCCATCGTCCGGCGACCATAAAATGCACAACGTGAAAATGCCCCAAAAATTATAAACTTGATAAAAGTCGCGTTTTCACAGCTTTCCAGGTCAGATCGCAAAACCTTGGCAATTGTTTTCAACATTTCAACATGGTCTGCGATCACTGGCGACCATGGGGACCACAGCACGATATCTGGCGGTTTCACCACGCTTCCGTCGCCGTAGCAGCGCAGTAAGGACGCCACACAGTTAAAAATAGTTGCCACCTAAATAGGGGTAACTCTTAGCCTTTTGTGGTGTAAACCGGTAACACCCAACTAGTGTAGAACATTACACCAATTTAGATGGAAACTAGTTGCCACGTCCAGTAGTGTAACCTGCCTGATGAACTCATACAGTGAAATGTTACACCCATGGGTGTAGATTAAGCATTACCCCTCAAGAATGGTTTGTAAATTACACTTCCATTTTAATTATTACACCAACGCGGGTGTAATTTGTTTTGTTGGATATTTCAAGCTAACGACTTCTAAGTTCAGAAAACTTGTAATTGGCTATCGGTTTCTATGATAATAAGTATAGGGCGTTTAGCCCGGCCCAGATTACATATAGACCGTCGGCTACTTCGCTTCTTTTAGAATGACATTAAACAGACTGATTCAAATTCAACTGCTGTTGGGCAATTAGAAAATCTGTATCAATTTACAATGGATATAAATCATGAGGAAAAATCAATACACATAATCTTACAAGTTAGCTGAATAATGTGGTTTATTCATTTATGCACCTCACAAGAATTATTAATTAAGATATTGTACTTGGTAATGTTTTGGAACATTTACACGTCTTTAAGTGTATACAAGTAAAACCAATGTATACTTTACTCGTTATGAGTAAACACTCTAAAATGAGTTATAGTTGTGGTACTAGTGCAATCCACGGCATATTTTACAAAAAACACTCAAATTGGAGTACACAAATAGTTTTGTAACGCATGATACGGTGTAAAATTGACACCTTATTCAGTGGAATGTTTCCCTAAAATAATTACACCTGTTGGTGTAAATGCAATAAAACGCATGTAGAGAGGTAGCTCATCCCAAACACCCTTCAGCAGCTACAATTACACTTATCCTGGTGTTCATTAATCATGAATACCGATTACACTTTTGTAACCCAATAAACGCTGTAAAATTAACGCTTTTCTATGATTTATTTCCCAATAATAGTTACACCCTTTGGTGTAAATGCAGTATAACAGGTGTAGTGGTGTAGCGTATCCAAAACACCCCACAATTACACCTATTAAGGTGTTCAGTTATTATGAATATCGGTTACACTGGTTAGGTGTAGTTCTTTTAGTTGGTTACCTTTGGAAAGGTATCCATTTAAAAAACGCTAACTGTGGTGTAAAGTTTACACTTAATTAACACTACTTATAGTTTTTAATTACAACAAAACAGTGCAACCCGGTCTGACGGGGATATTACGTTTATTTTAATTAATAAATAAATTGTCAGTGCACCTCAAATATACACGTTTATTGCTCATTATGACAAATATAACGGAGATACCAGTTATTTCACACACTGTGAAAAAATATATGTTATTCAAATACCCTTTTTTGTTATTTGAAGGAAATTATCCGCATTATCACGGAAATATCTGTGATTTGCGATAAATAACCATAAAATCGGTTGTTTTAGTTGCATTTCTGTCTTTAGACAGAAACATCGGTATTAGTAATCAAAAGACTTGTAACATTCCAGAATAACGTGTAACGGCACTGTTCTGTTAATTCACAACGTTTTACTGTTGGATTCAGTTAACGCATGCGCGTTGCAGACTTTACTTATGGCGGTGAATGTTCGAATGTTTACTGACGATGCAGAAAAAAGAACAGAGGGAAATTAACAATATGATGTGAAGGTAAGTACTCTTCAAAAAAAAAGTAGGGGATATTCAGAAACAATACAAAACCGCGGAAATGCTCCGTTGTATGTTAATAACAGGCCAATTGCCTACACATGAATATATAAACAGTTCATATGGGCGGCATATCTGACGGGACCATTTCACTCGCAAAAAGATACACTGTCAAAAGTGAAAATGGACGTTTTTGATTTTTGTCTTAATAATGAGTAATTGCTCTACCTGATCCTCAGACATTCAGCAATTCGTCGTGACATGCTCCTAATCAACCGTCCAATCACGATTTGGGTCAATCTGACCAACTCCTCCTGCAGTGCCACGGCCAATTCTTACAGTGTTGTCGGTTGACGTTGACGCCGACGAACACGTCTCCAGATCATTTCCCAGACATGCTCTATAGGGGAAAGGTCAGGACTCATGGCTGGTGAAGGCATATGGACAATACGGTGACGCTGGAGGTAGTCATTCACGACACGAGCCCGGTGGGCACCGGCATTATCATCTTGAAAGATGAAACGCCGACCTGCCTAGGATATGGTCACTGTAGTACACACCAGTGACCCTTCCTTGAACTATCGGTGCCTAGGATATGGTCACTGTATTACACACCAGTGACCCTTCCTTGAACAATATGCAAGTCCCCTACGCGCAAGCGAATTATTGAAATAAAATTGAACCATGTGTTAGTCCCGAAATGACCTAGTGTATTTCGAGTGGACGTTAAACCCTCCCTCTCTCTTCCTCCACACACCATAACAGACCCACGCCCGAATCTGTCATGCTGTCTGACGTTAACGTTAGCATGACGCTCATTTACATGCCTCCAAACGCGAGCACACCTATCGGTGAAATTCAGAGTAAATCTGGACTCATCTGAGAACATTACACGCGCCCATCGACGATTACCCCATGTGCTGGCTAGTTAATGGAGCCATAACACGCGGTCGTTGCGCATGCAAATGGGCTGCATGTAGCCGATTTCTAGTTATTTGTGGTGTAACTCGAATTCCTGTAATCGTTTTCCTCGATTTCGCAGGACCTGTGTTGTAGCTCTAGGACGACCTGTGTGTTTGTTGGTACCGGTTCCACAGTCTGCTGATCACAAACTGTGACACATTAAGGAGGTTGGCTACTGCTCGCCGTGTCAACCCATTTGAAGCATGCCAATAGCGCGTAGATGTTCATCATGTTGAAGATGTTTCATTGCAAATTAAGCGTAACACACTAAAGCAATGATACGCTAAACAATAAATCTTATGTAAGAACCGATAGGAAGGCAAACATGGAGAGGATAAACCTGCACGCGGCAGTTTTCATCAACCCTTCCTTGAAGTGTCAAATTTGACAATAAACCCCTCCCACGTGTTTGGCGCTATTGCGCGTCGTCCTTGCAGTTCAGTGTTCTGTTGGGGCGATAAGTTCTTCATCTGTGAACATACTCTCAAAGCATGCCAAGTGTCCATGATTATTTATCATATACTGAGCTCCATGGAAAACGCATCACTTTTTTTTCCCAAATATTTTATTACTAGGTGGTTTTGTATGTATAATATTATTCAATACTATGAACTATTGTTTCATACAATGCTCCCAAACGCAAAAAATATCGGCCCGTGTGCAAAAAAAAAAAAAAAAATTGCACGAGATGCACATGAAAAACCCAATATTCACGTGCAGCATTGTGTGTGAGCCCTTTAAAAGCATGTTTTCAACTTAATGTGAAGTACATGAACTGTGAAACGTCAATCTGTCGTAATTTGTTGTTGGACGTGTGAAGTAATCGAGACATGGAGAAGAGTAGACTAGCAAAGTGTGCTCTTCAGTGATGAGAGTCGCTTTCATCTTTATCACGCTGATGGCCGTCAACGTGTGTGCAGACTGCTGCGTCTTCGAAACGAATCGATGGGGTGGGGGAGTGTAATGGTGTGGGGAGGCTTCACATTTCATCACCGGACCGCCCTACACATTTGCAGGGGTCGCGTTATTACTGTTGCCTACCGTGATGATGTCTTGCAACCAATTGTTGTTCCGATGTTTCGAGAGCACCCACACCTTCAGCACTTCCAACAGGATAATGCACGTCCGCATACCGCCCGTTTTAGTATGGACTACCTGGTTGCTAACAACATCAATGTCTTGAACTGGCCAGCCATGTCTCCGGACATGGCACCGATAGAACATGTCTGGGATGAGATTGGACGCCGTCTGTATCGGAGACCACAGATGCACACCATTGCTGCTTTAGAAGCTGCTCTTGTCCAAGAATGGAACAATTTGCCCCAGGCCTGCTTTCATATATTGGTAAATTCCATGCGACGTCGCTGCACAGCGTGCGTAAGAGCCCGTGGATGACACACGCGCTACTGACATCTGTGTCGTACTTTTGGTTTTGACCCCTCTGACTTTGTACCGTTGATTACAGATTGAACATCCATAAGTGTACAAATGTGTTGTTATTGATGTGTTCCCATTTGAATATTGTTCACAATAAGAAACAAAATAAATAAGATATGTTTACAGGATCATTTTGTTATACGAAAAACTAAGTGATGCGTTTTCCATGGCGCCCAGTACAACCTGCATAGGTATTTGCATTTCAATATCCCCTACTTTTTTTGAAGATTATAATATGTGTGAAGGCAAATCTACAGCATAAGTGGATAGTGAGTATGTTATTGGATTTAAAGACACCGCCTCTGTACTGTCTGTTTATTTTGTTGCTTTGTTATGTTTGGAATCTGTGATCAATACAACAGAGGCCATGCAAATGTATGTTGTATTGTAGAAATATTTGACTCTATGACATGTGCAGGAAAGTTAACACCTTTTAATTTCATGTTTCTGTGTGTGTTTTATTATTTTGTTTCAGGTTTGTATTGAAGATAAAAGAAATTGTAAGAAGAAGATTAGTAGCAAGTAGTAAACCCAGCCTTCAGAAATCACAAAATTGAAAGCCATGTAAAATTGTTTGCTCCTAATTTCTGTTCATTTTTAATATTTTTGTAAATTCATGACTGAAAAAATTACATTTACAGAAAATAAATTATTTTTTCCAGTTTATTTGGTTTTATATTTACCAGATTTGTTTCCTACAATTTTACCGGCTTTTTTTTCAACAGAAACATGCTACTACTGTGAAGTAACAGAAATTGTTTTTTTTTTAAACAAAAAAAATGAATAAAATTTACAGATAAAAATCTTGTAAATCTGCTGCCAGGATTCTTTTTTTTTTTTTTTTACACAGAATTATTTTTAAGGGGGCGAGCTGCAATGCATCCGATAGGTGTTAGAGTACCCCACCATAAATAAATATCTCGCGAACTATCTATATACATACCAAGCCTTAAATCAGTTTCGCACATTTATAGTCACTAAATAAACGGTCATGTTGTACCTAATAAGCTATGATCATTTAACCATCCATAAATAATAGACTGAAAAATGGTTACGAGTGTCGGCCATTACATCCGGGCACTTTTGAGTAAAAAATAGGTTACATGCCCTTGTTTTTAAATTAGTGTCGTTTAACTAGTCTACCGACCATTCTACATCTGATTGTTAGGCCGGGATAATCAAGACTACTTTTTTACGAAACATAACAGAAAGCCGGACCAAGAAATTGAATTTAGAAACACGCACGTTAGGCAACTCAATTATTGTTTTAAGAACCTTGTAAAAGTAAAATGAAACTTCAGCTAGTATCATGTTCTTGCATAGCCCGAGTGTTTCACAGATAGTGGATCACGTGGCTAAAGTTGGAATTCGATATAAGAGTAGGCCGTAGTGCCACTGTCCGTGCAAAATTTCCCTCATAGCACCCTATGCGTATGCCAGTCTTCATTAGCCCAGTTCGGAGCAGAACAGTAGGACGTTAAACCCCATTTCATTTCATTTCTCCGCGGTATAAAGTTTTCTCCGCGGTGGAAACCATTTCTCCGTGGTGATTTACCACCGCGGAAAAAGGGATTACAGCGCGGAGAAAAGGTTTACACCGCGGAGAAAAGGTTTTTCATGTTTTTTTTTTTAATTTATCATAGTTTTCACAGCGATTTCTCATTTAAGGTAAATTACAAGAAAGGGTATAAATCAGCGTATGGCACTAAAAGGCCACCGTACGTTTCAGCAGAATTAACTGTGTTGAATTTGTATCACAAATTTGTAATTTATTGTATACAACAGATAGATTTACGATTTAATTTCTCTAATTTTCACAAACATATGTGTTAATAAATTATCCTTTTTCGTAAACAGGGAAAACAGTTTGTTGATGGAAAATGTGTTAGCCCCATAGGCTACTATGGCGAAAATTGTGCATCAGTTATAAAAGGTACTAGTATAATATGTTTGTTTTTTCGTTATCAATTGTTAGACGGAGAGAAATAAAAAAACTACCGGGAACAAAGACTGGAATCTAGTAAAGGGGTGTCTAAAGGACTCCCAACTCAAAATTGTCCGCTGAAACTCTGTAAGGTTTTTTCATAATTAGCATAAATCCAAGATGGCCGCCAATTGGACTTTCTGGCCTCCATATCTTGGAAACGGCTCGTTTTAGAGCAATAAATGTAAACTAGTGTCCAAAAGAAACGATACCACCTGTTTGCAACGACAGAAAAGAAAAACTAAACAAAGCAGAAGTTTAGGATTAGTGTTATTCTTTTGAGAAATCCTTTCACAATATCTGTACACAAAATCATTTCAATCAAATCTGTACAATCAATACGACAAGCCGTTAAAGATCGATGGGGTTGAAAAATAAACATTTCGTTAGAACACTGATCACAGAAACAACGGGAAATGACACACCACATGTCTAAAAATCAAGTCAGTAGCGGGTATGTCCACCGTGAGCATCAATACATGCCAGAACACGCCTGCGGACTGATGACGTCAAACGTCTGATGACGTTGGAAGTGATTTGTTGCCATTCCTCGAGGAGACATCGTTCCAAGTCCTGCACGTTGACTGGAGGCACAAGGCGACGTCGGATTTGTCGATCGAGGTGGTCCCACAAGTGCTCGATGGGATTCAAGTCCGGTGAACATGCGGGCCATGGCAAAACGTGTACGTTGGCGTTGGCAAGGAAGTTCTGTGTCAATCTTGCTGTGTGTGGCCTTGCATTGTGATGTTGGAAAATGATTCCACGAGGCTGTTGCTGCAGAAAGGGCACCACAACAGGCGGTAAGATGTCATCACGATAACGCTGTGCATTCAGGTTTCCACGAATTACGACAAGCCTCGTTGTGACGTCACCACATATGCCACCCCAAACCATTAACAATCCACCTCCAAATTGCCGGACCTGTAGGACACCGTTAGGCGCCAAACGTTCACCAACTCTTCGGTATACAAGCTGCCCTCCATCGTTTCGGAACATGACGAATCTGCTCTCATCAGAGAACAGAACACGTGCCCAGTCCCGCCGTTGCCAACGTCGAACTCGCCTGGCCCATATCAGTCTGTCGTGCCGGTGTCGAGGCGTCAGGTGCGGTCCGCGGTAGGGATGACGTGGCCGGATACCATACTGCCGTAGTCTCCTGTAGACGGTCTGTCGACTGATCCTGATCCCAGTGCTGTCGCCGCCGTGGATGTCGCTGTTACGGTTTTGTTCCTCAGGTGTAATACCCGGATGTAACGATCCTCACGGGGCGTGGTTACTCGTGGTCTTCCCCTCCTGGGCCTGTCTGACGTATGACCTGTCAGACGGAACCGCTGCATCAACCTGGTGATAGTGATGCGTGCGCAGCCCAACCTTTTGGCGACGTCGACATGTGACGCTCCTTGTTGAACCATTCCAACGGCTCTCTCTCTATCGATGGCTGTCATATGTGGCATATCTTGTGTTCTTTTTGTTGCTGTGATATCAACGTGTCTGATCAGCCGTTTTATACAGTTTTCATGCACGTGCAGAACATCCTAGAGATGTCACTTTCACGAAATTTACGTTTTTTTCCCTCAAGTGATCAAGTGTTCCCGGTATTTTTATGGAATATGCTGTGTTAGGGATGTGCAATACGAATTGGCATGTTTTCATACTAAAAATATCACTTAGAAAAAAATTAATTGGAAAGAAAGTTGGTATCGTTTCTTTTGGACACTAGTTTATTATCATTAGAGACAAAAGTGATATCAACGAATCGGAAAATAAAATTATCACAACGCCAGCAGGTCATAGTGTGACGCCCTGACGTCACAATGACGTGATGACGTCACACTGTCGTTATTTTGACGTCAAAACACTGTGCTGATACTGTATAAGCGGGTTTGACGTGAGTTTTGATGTCTTAGACCTAGTTTGTTTTTGTGACACTGACTGATTGGACTGGAATCCAATCTGGTGATTGGCTTGGAATCCAGTCTAGGTTTTCCCCAGATATTTGAAACTTTCTAATTTTGTGAAAAGAATCTTATTTCGCCATGGATACGTGCATAATTTGCGGGAATAAACTAAATAATGGTGGGGATGTTGTCAAGCTCTTGCGATTAGCTTGGAATCCAGTCTGTGCCGTTGGCAACAAAGGGTTCAGAACCATTGTGTTAAGCTCTGGTGATTGGCTTGGCAATCCAGTCTGGGTTTTCCTCAGATATTTGAAACTTTTTTTTTGCTAATTTTGTGAAAAGAGCCGTATTTCGCCATGGATACGCGCATAATTTGCGACAATAACCTAAATAATGGTGGGGATGTTGTCAAGCTCACCACCAAAGGATCGAATGTAATCAATCAGGCTGCTCAGCTTCACCGGTTGGACATTTCGGTCACCCCTCCTAATGTTCATGTGCATGTACAGTGCAGATAGAATTTCACTCACCAGATTGAATTCCGGTCCAGTCAGTGTTACAAAAACAAACTAGTTCTCAGCCCGCTTATTCTTAGTTCTCGCTTATTCGGTATCAAAAAGCATTTTGTCCGATCGTCAAACCTCAATATTTCGAGAGAATCTGGAAATTGTCTATAAAGTTTTTTTTAGGGTTGATTTTAGTAGCCTATGGTTTTGCGAAATTCAAGATGGCGTCCAAGACGACCGCCATTTCAAATAATCCCCCATAATTCCCATAGTATTTATTCTAGGACGATAATTTTTGGGTTTAAACGTATGTTACTCGGGTCAAGGAATACATTGAAATCATTCATTATGTTGTGGGGTGATTAGATGATAGTAAAATCTAAAATGTCAGACAATATGGGCCATCATTATTTCACCAAACCAAGCTATATCTAGAGACAAACTACATATTTCTAGATAAAGGGGGCACTAGCTGTTTTGTGAACATTTAAACAAACAAATTCTACCCACAAAACACGAAAATAACCCCCACAAAACTAGGCAATATTTAGTTTAATCCTTTGGTTGTATTTCTGGCTGCAACCTAAGACAGTACAAGCACAAAATACTGTACATTCTCCATCCGTAGTGCATCTACAAGCAAGCATTCTTGTATCCGCATCTGATGTGACACATGGCACATGTAGTGTTATCAATTTAGTATCCTTCACCCAGCAATAGCTTGTTGATGAGCTCTTTTACGTTCCCTGTAAATGCATCATTCATTGAGCAAGACTACCATGTTTGAGTGGGGATGATGACTTTTAGATTTCCATACCCACCAACGTGATTCTTGTCAACTTGCAAATCGACGCCTGAAACAGACTGGAGGGTATAGGCATCCGAAACTGAAAATATATCGTCATCATCCACATTTAAACCATGTAGTCTTGCTCCAACGAATGATGCATTCGTATGGAAAGTAAAACGATGTCACCACCATGCTATTGTGTGGCGTTCATTGGAAGATCGCAATCCACCTGAACTTGATCCAGAACTGTATTGCTGGGTCACGGAGACTAAATTGAGAACATTACAATCCGTCAAATTGCTCCTGTGGCTCATCAAATGCGGATGCACGAGTGACGCCCCAAATAGTACGCTTGCTTATAGCTGCACTAGGGGTGACTTAGAAAGTATAGTATTTTGCACCTGTGAAGTCGCAGGTTGCAACCAGGCACACGACTAAAGGATTAAACTGAATATTACCTAGTTTTGTGGGGGTATTTTCGTATTTTGCGGGTTGAATTTGCTTTTTAAATGATCAAAACACAGATTGTGCCCTTCTTTTCAGGGTCGTCCCATGTGGTCCTGGACCCCCTGTTAGGCATGTATGTAGTGTTATCGTATCAATGATATGCTTCTATGTCCATAAATATATAGTTTGGTGCGGTGAAATAATTATTGTCCAAACCGCCGCTATCGTGTTAAAGGGCCATATTGTCTGGCATTTTGCATTTTACTATCATCTAATCACCGCACAACATAATGGATGATTTCGGTGTATTCCTTGGTCCCAAAAACATACGGTTAGACACCAACATTATCATCCTAGACAAAATAGTATGGGGGTTACAGGTGATTATTTGAAATGACGGCCATCTTGGACGCCATCTTGAATTTCTCAAAACGCTCAAGGGTGACCCAGGTTCAATCGGCAGATTCTTAAAGAGGCACCATAGGCTACTAAAATCAATCATAAAAAAAATCTTTGTGTACAACTTCCAGGTTCAGCCATAGTTGTGCCGGACTAAGTGTTTTGGCGTCAACATAACGTCAGTGTGACGTCATTACGTCACAATGCCGTCATAACGTCACACCATGACCTGCTGGCGTCGTGATAACCTTTTTTTCCGATTCGTTGATACCCCTTTTGTATCTGATGATAATACATTTATTGCTCTAAAACGAGCCGTTTCCAAGATATGGAGGCCAGAAAGTCCAATTGGCGGCCATCTTGGATTTATGCTAATTATGAAAAACGCTACAGGGTTTCAGCGGACAATTTTGAGTTGGGAGTCCTTAAGACATCTCTTTACTAGATTCCAGTGAAAGAAATTCTTTTGCAATTTATTCTCGGTACTTGACAAACAGAAATTATATCTCTCCGTCTATGTGGTAAGATTATAACATACACTATTTATTCCAAAATGCGGTTTCACCACAAACCTTGGCCGTAAGTAGCCGTGGTTGTTGTGTACGAGACATGGTAAGTTCACTGTCTAGAACACCTGACACCACTTCTTGTCTTTCAAAATCGAAATATCGCTTAATTTAGATCTAGTATTGGCGAGTCTCACACTACTTCCATTTATTAAGTTATCTCTCAAATATACTGAGCGCCATGGAAAACGCATCACTTTTTTTTCCCAAATATTTTATTACTAGGTGGTTTTGTATGTATAATATTATGCAATACTATGAACTATTGTTTCACAAATGCTCCCAAACGCAAAAAATATCGGCCCGTGTGCACAAAAAAAAATTGCACGAGATGCACATGAAAAACCCAATATTCACGTGCAGCATTGTGTGCGAGCCCTTTAAAAGCATGTTTTCAACTTAATGTGCAGTACATGAACTGTGAAACGTCAATCTGTCGTAATTTGTTGTTGGACGTGTGAAGGAATCGAGCTAAAGATGCCGAGACTTACTGAAAATCAACGGAATGAAGCCATTGAAATGTCCCGGGCTGGCATGTCTACACGTGCTATTGCCAGACACTTCAATTGTCATCAGTCCATTATTCTAAGGTTGGTGGAACGTGTTCGAGTTACTGGATCAACACGTGACCGTCAACGTCCTGGTCCACAACGCGTTACAACCCAGGCTCAAGACCGCTACATCCGGGTCACTCATCTGCGTGACAGATTCCGCCCAGCGACTCGAACAGGTGCAGCAGTCGTCGGAAGACAAGGACCAGTAAGTGCCAACGCGGTAAAACGTCGTCTAAGAGAAGTAGGACCCCGTGCACGACGACCTTATGCTGGAGCTATCCTCAGGGATCATCACCGTCAGCGGCGTTAGATATGAACTCAAGGACACCAGACATGGAGAAGAGTAGACTGGCAAAGTGTGCTCTTCAGTGATGAGAGTCGCTTTCATCTTTATCACGCAGATGGCCGTCAACGTGTGTGGAGACGTCTTGGGGAACGTCTTGCAGACTGCTGCGTCTTCGAAACGAATCGATGGGGTGGGGGAAGTGTAATGGTGTGGGAAGGCTTAACATTTCATCACCGGACCGCCCTACACATTTGCAGGGGTCGCGTTAATGCTATAGCCTACCTCTGACTTTGTACCCTTGATTACAGAATAAACATCCATAAGTGTACAAATGTGTTGTTGTTGATGTGTTTTTCCATTTGAATATTGTTCACAATAAGAAGGAAAATAAATAAGATATGTTTACAGGATCATTTTGTTATACGAAAAATTAAGTGATGCGTTTTCCATGGCGCTCAGTATAATTATAATTATACCTTTGTATCAAGAAAATAACGAACACAGGACAGAAGGTCAATGTGAATGCAGGTTTTCTGTTGTTACAATTCAGCGGGTTAAAGGCGCTGGCTCACTAACCAGGTCGTCTAGGGTTCAATTCCGGTCTTAACCGATAAAGTTCCCGGGAATTTTCCAGCGTAATTTCCTCTTGCCAGTGGCGCAAGACGAGGGCCTGGAAAGAAACATCATCGTTCGTACGGGACGAAAAAAAATAGTTCTCCCATGTACACCTTGACTGGCATATAAAAGAAAAGATAAAGTTCAATTTCTGTTTCGGGTAGAATTCCCCTCATAGCACACTGAATGGTACATACTCGTCTTCATCAGCACGGTCGATACAGAAACATAGCAATTAAACCCCATTTCATTCATTAATTCATTCTAGAACAAAATTCACAAATGTTCTGTGTGTTTCCCGGGGTTCTTAAGATATGTGATGGTAAACTAAAAGTAAAATAATGGTAACATATGGTTAAAATGAATTTCAAACACTTGACCTTTGTTCTGAGATTTCACGATCCCTTTAATATCAAATTTGTTACGTTTTATTTGTTACAGATTGTGCAGACGGCTATTCTAAATCCATGCGCGACACCTACCTATCTTATATTAAGCCGCTGGAATCCGCCAAACCTTTTGAGGTGTTATGTTTCTTTAATCAAGGCTACACAACTATACAACGTCGTAGACCAGAGTACAATGCTGTGGATTTTAACAGAAGCTGGACTGATTACATACAGGGATTTGGTAATATGCACTCCGAACATTGGATTGGATTTCAACATATTCAAGAAATATTACGCACGGGATACACATACAATCTAGTAATCAGTGTGGGATTTTTAGACTTGAACCCGCGTTCTATGTTTTACGAGCAGTTCAATATCACTACTGATTTTCGTTTCACTGGAACTTTCATAGTTCCTTTTAGTGGTACCGTGTCTTTGTCAGTCCCATTCTCTGCTTTTGACAATGGACCTAAGAAAGCATGTGCTCGCGAATTTGGCGGAGGGTGGTGGTATAATGATGCTGAACCTCTTTGTACAAATGAAAACTTAAATGGTGTAAATTATAACCCCGGTGGTAACCCCAATATAGAACATACCAGGTTGCCCTCTTCCTTCAAGTATGTGACGATGTACCTAATGAGAGGTTAGTACCATGGGTCTTTTGTCAAACGTGGAAAGCGGGCCGGGCAAATCCAGTCACCACATCCTACTACATATGTTTTGATGCAATAAACATCAATTTGTCTGTCTGTCTGTCTATCTGTCTATCTATCTGTCTCTGTCTGTCTTACGAGTCTTGTGATCGTCTAGTATTTGTAATTGTCTTCTTTGCTTCCTTTTCACGTTATGTATTCTCTTCTTAATATCTTAGTAGTTAAGACGTTTATCTTATCAGGAATAACAATGCAACAGTTTGTTTTTAAATTTTATATATCAAGCACTGGTTACATAAGATGCAAGCTTAGACTACAATAAAGTCATTCGCTCAATCCCATGCCACCCAGACTCGCTGGGGTGAATCTTCTGATATAAAAATTGCTACATCTTCTCCCTAGAGCAGTGGTTCTCAACCTTTTCTTGCCAACGGCACACCTTGGAACACATGATAAATTGGCGGCACACCTGGCTAAATAAATATAAAATATTTGAATTTTGCAAAATAAAAACATGGCAAGTCATAGAAGGCATACAACCGTATACAGAGACTTGGCATGGACACATACTAAATAAAGAAAAACGCAGCTATGGACTTGTTGTATTGTAGTGTTTCGAATTTCATCAGTGAGAAATTTTCTTCGTGTGCCGTTTAAAATTTCGCGGCACACTTGGGAAGATCTCGCGGCACACTTGGGAAGATCTCGCGGCACTGGTTGAGAATCACTGCCCTAGAGATACGATAGTTTTGTAGCTGTGGATTTGGACTTTCCATTATCTAATTGGTCAAATATTACGTAATTAATTATGATGATAGGTTAATTAGCCTAATGACGTCGAAATGACCCTTATGTCGACAGTGGAAACTTACCACCAGAAGTGTCACACGTGTTATTTTGTTATTAACCCATAATTAAATGTTTACCAAATTATAACTCTTTTTATGTGTAAATCCGTCACACATTATTTGAGTGCATGAGATCTGACTTCTGTAGAATCTGTGAATCCAATAATTAGTTAAAGATACAATATAATACTATTATTAATTTAAAAGAGCAAAAATTCTACCAATAGCTTTACAAGAGTGCCATGATCAAAGATACTGGTAATCAAAGGTCAGATTAATATATTATTCTATTTGAAAACGAAACAAAGATAAACCTGGACGTCACATAGGTAAGACACTAATAATGTCTTCTTTGTTAAGATGTCGGGAAATAAAATAAATGGTATTATAATTAATAAACACTTGTTCTGAATAATCTGTTATTTATTTATGGTTTATGTTTTCTTCAGTTTGGTGACCGAGGAGTCCTCCGTAATACAATGTAAACACCTCAGATGTTATAGAGGAAATAAAGGCAAATTTCATAGCTTTGACTCCGAACTGGAGCAAATATGTCACCAGACACTGTTGTCATCAAAAAAACGATCTTATAACCCGCTTGACGCAATATACCCCGGTTGGTGTTGACGCGCATAAAACTCCATTTTATTTAATTTCTTGTAGCCCATTCGATAGGGATAGTAAAACGTGATATGGGCCGAAACATGGTAAGAAATGAGCATTTAAGGGAAATACTTACAAATACCATCTGCAAAGGCCAGTTCCATCCGAGCTTTTGTAAATGGAGTTAATTCCCTTTAGATACCATTCGGCTAAAGACTGACTATACATGTGTAATGCACATTGTCAGGAATTTTGAATTGGCTTTCCAGAATGTTTCAATTTGACCATTGCAGTCATGGTGGTTTAACATCTTATTCCCAAGTCTTAATATCGCATTCTGTACATCTCTATGGAACATCCAAGAAAATGTATCATTAAAAAATACAATCGTGTGTACGGAAGCGTAATAGGGCCACATATTTTTTTTTATTATTCTATTTTCAATTTTTCAAGTTAGTAACTTGAATTTTCAAGATACTAACTTGAATTTTCAAGATACTAACTTGAATTTTCAAGATACTAACTTGAATTTTCAAGATACTAATTTGAATTTGTGGCCCTATTACGCTTCCGTACGTATGACCTCTTCGTATCCACATTTTTTAAAATAATTTACGTGCTACATTGATTTTCCATATCCGTAATAAATGAGTGGCTCGGCACTAAAGTCAATAATTCGACTGCCTGAAGAAATGGCTTTCGTGTTTTTTATCAGTGTTGTTCAAGAAAGTTCATAGGGATTTTCCAGCGTGAAAAGCCGAAATCCCATGCAAACGTTCGCGTACAAACCCAGACAGAGGGGGCCAATCTGTGTGTGTGTGTGTGTGTGTGTTGGGGGCGGGGGGGGGGGGAGGGCGGGTGCTGAAGCTTTTTTCGATAAAATTTTCTTTGTCACCTGAATTTTGAGAATATGAATCAATCATTAACTACAGGGAATTTTACACAATGCTGTGATGGTTTTTTATTTGGAAATAATTAAACAACAATATAATGTACAGCAACTTTATGTTCCCCATTCTCTGATGTTTGTGTCCGAAAAACGGAAATACATTGGCCGCAAAACAGACGTTCACCGAATCTGGGGTGGGGGTAGGGCCTGCACGTAAAATACCCTTGCCAGATTATTTTGAATTCGGTGATAAGTAGGCGGAAACGCGGCTTACCGGGGTAAAATTATGTCAGTTAGACTGCCTGAAGAATTAGGCCTCGGGTGTCAAGTAAAGTAAGTCATTGTGATTTTCAAGCGTAGCTTCAACTAGTCAGTCATCCAGAAAAATGGCAGTATAGTGTTGTACACTGTCAATATATTGTTCACTTCAATAAATACAATCAAATTCTAAAGTATCATGCGTATAGGGGTGGTTCCAGCAATGGAATCATTCGTGTAAAACGCCGAATGATGTCATCAGTGCGCAGCGAAGTAACTTGAATTCTCAATCGGCAAACCTCAGCAGATTCCAGTACCCTACATCTAGCCACGGCTGTATGACGAAGTCCGCCATTAGAACTACTTTCAAGTTCTCGGATTACCAACGGCGTTGTCCATGACGACGCCTTTGAAGAATTTTTATCATACAAATATTTCAAAGTCTGAAGCTGTTTTTCTTTCAAGTTTATCAAACAAGGACAACTTTGCACTGAAAATTCTACACACACTTCGAACGACACAATTTTGATAACTTCTTTTTAAAATAGGCAAGTTTTCCAACTAAGTAAACCGGTGCCGCATCGCAATTGTATAGGTGTAGGTACATATCACTTACCATCATATAGCCGAGGATAGATGTGGCGTAACGGAATCTGCCGAGGTTTGCCGAGTGTTGAATTCTATTACGAAAATCGTACACAGAAATGTGCATCCGATACCCGATTGACCCGCGTTATTCTACTTGTCTAGTCAAAGGTTGCACTATTCTTTTATAATTTGGACGAGAGTGGAAAATATCGTCTTTCCCCACCCTATGGACTGTCGCTGAAAACACATTTAATTATCCATCATAGAAAACTTAAAATCAATTTAATTATTCATCAGTATCACAGAAAACTCAAATTTAAAAATTAAAATAGCATGCAAATATTCGCGATCAAAATACACACACGTTCTTACCTTTACTTGAAGAAAGATAAGCCGCAATACTTTCTTTTTTCTGAATGAATTTGTGAGCTTGGCTGATTCACATGTTAGGTAGTTGTATCCACAGGCACTTGAAGGGATTAGAACATAAAATAAAACTTCTTACTACTGCTTGACTATATATTATATTATATAAAAGGTATTTAAGCCGCCATCTCTATTTTCACTTCTTCAAGACATTTCGTTTGCTATCATCTCACAATACTCACTAGTTCTAACACTTCCCGTCGTTTTTATTGCCAACGAGGCCTTATTTGATCATTATTCGGCTTCCGATGTAATTAAATTGGTCATTTTACAGCGTTATTAATTACAAATCAAACTTGAAGCGCTATCACTTGGCGACAAGCAACTTCGAGAGACCGAAAATAACACGAAAAGAGGTCTTTGATATTTGTTTATTTAGTGCAATGTCTATTTTCTGTCATGTCCGCAGGTTTATCTTGTAGATTTTTGTTTTACGTGTAGTGCGGTCCTCCTGCACTTACGATTAGAGATATCGCTTTACATGAATTTGATTGGTCAATCAAAAGGGAACTACTTTTATTTATTTTCAAAGAACAGTTCATTTTTTTTTATTAAAAGTAACTTCTTTCTTATTAAAAAGGAACAATTTTTATTTAATTGGCCTTGATGGAAACACTGGGTCAATGTAAAGGACTTTGCAATGGTTGAATTGCCGTAAAAAATGATGTAGCACTACCGCTGTAATGTAATCAGGTTCAGTAAAAGTGAAATCTATAGCAAAGAATTATATTTATTTATTTGTGCATGTAAGAAGGGATTGGGGGGGAAATAAAATCTCCTACTCGTCTTTTTTATATCAAAAAATATCAACATCAGAGCCGCGTTTTTGTTTTTTATTTTTATTTTATCGACTTGTGTTGTTATTTTCGTTGATATCAAAAAGACTCGTAGGAAATTCTCTATTTAACATCACGCTTGCATACATTATTGAGTTTATTACTTTAGAATACACAGACAAAAGAGAAGAGAATTCTGTATGGAAATCTGACTTAGAGAGTTTATTTCTAGAAGAAGTTGTCCGTCTATAAATACAGATGAGCGTAAAACATTTGGTTGTTGTTTGGCTCGGACTCTGTCCTTTGTGGTCTCAACTATGATAGAATGTTTATGAATAACGGCTATTCCCCCACCAGTTGTGTACAAGACATGTATATGACAATATGAGATTCATCCCGATTTGGGTCCTTGTCAATAATCAGATCAAAGATTTATGTAGCCTTATTATTGCGTGTTCCACAGTTTTACTTTAAAACATTTGGGTTGAATAGCATATTTAAATTTGTGAACATTTTCCTCAATGTTTTATGTTCAATCAGGGATCGTACACAGATTTTTGTCAAAGAATTATATTTTTATGAAAGCTTCTAGTGGAATTTATGATTTTTATGATATTTTTATAATGTTTTTTTTTTCTAAATCACATTTCATTACTTTTTATGTTTTTATCATTATCAAATATTATGATTTTTTTTATATATAACTGACAGTAAAAAACTTATCCCCAGTCCATGTTTTTATCATTATCAAATATTATGATTTTTTTTATATATAACTGACAGTAAAAAACTTATCCCCAGTCCATGAAGTAGTGTTCAGCCAGTGTTATGTGCATATGAACGTCCCACCAGTATTAATGGTCGCAGTCATCTCAGGGCCGTAACTAGCTCAGAGAAACGAGGGGGCGGGAAGTGTCCTCAAGGGTGC
Source organism: Patella vulgata (assembly GCF_932274485.2). Lineage (NCBI taxonomy): Eukaryota > Metazoa > Mollusca > Gastropoda > Patellidae > Patella > Patella vulgata. The sequence goes on along the minus strand of NC_065880.2, from coordinate 13,613,952 downwards.
TGTAAAATGGACGGACAATGTATATCTATGATCGACCCCCCCCCCCCCCTGCGCCCCTCCCCCTCCTAGTTACGGGCCTAAGTCATCTTTTTCTATGTTCATATACCCACATAACAATGATTGAACGCTGTAAACGTGGGGGGGGGGGGGGAGGCGGAAACCCCCTGAACTTAGTCCAGATTGGCCCGATTTCTTTTGGAAAATGGGCTGGATTGCCAGAGTCTGTTGCACAAGTATTGGGGGAAATTACTCCTACATACCGTAGCTACATTGCTCAGTACATACAGGTAAGTAGAAAATGAACATCTTACATTACATGTAAATGATGATGATCACTACTTGTCATTTTGTACTTTATTTCGGAAATAATAAATTTTGAAATTATGCGGGCGATTTTTCCTTTGTGTGTAGAATTTCGCTTCTTGAGGGGGCGGCGTTTTATTGATATGGTGGGCCGATTGGATTTTCTAATGCTGAATGGGCCGATTTTTTTATGGCGCATTCCCCCACATGGGAAAATGTTTGGACACCCCTGACTCTCAAATATATAATGAAAGAGAGCAGCAAGCTGGGCTCATAAAATGTCTGGATGATGTTCTTTATCTTATTCACATCTGTATTTATTAGTATAGAAATTTATTATTGGGAGTAGCTATTTATGATTAATTTTATATTTTGAAAAAATTTTCTTCTCATTTTATGAGAAATAGTGAAATTTTATATTTTTTTTATGATATTTATCCATTTTATGATAATTTTATGAGAAATGACGAATTTTTATGAAAATATAAATGTTTTTGTATTGTACGGTCCCTGTTCAGTTAGCGATATATCACCGTGTTGATATAGGCTTACCACTTTTTTTGTTTAATTAATAAACTCCAAAACTGACTAATAACACACTTTAAATTGATTAGAAGGTCTTAAGGACGTGTTTCAATTTGAGTGACACAAAAGGAAATATTATTACAAAACAATTATTAACATCAATAATTTTGTTCTTGGATATCAATATCAAGAACGTTTTGAAATGAATTCTTGGTTGTTTATAAACGATGATATACTAATAATTCGGTACTTATAAAATATTATGACTGAACTACTTGTAAAAATAGCCAGAATATATAATGCCATGTTATCGACATTGCATCCAAATGTTTTGGAAAGTAGATCCTGCCATTGATTGAGTGCTACAATGATTGTACTGAAATATTGAGTGATCGACCCGAACCTTACTATCTGTGATCTGTGCGTGTATTTACCTATATCGTTTAAATGTCCTCCATTCTTCAAAGGTATAACTTTTCATTCTGAAATGTCCAATAAAACATATTTATATACATAGACGTTCGGGGCACAGTATAAAGTAGTCATAAAATATGAATATTGGTCAAATATTATTAAAATCGACAAAATAATATTTACATACTATAATGGGATAACAAAGGTTAATTATTAAGTGCACGCCAACTTGTAGCACGAAACTAGGTTTTGAACCCAATCCGAACGACTAATGGCTGTTTCTGTGCGTAAGACGCTGGCTCGCTAACCAGGAGGTCCCGTGTTCGGTCCTTGTTTAGGCCAAGAACGTTCCCCGGGATTTGCCGGTGTGGTTTCCCCTTGTCAGTGGTGCAGGGCGGCCGGTCTGTCAAGGAACAGTGTGTAGTCGTTCGGGTGGTATGGTAAACGATATCCTGTGGTACATATTGGCGTGTACGTAAAATAACCCTTGACAGTTGGTATTTGAAATAAGAGTAGGTCGTAGACAAAATTTCCCCTCATTACACACTCTATGGCACACGCCCGTCTTCATTAGCCCAGTCGGCGCAGGACAGTAGGACCTTAAACTCCATTTCATTGATGTGGACTATATGTCTATTAGCTACGAGAACGTAGCTAAAAACGTTGAGATATACTGATGTGTTTGTTTTTAGCTACGATTGGATGCCTTTAGTTCCAAGTGGCAAACTCAATTTCTTTATTAATGCATGTAACATCTTTAAAATAGATAAGTTTATGATATTATGATTAATTAAACTTACAGAGGCCAATGTAGTGGCACAACTGTCGCCTAACTCCAAATATTCGCGTTTAAATTAATGAAGCGTTGTTTTTGTCTGACATTTCATTCACCGCCATCGAAATCCATTCATAGTTACTGTGCTTTCGATTGTCCTTTTGATTGGCTGTTATAAAAGCCTTATATTTAGCCCCGCCTTCATGATTGCAGCGTATCGTTTAAAAAGATGGCGGTCTTAGTAACGGCTTAACGCCTCGATTTTAAAAACGACGATTTGTACCCGTTTCAGGTAGGATTGTATGCTTAATTGTAGTTGGGTGTTGTAGAAATATTATAAATAACAATAATCAATCGTTGTTTTGATTAAAACTATTGTCAATTTTGTTTAAAAATACCGGGTGTGAATCGCTCCCGGAGCTGCAACGTTATAGGTAATGGGCTCATGTCTTATCTCGAAACACGGAGGGTTGAGAGATTAAGGTTTGTTATCTATATGTCTATATGAACCACAAAGAATTTACAAAGAAGCAAAAAGAAGTATGGCATGGAGGAATCCGGGATTATTCAGATATGGACATTGTAATGTTAAGGGTTACTATCGTGAAATATCTATTTGTGCAAATTCACCATACAATCTTTTGTTATCGTTTTACATTATTAATATGTATTCCAGAACTGTGACATAAGTCATGATAAGAAGAATCGCTCGATTACCGTAACAGTCAATGGTGACAGTAGTGAAATCACCTGCGTCGCATGGCTAATCCGGGCCTTCGATAAAGTCATTTTTAGTAATTAGGCAACTGTCTGATAGCGATAAGTTTCTTTGCTCAAAAGAAAGAGTGCTTTATCTTGTCTAAATTATATAATTATGAATGTGCAATGTGCCAGAAAATAATTTTCATTTTTGAAAAGAGAAATTTTACAGTAGTAAATGAAAGAACAGCAGGAATTCAGTATTAAGACCGGATCTGTTGTATAGATAAGATTGGAGAACGCCAAGTTAAAAACTGGACTATAAACGTAAACAGGATCAAAGTTAAAAACTTGAGACCACCGTGAAGCCCCCCGCTCCCCGCCCCGAATGGTTAACGTGTGCGTGTTGCATCATAAAGTTTCGAACCCTCGATTGTACGTGACAAGGAGTAGGGTCGCCTGTCCAACCTCGTGGGTTTTGTCCGGGTGCTCTGGTTTTCCTTCCACTGCTAAAGACCCCTACGCGCAAGAGAATTATTGAAATAAAATTGAACCATATGTTAGTCCCGAAATGACCTAGTTTGTGTCAATTGGACATCAAACCCCAACTGAATTAAAAGTACGCACGGCATGGTATGTTACATAGTTTATGTTTTGCCATAAGCATAAATGGAAGTTCCGTGGTTAAGGCACTGCAGGCTAACAATAGGCGGATCGTGTGATTGATCGGTGGCCAAAGTTTTATTTAAAACGGTTAGTGCGTGAAAAGGGACATCATTTTGTATTTGCTGTTGTTATCGAATAGACATTATGTTGCTTATGATGATTCTTAAAATTTCTATTTTGATAATTATAAGTATTGGGAACTGTTGGTCAGTTCTGTTTACCAAAACACGTTTAATAGAAGACCGCACACTAACATTTCGTTTATACACAGTTGGGGTTAGAAGTAGGATTGAATGTAGTAATTTATGTGTCAGCAATTATAATTGTCGGAAATATCTGTATTGTGGATCCCCTGGTGGTGATAAATGGTGCACCCATTTTTCAGAGGGAGAAGATTGTGTTGTGGGAGATCTTGTAAATGATACATGTAGCTGCTACAGAAAGGTATATACATGTATTATTAAAACGCTTGTGTCGGTTTGTTTGGCATTTATTGAGGCAATCAGAATAAAACCGACCACGATACTTGCAATATCTTAACGCGATTTCATTCTATGTTTTTTTTTGGGGGGGGGGGGGTGTTGGGTTTTTTTTTTGAGAAATGTTAATTTTATTCTTGAACAAAAACCTTTCCTCTTTCGATATATTTAAACCTGTTTGGAGATTTTTAATAGTCATTCACGACACGAGCGCGGTGGGCACGGGCATTATCATCTTGAAAGATGAAACGTCGACCTGCACGTTGAGGAAAAGGCAGAACTATCGGTACACACCAGTGACCCTTCCTTGAAAAATATTCAAGTCCGTTCTGCGAGTCCTGGTGATTCCTCCCACACCATAACAGACCCACGCCCGAAGCATGACGCTCATTAACACGCCTGTGAGGTACAACACGCGGTCGTCGCGCATGCAAATGGGCTGCATGTAGCCGATTTCTAATCGTTTGGAGTGTAAAGCAAGGCTGACACTTGTACTGCAGACTTGGATAGGAATTTCCAGTGGCTAGGAAGCGAAGGTGACAGCTAGCTTGAGTCCAACTTGAAGCGGTTCCCTCGTGAAGGTGGACTGCTTCTTTAGGCGAGGGGTTAACTTCTCAACCATCTCTTGGAACAGGTCAGGTGTGATTCTGAGGTAATTTTTGTAGCCCCTTTGATCTTCCTTGTGGAGTTCAGCCAGTAAACTGTCATACTGTCCAAACTCTTGCCTTCTGGTCCCAGTTCGTGCCCCAAAATGGCACGACTTGCCACGACAAAATCGTGGCCAAAAGTCGTGCAAGTGTCAGCCTGGCTTAACTCGAATTCCTTACCTTGGTACAAGTTTACATAAAGCTGATTGGCCGTTTGTCCTCGATTTCGCAGGATCTGTGTACTAATATAGTGGTTCTAGAACGACCTGATGGAGGACTATCATCAACATTATGTGTTTGTTGGTACTGGTTCCACAGTCTGCTCCCTGCTGGTCACAGACTATGACACATTAAGCATGTTGGCTACTGCTCGCTTTGTAGAGCCCATTTGAAGCATGCCAATAGCACTTAGACCTTCATCATGTTGAAGACGTCTCATTGCAAATTAAACGTAACACACTAAAGCAAAGATACGCTAAACAGTAAATCTTATGCAAGAACCGATAGGAAAGCAAACATGGATAGGATAAACCAGCACGCGGCAGTTTTCATCAACCCTTCCTTGAAGTGTCAAATTTGACAATGAACCCCTTCCACGTGTATGGCACTATTGCGTGTCGCATGTGCAGCTCAGTGGTTCTGTTATGGCGATAAGTTCTTTATCTGTGAACATACTCTCAAAGCATGTCCAGTGTCCATGACTATTTATCATATCACAACCGGCATATAGGTATTTGCATTTCAAAATCCCCTACTTTTTTAAGAGTAGGTGACCATTCATTAGAAAAAAAAGTATATATGTAAATATTATCAACACTGGGGTCGCTTATGGTTTTAAAAGAGCTAAATCCCTATTCTTTTGTACCTAAAATGGACACAAATGTAATATGAATTATAAACTGATTTACATTCAATAGGTTTCTGTTTTACTGTAATGTGTTATAATCAGTTATGGCCGAATTAATTTGACGTATGGTTATTATTAGCTTCGTTCATCGAGTCGCTTCATACAAACGCAGCTCGAAAGCCGTCTGGCAAGTGATTCGTGTGCCATTTTTAAATTTTTATTTTGTCTTAAATATTGGATATCAGAATCCCAACTTTTCAAGGTAAAACAACAACACCAATATTGATTTAAATTGACCAATAAGTCGTGTTTGCAATGCCAAAGACTTGACTCCTTTAGATATATTATATAATAAATACTTAGTGTACGTACACTTCAAACAAGGTGATACGCTGGCACGCTGCGCGACAAATTGATTTCCGTGAACCCTAGGCCTATGACCCACTATGCCTATTGGTAAATCCGACCCTGCTGATAAATGCGACTTATTAATAAGAACAGGTTTGTTTTACATATTGTCTTTAATGTCTCAAGAGGTAAGGTAATTATGGCTTTAAGTGTTTGGATTTATCTTCCAAATTTTGTTCACTAAAATCAAAGTGGACTTGATGCATTATCAGTTTCAAAGCTAATGACTTACGTTTATTTTAACTAATAAAGTGTCAGTGCGCCTCAAATATACACGTTTATTGCACACTACGACAGATATAACGGTGACACCAATGGTGGGAGAAGGGCACGAGCTACAATGCATCCGGTTGGTGTATAATGGTGGAACGTGGCAAACCCGATATAAATTCGGTTCGAAGGGGCATTTATTAAGACGTGGTTTGGGTAAAATGCTATTGGTGTTACAATTACAGGGTTGGGGCTACGGATTCGATCAGCGTAAATAACAAGCAAATAGTTAGGAAGGAAATTCGAACTAGCTATGGACATTTTACACCAACATCGTTTCAGCAGAATTTCGTGTGTTGCACTTGTATCACAACGAAAATTTAATTTGTTGTATACTACAGATAGATTTACGATTTAGTTTACTTAATTTTCACAGACATATGTGTTAATAAATTATCCTTTTTCGTAAACAGGGAAAACAGTTTGTTAATGGAATATGTGTTAGCCCCTTGGGCTACTATGGCGACAATTGTGCATCAATTATAAAAGGTACTAGTATATGTTTGTTTTTTTCGTTATCAATTGTGGTAAGATTATATCATTCATTATTTATTCCAAAGTGCGGTTTCACCAAAAACCCTTACCCGTAAGTATCCGTGGTTGTTGTGTACGAGGCATGGTATGTTTACTGTCTGGTAAGAAACATCATTGTTCGTACGGGACGAAAACAAATAGGTCCCGTGTACACCTTGACTGGCACACGAAATAAAAGTTAAAAAAACGACGTTCACTTTCTGTTTCGTGTAGAATTCCCCAAATAGCACACTGAATGCCATATGCTCTAACAGAACAGTGGACGTATATTGTCGCCCCAGTCCGTCCGTCCGTCCACAATTGTTTGTGAACACTCTACAGGTCACAATTTTTATCCAATGTCAATGAAACTTGGAATATAGGTTTATCACCCGAAGATCTCAGTTCTTGTCGATATTGGCATGTATCGGACTGTAACTTCATGGATTGTACGGGATTGTACGGAAAATCACGTTTTTAGCTTGTGTCACAATTTTTATCCGATTTGGTTTAAACTTGAAATATAATTATAATTATGTTTATAACCCACAGATCTCGATTCCTTTAGATATTCGCGCATATCGGACCATAACTTCATGAATTATGGCCCCTGATTGTACGAAAAATCGCGTTTTTAGCTTGTGGACCCCGTAGAGGTCACAATTTTTATCCGATTTAAAAAAAACTTTACAATACATGACCGTTATACCCTAAGGGTGGTTGAGTTCGAATTTCGTAAAAATCGGACCGGAACTGACGGACAAAATAGCCGTCCCTCGTTCTCAAATAGTATCAAAATATTGTATATCAGGGTTGCAGACCCTCTGGAGGTCACAATTTTCATCTGATTTTGATGAAACTTGAAATCCACATTTATAACCCACAGATCTCGGTTCCATTAGATATTCGCGCATATCGGACCATAATGTCCTGAATTATGACTCCTGAATGTACGAAAAATCGCGTGAATATATCACCATTACACACTAAGATCTTGGTTCATTTTGATAATCGCGGATACCAGAACTTAACTTCCTGGATTATGGCCCCTGATTGTTCGAAACATCGAATTTTTAGCTTGCAGATTCTCTAGAGGTCACAATTTTTTCCGATTATAAATACATCACCATTCCACCATAATGAAGGTTGAATTTGTATTTCAGGAAAATCGAAATGAAACTGTCCGACAAAATCGACGCTCTTTGTACGCAAATCGTGTAGAATTGTGTAATACGAAGGTTGTGGACCCTCTAGAGGTTATAATTTTTATCTGATTTTGATGAAACATAAAACATATCTTTATATCGCAAAGATCTGTACCTTTTGATATTTGCACATTTCAGGCCATAACTTTCTGGATTATTGCCCGTGATTGTACAAAAAATCACGTTTGTTTTTTGCTTATTCTCTATCCATCTCTTCCAAATGTGGGCGTATCCTGCCTGACAGCCGCTGGTTATGGGATACAATCAATAGTTTTATTCTAAAAGCACGACGTTTCGACAAGTATCCTCTTATCGTTATCAAGCACAATGATATCCTATGAAATTCATAATTAAACCATTTAAATAGATTAAATAACAGTAATAACAAAAAGAATCAAAAGGGTAAACAAGACTTTTAACAAAAATGGGGTTTAACGTCCTACTGTTCTGCACCTATAACAGAACATATCGCTTTATTCTGAGATTTTACGATCCCTTTAATATCAAATTTGTTACGTTTTATTTGTTACAGATTGTGCAGAGGGCTATTCTAAATCCATAAGCGGCACCGGCTTATCTTATATTCAGCCGTTGGAATCCGTCAAACCTTTTGAGGTGTTATGTTACTTTAATAACGGCTACACAACTATACAACGTCGTAGGCCAGAGTACAATGCTGTGGATTTTAACAGAAGCTGGACTGACTATATACAGGGATTTGGTAATATGCACTCCGAACACTGGATTGGATTTCAACATATCCAAGAAATATTACGCACGGGATACACATACGGGCTATTAATCAGTGTGCAATTTTTAGACTCGAGCCTGTGTGTTATGCCTTACATTCAGTTCAATATCACTACTGATTTTCGTTTCACTGGAACTTTCATAAACTCCAGTCAACCTTGTTTACAATACCAACCCTTTGATGGTTCCGTGTCTTTGTCAGTCCCATTCTCTACCTTTGACAAAGGACCTAATAAAGCATGTGCTCGCGAATTGGGCGGAGGGTGGTGGTATAATGTTGCTGAACCTCTTTGTACAAATGAAAACTTAAATGGTGTACATTATTACCCCGGTGGTAACCCCAATATAGAACATACCAGGTTGACCTCTTCCGTCAAGAATGTAGCATTGTCCCTAATACGATTGCCATAATCAAAGATACTGGTAATCAAAGGTCAGATTAATATATTATTCTATTTGAAAACGAAACAAAGATAAACCTGGACGTCACATAGGTAAGACACTAATAATGTCTTCTGTAAACAGGGCTTTTAGAGGCCCTAAACAGATTATGGCACGCCCGCACCCCTCCCCGCCACACCATCCCTGTAATTCAAAATAAACACGATGTAAAATAGATATATTGTATCACTGTACACGTCTACACGTAGAATGAGAGAGAGAGAAATGGGGTTTAACGTCCACTCGACACAAACTAGGTCATTTCGGGACTAACATATGGTTTTAATTTTATTTACATAATTCGCTTGCGCGTAGGGGTCTTTAGCAGTGGGAGGAAACCGGAGGCCCCGGAGAAAACCCATGAGGTTGGACAGGCGACCCTACTCCTTGCCACGTACAACCGGGGATTCGAAACCACACCAGTCGACTCAATGACAGACTTTATTATGATACAGCGCGCACGCTAACCATTCAGCCACCCCCCACCCCCCACCCCCCACGTAGAATGAAGATATCGTTATGTTATATTATATATGTATATATTATATCTGTATATTTAATGACTTGAATGGGTTGTATATGTACATGTTGTTAATTCCCCCCCCCCCACAAAAAAAAACAACAAAAAAAAAAAACAGCCCCTAAACACATGATTATGCTTCTTACTAATTATTCCAGAATTAGTTATGCATATAACCATTGTTTTGTCTACAATGTTGGATACTTATGGCATAAGTATAAAAACCATGATAACAGCCCCTGGTGAAACGGATTATTACTATGGGATACGTCTCCGACTATCAATCTGGAAAATAGAATCAGAACTGGCATGGCCTATTCTAAAAATAAAATGAAAATTTTTAAGCAGAAAAGTTGCACTATGCCAGTATTAGACGAAGGGCAATAAATTTAAATAGAATTTGGATGGATATATTGAAAGCAACATGCCAATTCACAATTTTGCGAAAATCAAATAAATAAACTCTGAATTAGTTAATCATAGATTAAACAACTTGCAAGCCGCAATGACCAGGCGAAATCGCCTCTTTAATGTAATGGCGGGAAATAAAATAAATGGTATAATGTGTTATTTATTTATGGTTTATATGTTTTATTCAGTTCGATCAGCGAGGAGTCAAATGGCACTAGTCGTTGAGATAAAGTGTCACGCGAACTGACTTGCGAACCTCGACAAAGCCCGCTCACGAGTGCCAAAGAAAGTGGTCGTTACGGGAAATTTTGAAAAATAGACTGCCGGAAATGCTGTCTGACAGTATTCAGGCACCGTTTGTCGAGATAAATAGGGCTGACCAGATACCGTCCGTCGCCTGAACACTAGTTTATCCGACCAGTGCCTGAAATGCAGTCTGGCAGTATTTCAGGCACTGATCGTCGAGATAAATAGAGCTTACCAGATACCGCCTGTCGCCAAATCACTAGTTTATCCGACCACAGAGGAATGTGTAAAACGAACGGAGGGAGTGAATCAAAGTGAATGAATATTTTCGCCACGGTCTTTTGAAAAATAGACTGCCGGAAATGCAGTCTGGCAGTATTTCAGACACAGGTCGTCGAGATAAATAGTGCTGATCAGATACTGTTCGTCGACAAATCACTAGTTTATTCGACCTTAGACGAAAGTGTAAAACGAACAGAGGGAGTGAATCGAAGTGAATGAATATTTTCGCTACGATATTTTAAGAAATAGACTGCCTGAAATGCAATCTGGCAGTATTTCAATACACTGGTCGTCGATATAAATAGGGCTGACCAGAAACTGTCGCCAAAATCACTAGCGAACGAAGTGAGTGAATCAAAGTGAATGAATAGTCTTGCCGCGTTGAACCCATACCCAAAAACTTTTAGGATCGTAAAAAGCATTTCTCGAGTGGTTCACGTGTTATTGTTTCTAGTAGGTTTACAGCAGGATGGGTTGGGTAAAAAATCACTTGGATTCTGTAGCATGCAAGTTTATGACCGAGTGAAAATATGGGATTTAATCACCTTAGAAGGTATTGATTATCGATCGAAATATGTCATAAATACTTTTTTTCCCTAAAATTATTAGGGGGGGGGGGGGCAAATAGCGGTCAGCAGACCAGGTTTATGGAGTTAATTCACTTTAGATATCAGGCGGCTAAATGTCACACATGTGTAATGCAAATGCCTGGAATTTTGAATTGGCGTCCCAGAATGTTTCAGTTTGACCACTGTAGTCTTGTCATGGCGGTTTAACATCTTACTCCCAAGTCTTAATATCGCAGTCGGGACATATTTATAGAACATCCAAGAAAATGTTTCATTTTAAAATAACATACAATGGTATGATAGAATTGACCAGTTCGTATCCACATGTTTTTATAATTTACGTGCTACATTGATTTTACATATCCGTAATAATGAGTGACTCGGCATTTCGATAGTGTTCATATTCTCAAGTCAATAATTCGACTGCCTGAATCAATGGCTTTCGTGTTTTGATCAATGTTGTGCAAGAAAGTTCATCCGAATTTTCCAGTATGGCGCCACTTTGTCAGTCATGCAGGACGGAAGGCCTGGCAAGGAACATCCTGTCGTCGTTTGAATGGGACGAAAAACCGAACTCCCATGCACACGTTCGCGTACATGCATAGGCATAGGGGGCCAATCAGAGCAGCAAAAATTTCGACCACTTCCGGTTAGCGGTTTTCGAGATATCAGGTTACCACACATTTCATGTGGCACGGCTACACAATGCAATTATCAACCGATTTCAATGAAACTTGCAGATTATAATTACTTTAATAATATTTCAGAGTAGCCAAAATTTCGACCAGTTCCGGTTAGCGGTTTCCGAGATATCAGGTTACCACACATTTCATGTGGCACGGCTACAGAACGGAATTACCAACCGATTTCAATGAAACTTGCAGATTATAATGACATTTATAATATCTCAGAGTAGTCAAAATTTCGACCACTTCCGGTTAGCGGTTTTCGAGATATCGGGTTACCACACATTACATATGGCACGGCAACACAACGCAATTACCAACCGATTTCAATGAAACTTGCAGATTATAATGCCATTAATAGGCCTAATATCTCAGAGTAACCAAAATTTCGACCACTTCCGGTTAGCGGTTTTCGAGATATCAGGTTTTCTATAAATTTCATGTGGCACGGCTACAGACCACAATTATCAACCGATTTCAATGAAACTTGCAGATTATAATAACTTTAATAATATCTCAGAGTAGCCAAAATTTCGACCACCTCCGGTTAGCGGTTTCCGAGATATCGGGTTACCACACATTTCATGTGGCACGGCTACAGACCACAATTATCAACCGATTTCAATAAAACTTGGGTGATTAAAATTACTATAATAATGCCTCGGAGTAGCCAAAATGTCGGCCACTTCCGGTTAGCAGGTTTTCGAGATATTAGGTTACCTCACATTTCATGTGGAACGGCTACAGACTGCAATTACAAACCGATTTCAATGAAACTTGCAGATTATAATAACATTAATAATATCTCAGAGTAGCAAAAATTTCGACTACTTCCGATTAGCGGTTTTCGAGATATCAGGTTACCACACATTTCATGTGGCACGGCTACAGACCACAATTATCAACCGATTTCAATGAAACTTGCAGATTATAATTACTTTAATAATATCTAATAGTAGCCAAAATTTCGGCCACTTCCGGTTAGCGGGTTTCCGAGATATCAGGTTACCACACATTTCATGTGGCGCGGCTACAGACCACAATTATCAACCGATTTCAATGAAACTTGCCGATTATAATTACTTTAATAATATCTCAGAGTCGCTAAAATTTCGACCACTTCCGGTTAGCGGTTTCTGAGATATCAGGTTACCATACATTTCATGTGGCACGGCTACAGAACGCAATTACTAACCGATTTCAATGAAACTTGCAGATTATAAACCGAGGTGCCGTGTACATATTGACGTGCACGTAAAAGATCCCTTGGCAGTTGGAATTCGATATAAGAGTAGACCGTAGCGCCGCTGCCCGGGCAAAATTTCCCTCATAGCACACTGTATGGCGTATGCCCGTCTTCATTAGCCCAGTTTAGGAGCAGAACAGTAGGACGTTAAACCCCATTTCATTTCATTTCATTTACGAAAGGAGATACGCCATATATAGAAGCCTATAACTACCATTCATCTACTTTTTGCCCCTTCAGAACACGAAAGCCGAGAAGTCGAAGTTACGACAAAATGTGAGGCGATCGACAGCACACTATGCATTGCAAGCCAAAATCGACTTGAAAATAGGAAATTAAGAAATAATACACAGCGATAATAGCGCCCCTCGTTTCCTCCTAATTACCGGAATTAATTTTCGACTTCCATTTTGGCTTGTATAATGTCTTGTCAACTTTCAACAGCCAACCCCACTACCGGTAACAACCTATGATACACGCCACTTTCATTTTAATAAACATAGTGAATAAAACAATCTTATCGTATATGGAATATTTAATACCTTCGGTCGAAACATGTAATTTTTGCTACTCTGAGATATAATTAAAGTAATTATAATCTGCAAGTTTCATTGAAATCGGTTGATAATTGTGGTCTATAGTCGTGCCACATAAAATGTGTGGTAACCTGATATGTCGAAAACCGCTAACCGGTCAAAACAAGTATTGTTTCCGTAATTGTTTTTTTAGGGAATTTAGTCAGAGTGTGCAGCCAAAATTGTAGGCCTACATGCTGTGGTTATTTTCCGCGGATCTATTTATTAAATATAAATTGGGTCATTTTTGACAAACAGGAGTCAGTGTTTTATGGATGGGACAAAAAAATAATCTCAGATTCCCCATATCTCGGTTATTGGTCAACGGATCTTCGTCGTGTTTTCATATACATGTAACTACCATTCGTGAGGCGACAGCACGCTATGCAAGCCAAAATCGACTCGAAAATAGAAAATTAAGAAATAATACACCCCGATATATATAATAGCGCCCCTCGTTTTTTCCTAATTTCTAATTTTCGACTTGCATTTTGGCTTGTGTTCCGTCTTGTCGACTTTCGACTTGGTCATATTTTTTTTGTATTTATTGGTGTCAGTAAGAAGGCGCCAAGACGCATACCAAGCCAAAATGCAACTCGGAAAGTAGAAATTAGGAAATAGACACATCGCGCTATTAGCGACCTATCGTTTTGGCTTCTTGTCGTGCTGGCGACTTTTCGCCTCGGAAGTTGTTGTACTCTCGACTTCCAGGTCACATTTGAATACGTGCACACTGGCTTTCATTTTTTTCCCGCCAAAATGGATAATTTTCATATAAAAAAATTGTTCATATTTTTTCTCCGCCAGCTGGAATATTTTATCTGTCAAAAATGTCTATTTTATAACAATCTCGTACATATAGGCCTACAATATACAGCAACTTACAAAATTACATTGTAATTTCCAGTTACAATATATGGCATTCGTTGGCCGTGATCTAGCTGGTGCAAACCTTTTTGCATGGGCACCGAATTCGCCAAAAATTAGCCTATATCGGGTTTAGTTTTCAATCTACACAATAATGACCGTAGAATAATTAATGTTTGGTTTCTTAGGAATATTTCCAAGCTGGGAAAAAATTGCAAACGAGTTCAAAATAGCCAAAATTTTCGGAGATTATTTTACTACTACAAGAGGCACGGATGGTGCAAAATATGAGTTGTCAATGGAAAATGGAATTTAAGTAAATGGAACTGCAAAATGTCTCGGTCTTCGCTGCAAAGAGGGAGCCATGGTGGCTCAGTGAGTAACCATTAACCAGGGGTTCAGGGATCAAGCCACGTTTCCCCATCGTGAAGGGCGACATGTAGTTCGGATGGAACAAAAACCGATATCCCGTGTGTAGTCCTAATTATAAGTTGATGAAACGTAAAATTTAACCCTTACCACACTCACACATTGCATTGTGTACGTATGCCCGTCTCTGACCCAGTTGTTACAGAAACGTTTGATATTGAAACCCCTTTTCATTTCGCCCCTTAGACCCCGAAATAAGATAATATTTTGAACAGGTGCTTACACTATTTTGCTTTAATACACTATTTTGTCTATAACGTTTTTTAGGACTTCGAATTCTGTCTTATGGTTTGGATTGTTCGTACTTGGTTTTATTTTATTTGTTTGGTTTCTAATTAATATCCCATCACACTCCACACTCTCATAATATAACAACTCTTTCGTCTTCAAGAATCAAAAGAATTATAATGGACTGGAAATCTAGCCTATTCATGTCAGTACTTCACTACTTCAGTACTTGTTATTGCTCCCGATTCAGTCGATAATCGCTTTAATTTATTTGCGTCCTGTCTCGATTTTTTGTTACGGATCAACTGTAGCAAAGATCTTTATGGTAAAATTGTATTTGGAATGTCTTTTACCAGTTCTATCACTTGTGTTTAATTGATAGACGTCTGCATTGCCTGCATCCGGATATAGAGTTATTTCCCTTATCAGACGGCTTTTCAAACGTAAAGGTCGAAATGGTTGTAGCTGGTTATCAACATAAAATCAACATTTCTAATCATCTCCAATAAATAAAAAAATTGGCATTTTGTCAAAGTCTAAATATGTTTTATAAGTCTCCTTATAAAATCTAATATGTGAACAACTGATGAGACAGATTATGGTTGAATCTTTTTTTCAATGATTCGTGTTGGTAGCTGTGCAGTCTAAATAGTAAGTACTCCAGACGTCACTTTGACTTAGATTAATGACAAAATGTCATTCATTGACTTCTTGTCATTGATATTGAAGTATGAAATATATAAATTAGCTAAAGAATATCTATTATAAGATATATATAGTAGAATATGGTCGTACTTTTGTTGCTTAGTATTAATGATCTATCCAATAGGCTGTAACCATAACTTGGTCAATAAATGTATAAGTCAACCAACCCTATCTTGTGGACCTCTGACATTTCGTTTATATTTACTACTTATCGGTGCACTTAGTTAGGGGATATAAAAGGTAAGATTAGTAAATCATTTCCTTTTAACGGACAAAGCAGATATGTGATTGACGGCATCTTGCTCCCTGACTGGGATTTAATATACCGGTATTAATTAATGAAATCAAATGTAACCTTTCAGCTTCTGTGTTTAATATTGTGAATGAACTACTGCATAAGGTGTATTATAAAAAAAAAACCAACAACAATAAATTGTTTGGTTATGGTATTCTTATTTAAACAATTATACCGTATCTTATTACATGGACATATAATAATGAACACCTGTAGATTCAAAACACCGAATCAAAGCCAGTTGAGCAGTGTCAAAATTTCATATACAGTAGGCCTACTGATACCTTTAATAATAATCTTCTGAGGACCCACAAGATTTGGAATATTCACTATACTGTCTTTGTGTCAATGTTATTCTAGATATTTTTGTCTTTATTTTTCATCATAGGCCTATAACATATTTGCTATGTGTTGTCATTAAAGCAATTCTCCAGAGAAAGGAATATGCTATAAAACAAATGATAAAGTCTGTTAATCCTGAGTCAGATTCTATTTTTATGAAAGGTTTCCTATAGTCCATAATGACAGTGAATTCTACTTCAATAGCTGGAATATAATGTTGAACCATACATGTATGTTAGTTCTGATATGACCTAGTATGTGTTGTCGCTATTTAGCTAAATGAAAATGGCGCATTTTTCTTGTCACTTACTGCGGTTTGTATGTTAGACTGAAATCAAATCTTCAGCAGAAATTTTCCTTAGTAATTGACATTGCAACATATTACTTATTGATGTGACCCACCAATTCAATTCATTGAAAAAAAGACAATTTTCTCCTTATCAATTACTGTTCAGCTATAGCCCAGGCCCTATATGCTATACCAAAAAATATTACATAAGATAGTTGGCCCGGGGGTTATAGAATTGTACTTGTCTATGGAAAAAAAACTTTATCAACTTAGACCCACTATCACTTGTCTCTGTTATTATTCACAGAACAATTTACTCTTTTAATTCAATTAATTTTTTCAGATCTGCCAAACTGGGGTGTGGGAAGTCAAAAGCTGACTCGCCAGTTCATAGTAGTAGTAGCAGCACTAGTCATAAAGGCGAGAAAATGGCAGGCAATAGTTTAGCAATTCCATCCTTTCCTAGCTCTAATTCTCCTCAGAGGATTGCAGGGGATGGCTCTTCTCCAGCGCGAGTAAAGGTAGCACTTAGTCCAGGGCGATCTTTAATGGATTGGATAAGATTAGGAAGAAGTGGACAAGATTTAACCAGTGTAAATGGTCAGGTATTAGACGTTACAGAAGAGGAATTATCTAAACATAATACACAAGAAGATGGTTGGCTCTCTCTTAGAGGTAAAACTTATATCCTTAAATTCTTATGTTTCAGGTTTGGGCGGGGGGTTGGATGGCTGAATGGTTAGCGTGCGCGCGCTGTATCATACAGTCTGTCATTGAGTCGACTGGCGTGGTTTCGAATCCACGGTTGTACGTGACAAGGAGTAGGGTCGCCTCTCCAACCTCGTGGGTTTTCTCCGGGTCCATGTTAGTCCTGAAATGACCTAGTTTGTGTTGAGTGGACATTAAACCCCATTTCTCTCTCTCTCTCTTTGGGTTTGGGTGGCCGAATAGTTAATGTGTGCTCATCGTATCATAAGTTGCATGGTTTTGATTCCCCGCATGTACGTGAAAAGGAGAAGGGTTGCCTTCCAACCTCGTGGGTTTTATCTGGGTTCTCCGATTTCCTCCCACTGCTAAAGACCCCTACATGCCAGCAAATTATTGAATAAAATTGAACCATGTTAGTCCCGAAATGACCTTGTTTGTGTTAAGTGGATGTTAAACACCATATCTGTCCTTCTTATGTGATGTAATGTACAACAATTTGCTGCTCAGTGGTGCTGTTACATTTTGTATCAATACAAAACACACAACCATACATACATGACAAACAAACCAAAAGTATGATTCCATATGGCATATTCCTTGGATAGGTACTGACTATGAAGGTCATGATTAGACCCCATAAAATAAACCAATCCAATATCTATTGAAATTTAAAGATAAATTCCTGCATACAAACTGGGTGATTTGATGATATATTTGGACTAAAAACATATTCAAACTAATTGATTTATCATAAGTTTGTTGCGAATCCTTCTCAAAACATTGTAATTGTAAGTGAATATCCCTGCTATAAAAAATCGATCAAAACTAAGATGTCATGTTTATGTCACGTTTCTTACCTCTCTCGGTACCTAGCAACAGGTGCGAAGTCGGAGGAGAATTCGATGTTGTCTTTATTTATTACAGATATCGAAGCCCAATAAATTCTCGGATTATCCACTGCCCAAGTTTTCTTCTGTGGTTTTTAACTCAGAAACTGTTGCACTATCAAGTTTATCAACATATACATCAACATTAGAAAATCTTCACGTGCTACCTTTTATGTTACTCAAGCGGACATCACTAATTGTTGGGTTGCCAGTTAGGGAAACCCTTACATTTTTGCCCTGTATGCTCTCCGTGGGTGTTTTTCATGGAATCCAGTATTTTTCTAGTAAGATTGGATATCTCTACTTTCCATATATACCAAAATTGCCATACTTTTATTGGAAATAACCACCCGATAAATACTTTTCTGGGAACCTATCTTTAAAAAACATAAAATAAATATAAATATAGATTTTGTTTCTTTTTTTTTTATATTTTTGATGTATAGATCTTACTAATTTGATCGGGAGATCACATCAGGAGGTCAAACAGGTGAATTTTACCCAATTAACCTATGTTTATATTTTGAAAGGTAAAGTGTATAATGTAACACCATATATGGAATATCACCCAGGTGGCATAGATGAATTGAAAAGAGGTTTAGGAAAAGATGCTACTCAGCTTTTTGATGAGGTTTGTTATTTTTATACTCCCACATTGAAATGTGATCTTATGCTGACATCGCCCTCACCTCTGTCCATCGTCCACATATTTTTATTAAAGGGCTTAAAGCTATATTTCTGATTTCTCATTGTCATATTGTTGATTCGAACCCAAGAAGATGTTCAGTTTAGAATTGACTTTATTATAGTTAGCATACCGCCCAGTCTGCCTTTCTCACTCACCCCCAACATCATAAGCCCTAGGTGAGTCTCCTCACCATTGCTGCTCATTGGCTATTCACCTCTCCTCACTTGTCTCAATATCTTATATGGAAGTATGTTAGGATTACATCATATATCCCTGGGGCTGTATCCACTATTACTGGTGTTTACATTACTGAGATAAATGAAATGAAACCAGGCTATATTGCACCAAAATTAGTGAGTCAAGAAAGTATATCGTATTGCAGAACTTTCCAGAATTATTATAGAATCTTATGAAAGGTCTAACAACAAATGTTATCTCCCGATGGGTTTGAAATTAATATATTCATTATTAAAGTTATTTAAGCCAAGAATCATACTGAATATAAACAATCAACAAAAAATGGTTCTAGAGTTATGGCCCTGGTTCATTTTGCATGGTCCAATACCTGCTTGAAGTATATACATGTATGCATTGTTCTTATTATCGACGCTCAAGAAAATTCTGTTAATTACTTCTAGAATTATGAACTTTACTCACTTTGTAGGAACTTTAACAAGTGATCTGATCTGATTTGAATTTATGTTCTTTGTTTTGATCATTGTGAAGAATAACAATTTCTGATGATTACTTATCAAGTTATTGCCTTTGATTGTAGAATCTTGTCTGTGCGTGACAGTGATGTTATTCATTATAAAGATTTTGACAAGTTATATATAGTATTATGAAATGTAAGTGTATCTGTTCTCCTTATTTGGAATAAAAAATGTATGCGTGATCTATTTTTCAGATTCATAAATGGGTGAATGCAGAATCTATGTTAGAGAAATGTTACGTTGGAAGATTATGTACTTCTGTTAAAAATCAAAGAAAAGGTTGGTGTTAATATATTTATTGATACTAAATACATACTACCTTACATTAAAACCCACAAGGAGTAGGGTCGCCTGTCCAACCTCGTGGGTTTTCTCTGGATCCTCCAGTTTCTTCCCACTGCTAAATACCACTACGCGCAAGCGAATTATTGAAATAAAATTAAACCATATGTTAGTCTTAAAATGACCTAGTTTATGTGGAGAGTGGATGTTACACCTGATTTCTCACTCTCACTGGGTCCTCCAGTTTCTTCCCACTGCTAAATACCACTACGTGCAAGTGAATTATTGAAATAAAATTAAACCATATGTTAGTCCTGAAATGACCTAGTTTATGTGGAGAGTGGATGTTAAACCCGATTTCTCACTCTCTCACATTAAAATCCTGTGCACCATATACTTATGGTCCTAATGAATTCATCCTGAAAATGATTGATTATACAATCTGATTAAAATACAGATCTATATTTCATTTCTTTTTTTTATACTTTCGATGGCCTCTACTATATGAAGATCTGACAAGTTGTACTCTAAGGTCGTGTCAGGGGTCGTACGAGCGACTTTTGACCCTATGACATCAGACATTTAATTAATCAATCAGCATTGATGTTTCGAGTGGTTGACCCACAGTTCCGTGCATGGCATGCCAAGAAGTCGCCGTTACAGGCCGTTTCATTGGCTTAACCCTCACTTTAACCAAAATATTGAACTATAAAAAACAAAATGAAAATCTGTGTTTTAATCAGATTTATTGATTATATTACCAATAACCTACAAATTTCATTAATATAATAACAATATTCCTCTAAATGGCCAAAACAAAAGCTATTATTGATAATAAGATTATTTTTTACAGCCAGTACAGCATCAAAATCAAGTATATCATCCAGTAAACTTAGTGCTAATGGTGAGTTCGACTCTACGATACATATTTATAAATACATATTAGATATCGAAACAAAATGAAATGGGGTTTAACGTACTACTGTTCTGCTCCTATACTGGGCTAATGAAGATGGGCATATGCAATACAGTGTGTTATGAGGGGAATTTTGCCCGGGCAGCCTTATATCGAATTCCAACTGCCAAGGGATCTTTTACGTGCACGCCAATGTGTACACGGGACCTCGTTTTTTCATCCTATCCAAATGACTAGACAGCTGTCCTTGTCTGGCCCTCCGTCCTGAACCACTGACAAGGGGAAATCACATTGGAAAATCTCGATGAACTTTCTCGGCCAGTGCAGGGATCGAACACACGTCTTACCCACTTAGCCACTGTAGCTCCCGCAGTTGATAACCACCACCTTAGTCTTTAGCTACAACAATGCCTTCTAGTCCTATTTTACTCCAACTAACCTTTGTGGAGTCACTCTTGATTGTTCGTTGTTTTAAAAAAAAAAACCTTTAAGAATGATATTGGCACTGTAACCCAGGTATCGTTTAATCTTGTGTATCTAGCACTAATTTCTTTTGCATTCGTTTAATATCAAATCTTTGTTAAAAATTCGTAAAAATCGTTTAAAATCTCCAAAAATCATCTAATTTGTACATGTGTCCAGTTTAAAGCTGACTGATTAATTTTGATAATGAGTGTCCAATTTACAAGTATTTAATTTCCTGATCACTGTTCAAAAATTAATCATTATACATCATTAATCAATTGGGTTGTTTATTTTTTAACAATGATTGAGAAATTAAACACTTGTAAATTGGACACTCATTATCAAAATTGAATGGTCAGCTTTAAACTGGACAGAAGTACAAATTAAACGATTTATGTTGATTTTAAACAGTTTTTACAAATTTTTAAACAAAAATTTGATATTAAACGAATGTGAAAGAAATTAGTGCTAGATACACAAGATTAAACGATGCCTGGGTTACAGTGTGGGTAGGGTAATGAATAATTTATTTAACTTATTTAATAAATTTCATATATAAAAAAGACTTGTATGAGATGCTTTAATATCGATATAATACTTTAAAGGAAAAAAGTATTTAAATCTGTTAAATTTCTGGCAATGTTGAGAGTTCTTTTGGCATAGCTTTAAATTAGTTAAAATGTTGAAAAAATAAATTTGACTAAATCTCAACCAAATTTCAGTTCAGTAAGTCAGTCTATTATTTCCTATCAAGGAAACCAAACCAGGTATCCGTGTATTGACAGTGTATTTTATCCCAGGTTCTCTAAATGATGGGATAATGATCATGAACTGTAAATTGGGTGAGAATGATGTCATAGAAAATAAATTTGGTTTAAGACAAATTAGTATAATTGCTAAAAATTGGTCAATCTTACCTAAATCATACGGCATATAGACTGTAAATGTAGTGAAGACAATGACCCTAATGTAGATGGTTAATATTGATTATGACCACTTTGATATCTTTAAAGCGAGAATTTCAAATTTTCTAAGAAAGTCAAAACATAATTATTTCTGTCTTTTGCTAAATAGGTTATCAAATCACTATTATACGATCATGGGCATTATTTCCCACCCTTAAAAATCTATGACACAGGAAATAACAACACAATTACCTCCCCTGTTTTGCTATTGACAACTTGGGGCAGCCATTTTCCAACGTTGGAATTTGAAGTTAAAAATGATATTTTTGCCAATTTCTCAGCTGGTAATAGCGAATTATAGGATTAATAGGATTATTCTTTAACAAGGTAGGACTGTTTATGGATACCATCTATTTTAATACATTTTAAAAATATAACATGAAAATTTGCAATTGCAACTTTAAGTTAAAATATACTTATTTATTTTTCAAGAGAACTTTTAACATTTTATTTCTTAACGTTCCATGTCCAACAATCAATAAAAGTTTTCAAGATTGCAATGTCTCCCCACAATTTTATTATCTTTAATTGTACCCAGGGCACTATTAAAATGGATCATCAAAACCTTGATTAATCATGAACAGTCAAGGGGGTCACGGTGGCTAAGTGAGTGGGTAAGATGCTCATCCAGATTTTCCGGTGTGGATCCCCCTTGTCAGTGATGCAGGACGAAGAGTCTGACAAGGACAGCTGTCTAGTCATTCGGATGGGACAAAAAACAGAGGTCCCGTGCACACATTGGCGTACATGTAAAAGATCCCTTGACATTTGGAATTTGATATAAAAGTATGCCGTAGTGCCGCTGTCCGGGCAAAATTTCCCTCATAGCACACTGTATGGCATATACCTGTCTTCATTAGCCCAGTTCGGAGCATTAAACCCCATTTCATTTCATTTCTGCTACGTCTAAGCTTGATGCTTTCCAAAAAGATAAATGTGTCATCTATTTATTTTTGAATTGAGGTTGACCTTTATCTGAATTTACCATTGATTTTTTTTTTTGTAGGAACAATAAATTTAACCAATTTAAAACCACCTGAACCAACAGGACCAGTTCCACCAAAGTGAGTATCATACAAAACCCATTTAAAAACCTAGCATAAGACTATACATGTTTTATAAATACATGCGTTTTATGCATTGGGGGGTTGGATGGCCGAATGGTTAGCATGTGCGGTGTACCATAAGGTCTGTCATTGAGTCAACTGGCGTGGTTTCGATTTCCCGGTTGAACGTGACAAGGAATAGGGTCGCCTGACCAACCTTGTGGGTTTCCTCAGGGTTGTCCGGTTACCCCCACTGCTAGATCAAAAATGATACCATGTGTTAGTCCCAAAATGACCTAGTTTGTGTCGAGTGGGCGTTAAACCCCATCTCCCTATCTCTTTCTTTTATTGTTTTAATGTGAACTCATTGTTGTGTGTTTATTTTCATTTTTATGAGGACTCCTTCACTGGAGGCCTGGAACTGTACAGCACCAGTCACCAGATCCATTCACTTAATTTGTTATTACTTTTGTTATGTATGACTCACAATGTCCATGTGTTGTGTTTATATGTGTCTTGTCCACAGAACAAAGGCATGATATATCCCAAATAATACAAGGTTTAATGTGAACATCTCTATATTATTTTAGATTTGATTGGTACCAAACTAATAAATGTGTAACATTGGTTGTGTGTACTAAATGGACTGGAATGACATCAGATATGGTTATAATAGAAAAAACATGTAAACAGCTGCTGATTTCTATATTTATACAAGATTTTACATTTACTGTACATACAGGTAAATATATATTAAATATTAAGCAGTGGCTATTGTTACGACAAGTCGTAAAAATAGTCCTCATTCTATTGTTACCACGATGCTTTCATAGCCCTCCATCGGTGAAGTTAAAAACTGAATAGTCGTCAAAATAGTCCTAACCCTAACCCTTCCCATCTCTTAATTGCTGCCTTCAGTTCGGAAAACGTTGAAAATACTGCTCCTTTTTCAAAGCTGGTGTTGGGGAGATTGGCAGCCATTTTGGAATTTGTTCTAAACTTGGCTCAGACTCAAGGTAACAATAGCCACTTTGTTAATATTATCCCCTTTTTTATATGCTCACATCTCAGTTGGTCTGTCACTCTGTCAGCAATTGGTTCATTAAAGCGATAGTGGCTACAGTTTTTAACAGATTGCTTTCAAATTTGGATGGACAATTTAGGACGTTTGAAATATAGCGTCGGACATGTCCGGAATATACGGGCAAAATCTCATCACTGGTCAACATCCAAGTTTCTGATTTGTTGATACAAAATAATTATGATGTTGTTCATATGTTATTATAGAATTAGAAGAAGAAGTAACAAGTGATTATATTGGTAAGTAATTATATTGAAGATTGGATAAAATATCTCACATTAGTCACTATCCCCATACCTTATTAAGAATACATTATGCAAGAGCTAAATCTGCCTATGGCAGGTCTTTCTTTAGGCCTGAAATGTTATCTAAATTATTAATTAGACATTAATTTACTTATCAAAACCATAATCAACTTTCGGTGTCATGGCTAGCCTGCGGTATTTACTGGAATCGGATCCGATTTGCTGCTCAACTTTCATTCATGATTAAATCATGAAATGGATAATCGAGACTATGTTTTTTTATGGTACCGACTTAAGTAATGATAATTGAGGCTAGGCCGAAAATTCAATGCTAATCTTCCATAATGTATCTTTAATACATTACAATTGTTTTTAGTTATCTGAATTTGGAATATGTTAGCATATTAAAAAATATCACAGAAATTATGTAAATCCTCAACAACGTTCTTGGAGAAAAATACAGAAGAAAATTGCATTCAGCGATATTACGTTCTTATCGAAAATTTAAAAATAAATGCTAGGTATTTCTAAAACTATTTTACCGAGAACTTTTAAAAATCTCAGTATTCCAATGCTATATATTAGCATTGTTGATAACTTACGTGTCACATACTGGACAACTTTGTAAATAGCTACTTTTAATTTGTCATAATTAAATTCTAGGAGGTGCTATTGCTATATGTTAGTTAATCTGCTGTCACTCTGACTGAATAACTAATCGGAACGTTTGCTTAATAAATAATAATGCTGTTTTATTCCTTATTTCAAAATATAAACTTTTATCTATACCACACTGACAAACTGGGATAGACAAGTGAATTCACGATACCGTACCATAAATAAAAACATGATTTATATTACGATTTGCAAAGTTTATTGTAATTGACTGACATTCCAAAATGTTTTTGAGGAAGCTTTTGTAAGGATACACATGTTGATGTTATTATCTTAATTAGGCAAAGGTTACAATGTTACCTGTTCTGAAAAACATTTTATATCTGTATTCCTACACCTGTACTGAAAAAACACTTTATAGCTGTATTCCTTACAGCTTCTTCTTAGTTAGTTGTATTTTACGTCCTTACAGCTATACTGGAAAACTTTTATATCTGTATTCCTACACCTGTACTGAAAAACACTTTATACCTGTATTCCTACACCTGTACTGAAAAAAACACTTTATACCTGTATTCCTCAGCACTTTATACATGTATTCCTTCACCTGTACTGAAAAACACTATATACCTGTATTCCTACACCTGTACTGAAAAAACACTTTATACCTGTATTCCTACACCTGTACTGAAAAAACACTTTATACCTGTATTCCTACACCTCTACTGAAAAACACTTAACACCTGTACTGAAAAATACTTTTTACCTGAGAAACGCGTTGTAATTGTATTCATACACCTGTACTTAAAAACACTTAACACCTGTACTGCAAAACACTTTACATCAAAGTATGTTGCAATATGTTTTCTTTTAATTGTAGTCAAAGTACAGAAAGATAGTGGAAAGACAGAAATAGTTCTACCTAAAGTACAAATGGAGAAACAATGGTCTAGTTTGGGTAAATTACTAGATAATCATTGTTCTTATAAGAAAACATCAGAATCAGGTAGGACATAATTTATATTTCAGGGGGTACCTTTGGGGTAATATGTCCAATCACATCAATTCCCTATAAATTTAACAACTTAAATTTATCACTCTGGTGACTGGTCATCACAAATAACTCTTCTTGGCCCCTTACCTGTTCAGATCTTGTGACAAAAATCCATTTTTTGCAATGATTTGAATTATTTAGACCTGCGACTCTGTAATATAAATGGAAGAAAATAGATACATGTCCATCTTAATGAATGTATAGAATGTGCACCATACTGTGTAAGCAGCTGGGTTCCTATTGTTGTAGACAGTTCATCCTACTGGTTTCTTCCTATTCATAAATTATAACACTTGATTCAGAACTTTAATTATAGAACTTTATGTAGACACAGCGGCAATACTATATACCGGAAAACAACCGGTAAACACCATTTTATACTGAATACCGGAAAACACACTAAATGCCAGAAAATACCCTTAATAGGTAACCCGGAGACTGGCACCCTAAATAGGTAACCGGGAGCCTGGTCCTCTGTGTGTTAGGGTTAGGGTTAGTTTCCGGTTTACAGTATAGCCCTTCTCCGGGTAACCTATTTAGGGTGTTTTCCGGTATTTAGTGTGTTTTCCGGTATTTAGTGTTTTCCCGGTGTTTTCCGGTATTCAGTATAACATGGTGTTTTCAGGTTGTTTTTCGGTGTTTTCCGGTATATAGTATAGTCCTAGACACACCAATAACAATCATAACAGACAATTTACAGAGCGGTATAATAAATAACTACAGAATTATGTTCAACTTAAATAGAAAGATAATTATAAGGTCCTGACAGACCGTGGTGACAGCTGTGAGAGAAATTAAACAAAGTATTGAGTGTTAACTAACTGCTAAGCATTACCAGAAATGAATTATATAATTATGTGTATTTAATTTTATTTCAGGAGTTCGTCAGTATAATAGTAAAATAATATCAGTATCAAAAGTTAATCATGATACTAAACTATTCTGTCTTCAACTACCAGAAGGCTGTAGAATGTGTGTACCTATTGGATATCATGTACATGTACATCATCATATATCAGGTAGGGTTTATACAGTCTACATTATACAAGTCACCTCCAGAATTGACTATTTTATGGTTACTGGGAGGTAACTCCCATAAAGAATGTGCTTGTTCCACTACTATTGTACATCAGTATAGTAACATAGAAATTTTAATCGACATTGAGCCAAATGTCGACAATAACTCTCTTCCTAATTGAGCTAGAATGTTCAAACTTGGTGTATGTGTTCATTAGGTCAATGCCTTGATGGAGTTCGAAGATGAGCATTTTCCGCTTAGGGTAAGCAGAGATAAGCAATTTGATTGGTTGATGCTTTGGGACACGATAACTCTCTTCCTAATTGGGCTAGAATGTTCAAACTTGGTGTATGTGTTGATTAGGTCAATGCCTTGATGGAGTTCGAAGATGAGCATTTTCCGCTTAGGGTAAGCAGAGATAAGCAATTTGATTGGTTGATGCTTTGGGACACGATAACTTTTAATTGAGCTAGAATGTTCAAACTTGGTGTATGTGTTTATTAGGTCAATGCCTTGATGGAGTTCGAAGATGAGCATTTTCCGCTTAGGGTAAGCAGAGATAAGCAATTTGATTGGTTGATGCTTTGGGACACGATAACTCTCTTCCTAATTGGGCTAGAATGTTCAAACTTGGTGTATGTGTTGATTAGGTCAATGCCTTGATGGAGTTCGAAGATGAGCATTTTCCGCTTAGGGTAAGCAGAGATAAGCAATTTGATTGGTTGATGCTTTGGGACACGATAACTTTAGTTCTAATTAAGTGAGATTGATGAAACTTGGTGTATAGTTTCATTACAGTAATACCTTGACTAAGTTTGATAATGAGCATTTTCTGCTCAGGGTAAGCAGAGCGATACGCAATTTGATTGGTCGAGACTTTGGAAAACAATAACTCTCCTACTTTGATTGTTAGACTATAAGTAAAGATATACTGTTTGATTGTTCAATACTTTGTAAAAGATAATTTGTGATAAATTTATATGTGTCCTCTAATTATTTTCCTATTTCGGCGGGGGACATCAGCCTCACTGTTGGCTTGTTCAACAACAAAACTATGTCAGGACAGTCGTTTGGATAGGATGAAAAATCAAGGTCCTGTGTACACATTGGTGTGCAAGTAAAAGAACCCTTAGCGGCCTGAAAAGGACAGCTGTCTAGTCGCTCGGATGGGACCAAAAATCGAGGTCCCTTGTATACATTGGCGTGCACGTAAAAGATCCCTTGACAGTTGGAATTCGATATAAGAGTAGGCCGTAGTGCCGCTGTCTGGGGAAAATTTCCCTCATAGCACATCGTATGGCGTGTGCTCGTCTTCATTAGCCCAGTACGGAGCAGAACAGTAGGACGTTAAACCCCATTTCATTTCATTTTATTTAATTGAATATAAGTTGTAGCTATTATGTTGTATTATTTTTAGGTATGGAGATAGTACGAAGTTATACATGTGTAATACCAAGTATAACGGGAGAAGTAAAACTTTGTGATGTAGAAGATGGACGGGTTGTATATTTAATGATAAAGATGTATACAGATGGAGCATTAACATCTTGGTTAAATACATTAAATATAGGTAAAAACTATTATATTATTTTTTAATATTGTATAAAAAATTATAGATTGTGGATAGAAATGTTCTAGATTGTATTGAGAAATTCAATAGATTGTGGATAGAAATGTTCTAGATTGTGGATAGAAATGTTCTAGATTGTATTGAGAAATTCAATAGATTGTTGATAGAAATGCTCTAGATTGTAATAAGAAATGTTCTAGATTTGAGTCAGACTCTTTAAACGAATTATTACACTACTTATTTCATTGTTCATTGTTATGCTTGTATGATAGCTCAGTGGTAGAATGTTGGACCGTCAACTGCGGGGTGAATGGGTGCCGTCATGGGTTCGATTCCTGTAGGGGTTAGGCAACATTAGACCCACGGCCCGTCCTTTCTGATGGAGAGGGGGTCATCTGTAAAGAACCCTCACCTCCTGATAACCCATTTTTCAAATACTGATGTGACATCATCCTTTGATGTTAGGGTACCATTATTTCAAATAATGGTACGGGCAATGTGCCAAGTGCACATTATTTATACTAGTTGAAAGTTAGGGCCCGCGTGACGTATTTCATTGCAAAGCATGTGCGAGTTTCTGTATTTTAAGTTGTTTAATGGTCTCAAGCTTATATTGTTTCAATATATTACTTAATGTCTTGCTCTCGACCATTAAACCACATATATAGCATACCCTGTTGATTTTTAAAAACTGAATATCATTGACTATTTGTTTTATTATAAACACATTCCCATGATTGGTTTTTTAATCTAATGGTTTACGTTTGGTTATGCATTTACAGGTGATTGTATAAAAATCAGTAATTTTGATGGCAGTTTTAATAGACAATATTTAACCTCTAGTCATCATCTGATAATGTATGCAGCAGGCACTGGTTTTACACCCATGATAAGATTATTATATCATAGTCTTAAACAGGATTCTACTATCAAGTAAGTCAGTTATTACATAAATTAAAAGATATATTCAATAAAGGTGAATACATTACCTGAGTTTACCCTGTTTATTTGACCAGTTTGAACATACACGTAATGTTCTAAAATATACTGAGGCATTTTTCATAACAGAATTAAAGGTTGGTTTATTGTACAGAATTTGACAGATTGGATTTCATTTCATTTAGATGTTTTTGAGTTTCTTCGATCTCATTAGCCATCTGTTTATTTGACCAGTTTGAACATACAGGTAATGTTCTGTGGCAGTTCTCTCCCCTTATAAATTGAAAAATATAAGGGGATGCTCGATTGTCAGTCCAGGACGTTCCAAATTGACAGAATTGCAATCGAGTGATACAGAATTCAGTCCTGTTATAGTTCTGTCAGTCCCAACAACTGAGGTGGTGTGAGTAGAATCGTGACGTGATTAAACCTAATGAATATGTTTCAGCTGTCGTGGTTGGTTGAGATATTTTCCCATGCAGTCAGTGCGTGCATTCTAGCCTAAAATCCCATTCTCACTCTATTGTCACTATTTTGGGGTTTGACAGAATTCAATTGCGGAACGTCCAATCGAGCATCCCGTAAGTGACCAGCTGTGGCTAAATGTGATACATGGGTCAAAAATAATTTTAAATTCTGTATTCATACACTTTTAAATTGGTATGTGACATATGCTGTTATCTTAGCAAATGATCAAGATATTTAGGTTTAAAATTGGTATACACCAAAAGATTTATTTTAAGTAAAAGGGATTTAAAATGGGGAGCCACACTAAACCTGGAGAATGCGAGTTTGATCCCTGCATTCGCTGAGAAAGTTTATCGTGATTTTCCGATGTCGTTTCCCCTTGTTAGGGGTGAAGGACAGTGTGTCTGGCAAGGGACAATGTATAGTCGTTCAGATGGTACAAAAAAGCAAGGTCCCATGTACACATTGGTGTGCACGCAAAAGATCACTTGGCAGTTGGAATTTGATATAAGAGTAGGCTGTAGTGCCGCTGTCTAGGCGAAATTTCCCTCATAGCACCCTGTCTGAGCAGAACAGTAGAACGATAATCCCCATTTTATTTCATAGCAATAAAAAACCAGCAAAACAAATGCATCTCTGTTCAGCTATGGGGAATTAAAAACACAGTAAGTTTAAGATACAAAAGTGTTGCAACAAATGGGGCCAGCAACATGTGTCTCATTTAGCAAGAGCTGGTCACATATAAACAAATAAAGAACTGTTCGCAGTGGTATCTGAGTTCATTTAACAGCAGATACTCATTAAGTTATTCTTTATTATTTTCACTCTTAAAAATTCTAAACTGTTCAATTTATTATCATAATGAATAACTAAACCACGTTTTCTTGTTGCGTCTTGAAAAGGCAACCCAACTTAAAAAATCTGAAGATTTCCATAAACCAGAACAATTCAGTTTTGAGTCCAGTACCTTAAAGTTGCAATTTCATATTTTTAAGTTATATTTTTAAAATTTATTAAAATAAAGCCTTAAAATAGATGGTATCTATAAACAGTCCTACCTTGTTAAAGAATAATCCTATTAATCCTATAATTCACTATTGCCAGTTGAGAAATTGGCAAAAATATCATTTTCATCTTCAAATTTAAACGTTTGAAATGAGCTACTCCATGGTGGAGAATAGAAAACAAGGGAGGTAATTGTGTTATTATTTCCGGTGTAAATGAGTTTTAAGTGTGAGAATGACACCTATGATCGTATAATAGTGAGTTGACAACCTATTGAGCAAAAGACATAGAAATAATTATGTTTTGACTTTCTTAGAAAATATGAAATTGTAACTTTAACCATAGAACTACTGTGGCCACCTGTAGCTGATTTGAATGATAGTGCTGTTTAGCAACAAAAGAATCTAAAAAGGCTTTGTTCATGAAACACTATTTATATAAGAAATAGTTGTCATAAAACTGAATTTATATAAGAGTCATAAAACTGAATTTATATAAGAGTCATAAAACTGAAATTTATATGAGACATAAAACTAAATGTATATAAGAAATAGTTGTCATTCTCCATTTGGCTCTGCTTTTGATTATGTTTTGTTTACTTCAGATCAGTGAAATTATTATTTTTCAATAAAACTAAAGAAGATATTTTATGGAAGGATCAACTTGATGAATTAGCTATTCAACATAAAAACCGGTATAATAATTAATATATCTTCTTACATTATTAGATATCATATATACCCTCTGACATAACATTATTAGATGTCATATATACCCTCTGACATTACATTATTAGATGTCATTATATACCCTCTGACATTACATTATTAGATTTCATATATACCCTCTGACATTACATTATTAGATGTCACATATACCCTCTGACATTACATTATTAGATGTCATATATACCCTCTGACATTACATTATTAGATGTCATATATACCCTCTGACATTACATTATTAGATGTCATATATACCCTCTGACATTACATTATTAGATGTCTTTTTGTTGATTGGAATGGTTAAGCAAATTTTCTTTTTTATTGCTTTTTCTGATTTCATGGCAGTCAATTCTTTATCAAACTATATTTATAATATTCCATAGAACCTTGTCCTGTATTTCAAGATCAAGTGCTAAAGGTCAGCAGAGAGTGAGAGAGAGAGAGAGAAATGGGGTTTATTGTTTACTTGACACAAACTAGGTCATTTTGGGACTAACATGTGGTTCAATTTTATTTATTCACTTCCGCGTAGGATTCTTTAGCAGAGGACCTGGAAAAAACCAATGCGGTTGGACAGGCGACCCTGCTCCTTGTCACGTATCAAAACCAAGTCACTTGACTCAGTGACAGACCTTATGATGCAACGCCCACGCCATAACCATTCATGCCCCCCACCCCCAAATGTCTGCAGCCATTGTAATAATATTACTGCTGTTATATTTCTGTCTTTTTATAATAATCTACCGTATGTTAGATATTTCTGATTGTATTAGGGCAGTATTTGAAATAACCTATCTTTATGTATATATAAATACAGTTTTTGATAAGTATAGATTGTCTACAATTTAGAAGAACGAGCGAACTTCTCAACAGAATGATATACATGTATTTTATATTTATAGGTTTGAAGTAACATATATATTATCGAATGAAGATGATACATGGACAGGGTATACTGGTAGGATTCGACCAGAATTTGTAGAAAATTTTATTCCGAGATCTGAAAATGATGTTAATAGACTAGTATGTGCATGTGGACCAACACCATTTACTAAAGAAGTAATGAGGTGAGATATCCAAATTTTATTAAAATCCAAATTTGTCTCGATTACGGCATACTTCTCGCAGTGTTTCATTTGATTAGACCTAATCACACTCAAACATTGCTGTAATGAAAGCAAATTTCTGTTCCAAATTATAACTGGTTAATAGTTCTATTAACAACCAATACCTACTGCATACCAATATCATTCGGGTTTAAACAGAGCTCCAGATATATTTACATAACATTACATCATGACTCACAAAATTTATTACGCCCAATTAACCAGTGCATAGCAGAATATTGCAGAAAAACTAATTGCATGACAAACGCGGCTATCAAAAAGGCTACAATGTAAACAATACTGCTTGGAGACGAACAATACATTCACCGTTTTTAATACCGTAAATCACTGTCCAAAGTGTTCCGGAACACCCCAGATTAAACGAAGGGCTGTCATGTTGCTGTACTTAGGAGAGATTTGATAAAACGGGAAGAATAGAAGCACTCTCTCAAAAGCTCAAGTATCAGAAGTCAATTTCTCGTGCCATTGCTTTAAGGATATAAGATTATGTTAACCCTTTTAGTGCCAGGGATGATTTATGTCATTGTGAAGTGTCCAGTAGGTCAACTTGTGAATCTGTCGGGAGCAGCAGTGGCTCAGCGAATTTTTGAAATAAAAAAATGAACCATATGTTAGTCCCAAAATGACCTAGTTTGTGTCAAGTGGAACCCTCTCTCTCTCTCTCTCCATTTTATTCAGTATTACCATATTTATTATTATTTTATTATAGATTAGCTAAAGAGTATGGATGTCAAGACAGTGAACTTCATGCCTTTCTTGGTTAGAATAACTTTCCAACAAAAAACAGGCGCTAAAAACAAATACAAGACATCTGTAAAATAAGGTTCTTAAATATTTTTAAACAGTGAAATAGCAATAGATTTTTAACGAGATGATATTCATAATAAATAATTATTTAAATCATGCTAAATCCTAGTTGTAAACATCTTATGAGGTTAATTCTGTTTACCTTAATGGTGTCTGTCTGTTTGTTTCATTCGTGTAAGAAGTGTGCTTGTTTTTTAGATCAGAAAAACTAAGGTATAGTAAAACTGAACCTACATTATACCTACATAGATCTACCTTATGTTTTGTACATTAAGTATATAGAATGTAAGCGTAATGTATATACAAAGTATACTACAAGGTTTCAGTATGTACTAAAACATATGATATCTTGATAATAAAACCAATGATTACTCAGACTTTTGTGGAAAAATAATTGTTAAAACGGTGAAACATACCCCATATATTTATCATGACTTTATTATACAGGTCGAGCGTCAGGACACGACTGACTCTCTCTCTCTCAGTTATTATTTATGAAATCATTTATTTCACGATGGACACCAGGAATTAAAAATAGTTAGTTAAAATGATAAATGTTGTTAATAATGTCAGGGAAAAACTAGAATGTAGTAAGTCAATTGTTTAATCCAATACCAATCTGATTAAAACACAGATCCTATTTCGTTTCGTTTATTATAGTTCAAAATTTCGTTTAACCTGTCTTTACTACTCTGGAGTAGGCCATCGAAAGTATAAAAAAACGAAACGAAACATAGATTTGTATTTTAATAATGTCAGGGAAAAACTAGAATGTAGTAAGTCAATTGTTTAAACCAATACTTTATAGATAGTGCTATTGTTATTGTACATTAATATATAAAAATGGCTAAATACTAGAAACCTATTAACTAGATGTGCATGTGTTTAATGTGCGATTGTTTTATATATTTATTATCATATTCATTTGTTATTCAATAAGAATACAAATGATGAGATCTATTTTAGATTTTTAAAGTGACAGTCCTTTCTAAAATATTTAACACTACTAAGAATTTTATTTATTAACAAGAAATGTTAATTTGTATATTTGAATTTTTTGACAATAACCAACTTCTCCCTTTAAAAATATAAAAATTGAATTTCATGCTGATACTGATGAAAAGTTGTCAATGTAAACTAGTCTTGCTCCCTCTGGGTGATAGACTAAGCAGGACAATGTCGGGGCAGTAATAAGTTTAAAATATTATTAGTTTAATCTATTAACAAAATAGTCTCGGTCACCCAGAACCTCCTAGTCTTGAACGTACGGATTGTCTAGGACCGTTGTCAATATTTGACAAGTTCCATTGCCCATGCGTAACCAGGAGTTTGGTTGGGTTTTTTTTGTGGTTGATTATCTAGTTCCTTTGGCCAAGTCAAGTAAGAGTTGTGCCCCTTACCGCAATAAATCCCTTAATTCTTGCATTATTAAAAATAAACATGAATCGTGACGTCAAATTAGGATTAATTTTAAAATATTGGTATGGCCTTAGAAGACAGAAATTTTACAATAAAAAAAAAATTAAGAGTGTTGAATATTGAACTGGCAATGCAATCAAATGGACATCCTGAAATGGTATGCTGAAATTAATTTCATGGGCCACGACATCTTGTTTTAGGACTAGTTACCTCCCTTAGACTTTGTTTATGATATTGTAAAAGACTGGATAATCTAGCCAATGACCTATTATTCTCAAATGTTGACAACACATCCAGACTAATATTCGTAGAATATTTTCCTGGATGATAGAGACTATTAACAAAGCATTGTGGAGTGTGAACATATTTCAAAGCCAAACCTTCAAGAGCAACTACCTATATATATTGAAGCACCCAATTTATTCATTTACAACTTTAAGAGAAGAGGGACTGTCACTTTAAAATAAAATTAAATATAGAAAAATAGATTACCTCAGTAAACGAAACAATATTTTGTAATTTATTGTTTGATCTCATATTTAGAGAAATATTTTATATGTATTTTGATAAATGAATAAATCACTAGGAATAATCTAATGATATATAAGATGATTATATTATGAGCATGTTTGTTTTGTTTATCTTTTTTTATACATGTAACTTATAACATATTAAAGACAATCCATCATTTAGTTCCCATGCTTTACCTTAAAACACCCAAAATTTATAAATTGGTTCAGGTCGCAGTGGAAGGATAGTTCCAATGCTTTACCTCAAAACACCCAAAATTAAAAATCTGTTCAGATCGCAGTGGAACAATCTGATTAAAACACAGATTCTATTTTGTTTCATTTTTTTATAGTTCAAAATTTCGTTTTATTTGTCTGTACTATACTAGCATCTGGAAGAGTTGTTATATAATTATAACATGCTTTCTGGATGGCGTAAGGGATTAGCCAATGAAACCATCTGTTATGGAAACTTCTTGGTGTGCGATGCACGGAGCTGTGTGTAAACCACTAGAAATGTCCGACGTCATAGGGTCAAAAGCCATTCGTACAACCTCTGTAGTGTAGGCCATCGAAAGTATAAAACAAAACGAAACGAAATATGAATCTGTATTTTAATCAGATTGGCAGTGGAAGGACACCATCCTCAGCAGAAAGAGTCCATCGAATCTGAAAGTATCTGGCACTAATTTAAGTTTCGTCAGGTGCAATAACAACTGATTTATCTTTTTCACACATTTTTATTGATAATTTCTAATTCATGGCCAGTATACAATGTCAGGTTCAAGTCCATAGCGCCTGACATTTTGTTAGATACAATTAAAATCTTTATATCCAGATCTGATGTCACATTTGTCAAGAAATATGTTATCTCGCAATATGTCATTTATTTGACATCGCAAGGTAATAAAACAATGTGTAAGATATTTTTCTGAACACTTTGTTCCTGTTATGCTCTCTTTAACCTACTGAATATATATGGTCATAAAAATCAAAATAACTTACCTGCTGAAAATTAATTTATAGTCATGTAAAGCATTAATTTTAAGTTGTATATATTCACTTATATTTTATTAAAAAAATTCTTTAAACCCATAAGTACATGTATATTCATTGTTCAAAACAAGAAGTGTATGTGACATGTCCTTGTTCACAAAATTTCTTTAGAACATGAAAGTTAACGTTTGTAATTTGGCACTCTTAAAATCAAATATGTTACATTCTGTTTTAAGGTAGTTATGTGGAATAAATCTTGAGGGCATATAAATATGTATAATAGACAATTGTTATTACTTATACCCATTAGTAATGTATATCAAAATATGTATTTACTTATTATTTTTCACTCTCAATACAGTACCCTCTTAACTATTTTATATATGCCTTTAATTAAGGTAAAATCCAAATCTCAAAACTTCTGGTAATTTTATGGAAAAGGGTTTCACTATAACTATGTTACATACGCCTTTAAAAAAGGTAAAATCCCATTCTCAAAACTTCAGTAATTTTATGGAAAGGGGCTTCACTATAACTATGTTACATATGCCTTTAATAAAGGTAAAATCCAATTCTCAAAACTTCAGTAATTTTATGGAAAGGGGCTTCACTATAACTATGTTACATATGCCTTTAAAAAAGGTAAAATCCCATTCTCAAAACTTCAGTAATTTTATGGAAAGGGGCTTCACTATAACTATGTTACATATGTCTTTAATAAAGGTAAAATCCAAATCTCAAAACTTCAGTAATTTTATGGAAAGGGGCTTCACTATAACTATGTTACATATGCCTTTAATAAAGGTAAAATCCAAATCTCAAAACTTCAGTAATTTTATGGAAAGGGGCTTCACTATAACTATGTTACATATGCCTTTAATAAAGGTAAAATCCAAATCTCAAAACTTCAGTAATTTTATGGAAAGGGGCTTCACTATAACTATGTTACATATGCCTTTAATAAAGGTAAAATCCAAATCTCAAAACTTCTGTAATTTTATGGAAAAGGGGTTCACTTTATGCATATTTCATACAGGGGGTTGGATGGCCGAATAGTTAGCGTGTGCACGCTGTATCATAAGGTCTGTCATTGAGTCAACTGGTGTGGTTTCGATTTCCCGGTTGCCTGGCCAACCTCGTGGGTTTTCTCTGGGGCATCCGGTTTACTCACACTGCTAAAGACCCCTATGTGAAGCAAATTATTGAAATAAAATTAAACAAAATGTTAGTCCCGAAATTAATTAGTTTGTGTCGAGTGGACGTGAAACCCCATTTCTCTCTCTCTCATATTTCATACTGGATATTATGTTATTTTAGTATCTGTGAAATTGAAAAGAAGAAAAAAAATGTTTCTTTATGCTTAAATGGAAATTAACTGGATGAATTTAACATTGTCAGGGAATTACCTTTAATAGATACAAATGTAAAATGGTGAAGATGGTACTTTGTCGAGATCAAGATTTTTTTCAATTATTTTATTATGTGTTATTTAATTATGCAATTTTCTTTAAAGTGTCAAATCTTTGTTAAATATTGTAAATAATTGAAGAATGAATTTAAGTCCTTTACTTGAAATATATAACAAAAGGTTATAGTAATATTTTAATTTCAGAAGTCACTGAGTGCAGATTTATTTATAGGCTAAATAATTCTATAAAATAAGCTGTTTGTCTGAACTGACAAAATTGGACAAATTTTGAAGTAACTAATTTTGTAACTGTCTGAAAGGAGTATTTGGTTTTCCTTTTTTATCAGATTTATGAATGACAATTTATATTTTAAGTATAATAATTTGAATTCATTGTTCAATTCTTTTATTTAGATTAATGGATTTGTGTTTGCATTCCAAAATAGGCATTTACTAATTCATCTCTATTGTTACATTACTCTGTATACAGGAAGTTGAATTATAGTTAAGAGTAAGTTTTCTTTGAATGGCATTTAGTAATTGGAACATAATCAAATAACACACTGTTTATGGAATAACAATTACTATGGTTTATTTCACTGCGACATTTCAACAAGATTTCACAAGTCGTTATCAAGCATATAACACATTTTTTTGTACTATACGCTTGATAACAACTTGTGAAATATTGTTGAAACGTTGCAGTGAAATTTACCATAGTAATTGTTATCAATGGATAGTGTGTTATTTGAAGAGTAAGTTTTATTGAGTTGTATCAGTGAAGAGATTTATTAGCAATTAAATTGAGGCCTCTTGCAGGAAATATATATAAAGCTCTGAATACATCAAGGATTAAATGATGTTCCAAAACCGACAAAATATCAATGGTGTATAGAAAATTGGCAAATAATCCATCACCAACAAAACCTGGTCTTTGGTTGCTGCAGCATAGCTGACAAGGAGAGTGTGCCGAGTGGTTCGGAACCATGGAAAACCAAAATGACAATGACCATATGTCAGTCACAGAATGACTAGAGTTTAAACCAGGCCTGGAAATAATGGTTTGAGATGTACCTGACAAAATGTCAGGCACTAACGAAAAATAGTAGCTGAGATTTTCAACTTAGTGCCGGACATGTATTAATAATATCAATAAAAAAGACAAATCAGTGCCAAGCAAAATGACAGGCACCAGAGATATTGTGCCTGACAAAGCCTGAATCTGTGCCTGACATTGTCTGTGACAGATGCCTTATTTCCAGGCTTGGTTTAAACCCTACCCTATTTGTTTCAAATTCATATTTTTAAACTGATGATTATTGTTTAAGTCTTTTATGGAGGCAACTATATTTATTTTTGTATAAAGCAGTCATTTTAAGGTGAATGTTCAATAAATTGGACCATGTGGCATGTAAACATGCTTACCAAGGGAATCCTTGTACACAATATCTGTATGGTGTACACTGGGTGAGAAATTAGACTGTCAAATGATCCTTGATGTGTACAGTTCTTCAAATTGTAAATATGTCATTTTAATATATTATATATCTCTACTGAACAGAAGGTGTAATAAGTAACTTCACTTGTACACTGTGCCATCAGACATTGAATTATTCAAAACGTATTTAACCAGGGTCTATAACTTCCAGATGTTGGTTTCTAGAAATATAATATTGCAAAACGACCATGTGAAAACATTAAAGTTGTACATATTTTAAAACCTTAGTAAATGTTTTATTGTTGTCACTCTGAATATAAACCTCAGCAATAAAATGTTAACATGGAATTATTCTCTCCTCTTCCTATATATATAATTATATAGTTTCTCAACTAATGAATTTGAATTTTTGATATTAAACTTCCCTTGCTTAAACATACATTATGCAAGAGCTAAATCTGCCTATGGCAGGTCTTTCTTTAGGCCTGAAATGATTTCTAAATTATTAATTACTTAGGCATTAATTAACTGATCCAGGCCATAATCAACTTCCGATGGCATTGGATTTCTCCGATGTTAAATAGATTAGAACGGTTCAGCCATATTTTAATTTAATTTAAAAATGGAGGAGCGAGACGTAGCTTCGAACAACCAGTACGGTGGTAATTATTGCACATGTCTTGTCAAAGCTTCAAAGGCTAATATCTTCACTCGCAATAGAGTAATTGGAATGAAATTTTCAAATTATTCATTTTACATTATTTATTTTCGAACTGTTATAGCAAGTATGGCTAGCTCTTTATCTAAATCTTACATAATGTATCTTTAATAGAAAAAACTCCCTCCATTTAACGAGAAACCACCTGATAATAGGTAATCTTGTGTTAGTCCCAAAATAACCAAATTATTATATAGATGAAATGATCTATCTCATTCATTTCATGACATTAATATATAGAGGATATTTGTCGTTTTAGAGTGAATAACATATTTTATTTCATCGAGAAGCAAGAAAACTTATATTTTCACGAATGCGTAGCATGAGTGAAAATAAACGTTTTCTTGCTTAGAGATGAAATAAAATATGTTATTCACGACAAAACGACAAATGTTCTATTTATTTTATGATTTTACAATCATTTTAGGTAAAAACAACTAGCCAGTGGAATAACACTTTTATTTCACTGATAAAACGCGGTATTCCACTACTGATCATAAAATAAAATAGTTTATAATTCTCACAGTTAGTTAGTGTATCAAAGTTCTGAGAAATGTAACACAGGATCATAGTGTGGTCTAATAGAAATATAAATTGTTAGATATACTTTATATGAATCTAAAGTTGAAATAAATGATAATATTTAATGTACCGGTATATGATTTTATATATATTATTTTTAAATGCAATACCCTCCACCCTATAAAAACCATTGTTATCAATACTTTGTTGTTATCAATTTAATTTAAATCAATAAAACATTATCAAACTAATACAAAATGTTTAAATAATTGCAGAATCAGTTCACCTAATTAAAGCAAACTTATACTGAAATTTATTTTTGAATGTAGAGAAATGGTTTTATAAATATAATAAGATAAGTTGATGTATTGATAATGTTATTTATTGTTATTATCTCGACCTGATAACCTATACTGAGTGTAAATATCAAGAAATGATCAGGCACGTAACTAGAGGGGGAGGGGGGAGGGGCAAAGCCCCCCTCTTCAAAAAGTTTCGCTCTCCCTGTGAAAAAATTGTCGACCACAGATATACATTGTCCGTCAATTTTACAGCACCCCCCTAGAACACTCGTTGCTCTGAGCTAGTTACGGCCCTGGAAATGATATTAACTATGTAATGAGTAAGAACCTAGAAATGTTTTTATTTTTAATGTAATAATTTATTAAGACACTCACACACTTAACTGCATGCATACCTACTGCATGTTTGTGTAGTTATTATAAGTTATTACAATTCTTATTGAATCTGTTATATCACAATTTTATATCAGTTATTATTATTATTGTGTATTCGGTTCCTATTAAATTTCACTAAAAGAAACATCATTCAGTGTCTTTATAAATTAAGTGTGTGTTTTTACGACCATAACCATTGGGTTTTGGGGAAAAAAAACTGTAGAAAAAAGGACAATCTGATTAAACACAGATACTATTTTGTTTCGTTTTTTATAGTTCAAAATTTTGTTTTACTCTTCTTCACAACACTAGGATCTGGAAGAGTTCTTATATAAGCCACGTTCTGGTTAATGTGAGGGATGAGCGAGTTCTTGACGTGTATAATGTGGGTAAACCACTAGAAACGTCAGCACTGGTTGATTAATCAATATCTGACGTTATAGGGTCAAAAGCTGCTTGTATGACCTCTGACGCGACCACCCAATACAACCCGTCAGACCTCATGTAGTGTAAGCCTTTGAAAGTATAAAAAAAAAGAAACGGAATATAGATCTGTATTTTAATCAGATTGAAAAATGGATAAATAACCATCCTAAAATATACTATATTATTCGATACGGCAAAGAAAATTGGCCATTGATAAAACCATTATCAACGTTTTTTTAGAAGAGCATAAACGATCATAAAAACCAGGCCAAATCAATAAATATTGATGTATTTTAGGTCAGATAAATGAGGTCACATAGTTTTATGAGATTTTTATTACGACCCGTTTTTATAGCAGTAAAATGATTATCATGGCCACTTGCTGAAAAACTCTAAATATCAATAGGGGTCGTCTTCTTGATGATGCTCCCAATGCTTGGCACCAAGATTTAAAAAAAAAAATTGTTCAAAAATGTAGCTACGTACACTATCACAAGGATTTCTTTGGAGGTGTGGGTAACTCCGGAAGGTCGTGGAATGCCGATTATCGATATGGTGCGTCCCCGAGCCAATCGACAGACGAGCCAATCGAGGACAATGAACATAGAATGTATGGCGGGGTATCGGGTTCAAAATGCAATCTAGAGTAAAAAGCAGAAAGTCAACAGTAAAAAGTAGAAAATCTAAAGTAAACGGGAAAATTCTTATCTAAAAAGGTATTTTTATGGTGAAAACCTATAAATTTATGTACTTAGTCTGCAGAAACATCAAGCTTTTCAACTTTCATGGACATAATTTCTACTTTCTACAATCAACTTTTGACTTTCGACTTTCCGCTTTCTACTGTCAACTTTTGACTCTCGACTTACCACTTCAGATTTTCTACTCCCGTTTTCTAACGCAGATTTTCTCCAATACTATGGTGGCTGATAGTGGCCATGTAATTTTTCGCCATTTTCATAACCCGTCAACACGACATAACGACAGTATTAGTGAGAGCATACGTCAAAGTAGACATGGATATTATAGACTTTTGGCAAGCGGAATCTTTCACATCCGTGATATCGTATACGTGATACGTTGCGTCAGTGTAGTTTTAGAGTTTTGACAGACGTTCGTGCCGCGTACATGACGACGGTTATCTACCAAAATCACCATCAGTGCTAGTCTAGTGCCTAGCCACAAATGCCTAGACTCGACAGCAATTTTTGGTTTCACTCATTTCAGAAAGTTTATACCCCTTTACGGTACAGATTACAGATTTGCATGGCCCCACCTCCCTAAATTTAGCACGTAGATCATTCAGCATGCAGACAAACAGTAAAAATATGAAAATACCGAGAAAAACTTATCAAAAATAATGATTAAATTCCCGTCTTTATCATGGTTAAAATCACATCAAA
Source organism: Patella vulgata (assembly GCF_932274485.2). NCBI lineage: Eukaryota > Metazoa > Mollusca > Gastropoda > Patellidae > Patella > Patella vulgata. The sequence continues at coordinate 13,570,480 of NC_065880.2, read as the reverse complement.
TATACACCTTCGTATTCTAGGATACACATAGATTCATAAAAACGCTATGCAACAACATTTCAGCGTATAAAAGTAGCAAAAATGGCGGTAAAAAGTAGCAAGAGAGGCGATAAAAAGACGACGATGTTATACGGACCCTTTCCGTATGAAAGCTGTTCGATACGTGCTGCCGCATCCGTGTGCGGTATCACGTATGAGAAATACACACACATTGATGACGTCACACACAAAATCCATACGGATACGCGATGCGGACCAGGAATTTACGCTTGTCAAAAGTCTCTAATATCCAAGTCTACTTTGACGTATGCTCTCACTAATACTTTCATTATGTCGTGTTGACGGGTTATGAAAATGGCGAAAAATTACATGGCCACTTTCAGCCACCATAGTATTGGAGAAAATCTGCGTTAGAAAATCGTGAGTAGATAATCTGAAGTGGAAAGTCGAGAGTTAAAAGTTAACTGTAGAAAGTAGATAGCGGAAAGTCAAAAGTTGATAGTAGAAAGTAGAAATTATGTCCATGAAAGTTGAAAAGCTTGATGTTTCTGCAGACTAAGTACATAAATTTATAGGTTTTCACCATAAAAATACCTTTTTAGATAAGAATTTTCCCGTTTACTTTAGATTTTCTACTTTTTACTGTTGACTTTCTGCTTTTTACTCTAGATTGCATTTTGAACCCGATACCCCGCCATAAGACTGGGTCAATCTGTTTCACAGAGTATTACGAAAATATTGTCGCGGCCTAGCGAATATTCACTGCGGATCAATCAATCAATAGTGAGGTTATCTTGCCGTGAAAATTTAGGATTCTAATATCCAATATTTAAGACACAATTAACATTTTATAATCAGTACACGAGTCATGTATTCTGTGGTTTTGGTGCCATATCCTAGATGACTTTGCGGAAGTAATTAGTAATGGCTGATCAAAGGACAAAATAATAATAAAGAAACGTGTAGAATGGACCAAGCAGGCGTAAACGACTGCCGTTCAATTTGAACTATTCACGTATTTCATCTAACATAATTTATTAGAAGTTACAAATATTTTTTTCAAACACTGAATACAAATCATTTTACATACATTCATATTACATTAGTATGTTCTTTTAGAACCATTTTCGTCTCTTTTAAGGTTCCAAAAAATATAGCCATACGTAAAGGAGCTCAACTTGTTGAAACCAGGTAAAGTGGGTTATCAGATACTTTCTTTGAATTAGCGCTAGGACGAGTTCTATACAATTTTACACACTGGATCCTTTGTTCTGACTCGGGTGTTCAAGTTACTGATCAACCTGTAATGTGTTGTTTTAGCACGTGCACAGGTGATCATTTGAGGAAAAGTAGGTGTTCATATAAATGAACACCTCAACATACTAACCCAGTGATTGTCAAAACAGACCACGCATTTTCGCGCATGCACTGTATTATAAATAACAAGAAACACCGTGTTAGTTACAAAATATAAATACATGCAGTTAAAACAATAAATAAATATTTTTTCAATGTAGATTGTAAAATAGTATCATTAGCTAGAAAACGCATCCAATAGTATAAGGAACAAATACACAAAACCTAGCGAACTGGGAGAAATTTCTGTTTGGCCATGTTTTAGATAATTTGTAATCTTGTAAAATACCTTTCCTACATCATCGCACATGCTATTTTTTTTCGCACAAGGTTATTTTGTCGTGAATGTAAAACGTATTCCAGTCAATGCAGCATACCCCATTCACACCAAATAATTATTATATTATTTATTGGCCTGTTGTGGATTTTAAAGATATGTTGCCAGACAACGAAACATACGCCCACAGCAGCTTAAGGGTGTCGCATTTTTGTGGGGAAGGAGAGAGAAATGGGGTTTAACGTCCACTCGACACAAAAGAGGTAATTTCGGGACTAACATGGTTTAATTTTATTTCAATAATTCGTATGGGCGTGTAGGGGTCTTTAGCAGTGGGAGGAAACCGGAGGACCCCGAGAAAACCCACGGGGTTGGACAGGCTACCCTACACCTTGTCACGTACTACCGGGGAATCGAAACCACGCCAGTTGACTCAATGACAGACGTTATGATACAACGCGTACGCGTTAACCATTCGGCCATCGAACCCCCCTTGTGGGTAAGGAAAACATTTACAACACATTAAAATATAAGTACGAATAACAACCCATTAAGTAATTGTCATACTTGTTTGGCTTCTAATTCTGTCCTATACTGACGTTGAGTACTCAAAACATTAAATATGAAGGGCCACAAATCTGGAAGTCATTATCGGAAATCGTCTCATGGCCATAATTGTTCAGCCTCCAGGGCGTGGACACCGGACGGGAGCGACATAAATATACGACATGTTGACGTATAAAAAGTGCCGAAAACCTGAAATCAGCAAATAGGCTTAAAATACATTTGTCTGGACAGCGACACTACGGCCTATACTCTTATATCGAAGGCTAATTCTTTATTCTTTTGAACCTAAACGAGACGAAAATGGGTATGTAATAAGTTCATGTAAGTGTAGTTTGTCGAAATAAGTGATAAGTGAGCAGTCCAAATTGAACGGCAGTCGCTCGCGCCCGGTTAATCCAGTCTAACAAAATTACTATTGAATGGAATGGGCCAATAATGTTAAAGACTCTGGATAATCATGAGTTAGACATTTACCCCCTTTAAACTCTGGATTGTTGAACAAAAGGTCAGTCATATTACAACATCAGCCCTGTATGCAGGCGTAAATTGCTTAATTTCGACAAATATGCATTTAGCAAAACAAATCACATTTTATAAAACCGACACTTTTATTTTCTACTCAAATCAAAGAGATCATATTCTTTTACAATTAAATTGTTTTCATTAACAGACATGAATTAATTCGGCAGCCATGAAGGTCCATCCTTCCGAGCCATGGTACAATCACTGCAATCGTCGGCTATTTCACGGCTTGTCACAATATCTTTCCCTTTTTCTCTTGACGTCTGTAAGCCAACACACATTATATTGCCACATATATTGGCTGTGTCCAATTGAATGCCAGATTCTATAAGCATGTTTTTCACACAGCGATTAATTTGCCTGGAGGAACTTTGACTTTCCCGTTTTCTGAGTATCTTTATAACATTTACAGAATTCGTGACGTCAACCACAACGACCCTTTGTTGTCGTGAGAATGCCGTGAGCAAAAGACTCGTGGCCGTCTCATGTGCAATCATGCTCGGTATATTAGTCCACTCAAACTGACTATTGGTCATATAGATATCACTTGAGCCATCACGAGAATATTTAACGTTGGAATTTGCCGGCATTGATTCTGGAAACAAAGCCTGCCAGGCTGCTTGTTTATCTGGCACAAGTATACTTCGTGCTATCATTAATACCGGTTCCTTTCGTGTAGTGGAACCGCCGTTATTAATTACGCGACTTGCTCCTAGGATATCCGTTGAAACAAACGAGTCCCGATTTAAAAACATGTAAAAGTGACTTCTGTAAGATGTTGAGGCCGTTTCGAACATTCCATTGAGGGTTGGTCGAGTATTGCACATTCGTCTTGTATGTGGCATAACATCAACTTGTGGTAACAATTTCCTCCATTTTTCAACATCATCTGTAAAAAAGATGAATTTAATCCGCTTTCTTGTTGACAACCAATGCGTTGTCCAATTTGATATAAATTCATTGTCATAGGCTGAAGAATCTATACTGGACATGATAACAAAGTCATAATCAGTTCCACTTGTTGAGTTTATCCAGCCCCTTGGCCAATGTAACTCTAGAAAGGTGGTAATGAATAAAACTATTATAACTAGAAAAATACAAAGTAACCATGGTTGACCGTGTCTTAAAGAACTCGTCATTCTAGTTCACTGGAGTGAAAACAGACTGAAAATTACTTTCCGTCAGAACGAACGTCCAATTATTCGCCCAGAGTTGCTTGATAATAACATTGTGTATCCGAGCCAGGGCAGAGAAACCTTATTGTATTTACCTGTGTGGTAGATCGACAGATTTGGATATATTACATTTGGCATGTAACATATTGCCAAGATTAGAAATAACCCCAAGGTAGTCATAAACGTGGATTAAATGCATTAGGCTTTATCCACCATATGTTTTATGGGTGGAAATAGAAAAGGCTTAACGAAATAACCTTATCTGTCGTTTCAAGAAACAAAATTACCAATTGCTCTAGAATTATATTGGACATTTTTCCAGGGCAGTGACATTATTTCATTTCGAGTTTATAAAACCTTCACGTGTTACAGATGGGAACATAAGTGTCTTCGATGATTTTATCTGACGTTTGGTCAGACGATATGTATATACAATATATGTAAGGTAATCAATTCTTCGCGGTATGTAATGTAACAAATACTCCAGGCCAGTGACATCTTGTCTTTATAATTTTAGTCGATTAACAATACTATCTAGGCAGGTCTATCCGGGCAAACTTCGTTCATAGCACGCTGCACTGCGTATGATGGTGCAGAAAGGCAGAATGTTACACCCCGTTATATTTGATTTCACATGACTGTATACGTAGCCATCCGCTGGCTTGAAAATGTTCTATATAGTAGTCTGTATTTAGGGAACCGACAGAACACCAAGCCTGAGCAATTGTAGAAATATTGTCGTTGCGACATTGTTTTCAAATTTATGGACGAGGAATAGAGAAAAATGATGGCATTATATTCTATAATGTCTTTGGCAAGTTGTGGGATTCAAACATATTGTCTAATATGTACTTTAATCAAATTAGTGAATGAGTGACAGATTGTTATATAAAAATGAGTCATATTGTGGTAAACATTCAATACTAGGTTGATAACATGTATCTTTTTGTCAAGATTCTTGAAGATAAGATGGAGAAAGGCCGTTTATAATTTTATAAATGAATTTGAGTTTATGACTTCTGCGTCTCTCTTTTAGCGTAATAAAACCGGTTTCTTTATATAACAGTCTATGGCTCATGGTACCCTTTAAGGCACCACATATGGACCTAAAGTGCATCCAGCTGTAGGTGCTCTAATTTGTTAGCTAGTTAAACTGAATCGGGCAAGCGCCTATTAAGTTCTCTCTAAACAGTATTTCTTCTAGTACAGTTGTACACCTTTTTTAGATAAGAAATGAGGCTAAACCATGGACCTTTCACCTTGTGTATTATAAGGTCCATGTTTAAACTAAACCATGTCACAAGTGTATATTGTTATTGGTATTGAAAGAATCCCTTTTTTCACACCTATTGCCATCGCCATTTTGGATTTTGACCATCATATTGGATCAACTGTTTGTTGGATGAATTAGAAACTAACACAGATGAGTCCAGTGACCAACAAAACCCATAATATGACCCATGTCATTTCGCCAACAATGTTTGTCAAACTCTATTTCATACCATTTTCGGTCGCCAACTTGTATTTTCGACTCTCTTGAAGTTTGCCCGTCGTTTTTACTGGTAGCAAACTAAAATTATTTTAACTAGGGCCACTTCTATCAGAAGACACAGTCAAACCCTGTTACCCGAAAAATGATTACTCAGCTATCTTAGCCTGATTCATTTTTGAAGATGACCATACGGATCTCCTTTGTGAGCTACTGTAACTTGCCCTGTACTTTTCTTTTAATAATTGTCCTGTGGGTATGGTAGGCTCGGATTACTAAGGAAGTTTAGGGGCCCATTTTAGTTTGTGGGCGGTTTTTAGTCTCGAAGTTACGTCGTTTATGATGAATTGGTAATGAATGAACTGATATCTTGCTGATAGTGTTTTGTAGAAAACCGGACAATACTAGTCTAGACAAGTGCTCAATTATTTATCTTCAATTTTCATCATAAACGCTATGTGGATTTAAAGATGAAAGGATATTTAAGATTGTAAAGATGTTAAAGATATAAATTCTGGCTGTTACCAAAATAAGGTAATGCCTCCAATCTTAGTTGTGGGAAATAAAGAGGTTTATTCCATATATGGGATGGAAATTAACGTCAAGGTTATCGAAGACCTGCAGAAATTAGGGGGTATAAATTAGGGTGTAGAGCCGGTTGGATCAGAACTCATTCAGATATTCCTAGCAGCCATTATTATTGAGAAGAAGGGACCTGCAAAGCCATTACAGCTTAGCAATAAAGTTGTAAAACTATTTTATGCTGTAGTCTTGTTACGATCACGAAGAAACAAACACAACAAGAAAGAAGTCCTATAGTACTACATAACCTCTATTGCGTTTTCCAATAAAAGGGCCTTATCGGGCTGATCAGTGGGTCGGTTCTCTCCCAACCCCCAGCTATCGCCTCGCCCGCGCCACATAACCCAACAAAATTCAATCGACCAGAAATATTTCGTGTACAGAAATAAACTGATATAATCCTTTAAACGTGTATTCAATTACTTTGGAAGCATATTGCGGCCACCTCATAATCTCGACTTCTCGCCATTGAGAGTATAAAATGACCACGATTGGTTTCCATAAATTACTGTCAAGTGACCTAATAAAACTAACCGTAATCTACACCCCATTCATTACTCATGGTGAGTGTTGTAATAGTTGAATAACATTGTATATATTTATGAATATATAATTATTTAGGATCCCATCCAAAGGCGGTTCCAGAACATCAAAGTGAGTACGGTTCGGGTAGAAAAATGAGGTACACTACAGATGGTGTCATTTTGAGAGACAATCAAGTTAGTTGAATTTGAAGAGCTTTCATTAATAGTTGAACTTTGTGAGCTACAATGGGGGCATATAATTTACGGACTCGTCGAACGATAATCACAATATTGGGATTCGCTACTTCAAATATTCTTCTTCTATATTTGTTTTTCTGAAAGAAAGACATGCATGCGTTTTAACGAATAGACTCTTACTGTAGTAATATTTGACTTCCTTGTTGTGTTTTCGTTGTGATCGTAAATAAAACTACAGGTTAGTTCGTTTCTACAACTTTATTGTTAAACAGTTTGGCTTCGATGTTCCTCGTTCTCAATAACGCTTAGATGATAGCTGCTCGGAATATCTGGGTGAGGTCTGATGAATTTCGCTCAACACCCTCTTTTATAACCCCTAATTTCTGTAGGTCATAGACTGACTTTGGCGTTACTGTCCTGGGGGGGGGGGGGGGGGGGATTACCTTATGTGGTCTACCAAACACATGTCATAAACAAGGTAGAATTTAATGGATATTTTGACAATGGTAAGGATTTTACCAAAATACCACTGTTTTCTTTATATATAAATACAGTAGAATCTGCATTAAGCAGCCACCCAAGGGAATTTTCACAACTGACCGCTTAACGGGAGTGGCCTCTTAATAAAATCTCGTTGCTTTTTGTGCCGACATAAATTAAATATTACGCTTGGATGCATTGGAAGCGGTAAATTTGGCCGTCGCTGAATCTTGCGCCGAACGAAAATTCTTTACTCAAATCTCGGACATAACTTAACGGGAGTGGCCTCTTAATAAATCTCGTTGCTTTTTGTGCCGACATAAATTAAATATTACGCTTAGATGCATTGGACGCGGTAAATTTGGCCGTCGCTGAATCTTGCGCCGGACGAAAATTCTTTACTCAAATCTCGGACATAACTTCTGTAAACTTGTCATTTTGTACCAACCTTCGATACTACTGTCTGCCATTGTGATGCATTCGATAATATTTATCCATTTTTGTGAAGAAAAGTCGATGAATACATTTTATTTTATCAAAAAAGCACATGAACAAAAAACATCGCTAATTTTATCACCTATTTACAGGGGGTGTAACTCTGTATGTAATATTATAGGAGGCGCTAAGAGAGATACTAGATGATCGTGACAAAACTCGGTACTTTTATTTTATTCAATCAGTATCAAATAATGTGTCGTTACGCGTGAAAACAATGATCAGGTTAGTCGTTTAATAAAACAAAAGATTAATTAACAGATAATCCCGGGTTGATTGTTATGTTTACATTTCTTTTTACCTGATCAGTGGGGGTCCAGTTAATTAACTACTACTCACGGGATTAGCGGGGGTGTTACAAAGAACGACAAGATGCTATCATTCAACAATGGCCGTTGAATGGGCGATGTTTTGTTGAATTTATTAGTAAAATAGTGACCGCTGGCCGCGTTAGAGGAGTGACCGTTGAATAAAGAGATAAAACAACAGAATTTCTACGGGGGGAATTTATCGTGACCGCTTACAAGGAGATGTCGCTGAATAGGAGTGGCTGCTCATACAGATTCTACTATATATCACCCAATTCATTAAGTAAGTGTGAACCAAATGATTAGTTCAAGATACAATATGGTCGTCGCAAGTACCATAGTAATACATCACATGTAACTTCAACTGATTCATATTTTGTTTTGTGTTTCAGGTAATTTTACAATATGGCGACTTTAAAACTTCCAGTGATAGATTTATCTCAATGTGGGGATCAACAATCTCGAGTAGCCGTTGCTAAGACGATGGTAGATGCTCTGAAAACTGTTGGTTTCCTGTATATTGATAACATTCCAGGCTTTGACCAAGAAGAGGTTCTCAAATGGTGCAGATGGTTCTTCGACCTTCCGGAGGAAGTCAGATTTAAACTCTACAGGAAACTTTGGAATCCGGATTCAAAATCTGTTTACAGAGGGTGCTTTCCATTGCAGAAAGGCGAGATCTCGTATAAAGAAGGGTTTGAAATAGGGCAAGACATAGCAACAGATGTATCGATCCACCCTTTCTTCGTTGATAAAAATGTATGGCCCGAAACAGAAGGTGTAGATGACTTCAAGACTTTTATGACATCATTTTATACAAGTATGATGAGGACGGGAAGAGAAGTGTGCCATTTGTTGTGTATTGGGTGTGGATTAAAAGAAGATTTGTTGGATTCAACATTTTTTCCAGATTCCCTTTCAACACTGAGACTGCTTCATTACCCAGTCCGAACGGAACCACCACCAGATGTAGCACGACATGGTAATGTAACGGTATGTTGTGCAGATCATAGTGACTCTGGATTTATTACTCTTTTAACAACGTTTAACTTCCCCGGTTTACAAATCAAATTAGAGTCTGGAGAATGGATGGATGTTCCTAGCCGACCTAACTCACTTGTCATGAACATTGGAGACATGTTGTCTAAAATGACCAATGGCAACCTCAAAGCCACTAGACACAGAGTTCTTGAACCACCTGAAGAGCGATTTTCGGTACCATTTTTCTTTGAGCCCAACTATGCAGCAGATGTGGGATATGTTCTTGACTCTTTCTTATCCAAGTGTGAGGGGGTAGACTCGGGCTCTGCAGACAAGGAATCGAAACTCAAATATGGTCCTTGGCTTCTGAAGAAGATGATGGAATTTTCAGAATATAGGTATATGATCGAGCTTTTTAACCAACAGTCTGATGATTTATTCAGCATCAATTGAAATTTGGAATAGTGTGCCTGTAAAGATACTGAAATATTCTATAGACCATAACCTTTATTAATCCACAATAGTGTGTGCCAATATAAGGACATCGCACACAGTAACTTCAGTCGCATCGAATCGCCACATAAGCCTTCCTTAAAACTTACAAATATTGAGCAATTCTTATTTATTAAAAATCTGAATTTATATTAATTTACTTCTACGGAAAGGCATGAACGATCGATACTAAATAATTTAAAAATGAAAGTTTTGTGTGTAAAATAATTTGACTGTAGTTTTCAATTTATTTTTTTTATTATAAATTCTTAATTGATGTTATAGTATAGCAAGAATGGGCAGCTCTTTATCCAAATCTTACAATTCCTCTTTAAAGGAATTGAAATGAAATGAAATGAGGTTTAACGTCATACTGTTCTGCTCCTAACTGAGCTAATGAAGACGGGCATACGCCATACAGTGTGCTATGAGGAAAATTGTGCCCATACAACGGCACTACGGCCTACTCTTATATTGAAATCCAACTGATAAGGGATCTTTTGCGTGCACGCCAATGTGTACACGGGTCCTCGGTTTTTCGTCCCTTCCGAACGATTAAACAACTGTCCCCCAAATAATTTACAACCACTGTGCCTATATTTGTCACATAAAAAAAGATGAATTTCAGAGTGGAGCAATTTGAATGAAATTTTCAACATATCCCCTTTACATTACCTAGTTTTTAACTATCATAGTGAGAACTGCCAGCTCTTTATCTAATCTTCCATAATGTCCCTTTAATAAAGTTTCGTTTGTCTTTTACTGGTTTGAACCAAATTGTTATCTTAGTTTGACTCTGTATTGAGGTCAAGAGCAATCTGATTAAAATATAAATCTATATTACGTTTCGTTTTTTTATACTTTCGATGGCCTACTCTAGTGCAGTAAAGACAAGTAAAACGAAATTTTGAACTATAAAAAACGAAACGAAATAGGATCTATGTTTTAATCAGATTGGTATTGGTTTAAACAATTGACTTACTACATTCTAGTTTTTACCTGACATTATTAACAACATTTACCATTTTAACTAACTATTTTTAATTCCTGGTGTCCATCGTGAAATAAATGATTTCATAAATAATAACTGAGAGAGAGAGAGTCAGTCCTGTCCTGACGCTCGACCTGTATAATAAAGTCATGATAAATATATGGGGTATGTTTCACCGTTTTAACAATTATTTTTCCACAAAAGTCTGAGTAATCATTGGTTTTATTATCAAGATATCATATCTTTTAGTACATACTGAAACCTTGTAGTATACTTTGTATATACATTACGCCTACATTCTATATACTTAATGTACAAAACATAAGGTAGATCTATGTAGGTATAATGTATGTTCAGTTTTACTGTACCTTAGTTTTTCTGATCTAAAAAACAAGCACACTTCTTGCACGAATGAAACGAACAAACAGACACCATTAAGGTAATTAACCCCACAACTAGGATTTGGCATGATTTAAATAATTATTTATTATAAATGATCTTATGGTTAAAAATCTATTGCTATTTTACTGTTTTAATCAGATTGAAACCAAGAGATTAACGAGCCTATATATTTCTTCTTAATTTAAATATAATACAAATTAGCCTTTTGGCAAAGTTACAGACTAAATATTAACAAAAAGTGAGAGTGACCCAGGGGGTCAGGGCACGCACCAAAATAAATAGTTACTGTTTTTGCGGTATTAGGAATAAATATGCAAAGTTCCAGGATGATCCATTGAGAATCCCAGCCTGTAGACAAAAAACACAATAATTGGGCATGGCTCTGCCCCTGGAGGTTGGACATGGACCAATATCATACTGAATTGGATCCAATTATGTTAATAATTGCAACCTGAGATTCTTTACAGACAAAATATTAACAAAAAATGGGCGTGGCACCGCCCAAGTGGGGATGGGGGCGGGGAGAATCATGCACCAATTAGGGTATAAGGAATAGTATACCAAGTTTCAAGATAATCCAGTCCGAATTTTGGCCTTCCCAATTTGGGCGTGGTTGTCCTCCTGGGGTCGGGACATACACCAAAATTAATAGCTGCCGCCGTTAGGCTATAACAATTACATATGCCAAGTTGGGCGTGGCTCTGTACAGGACATGTACCAAAATCAATCGTTGGCGTCCATTGGCTATACGGAATACCTATACCAAGTTCCAAGACAATCCATTATAAATTGTGACCTGTAGGCAACACACAAGATCTAAATGGGTGTGGCTCAACCAAAAACAATAGGGATCATCCTTAGGGTATAAGGAATAGGTATGCAAAGTTTCAAAAGGATCTGTAACATATTGCGACCTGTAGGCGCTACACCGACACAGATAAAAATTGGGAGTGGCTCTGTCCCAGGGGTCGGGCATGCACCAAAAAAAATGGAGGTCATCCTTAGCGTATAAGGAATAATTATGAAAAGTTTTCAAAACGAGCCATTAAGAATTGCGGCCTGTAGGCGACACACAAACACACACAGAGGAAATTGGCCGTGGCTCTGACCTTGGGGGTTGGGCATGCACAAAAATCAATAGGGATGATCCTTAGGGTATATGGAATAAGTATGCAAAGTTTCAAGATGATCCTTAACAAATGCGGCCTGTAGACAACAAAATACAAAAAAAAATGGGCGTTGATCTGCCTCTGGGAGTCGGGCATGCACCAAAAACAATAGGGATCATCCTTAGGGAATAAAGAATACTGTGCAATGTTTGAAAACAATCCGTAAAGAACTGCGCCCTGTAGGCGACACACAGACGGGGGTGACAGGATAATACGTCCACATTATGTAAATGGGGTGTGTGTGTAGGGGTGGGGGTGGCGGCGAGAAGACGAAAATAATTCTCATTTATTACAGCCATGGGAAATACCTCCCTTTAATACTTTTCATATATATGCATTAGTAATCGCTCATACAGATATTGCACAAATACTAACACACAGCACAACAATGGCAATATACACAATCATCATATTACTCAGGGGTTTTTAAAAAAATAAAACTGTGGCGCATTTAAACTCAAATCCCCCTCAAAACCAACAGATACCGAAATAGTGCACACCATTGCATTTATACAATCAAGCGGAACGGTTAATAACGTGACATCAATATTTACTGAAACATGGGAAAAAACTGCAATTAAAACCCTTCTCTTCTATTCTGGACCAAAAGGTGAACAACAATTGACACACAAAAGAGGAGAAGGGGGAGATAGAGAGGTCAAGTCTATAAAGAAACTACAGAATTGGTGGTCTGTATCCTCTTTGATTGAGTTAGCTCCCCTGAACCATCCTCGTTATAAAAGCTCTTGAGATTCCCAGGCATGTATTTGTCTACGATATCACCTTAGGTGGAAGTGGACGTAAAACCCCAGAAACGAACGAACGAACCAGGCATGCATGCTATTATAATGGAATCCAAATTTTGCGAAAGGTGTATTTGACTGAGGAAATGGTGCAGTCTCGGTTCCACCTGCTGGGAAAACCGTAGATGGGTGACATTGATTGCGTCATTGATTGGGTTTGGGTCATTTAATGTCCATTCCATTTATGTTGTTCAACAGCATGTTCCATTATGATTTAGCATACGTGTACCTGGCGTCGACCGTCACTTAGTACCCAATCTTGCCACGGTATATGAACAAGAGACAAAAGCCGATGCCGAAAGATTATATGCTTGATTTGTCCACTGATCGGCGAGCCAGTTTTTATTTCTACCACGGCGTACACCAGTCAGTATCAATGCAAATCAAGTGACCCGACTGATAAACAAATGGCGTAAACCGGTTACATGATAAGCTATGACATTCAGTAAGTGACCGCAAAATAAGCAGAAAATTATTATTAATAATATTACCGAGCAAAAATAAATGACATATGAACATCTGGTTTTACGAAGCTCCAATTCAACTTCAAAACATTTGGTTTAATTTTAACGCTTTAAAATTAGTGTTTTATGGCATTCCAAAATAACATGAATTTTATCCCGCCATAGTTGACATGTTCACCATCTTGCGCCGGAGTTCGCCGCTGTCGCCACGCCGCAGCCGAACTAGTCAGCCCAATCTGTTTCACAAAGGATTACGAAAGTTTTCTAATATCTCTGTAAAAGATGACTACCTTTAACGCGTGACGTCTCATCACGCGGCGTCAAGCATTGGCTCAATGGCGCATGCATTGTTTTACATAAGAGGTTACTAGTTCGGGCGGAATGGAGTCTTTTACTCATTTTAATACCCATTTACACTAAATAGGAAATCATTTTTACCTACAAATACGTCAAACGACTTTATTTATTTTTCTAATAGAATTTAATTTGTCGGGGGAAAAAAGTTAATATTTGTGGCTCATTAAGTCGCATCGATGTCATGCTTATAAGTAATTGTCGCGGCCTAGCGAATATTCACTGCTGATCAGTGTGTGGTCAGCCTAGTTTAGTAGTTCGTAAAACCGAATAGCCATGCCTTGTTGCTGTATCATTTTAAGAAATCGCATAGCGCTGCTCGTCAGCTTATTTATACAAACAGAAAATACATTTCTAGGAGGCGCTGTCCAGTTTCCATATACTATATTAGATAGCCACACAAAGCGTGTAAATACGCCCACGCCGCAGCTGTGTCTCAACAGCAGATTATAACTTGGATGTTGGTCATCCTTCCACAATATCAGAACACAGTTTTTTATGGGATACAATCACTAGTTTTATTCTAAAAGCACGACGTTTCGACAAGTATCCTCTTATCGTTATAAAAGCTGTGTTCTGTTAATGTGTTTACCGATCGCTAAATGCCACTTACATATAATATCCTTCCACAAATCTAATCTCTATCGTGTTCACGGGCTTTTGGGCTAGCTAGGACAAATAATATATCTCTGTAAAAGAAAATCTTAGATGTCTGAAAAGCAGCTGGGTTTGTCATGGTCGCGGAATACTGAATATCGGTAGGGTTCATCCTATCTTGACCCCAACACTTCAAACAAAATATAAAAAAAAATTAAATCTGTTTTTAAAAAACAGAAATCTACCGCGTTGCATTAATAACAAGGCTTTTAGGGAAGAGCTAGGGTATCTCCCGAACTGAATGTCGGGGGGGGGGGGGTGCTGAATATCGATATCGATAGGGTTCATCCTCTCACGACCCCAATGATTCACACCAAATTTGAAAGAAATAAACTATGCAGCCTCTGTCGTGTTGACAAATTTCTCGGAGAAGGGGGATAACTCCGGGACTCGGTCAGGTTTTTTCCTCTCATGACCCCTAATTGCTTCATACGACATTAGAAAAAAAAACAATCCGTTAAAAACTGCAGCCTCTGTCGCGTTAACAAGCCAATTGCTGGTGGGAGGACGGACATGGGTGATGACATTAATCCGCAGCGCATAAATATAGATTATTAATCTCGGCGAATAGAAATGTTATAAAACCTCACATCAGCATATCCGTATGCGTGAAACGTTTATTCGCATTTATCAAGCTACAAAGAGTTGGAATAAATATATTTGGCTTCCTTTCTTTTATCTTTGTCGGGCGGGGCACGGGGCATCCTCCCCTACTTTAGGTTTCTATTTCCATCTATTCCATGATTGTATTTTCTTGTCAACAGCAAGAAGCCATGAACAATATTAATTTTCACAAAAGACCTCTCCGATCAATGTGGGAATCTTTTTACTGACAGGGGTGGGGGTATATGTCATTGAGTCAAGTGATCCCACCATATGTGACATGGAGTAGGGCGCTTGTCTGGCCTCGGGGGGTTTTCTCTGGGTCCTACGTTTTACTCTGCTAAAGACCTGCGCGCGCGCGCAAGTGAATTGTTCAAAATATATTGCACCAAAATGACCTACTTTGTGTTGCGTTGACGTTGAACCCAATTTATCTCTCTGTCGATTTTTAAACTGGGGTAGTTTACTAGTATGTTTGTGCTGTCCTGTGATCGAGTTTATCATAATATTGTTGTGGTCCATATTTAGTAAAGTTATAACTCGTCTGGCATATGCGCCCACTTATTACTGCCTTTCTAAAAATTTGTACACAATATTCTATTCTTTGATCTCAGATTATATTTTAATAGGTTTGCTATAACAGGGTATAAAAAAAAGTTTGGCGGCATTTGTAGTTTTAAATTAGAATCGTAAAAACAATGATATGCACGTGACAAAAATAATTATCCCATTTATATACTATATTTAGTGAAAAAACAGAATAATTAGAACGAAAATAGTTTAATGATTTTCCTAAAATACCAAAGTGCTGTCAGTAAGGCTGTTGTTATATTAAAGAAGAACTGGTGACATGAAGGATCTTCGCTGGTTGGTTTGACGTAAATTAAAGGTGACAAGTCTACATTCTTCAACCATGCTCTTATGCTGGGCTAATGAAGACGGGCATACGCCATACAGTGTGATGAGGGAAATTTTTCCCGGGCAGCGGGACTATCGCCTACTCTTATATCGAATTCCAACTGCCAAGGGATCTTTTACGTGCATTCCAATGTATACACGGGACCTCGGTTTTTCGTCTCATCCGAAGGACTAGACAGCTGTCCTTGTCAGGCCCTCCGTCCTGCATCTAAATTATTAATTACTTAGGCATTAATTAACTGATCCAGGCCATAATCAACTTCCGATGGCATTGGATTTCTCCGATGTTATCCAGGCCTTAATCAACTCTCGATGGCATCAGATTTCTGTGATATTAAATAGATTAGAATGGTTCAGCGATACTTTGATTTAATCAAATATGGACTTAGCTTCGATCAACCAGTACGCTGGTTGAAATTATTGCACACGTCCGTCAAACCTTCAAAGGCTAATATCTTCGCTTGCAATAGAGTAATTTAAATGGAATTTTCAAATTATTCATTTTACATCATCTACTTTCGAACTATTATAGCAAAAATGGCTAGTTCTTTTTCTAAATCTTACATAATGTATCTTTAAGTTACAAGAAGGAACGTACGTCATAAATGAACCGTATTAAAGCTATAAAGTTTTGTCGATAGGTATAGATCCGTTTGACAGCCCACCACTATAGCGTCGTCTGTCGTCATAATATTGACGATAGATGAATTGGAGAAATGTATTTTGACAGTGGGTTTGCAAGATTTGTATTTGGAGATATGTATTTGGAAATTGGTTTTTCGAAATGTAAATGTAATTTTGTGATTTTCTAAAAGAAATTTAATCATTATAATAAACTACAATTAAATTAAACAACGATACATTATGTAAGATTTAGATAAAGAGTTGGCTGTTCTTGCTATAATAGATCAAAAGTAGATAACGAAAAATGAAAATAATGAAAATTTCAGTCAATTTACTTTATTCTGGGCGAGGTTATCAATGTTTGTTGTTTTGAACAAAAATAACCTAAATTGTGTGAAATGAAATGAAATTAAATGGGGTTTAACGTCCTACTGTTTTGCTCCTAAACTGGGCTAATGAAGACGGGCATACGCCATACAGTGTGCTACGGCCTACTCTCATATCGAATTCCAACTGCCAAGGGATCTTTTACGTGCACGCCAATTTGTACACGGGACCTCGGTTTTTCGTCCCATCTGAACGACTAGACAGCTGTCCTTGTCAGGCCCTCCTTCCTGCATCACTGACAAGGGGAAACCACGCCGGAAAATCTGGATGAACTTTCTCGGCAAATGCAGGGATCGAACACCCGACCTCCAGGCTAGCGAGCCAGCGTCTTACCCACTTAGCCACGTGATGACCCCTAAATTGTGTTTTGCCGATCATTCTCGATTGTCAAGTAAACGAAGTCTTGATTTTGACCTGCCCGGTGTTGTCTAGCCCACTCAGTATCTATGCCACTCGATGTTCCAGAGAGATGATAATGGGCTTGTTATGTGAATAAAATGTCGAAATAATAATTTATATAACATTTGAAGCCAGAAAAAGAAAAGCAATGGCAAGTTTATATATAGCTCTTGCATGATGTCTAGCTCTTTAATCAGTGCAATTTTGATTGTGTGTGACCTTAAAACTGATAGTCCCATCTTATTAGCTCATACAACTTATTAGCACATACAGAAAGCTCTGTGTCTAACCTATATTTTGACATGTTCGGACTTCAATTCAGAGAGAGGGAGAGAGAGAGAGAGAGAGAGAGAGAGAGAGAGAGAGAGAAATGGGGTTTAACGTCCACTCGGCACAAACTAGGTCATTTCGGGACTAACATATGGTTTAATTTTATTTCAATAATTCGCTTGCGCACGAGGTTGGACAGGCGACCCTACTCCTTGTCACGTACAACCGGGCATTCGAAACCACGCTAGTCGACTCAATGACAGACTTTATGATACAGCGCGCGCAATTCAGAGAGAGAGAAAGGGAGAGAGGGTAACGTCCAATCGATACAAGCTAGGTCATTTCGGGAATAACATATTGTTTAATTTTATTTCAATAATTCGCTTGCGCGTATATGGGTCTTTAACAGTGAGCGGAAACCGGAGGACCCGGAGAAAACCCACGGAGTTGGACAGGCGACCCTACGCCTTGTCACGTACAAGCGGAAAAAACGAAACCACGCCATTTAACTCAATGACAGACCTTTTGATCCAACACGCACGCGTTAACTATTCGGGCATCCAACCCCCCTCAATTCAAAGAACATTTTTCGATGAAAGAGGTTGTGTATTTATTGGGGTTTGTTTTTTTGTTTTTTTTTTGTGTAAAATACTAAAAACCAGGTAATCACGAACAATAATTATTATTTACGTCATTTCATAAATACTTCAAATTATCACAAGTCACAATTTAAACTTCCCGTGCTATTTATCCTACTCGAATTATTGATCAATGTCCTTATTGTTAACTTTGTCATAGGGTCTACAAATAGTATTGAATGTTTGATGTCATTGACGTCATGATTTACATTTATATTGTGAGTTAGATCATAGACTGTAAACGATGTTTTTGCCAGGAAGTTATTTTAATAAATGCAGTAGCTTCTACACGGGAGTCATGTCTATTGAACAATTTCACCAAATCATTCAAATGACAAAATATGCCTTAAAAGTTCTACATTTATTAATTTACCCAGTATAACCGGTCTATATTAATATTGTCACAATATTTACACATAGTTATATGTTTCAGATTTGAAAGCACAATTTAATTTTTTCAAAAGTTGAACGAAGAAGGGTTATTTAATTACTGAACCTCATTTCATTTCGCTCCCTGAAATGGGGCTCCTTGCGGGGCCTGCGATGACCTCCGTGCCCTGGGACAGACATTTCGGCGAGTGGGTGGGGTCTGCCCCTGAGGTCGAAATTTTTTGAAAGATATAGGACATGTTCTGTAGCGTCATTGTGACGTATGTCTATAGGCTAACTTTGCTGAAACACAGAAAATGAGAATCAACACAACATACGATATAAATGCATATACATACGTTTTACTAATGTATATATATTTCTCAAATGGTGGTATGGCCGAAAGGATAATAAACTTCTCTCGGATATTGGTCGGAAAATGGTCCACAGTTGGCAAAAATGTTGATTTAAACAATATTTATTCAAATATATATACATACATTGTCAAAACGTAAAGATTCAAAAACAAGCCAAAGGCTTATATTTTAATTCGTCTCCTTAACTTATTTAATAAATATACTACACATACAATTGTATATGTACCTTCCACGACGGTATTTTATATTTACTATTAATCGTAAGTAATTTTAATAGCCTGTGTCACTTTCAGTGCCTTACCATTTCTATAATATACGCTTGCTTGTATGATGTGTTGAAGACGTCGGATGTATATTAACCGAAAAAGTAATTAATTCAACTAGTATTTTACAATGGTTATTGGAGTGTTTTAGATAAATTTAATGCATAAATTTGTGGACTGTATTAAAAATGTGCGTATTCATTTGCAATACATTATTTATATATATCACCGTTGGTTAGAGTTTGTACATATAATGAAAATATTTGGTAATGTATTTATAGTTTGGCATCTAACATTGGTAAAATTTGGACAGTGTAACAAAAAGTGTTCCGTATCCTCTATATAGTGAACGCAGGAACAAGCTGGGTTGTCCGTTAAGTCAAGTGCATGGCAAAAATGTTGCAAAACATCGAGATTTTTAGCGCCTAACAAAACGAAGACGAAAGTAAAAGTTTCAGTTTCGTTTTTAATGATCGGATACCAGTCAGCCTACAGCGATGGATAACCGTGTGCATGACCATCATTAATCCCGTTTACATTACAAATTTTTTTTTGTAGTGTCAACGGGTCAAACATAAGCGTGTCGTACTGCACCGTGCCAATTTGGCCCACTGAAGTGAGGTGGTCTCGGCACGGTGCTTATCGCGGCCAATTGTAATGGGGGCTATTGTGGCGTTCTACAGGCCCGGACTAGGCCACGATTACTTGCCGGGGTCCGGATACCCTAACGGCGGCGAGACCCTCAAACTGAACATGGACGGTCCAATTTTTCTTAAAAAAAGTGGACCGACAGAATCCGATTCTAATCCTACACACACCACTAAGTACACACATCCAGAAAAATCGCCGGTTTTTTTCTACTTTACGATCAAGTAACAGTGTATTTTTGTATTTTTTTTTTTATTAATTCAGCATAATTTTTAAAAACATTACTCGACATACCCCCGGGTCCCTCTAGGCTCCGGGTCACTGAACAACTGTCCCAGCCGCCGCCCCCCCCCCCTTCACGGGCCCTGGCTTCTGTTTAAACAATTTAAACAGCAGAACGGGATTTTGTTTTAAAACAAAAAAACAAAAACCGGCCAAATTCCCATGGGCTTCGGTCTTCTGGACTCGCTTGAGCGCTTACAAGGATTTCCAGATCCCCAGCTGGTTTACCGTAACAATATTTTACCTCCTCATAAATCATAACAGTTTTGTGAGTGTATATTATATTATAACGGTTATTTGTGAAAAGTTCACCACGAATATATACATAAATGTCCGATATTTTTATAACGAAAACATAGTCCTTGGAGGCAAGGGTGCAAGAAATCAGTATAAAGTTATGGCTCATTAATAGTCGATTTACAAATACGTGTACGTCAATTTCTTACGTCAATAACTTAATAGAAAAAAAACCCATTTAAAATCGGGTCCGGTTAACATCAGGATAAAGAGATAGTGGTTTAACATTTGCTCTGAATAACAAAAGATATCCGGTCGTATTGAACACTGAATATTTGATACATTAAAAGTACCAATATGAAGGTTATCCGTGTATTGATACATGATAGCGTATTTTGTCGAGATGTTTATCGCTATGAATATATTATACGCCCCGGGTTGAACTTGATCATCAATGATTTTTATCACTATGTTAACTTGATTTAATATTATGCACATAAACTATAATTATCAATTTATCAATCAGACATTTGTTCTTTATCAATTACGTCTATAATACATTTTCAAATCACCTTCCCTAAGAGGAAAATGCAACTTATGCACTGGCGTGCTTCGTACAACTGGTTCTCAAAAGATTTAACTGGTGTAATCTTAAAGGGACAATAACACACTTGCTGGCTTGACAGCTCCAGTAAATAAATATTAGCCTTATTCTAAGTATTAGATGTTTAAGTGTCCTACCTGTTGTGTAAATTACCCATTACATCCTATTTTACTTGTCCAGAGGGCTCAAAAATATTTTTAAATCCAAGTCACATTTGAAAAGCTTTACGTCAGTCTTTTCAAATCATTTAGTTGAATTTTTCAAATTTTTTAAATTAGGTGTGTTAAGATGAAATTTGCATCATCAATTAATTAGAATATTATAAAATAGTACAAATTGTTGACCAGAATAAAGATTGGGACATATTATTTAGTTACAACAAGAGTGGTATTGAGCCTTTAACTGGTGTAATCTTAATAATTAGGAAATATGAACACAAGGTACAATGTTATGGATACATAATTACTGAGTTTAATACTAAGCGACGTTTAGACGAGGATACTCTCGTCTTTATCAAGCAAATGATACAAATATGTGAATAGTAGTTAATATATTATACAGAATATGCAACAAAAATAACAATCACATACAATATTAAAACTTTGATTGAGAGGGGGGAGGGCATTTAAATTATTGTCTATCTATAGCTTAGGTTAACTGGTTTCCCATTAATAGTGTTAAAGGCTCAATACCACTCTTGTTGTAACTGAATAATATGTCCCAATCTTTATTCTGGTCAACAAATTGCACTATTTTACAATATTCCAATTAATTGATGATACAAATTTCATCTTAACACACCTAATTAAAAAAAACTGGAAAAATTCAAATAAATGATTTGAAAAGCCTGACGTAAACCTTTTCAAATGTGACTTGGATTTAAAAATATTTTTGAACCCTCTGGACAAGTAAAATAGGATTTAATGGATAATTTACACAACAGGTAAGACACTAACACATGTAGTACTTAGAATAAGGCTATTTTTTTATTTTCTGGAGCTGTCAAACCAGCAAGATAGTTATTGTCCCATTAATAAATTGATCTTTATAAATAACTGTAAGAATTTCCGCTGGCCCGTGACCAAAGGTGTTAAGTTTTAATTGTATGTGATTGTTATTTTTGTTACATATTCTATTTTATTTGTCTACTATTCACATACCCGTATAATTAGCTTGGTAAAGACGAGAGTATCCTCGTCGACGTGTCCCTTAGTATCAAACTCAGTAATTGTGTACCAGTAAAATTGTACCTTGTGTTAATATGTTCAATTACTAAATGCCAATCAAAGATCATAGAAAATATGAGCTTTAATTAAAAATAGTCAAAATTAATGTATATTGGCAGGGCCATATTCTTTATATATTCCAGTATATTTTTAAAAAATATATCAAAACACTCAATAACCAAAAATTATATACACTGTTCATAAATAAAATGCCCAATATATATAATGGTATAGACAGGGCAATATTCTTAATATATCCTGGAAAAAATGTCTCGGCAGGGCTTAATATATCCTGGAAAACAAAATATTCTCTAAACGCTAAAATACCGGTACATAAAGAATGCCGTATATTTTTTTTATTCATTTTAGTTGACAAGTTTTTAATATTTATATATGCTGGGGTATTACTCGCATATTGAGAAGTAAAAAGTAGATAAGAATATAATATAATTATATCGCATCGATTTTTGAAAAAGCTACAGCTAAGCACGTGTTATTTTCCTTTATGGTTAATCCAGCCCTGCTAACAATCCGCAGGGGCCTCACAATTTTTGTAACTTAAATGACATATTATCATACAAATTTTTGGGGGGCCACCCAAGGTCTGTTTATTTTATGGACATCTGTTTGAGACCCTTAGGTGTAACTTTTGAACAGGGGGGGGGGGGGGGTCTTTAAGGTTTAAAATCTCGTCAGTCGAAATTCGATCGGCACTGCATCGAAACAAACCTATATGAAATCAGGGTTAGGGTTCGGGCTTTGAATCCATCTATTTTTCTTTGATTTCTGTAAGCAAATATTGTTAGAACCTAACAAAATATGTATATATCAGATAAAATTCAAGTACAAAAATATGCACATCACAAAACATTATCAAGAGGACTCGCATTGCCAAACTATATTTATATTGACCATACAATATACTGTGCGTATATAGGTTATAAGTTTATGATACAATGACGTGTCCGAGAGAAATACTTTATATACCCCAGTAAATAAAAAACAATAACCACTGTCAAATACACAGTATAATGTACATAGACTACACAAAAGATTATATTGTTAATATTGTGTATCGATTTATAAGGCATTAGCGCCTCGCTCTCAAGTCGGCATAATCACACACTGTATACATCAAAGACGAAGCCCTTCCTAACAATTGGTCATCGACGAAGATGTGTCCATTGAATAATGATCAGTATATTTGTGAATTTGAGAGATGAAGACGGCTTTTTGTCTTTAAATAATCAATCATATTTGATAGATGTGGCAAACTGTTTACTTTTGCACAGTGCACGCGACTGCCGCCAGAGGGCTGGTTGTGATTTTCCTTATTTACCCAGAAGCCTGTGCGCTTCGAACCGCGGATCGAAATCAAAATGGCTATGCATCGTCCGTCGCAAATGAGACGGGGCTCAAAAAATGATACAGAAAAAGAAGAAGATGAGGAAACAGAAAATAATGGATATATTCAAGTGTTCGTCAAGCCACTGGAGCAATGCAATTACAGCTTTTTACTGAGTTGGCTCGGCATAAGTAAGGCTAATTTTACAGCACAACAACTGTTAATAGTGTATGGGTTTGGAGTAATACTGTCAAGTGTATTTCTATATCAGTTATTGAAATGCGATGTTGGCTATATGTTTCAAAGATTGTGCGCCTTGTTGGTGCCAATGTTCAGCATATTGTGTGCGTTTTACTGGCTTTCCTTATATTTCAGACGTACATGGAGCAACATAAGTGTTTATATTTTGTTTTCTTCGTGTTACTTAGGAGAAACATTTGCTCAAGTGTGTCTAAGAAACTGGAGTGGGTCTGGGACTGGATCCAGTGATGTAAATACAGGGGAGAGTGCATCTGGACAAGTCAGTCAGCCAATTGTTATAGTAACAGTTTTATTGTCGGTCAGTGTGGCCAGTGTTTTTTCATCACTAGAAACAGTGCACAGCGCTGTTGTGATTTTACTTGTAAGTTTCACAAGATTTTTATCATGTTCGTCATTATTGGACATTCCTCATGCTACAAGACCTTATGTCGCATACACATGTGCTTTCGTAGGGATACTAGTGTCAAAATACATGGAAGCCGTTATGAAGCCTTCTGTTCAAAATATATTAACTCAAGATGGTAAATTACCTGTTATAAAACGCAGAAGGTCAAGCTCATCTAGTGCACATGGCTTTTCTGCTCATAGATCAACAAGAAGAACGTCTCTACCTGCACTTATACAGAAAAATCAGGTAGGTTTTGATTCATCGGGATTCCTTGAAACCAGGCTTGGAAATAATCCACCAGTCGTTCTGTCAATGATAATGGCAGACGCTGTCAGTCACGGGTCCTTGAGTTCCTGTTATTCTGTCAGGTACATGCGCCAATTTCAATAAGGAATATTATGTCTTATAAGGATTGCATTTAATCAATGTCCGTCTCAGAGTTAGAATTATCAGGAACAACATTACTGGTATCTGATATTACATCAGTTACTATCATTCAGTCACAATTCCTTTGGTGTCTATCATTCTGTCAGGTAGCACTTCCTTACGGTACGTTTACATGTAATGTATGCCCTAATAAAGTGCCTGTCAGAAACATGTTCTCATTTCAATACATTTAATCCATGTCTGTCTCAGAGTTAGAATTATCAGGAACAACATTACTTGTATCTGATATTACTTCTGTTACCATCATTCAGTCACAATTCCTTTGGTGTCTATCATTCTGTCAGGTAGCACTTCCTTATGGTACGTTTACATGTAATGCATGCCCTAATAATGTGCCTGTCAGGAACATGTTCTCATTTCAATACATTTATTCCATGTCCTTCTCAAGAGTTAAATTGTCAGGAACAACATTAGTTGTGTCTGACATTACATCTGTTACTATCATTCAGTCACAATTCCTTTGGTGCCTGTCATTCCGTCAGGTAGCAATTTCGTTACATTTAATGCATGTCCGACTCAAAGTTAAAAATGACAGGTACAACTTTGTTTATGTCTGATATTTTGTCAGTTGTAACCAGTGTTGTAAAACAACTTTAATTGTGTCTGACATTTTGTCAGTTATTTGTAATCAGGGTTGTAACCGTTATTTCTGGGTCTCTTTAAAACCCATTTGACAACAAGAGAACTATAAAACAGGTTAATATAAAGATGTAGTTCAATCCATATCCGGAGCATTGGACTGTCGGTTATTAATATTAGATCCCATCTGGTTTATCATATGAATAGGTCTGCATACATGCTATAGTGACAACATTAAACATTATGAAATATGATACTGATTCAGATAGTTATATATCTTACCCATACACTGTACATATATCTTGATAATATTGAATGGTAAATATCATTAATTAAACCTGTTTACATTACAAATTTTAGCCGTGCCAGGCATGGTACTAGGCACGGCAGGGTTAATTTTTTTCGTGGTGTAAACGGATCAAACATAAGCGTGCCATACTGAATACCGTGCCAATTTGGCCCATTGAAGTGAGGTGGTCTCAACATGGTGCCAGACTCGCACGGTCAAATTTTCGTAGTGTAAACGCTATCAGGTCTGAGCACGGTTTCAGTACGGATTACTGCATATGCACCAAATGAACCTTGACCATTTCCCGCAAAATTGGACCGTTCTGTCATCAGTTCTGTCAAAATGGCTGCTCAAAGTAAATCAACTGCCATACATTGTAGTTGTTTTGCAATGGGACTGAAATTAACTTTTCTGTGAAGATTTTCACATTTGCCGTACCTGGCACGGTTCCGAGACCCGTTATTTTCGAGTAATGTAACGGGTCAATTTCTTGAAATTTATTGCGGCCTGGTACGGTATGCTTGTCGCGGCCAAGTGTAAACAGGGCTATTGTCTATTTCAGATTTCTTCCAGACTCACTTATGGGTGAATACAGTCATTTAGAACTATGTATTTACTAAAATTCTATAAGCATAGATACATGTATATATTGTTACTTATTTATCACTTTCAATCCCCCCCCCCCCCAAAAAAAAAAATATCTAGGAATTGTCAGTATTAGTGTACTACATGTACCAGTAAATTGCGACTATTTGTCACCCAAACACAACCTACTATGTACACTGTACATGCAATACGTTTAGCAATATATTGTCTATTTCAGTTCTTGTGTTTTAAGGAATGGCATAAAAACTACATACATGCAACAAATGATTTCATTAGCCGAAATTTATCGTTTGGACTACATGTACACATACATTGTACTCAAGTGCTTCATGTGTTTAGCTTGTTTTACACAAATCCACGGTTTCTGATGTTCATATCCAGTATTAAAGGGACATTATGTAAGATTTACATTGTAGATAGATAATGCAAAATGAATATATTGAAAATTATATTTAAATTACTTTATTTTGAGCGAAGCTAACAATAGTTGTAGTTTTGACAAGATTTATGCATTGATCGTAACCCAGCGTACAGGTCATTTGAGTCTTAGCCTCACTTCTCCATTTTTAGATTAAATCATTAAATGGCCAAACCGTTCTAATCTACATTGTACATGTACTTAAAATTGGAATCAACCAATGGTATCGAGAGTTGATTTTGGTCTTGTCGGTTGTCATGTTAATAAATGTCTAATTAATTTATATCACATTTAAGGCCAAAAGAAAGACCTGTAAATAGGATTAAGTTCTTACATAATGCCTGTGAAGAGTGCTACATGTAGTTGTGAAAACAACTTTAGATACTTAAGTTTGGTTCTCGTTCAGAATGGCATCAGTTGGTTTAGTAAAATTTATCTCTGAAAAGACAAAAAAATAACATTTTTAGTGTTTCATTTACTTTTATAAATATTACATGTACATTGTTTGACAATGATTTTATGTTTATCAGACATATTTAACAACAATGTTACATGTAAGGTGTACATTTCAAAAGGTAGTTTACATGCTGAAGTAGGGCTTAAGGGGCACATAAAGTAAATGCATTAAATGGTATGTGCTTGAAGTTCTTGTGTTTTGATGACCAAAAATAAATTTCATTATGAATTGAGAATTTTGAGATATATTATTCAGAACTCTACCGAAGAAAACGATTTGTCAATTACATGTACCATACATGTGTACATCTAAAACACTCCATATTTTCCCACATGCATATGACGTCACAAGGACCAGTGTTTAATACAACAAGCACATGTATGTAATTCTCTACACCTAAACATTTTATTATACAAACCAGCTCCTGATAAGGTCTGACTCTATCTTAATCCAAAGTAATAATTAAAACAAGCATGCATCAGTAGTATAAATTGTTTTACATGTACATGTATATGAAGTTGGTGAGACAATGTAGACAATGTTTTATTTTAAAGGACAGTTTTATTTTAGATTCTGTATAAAATACATGTAAGCATTGGCCAGACCAGATTGTCATTGTCTAAGTGGGTAAGACGCTGGCTTGCTGGCCAAGAAAATTCATGGGGATTTTCCGACGTGGGCCTGAAAAGGACAGCTGTCTAGTCATTTGGATGGGACAAAAAACAGAGGTCTTGTGTATACAATGATCTGCACATAAAAGATCCCTTGGCAGTTGGAATTCAATATAAGAGTAGGCAATAGTGTCGTTGCAAAATTTCCCTCATAGCACACTGTATGGCGTACATGTATGCCTGTCTTCATTAACCCAGTCGGAGCAGAACAGTAGGACTTTAAACCCCATTTCATATCATTTCCAGATTGTCATGTACATGTACATGTACATTGTAGTGTGTCTGAGATCACACGACCATATCCTCTGATATTATTGTAATAACAAAAACTAGGCATTGTTTTTAAGCATGATACAAGAATTTCACACAGTATACAATATTGGACAACTTCAATCAGATTTATGAAGAATTGGTCTATTGCTTTCATAGTTTATACATACATTACTGTGTAGTTACACTGCCTTCGAGCCAAGTTCGTGGACATGCCACTTATAAATATCCTCTTGAAAAATATATAAAATAAAGAAGAGATAACTATATAAAATGTTGTTTCACCTTTACTCAAATGTAAGTACATGTACGCTCTCAGTCAAACATTTTTCATTAGAATCTTCCTTCCATTTTTCTGTTTCACTTATTAAAATAATATTAAGTTTGCTGAGTACTTAAGTTCTTGGACATGCAACGTTTATGTGTTCATATGCTTAGGGATAACTGGATAAAATGTTGTTTCACCTTTACTCAAATGTTAGTACTGTACGCTTTCAGTCAAATATTTCTTTCATTAGAATCTTCCTTCCATTTTTCTATTTCACTTAAATAGTATTAAGTTGGCTGAGTACTGTCCAGAATAGTTAGACTACACGCAATGATAGAATCTGAATCCCAGACAATTGTTCCAGTTCAATACAAGAAAAGATTGCTTTAGAATTAAATCATTCGTACTGATGAGTTTGACGTCCCAGCGGAGGTTAGAACCCAGTGTCCCAGTGGAGGTTAGTACCCAGTGATTCTGGACTTATAACAGTAGAAATGACATTGAAAGCATTGATAATACAATATATTTAGTGATGGAATTACTGTTGATTGCGAGATTGATAGGTTAAATTGAGATGAAACAATAACACTTTTTTTTTGTCTTAAAGTTTGTTTTTTAATCAGCTACCAGTCAATTGTATTTTAATGAAAAAATTGTGGACCTTCCATAGGTTTACTGTTGGAATCCTCACAGAAACATTATAGTTAATAAAACTGACATATTTGCATTGTCACGATTATCAAGTCATTTACACATGTAACAGTTGAATTTGCATTGTCACAATACAATTTCGTCAAGCAAATCTAGTTGAAATTTTAAGATGAAACTTTCAGAAACCATACATGTAATTTGAGTATTATCATGTAGCTTACATTTTGACATTTGATTTTCGTATATTTACTCAAGCTAAGCTTGATCACCTGGTGCCCTGTAGATATGTAGAAGATTGAAAATTGTCATATTTGTGTTTTCAGACATGTGTCTAAAGTATACTCAATGAATTTGATTATTAAGCATGAGAAAACAACAGTATTATTATTATTTTGGTGTATTTCTATAGCGCACCTTTCACAAAAGTGCTCAGATGCGCTTTACAATTCAATAAAATTTAGATGTTAAAATGCAGATACATGTACATTTGTAGACAATATGATAAAGAGAGAGAAAGAGAGAATGGGGTTTAACATCCACTCGACACAAACTAGGTCATTTCGGGACTAACATATGGTTTTATTTTCTTTCAATAATGCGCTTGCGAGTAGGGGTCTTTAGCAGTTGGAGGAAACCAGAGGACCCGGAGAAAACCCACGAGGTTGGACAGGCGACCCTAGTCCTTGTCACGTACAACCAGGGATTCGAAAACACGCCAGTTTATTCAATGACAGGACTTATGATACAGCGCGCACGTGCTAACCATTCGGCCCCCCCTCCCCCAATATGATAAAAGATGATCGGAATAATACAAACAAATTGGTACACATCAAAATATCAACGGTAGATGATCTCCTAACTTGGATATAATCAGATTAAAAAGAGGCCAATCAAACAAATTCAGCTAAAATTATACAATGTATGTGGCAGTGACAGGTCGTGACCATATCCTAGTATGTTTATCTGCAGTGGATGCCGAATGTTGATAGTTTTTAAATTCATCATATCTTTGTAAATACGGAATGGAATTGAAATATTCCTTTTAGAAATTGGTTGATTTATACAGTGTCCACTAAAATGCTTAACATCAACAATATGTACATGTACACACAAACTTGGAGGTTGGTTATTGATGTGGCTGAACCACCAGCAGGATGAACATTTCATGCAATTTGTAGGTGACAAAAAAACACAGAAGAATATTTAGCTTTAAACATACATTATGCAAGAGCTAAATCTGCCTATTGTACATGTAGGTCTTTCTTTAGGGCTGAAATGTTATATAAACTATTAATTAGACATTAATTAACGTATCTAGACCATAATCAACTCTCGATATCAACGCTAGCCTGCGATATTTGTTTGATTATGATCCGATTTGCTGCATAACTTTCCTTCTCGATTTAACGATTAAATGGATAATCAAGACTATGATTTTTGTCGTATTGACTTTAGTAATGAAGACTGAGGCTCTGCGGAACTTTTGATCGCTTATTTCTCGGTTCATAGTGGATCAATTTGACTGAAATTTTCAGCAAATTGCCTTTACATTATCTAGTTTTTAAATATTATAGTGAGAACTACCAACTCGTTATCTAATCTCCCATATGCAAACAGGATTAGTACAGACTATTTGATGAATAGTTTGGTTGTTATTAATTAATTTTCCTTTTGAAGACTGCACTGTTGAACTATTCACTGTATGGACAGGTACATGTAAGCCAATAGGTTATTTTCGATAACAGTGGTTAAGGAAATAAACACATGTGGATTAGAATATTGTGTTTGTACAGGATTAAAAAAAAGTTTTCCTTTAGGGATCAAGTGACCGACTAGACAGATAGGTACATGTACATAGAAATTAAATTAAGCTTGAAGACATTGTGCAGATTCCTTTGAGTAAAGTGTAGGGTAGAGAAATGTGAATTTGATTGATTCAGTTTAACATTACAAGCAAATCTATGTGGAATGCTTATATTCACATACATGTACATGTAGTGCTTTGAATCAGCAAGAAATTCTAATGAGATTAGTCTACAGTAATGTGGTGCCTCTTTTGATATTCCTGCTGGGGATGATATAAAGTTTTAAAGACAGATCTTTCTTCATTTGATTGGATTTCTAAGCTAAGAATACATGTACATATATATACATGTATATTTGAGCAGTGTTAAGTAGGAAGGTTGATCTTGATTTGAAGCCTATATACGTGGAATTATGGAAGATTAGATAAAGAGCTGGCAGTTAGAAACTAGATAATGTAAAGGGATTATGCTGAAAATTCCAGTCAAATTGCTTCACTCTGAACCGAGATATTAGCATTTGGATTTTAGACCTAGCCTTGATCATCATTACTAAAATCGGTACGATCAACACATTGTCTTGATTATCCATGTGTGGATTAAATCATCGGTGAGTGTTGAGCAGCAAATCGGATTCAAACCCAGTGAAAATCCAACACACAAGATGTCATCGAGTGTTAATTAAGGTCTTTTCATGTTAATAAATGTCTAGTTAATAGTTTTTTATAACATTTTAGGCCCAAAGAAAGACCTGCAATAGGAAGATTTAGCTTTGCATAAATGTATGTTTAAAAAAATGTGAACTTCTTTTCAAAACAGTAAATATTTATACAGTACTCTGGTTTTGATTCCACAGTTGTACGTTACAAGGAGTAGGGTCGCCTGTCCAACCTGCTAAAGACCCCCTACGTGCATGCAAATTATTGAAATAAAATTGGACCTAGTTTGTGTCGAGTGGATGTTAAACCCCTCTCTCTCTCTCTCTCTGTCTCTCTCTGTCTCATAATGATATGTACTTCAGAATTCAAAACTGTTTTATTTGACCCGAGATGACCAATGGATATCTCTTAATTGAGTTACCAGTTAAATGTCAAGCTAACAAATGGGATGTGGTATTAGGTGTTGTAGGAAAGAACATCCAGACTCATGAACAACACTATCACTACAAAAAGTAGAGCAGTAGTTTAGACCTGGATGTCGGAATCCAAATCTAGTGGGTAGAACATAACCCTGAGGTCAAAGATCACCGTCATAGTAACCAGCCCAGTAGTTTAAATTAAGAAATATAACAGGAATTATCAACAACAATTTTGAAGATATCAAGAACAAAATTCATTTAGAGAAATGCTTAATCAAGATCATTCAGAAGTTACCACTATCTTCTGTAGAATTGTCCTGTTAAATTTTAGATAGAGTCAGTTCTACAAAAAAAGATAGTACATGTACATGCTGTTTTTCTATGGAAATGATTTATCTTTCCTTTCTTGTTTGTCCAAATGAAAACATACTTCAAGGACATACATATACGTATGTACCTTTTTCATAACATTTTGAAAGTTGTACATGAAGCAACAGGTGTTTAAAATTATTGAATCATTTGTTCAGTCAGAATAGAGCCTTCTTCACAAGCTAAAATTTAATTTTTAAATTTAGCCACAAAGCATTATGGGGAATAAGAACAGGTATTTCTTCTTATCGTTCAGAAGGTGGGGTGGGGGAGGGGTTGGCCGAATGGTAAAAATGTGCACGTTGGATCATAAGGTCTGTCATTGAGTCGAGTGGTTTGGTTTCGAATCCCCGCTTGTACGTTACAAGGAGTAGGGTCACCTATCCAACCTCGTGGGTTTTCTCCGGGTCCTCTAGTTTCTTCTCACTGCTAATGACCCTTACGCGCAAGAGATTACTGAAATAAAATTGAACCATATGTTAGTTAGGTCCCGAAATCACCTAGTTTGTGTTGAGTGGATATTAAACCTCTAATTCATTTTATTAATTCATTGATGTGATAGACACACGATCCTTACCGAGATTTTCATTGTCAATTAACCTGGTACTACCTGTACTTGTACGTGTACATGTAGATGTAGATTTAATTATGTCTTTGTTCTGTTATACACATCAGCTGTTATGTGTAGTTTGATGGTCGAGTGCGAGACATTAAGTAATATATTGATATTGCGTGCGTGCTATATGTATATCTACATGTATGTATTATGCAATGTCTTGCACGAGACCATTAAAGTAGCTAAGTCTTTAACTCAATATCTTCCAAAGTCGTCAAAATTGAAAACACAAATTATTTGTCAATTTAAATCAACCATGATGTTTTTATCTTACCAGGAAAAGATGGGCTTCTGATATCCAATATTTTAGACAAAATAAACATTTTACCATTGGTACACGAATCGTGTACCATAATGCGTTTCAGCACCATTTGTAACAAGGGACTCGAAGAACTAGGCTAGACATATTCCACAAGTCATGTCAAACGGTGAAGTCATATTCTTATCTGGAGATAAGTGTATGCACAATAAATACATGTACTATCGGTGTAGACTGAAATAACCATACGCTAGAGGTTGCCATTTGATTGAGACTTCTGGCGTATTTCGCTGAACATAACTGATTTGAAATAAGAGTAAAAACGGGAACATTCATATTACATTATTATATGCATTGTGACTTATTTGTGTCAATTTCTAGGTCCCAAATGTTAGTGATTTAGCTCCTTGAGACACATATTTAGTTTTATGATGTATATAAATTAACAGCACAAAGAGTGCACGAGTGCTATATCTATATATTACACAATGTCTTGCATTAAACAACTTAAGATACAGACACTATCCAGCATGTGAATTTTGATGAAATACGTCATGCAGGTCCAATATTTCAACTAGTATAGATAATGTACGCTTGGCACATTGCCCATACGATTGTGTGAAAAAATGGTATGCCAACATCAAAGGATGACATCACATCTGTATTTTAATTACATTTAACAACCAGTAATTATTTTATTTATGCAAATACATGTATCTACATGTACATTGTACCTGGGATTTGTGTGAAAGTCGTCAAGATTCAGAGATTCACTATGCCAACATGTCAATCTGATTAAAACATACATGTAGATCCTATTTCGTTTTGTTTTTTTATAGTTCAAAATTTCATTTTTACATGTACTTGCCTTCAAACGCCACCCATATGACCCCTGTACGTGGCAAGGAGTAGGGTCGCCTGTCCAACCTCGTGGGTTTTCTCCGGGTCCTCTGGTTTCCTCCCACTGCTAAAGACCCCTACGCGCAAGCGAATTATTGAAATAAAATTAAACCATATGTTAGTCCCGAAATGACCTAGTTTGGGTCGAGTGGACGTTAAACCCCATTTCTCTCTCTATCATATGACCCCTGATGCAACCTTCTACTACAACCAGTCAGATCTTCATGTAGTGGAGCCCATCGAAAGTTTTAATCAGATCTGCCAACATGTGGACCTGAAATTTTAGTATGCTGAATACATGTTACTGACTGATCGATAATATTTTTATGAAAAATTTGTCTAGAAAAACATAATATATGGCAGTTTTATTACATGATCTCTGTGGTAAAAATAAATTGATTTTGCAGTAACAGTCCATATAATTGGATCAGTTTATTTAATTATACAACGAGTTTGCCAGGATTAATTTCGAGCACTGGACTTCCTGTGGGTTGGGGTTTTTTTTTTTCAGTTAGAGGATCTTCACCTTCAAGGCCTGATTTAGTAATTTCATATCATTTGTCGTGAAATGAAATGGGGTTTAACATCCTACTGTTCTGCTCCTATACTGGGCTAATGAAGACGGGCATACGCCATACAGTGTGCTACATGTATGAGTGAAATTTTGCCAGGGCAGCGGCACTATCGCCTACTCTTATATCGAATTCCAACTGCCAAGGGATCTTTTACGTGTATTCTAATGTATACACGGAACCTCGGTTTTTCGTCTTATCCAAAGGACTAGACAGCTGTCCTTGTCAGGCCCTCCGTTCTGCACCACTGACAAGGGGAAACCACGTCGGAAAATCAGTATGAACCTTCTCGGCCAATGCAGGGATCGAACACCAGACCTCCAGGCTAGCAGGCAGCGTCTTAACCACCTAGCCATCGTGGCTCACTATCAGTTTTAGGATACATGTACCGGTATATTTCTTTCATGATCATTTTACATTGTGACATATTTCAAACCATTGTTTTGATTAGTGCTTAACACCGAATTTTCTGTTTGATCTTTTGAAAAGTAAGTTTCAGGAAAACCTTCTTTGTCTAAATTATATCTTCGAAACAAAACAATACATGTACTTGAAAACTCTTATCATTGAAACATGCGTGTCTGTCCGACTTACAATGCCTGATGGAAATGTCTCAAATTATGTGACGTCATCTGTAGAAAGCGTTATTAATCTTAATGTGGTATAATTTCTCACGGAACCACCATTTATATCCAATAAACCTTGCATTACGCACACTTCAGGGTGTTTTCTAGGCTTCAAATTTGACACAGGGGATATTGAAGACAAAACCATATATCATAAGCTTCTAAGTGCTAAATGTACCTTCATTCATTATAAGTGTGTTAATGGGAAGTGTGAAACATATAGTGTGATATATACACAAGGTGAAACTGATATATTGTATAGAACAAAGTGCTACATGCAGGGCTGCCGACAACCAGTATCGCAGTGCAATTTGCGATACATATTTTGTCCGTTGCTAATCAAAAATTAGCAGTAACTGCGAATCATTAATATGCCTGTCATTTTGGATATTGGCACAAAGATTTATCCACATTTCTCAACACTTTCAACGTGTATAAAATACATGTATCAAATAAATTTTATAAACAAAATGGAATTCTCCGTGTGACATTTTCTTCTCGAACTACCCAGACTCAATTCATTATACTATATAATACAGGGACATAACTCTATGAATCGGGACTATTAAACCGGAAATAGGGAATCAAGTAGTACCACTCACGTTGCAAGACATGTCAATTTCGAGTAATTATATCAGTATTCAATTTGAAAAAAAATAAATTCAGTGTATCCCCCACGTATTGTAAATAAAATATAAAAAATAAATATGTGTAGACGTATTGTAAATGAGGAAATCAAAGTAAGAATTCCCGTAAACTATTATTGTTTATATCGCATGTGTCTAGTTAATCGAGATTATTCGTAAAATACCGCGTGCTTCCGATTGAACAAAAATAATAACACACGATAAAAAGCAGACAAAATTGTTTTCTAACGAAGAAATAAGAAGCCACTGCCAAGAATTTGCTTCAGACATGGCCTAACCAAAAGTCTACATTCATTCAGAAATGTTCACTGCTACATGTACCTGTAGAAGTGCTAAAATTCTAACAAATCTTAAGAATGAAATCTAATCATTTGTTATCAATTAAAATTAAAATAATCTTGTTATTTAGGTGTTTTATGTTGAAACTGAAAAACTGCTAATCAATTTTTAAATTTTTCTAATCAAATTTGGCAAAATTGGCCTTTTTGATTAGCAGTGCTGCTAATCATCTGTGAAAAATTACAGACAGCCCTGGCTACATGTGTATCTCATGTACATGTAGCCAAAAGTACCAAAAAAATGTGAAAAATGGTACATGTATATACATTTAATAGTCATTTACATTGACCAGTAGCATTAGGTCTTTTTTGTACCGTATGTCAATTCATGTATACTGTATGTATATTTTTTTTTTACACATTTTGAGGGAAGCCTGTACAGTGCAATTCATTTGAATTGAAATTAAAAGAAAATGAAATGGGGTTTAACGTCCTACTGTTCTGCTCCTAACTTGGGCTAATGAAGACGGGCATACGCCATACAGTGTGCTACATGTATGAGGGAAATTTTGCCCGGGCCAGGGCACTAAGGCCTACTCGTATATCGAATACCAACTGCCAAGGGATCTTTTACGTGCATGCCAATGTGTACACATGACCTCGGTTTTTCATCCCATCTGAACGACTAGACAGCTGTCCTTGTCAGGCCCTCCGTCCTGTATCACAGACAAGGGGAAAACCACACCGGAAAATCGGGATGAACTTTCTCGGCCAATGCAGGGATCGAACACCCGACCTCCAGGCTAGCGAGCCAGCGTCTTACCCACTTAGCCACGTGATCCCCTCATTTGAATTGATATTTGTTGTTTATTTATTGCAATGTCTATGTAGTTTGTCTTAATCTTATCGGTTTTATTTTGCGTGTAGTGTGGTCCTCCTGCACTTAGCCTACTACTACTGTATGTAAATGAAGTAAAATACCTAATAAAACATCTTTTCCATATAATATTCAAGCTGTCAAACTGAGTTCTAAAAAAACCCATAGGATACTCACAATCTTGAGGTGTATTGCTGGACCTGCAGCAATTTGAAATATTTTGTGGATGCTCTAGAGATTAAAGTTTACATGTATATGTTCATGAGGCAAAGAAGGCTTTTGATTTTCAACAATCGCTGATAATGGCATTCTGGCTTGAGATTTATAAACATGTAAGGCCAACCTGGGGTACTTATCCAGGTCGTAGAACACACTTTGATGTATGTACCTCCCTTTTATAAGGGTACTCATTATTAGTCATGTTTTTAATATAAAAGGCAGGCAGTAACAGTTATGCAGTTTTATATTATTCAAGTGAGGTACATGAAGATTTAACACCTAGTCAGTTTTACGATCAAACATGCAACTACATGTATATGATCAAATATCTGGCTCCCTGTGCAGTTTCTCATACATTTCTCATATATATTTTAGAGGGGCTATATAAACACGTACACATACATTTTATATATATATGTAGGCTGAATGTACATGTATGCACTACGAGTTTAAACTTTTATAAATATTGATTATTAATCTGTAGGGAACTTTTTAACTCAAAAACTTTCTAATAAAATTTGATTTACAGCCTGCAACTAAATTAATTCATTTTATGTGCAATATTACACATATGATGCTGTCAGATTCGTTTTGAAGTACAGTAGATTTTTATCCTGGTAGGTTTAAATCTGCAAATAGTGTAATAATAATAGCATACATGTAACATATGTAAGCAGGGTTTGTAATATCCAATCTGTTTCTGATCACTCATAACTATGAATAGATATGTTAATTAAATATTTCTGAATTAAATTTATACAGTGTTAAGTGAATGCATTATTATGTAGTTAGTACTATACAATTTGTAGTAATGGTACATGTACATGTATAATAAAAATCGTAATCATACAACAAAAACATGCCCTTTTTATGTTTACCTGTGCTTTGGTGGTTGTTTGGGTTATGACATGGTTGTTATAGTGTGTCAGTTTACATTAATTGGATTTCTATTGCATGTAATTAAAGTAACTGACATGTAGCAAAAGGGACAAACATGTATTTGATAAAATAAAGATTCTACTCTACATTGACTTCCTCCTGTATATTTATTTACATGTATCAAAATGATTATTGAATTATCTGATTTTTGTGATGTACGTCAATCTAATTAAAATATAAATCTATATTTCGTTTCGTTTTTTATACTTTCGAGGGCCTACACTACATGTAGATCCAACAAGTTATAGTGGGAGTTCACATTTTATGACGTCAGGTACCAAGCAAGCGACATTTGACCCGATTACGTCAGTCATTTGATTAACCAATTAGCGTCCGCCATGTGTTTTTTATCTCCTTTTGCTTTGTTTTGATTTCTATTGCCGTTAATGTCTACCCACAGTTCCGCGCAAAAAAGGTCAAATGCTCGATTCGACAGACCTTTTGATTGGCTGACCCCTCATTTCAAGCAGAACACGAGTTAAATAACAACGCTTCCAGATCCAAGTGTAGTAAAGACAAGTAAAATCGAAATTTTGAACTATAAAAACGAAACGAAATTGAATCTGTGTTTTAATCAGATTGGATGTACGTGTAAAGTGGCGTATTATAGGTTATACATGAACATATTTTACCTACTGTAGGTGTATACATGAACATATTTTACCTACTGTAGGTGTATATACAAACATAGGAATGGTAGGTACAGTAAAATGGTTAACCAGCTTTTGTTTTTCACAGCAACACTTCTTCAATTCATTTTAATGGTGAGATGTGAAATACAATTTGAGACACCCATTCTTTTTTGGTCCTTAGAATGCATCTAAACATTTTGCAAAAGTTTATATCGAGGATTTGACCAGGCCCCGGTTTCTCAGACTTAAGTTAAGAATTTACTCAAAATTGTTCGCCTTATTTTAACTAAAATATAGCCCTTTATTAAACTTTTGTTATTTTAATGTATCAGTAAGACACTATGTGCAAATTTTTGGGATTAAAGATATTTCTCATAAACAGTATGATTGAAAGTTGAGTAAATTCTTAACTTAAAGGGGCATTAGGAAAGATTAGATAAAGAGCTGACAGTTCTCGTTATAATAGTTAAAAAATAGATAATGAAAATAGAATATGCTGAAAATTTCAGTCAAATTGGAGCCAGGGTGGCTAGGTGGTTAAGACGCTGGCTCGCTAGCCTGGAGGTCGGGTGTTCGATCCCTGCATTGGCCGAGAAAGTTCATCCTGATTTTCCGACGTGGTTTGCCCTTGTCAGTGGTGCAGAACGGAGGGCCTGACAAGGACAGCTGTCTAGTCCTTCGGATGAGACGGAAAACCGAGGTCCCGTGTATCCATTAGAATGCACGTAAAAGATCCCTTGGCAGTTGGAATTCGATATAAGAGTAGGTGATAGTGCCGCTGCCCGGGCAAAATATTCCCTCATAGCACACTGTATGGCGTATGCCCGTCTTCTTTAGCCCAGTATAGGAGCAGAACAATAGGACGTTAAACCCCATTTCATTTCATTTCATTTCATTTCAGTCAAATGGCTTCACTATAAACCAAGATATTAGCGATTCAATTTTAGGCTGACCTCGATGGTCATTACTGCCATTGGTACAATAGTAAACCAAGCTTCGATTATTCATTTTTATGTTAAATCATCCATCACAAAACGTCTTCATATCCACTAAACATTGCAAGCTAATGATGGCATTGAGAGTTGATTAAGGTCTTGATAAGTTGATTAATGTCTAATTAATAATTTAAGGCCTAAAAAAAGACCTATAATAGGCAGATTTAGCTCTTGCAAAAGCATGTTTAAGTCTGAGAATGCTTTGTGAAAACCTATAATAGGCAGATTTAGCTCTTGCAAAAGCATGTTTAAGTCTGAGAATGCTTTGTGAAAACCGAGGCCTGGACTTTTGCATCCACAGCTTTTAATTGCGAGAAATAGTTTGTTAAAATTTGGAAGGTCATGTCTAATTCGTTTTTCGTCGTCGGGTTCCCTTTCCCAAAATTATGTTAACAATTTCAGCAGTCTAACAATGCGAGGTTAGAATTTCATACTGCCAGCTGACAACACATTATAATCCTTTGTATTGGGAGTAAAAACATCCAGGAATTAATCCTACTATTTACATTTTACATTAAGAAAATGGATTTTTTGTCGCACTACTTCCTGAACTAAGTATGAATACAACTGGTCAGTGGTCACGCAGTCTACATGTAGTACTAACTATATCCTTAAATAACATTTACAAGTAGATGTATAATATTCATAATAACACAACTTTATGGATTTATTACTTCTTGGTTTATTACATGCAACGTTTCAGTACTCTTACAGGTACATGTATATTTATCAAGAGTATTGAAACGTTGTATATAATAAACCAAGAAGTAATAAATCCATAAAGTTGTGTTATTATGAATATTACTAACTTGTCTGATCAAGTCTTGTGTTTAGACCCAACCTTAAAATACAGCGGAATGAAGTGTTAATATGATGTTACAAACACCTGATAAAGGCATTTCTTCAATATAAAATTACAGATTTTTTTTTTTTTTTACAAAAGCCTTTTGAGTAATTGATTCATTTTACATGTAGTACATGTATGTTCATTTAGGGCAGTTCTTGAATAAAATTACAGATTTTCTCACAGACACCTCGTCAGTAATTGATTTATTTGGTATGTTCAGTGAAAGTAAGGTTTCTAGAAAAAAATCTATAGGATAATTTCCTGTGGCTGTTCTTATACGATGTGCTTCATATTATTTCTTACATTTTATCAGGAGCCACGGTGGCTAGGTGGGTTAGACGCTGGCTTGCTAGCCTGGAGGTCGGGTGTTCGATCCCTGCATTGGCTGAGAAAAGTTCATCGGGTTTCTCCTTGTCAGTAGTGCAGAACGGAGAACCTGACAAGGACAGCTGTCTAGTCCTTCGGATGATACGAAAAACCGAGGTCCCGTGTATACATTAGAATGCACGTAAAAGATCCCTTGGCAGTTGGAATTCGATATAAGAATAGGCGAAAGTGCTGCTGCCCGGGCAAAATTTCCCTCATAGCACACTGTATGGCCTATGCCCGTCTTCCTTAGCCCAGTATAGGAGCAGAACAGTAGGACGTTAAACCCCATTTCATTTCATTTTACATTTCATCACACTTATTTCCATGTTTGAAGAGGGATTATCATGATGATTTGTTTTCACTCACTGTAAGCATGTTGACTCCGGAGATGATGCAATGATATTTATGTACCATTAGTACATGTAGTCAAATAGGGATATTCTCAGCCAACAATCTGATCAAACTCACCGCAATATTAACTGAGCGAACTTGGCTTCCCTGTCAGTCAAAAGTACATAAATATCATTGCAGCGGCACTTTCGCCTATTCTTATATCGAATTCCAACTGCCAAGGGATCTTTTACGTGCATTCCAATGTATACACCGGACCTCTCGATGGTATTTAATACTTTCTGCATGGCAATCTATTAACTGAATATGTGTATTAGATTATAGATGGTAAGCTCAGTTTCTTTCCTTTTTTCATCAAATCTGAATGATACCCGGTCCCTAGTGATATAAACCTTGCATATCATATAAACCTTACATGTATCATATAAACCTTACATGTATCCTATAAACCTTACATGTATCATATAAACCTTACATGTATCATGTGAACCTTACATATATCATATAAACCTTACATATATCATATAAACCTAACATGTATCATATATCATATAAACCTTACATGTATCATGTGAACCTTACATGTATCATGTGAACCTTGCATGTATCATGTGAACCTTGCATGTATAATGTAAACCTTACATGTATCATATAAACCTTACATGTATCATATAAACATTAACCTTACATGCATCATGTAAATTAAAATAACGTTACATGTATCATGTGAACCTTACATGTATCATGTCCCCCCGTTTCCTCTCCCTACGCGCAGCGAATTATTGAAATGAAATTAAACCATACATGTATGATAGTCCCAAAATGTCCTAGTTTGTTTATATTAGAAATACATACACAAATCCAAGATAGATGCCCTTGACTGTCACCATTCTGTTAAAATAGTATATTTTTGTGGGATTCATTTAGTAAACCTATTTAAACATGCTTTAAATTTCTATTTCTAATTGGTGTATGTTTACATTCTTTTTAAAGAACATGCATTGGGTTTTCTACATGTACATGTAGCTTTTAAAAAAAAGCAGATACATGACGTACACGTATGTATGTTATTTTGATGAAATTTTGAGTTACGATGCGTTCGAAACACAGCGATGATATGTTGTCAAATTTTCCCTGGCTATACAACAGATACATAGATTTATATAAGAAAACAAAAAGTTTTACCAGTATAATGTAAAGTGTATTAAACATGGTAATTAAATTACCCACTGTAATGAGTAGGGAAGATTTTAACCTTAAGGGACTGAAGATTACTAGAAACTAAGCAATATGGCCTATCAACCACAGTTAAAGAGTAGTCTTGTTCAGCTGCATGTTACTATGGCAACAGAAATCTCTAAAAGATGACAAGACAAATCAGTTTGCTCCATGTCATTGCTGTAAAAATTATTCCTTATCTTATTAAATTTTTATTTATTCTTAATACTCACAGGTTGATGAGCATAATGTCTTTTGTCCATTGTTCATAAAAAAAATTAAGCTGCAAGCCAAACCATTGATATTTGCGTAGGTAGATTTTTGTAATAAAACTCATTATTTAAACAAGTGTAGCTAATACATGTACATGTACATTGTAGCATTAAACTTTGAAGTATATAATGATGTTCTTCACTTGAAACTTGGTACTTGAAACTTGTTTCTAAAGCAGTTTCACCTAATTTTCAAACCTGTGACAAAGTATGTGTACATGTAGAAACAAGCGATTATAATTAGTAGAGATAGAGAAGAAATATTCTGCATTGATTGTTTTTATATTGCCAGTTCAAGATGATTAAAACTGTTTAAAATTAGATAAATTTATTAATACAATATTGTACATGTACATGTGTACTTTTTAATCTTTTCATGGCTCATTGGTGTAATCTGTTGCAGAGAATATTAAATTAAAGATATATTTTTTTTTTTAATGAAAATATCTTCAGAATTGGCTGAAAATATTTAGTTTGGTGGCAAAATACATGTATTGTCTTAAATCTAGTGATTAAATTTTTTTTAGCCATCATTAATATATCAAGTTTGGGGATTTTTCCAGGTACACATAAGGTTTATGTTGAAAGATTCGAAAAACTAAAATTATCCTGTGTGTGAAAGGTATTTGTGAAGTATTGGCTGTAATTGAGACTATTAGTATGTAGATCAGTTGTGGGCCAAATTCCTAATCCTTGTCAGCTGAAAATTTATGAGTAACTTTATCTCTAAATAAAATAAAAAATCGAAATTGGTTATTGTTGGGCCCAAACTCTAAACATTCGTTACTCTCTGTTGGATCGATAATCTTTGTAGATCTGTTTGTAGCTTGCAACGTCACTCAATGATGTCGTGGTCTAATTGACGTCACTTGACTTGGGCCTACTTTCATTTTACGTTATTGTTTGATTTGTTGACATGCCTTGATTTTTCTCTGAATATAACTATGGAGCAGAATAAAAATTACAGAAAGGTTGATACAGAGTA
Source organism: Patella vulgata (assembly GCF_932274485.2). Classification (NCBI taxonomy): domain Eukaryota; kingdom Metazoa; phylum Mollusca; class Gastropoda; family Patellidae; genus Patella; species Patella vulgata. The sequence goes on along the minus strand of NC_065880.2, from coordinate 13,526,848 downwards.
AAAGTATAAAACTATTTTGTCTGACAAATCCCAGTACCATTGTTCCAACCATTTTTCAATGTGCCTGATAAGGATAATGTTAAAAATAAAGTGCTTTGTTCTGTATTACTTTATTCAATAAAATGACATTTCATAATCCTTGTTTGGCCCTCACATTGTTTAAAAACTTTGTGTTTGGCCATTTAAAAGTTTGCCCACCACTGATATACATGTAGGTCCTATTAATTATTTACCAGAAAAAAAAACTTGCTCAAAATGGTATGTTAGAATTTCAACACTGTTAGAGTAAAATGTGTTACATGTACAGTACCCCTATCAAGTATATCATTTTAAGGGCATAACTTGTTTGAGAATTTAGATATGGGAATTAGTAAGAGAAATATATATTTATGGCAAATTCTGCAAATCGGTTGCAGGAAGACAAAATTATGTACATGTAACGCATCCTACTTTTCCCCAAGTTGAGTTGACATCAATTTTGAAATAAAGGAGTTGCGGTAAGAAATTCTTTTGATTAGACAAATACAGCCATGCAGATGACACAAGACCATGTTACATCTAAAATACACTGTATCTACATCACCATCTTTTACTTGAAAAATTTGTCAACAAGCACATGTACATGTATCTTAAATGTCTGTAAATGGAAGACCAAAGTTCCCAATTCTTAATCAGTAAACTTAAACATGTCTCAAAACAGATTTGGACAGAAAGATTTAAATCCGTCCATCATTCGAACAATTGTTTAATTACACTCTAAAGGTGTAGATTATTGAACAAGGAATATTAGTACCGTACATGTAGATGCAAGTCCTTTAGACAAGGAAACATACCCGATAAATATCTGAATATACACGAATTGTTACAAATTCATCATATCATTTTTGTGCTACATATGTACATGTATGTGGTTGCCAGTGAATATCTAAATGAGCCAAGTCTTTAACTCAATATCATCCACAGTCTTTGACATTGCAAACACGACTTATTGGTCAATTTAAATCAACATCGATGTTGTTATCTTACTGCGAAAAGTTAGGCATATGATATCCAGTATTTTATACAAAATGAAAATTTTAAAATCGGCACACGAATCGTGTGCCAGAATATTTTCTAGTGCCAGTTGTATGAAGCGACTGAATGAATGAGTTTAAATATACATGTATCACATGTAGGAGAATACTACCGGTGTAGACTGGAATAACCAGATGCCAAAGACTGCCATTCAATTCAGACTACATAACTGATTAGAAATTACAGAAAAAACAGACATGATTGACTGTAAACCATTTTATCTACATTTATATTACATCATTATATGCGTTGCAACACATTTGTGTCCATTTCTAGGTGCCAAAGAATAGCGATTTGGCTCCATTAAAAAAGTGAAATATTTGAGTATAAAGATAAATAATTTAGCAGGTATGATGTGTGATGAACAGTAGAATGATAGAAGGGTGTTAAATCATCTGAAGAGAAGAGCTATTTATCTGATATCTCCATCATCATACCACAACTGTGAAAGCTTCTTTTACTCAACCATTAGCTTCTTGCTAGATTTAATGCTAAAAATACTATAGTGATTGATTTTCCATAAGGCTCTGATCTCCAAAGAAACGAAAAAAATTGATATAACCTTATCAGGGGAAGCTTACGAGAAATACCATTGGCATATTTTTCTTTTACCTTTTACTTTCAGTATGGATAAGAATAATAGATGTCATTATATTGTCATTAATCAGTACTTTACATGAACACTGTCTCGTCAATGTTAGTCTGACATAACTCATCATTTTACTGAACCAAATGGGGCTTGTTTACGACTACAAGGTGTCTTCCTGTTTTTCTCCAGATATTCATGTAGAAGATGATACATTGTACCTTAATTAGTATACATGTATACCGTGTAATATGGCACTATGCATTTCATTTGTAACGGCACTAGGATAAATGTTTCACTATGCTTCTATATCTGGGGGGTTGGATGGCCGAATGGTTAGCACGTGCGCGCTGTATCATAAGGCCTGTCATTGAGTCAACTGGCGTGGTTTCGAATCCCCGGTTGTACCTGACAAGGAGTAGGGTCGTCTGTCCAACCTCGTGGGTTTTCTCCGGGTCCTCCCCCTGCTAAAGACCCCTACGCGCAAGCGAATTATTGAAATAAAATTAAACCTGAAATGACCTTGTTTGTGTCAGTGGAGTTAAACCCCATTTCTCTCTCTCTCTCTCTCTCTCTCTCTCTCTCTCACTTGCTTCTATATCTCTGCAGGTAATGACAATAGCAATAACATATGTACATGTACATGTACCCTTATGTAAAATTATTTTGGTAGAAAGTAAGTTGTCAAGCAAACTAATATCAGTATAATAGATTAGTATGGTGAAGTACATGTAGGCAATTGACCTGTCTGTTAACCCATTCCATGTAAATAAAGTAAAAGTATGCACAAATGGTTGTTAAGAATCATATTGCAGAAAGTCCGACCATGCCAGAATAAATATTGAATTGGACTTTAAGACAATACACAATCAAGAGTACAATGTACTTTTAGTTTTAAAAGATCCTGGGGTGCAAAAAACAGTCCGTTCTTTATGTATTGTTTAATGGTCGAGAGCGAGACATTAAGTAATATATTGTAACAACAAGAGGGCCATGAGGCCCGAGTGTTTTTACAATATATTACGCAATGTCTAAAGCTTGAGACCATTAAACAACTTAAAATAAAGACACTTGCACGTGCTTTTGCAATGAAATACGTCACTTGGGTTCAATATTTTAACTAGTTACAATTGGCACATTGCCTGTACGATAATTTGAAATAATGGTATGCTAACACCAAAGGATGACGTCACATCTGTATTTTGAGACAGTATAAAGATTGTTTCAAGAAGAAAAAAAAAAAGAATTTCAAAAGACATTCTCAAATTAATTATTCACTAGTTAAGTGAGGGAGTATATTCATTGGGATTTTCCGGTGTGGTTCCCCCTTGTCATGGTGCAGGCAAGGAACAGTGTCTAGTAGTTTGGATGGGAAATGAAATGAAATGAAATGGGGTTTAACGTCCTACTGTATTGCTCAGACTGGGCTAATGAAGACGGGCATACGCCATACAGTGTGCTATGAGGGAAATTTTGCTCGGGCAGCAGCGCTACGGCCTACTCTTATATCGAATTCCAACTGCCAAGGGATCTTTTACGTGCACGCCAATGTGTACACGGGACCTCGGTTTTTCGTCCCATCCGAAAGACTAGACAGCTGTCCTTGTCAGGCCCCCCGTCCTGTGGATGGAAAACCAAGGTCCCATATACACATTGGTGTTCACGCAAAAGAACCCTTGGCAATTCGAATTCAAAATTAGAGTAGGCCGTAGCAGATTTATTAACTGAAAACAGTTTTCATTATAAGTTAGTAGGCATTAAAAAAAACCCACAACTTTTGTTTAACAAACATCTCGGCTCATATTTAAGCCCACATTTTTACGTTTCAAGTTTTAAACAAAACATTCAAGTGATAAATGCATATTTTCTTAGAAAGTCAAAACATATTTAGTTTTTATACTATCTGTGTTTACGGTTACTTGGCAACAACAAAAAAACAACAACATGCGGTTTGTTTCTTTTTAAAACAATACATTAAAGGTGCTGTACCCTTTTTTTTTTTTTTTTTTTTTTTTTTATAATTTTATGAAGTCAAGGTCAACAATGCACATTACAATACTACTAGATATTTGTAATTAATGTATAAGTGTGTAATTGTGTTATATAAAAACCTTCCAAGTTGTCACTGTGACAAGTCTAGTTGGTTTTAAGCTTATTTATGTACATGCATGTATGTAACAGATATATTGTAAAGTTCAGTGTTACAACTTGTAATCCATTTTGTCAAGCTAAAGTCTTAAGGTCTGTGTGACTGTGACAAAATTGTATATCCAAAATCAGTCCCCTTTAAACTTATTGTTATTGAATTACAGTTTACAGAATTAACCAAACAGAAATAATAAAATGTAGTTTGATAATTAATACTTAAAGATACATTATGGGAGATTCGATAACGAGTTGGCAGTTCTCACTATAATAGTTAAAAACTAGATAATGTAAAGGCAATTTGCTGAAAATTTCATTCAAATTGATCCACTATGAACCGAGAACTAAGCTAATAAAATTTCTGCCTAGCCTTGGTCATCATTACTAAAGTCAGTACGTTAAACAGCATAGTCTCGATTATCCATTTAATTGTTTAATCGAGAAGGAAAGTTATGCAGTAAAACGGATCACAATCCACTTAAGATCGCAGGCTAGCGATGCCATCTAGAATTGATTATGGTCTGCATAAGTTAATTAATGTCTAATTAATAATTTAGATACCATTCCAGGCCTAAAAAAAGACCTGCAATAGGCAGATTTAGCTCTTGCATAATGTATGTTTAACATTCTTTAAATACACCATTGAGAGAGAATGACATCATATTCAGCTGAAATAAAATACAAGTGTCCCAATGATAATTATAAACCAAGGATAGGGGTTTTTCAGATGAATTACGAATATTAATAGGGATTTTCTCATGACCAAATGTAAGTTCTGTGTGACTGTCAAAATTGTATATCCAAAATGGGTATCAGATGTTAAGTTTTATATCTTAAACCGTGAACTCTATGATTTGAGTACATGAGACATTGATGGAACTGGATATAACTATATTAATATAAAAAAGACAAACAACTATATTTTTCAGTAAGAATAAAAAAAATATCTAGTAAAGATTGTGTATGTTAGTCCCAGAACGACTTGTTTTATAATTAAGTAGAGTTCAGCAACACCTCTCTCCCCTCCCCCATCTCTGTTTCACCATTAACATTAAGGAATATTAATTAAAAGCTGTAAGTGACATGTACATGAGCTGTCCTGCCACTGTCTGGTTGTTTATGATACGCACATGACACTAAATTTAGACAATGTTGCAATAAAAGAAGTATCCAAGGACAAACACCTCGAGCTGACTTTACAGATGGGAATATTTAAATAGCATTTTGGCTCATGTAGATTACATGTATGTAAACCAGTGCTGGATTAAGGTTCTGCTGACCCTAAGGCAGAATTTGATAGGTTTCCTGAAAATACAGATAATTTGTGTTCCCTGATAAACGGAGGAAAGTTAAATTTAACAGAAAATTTAATACAAAAAAAAATTCAGAACTATTTTTTTTTAGTTGACAGTACTGTAATTACTATAAGATTACAATAGTTACATATAGATTACAACAGAGGAAAGTTAAATTTAACAGAAAATTTATTCCAAAAAAATTCAGAACAAGTTTTCTTTTGACAGTACTGTAATTTAACTAAAAGATTACAATAGCTAGATTACAACTTTTATTTTTTACTTTATTTTTTTGTGGCCTGAATTTTTGCCTGGCCCTACTTTGTAATTCATGTGCCTTATTTACCTAATGGTTAATCCAGCTCTGATGTAAACTAGTAAAATTGTCTTCTACATTGAAAGATGTTAAATCATGGATTTCAAAACCATGTGTCACTGGATATATATATATATATATACATGTATATGGAAGCACTGTTGATCTAAGACATAAACTATAACTTTTACAATTAGATATATTCTGGATTTTATGTATCAGTGCTGTAAAAGACACAAGTCATCAACAGGTTTTATCACAATGCAAGAGAAAAAGCGTGGACATAAATTCACTTATTCTACAAAATTATACTCTAGTGAATACATGTAAGTGTTGTAATTGATACATGTACATGCTAATGTATCATCACTATCACCCTATTTTACTTATTATAACCCATGGGGGGTTGGATGGTCAAATGGTTAGCACATGCACGCTGTATCATAAGGTCTATCATTGAGTCAACTGGCGTGGTTTTGATTCCCCGGTTGTATGTGACAAGGAGTAGGGTCACTTGTCGATATTTGTGGGTTTTCTCTGGTTTCCTCCCATTGTTAAAGACCCCTACGTGCAAGCGAATTAATGAAATTAAATTGAACCGTATGTTAGTCCCAAAATGACCTAGTTTGTGTCATTGGATGTGTTAAACCCTATTTCTCTCTCTCTCTCTCTCTCTCTCTCTTATAAACCAAGAAACAAGAACAATGTCACCAAATATTTCTGCAGAATTTCTCTATTTTTTCCTTCTTGTATCCCATCTGTTGTCAGAGAATGGATTCCATACTTAATCATTCTAACACTTACCTACTACATCCTCCTTTAAATCTTGATAAATCTATACCTCCAACTGGAAAATCAAATCCACCATTCTTCTATTTGACTCTTTTTCAGTCACATTGATCTCTCAGACACGTATAATTACGGCGAATACTTACATTTACATATGTAGCAATTTTCTAGAGATTTAATCTCAATTTCACTGTGGGTAAGCGATTTGAGTAAAAAAATAATTGGAAGGTACTGTAAACAATGTTGATACTTTATTTCTGTGATTTATATTAGTACCGGTATGTTTATAGAGTAGGGGGGTCTGTAGGCTTCTGCTTTTTTTTAATGAAAATAAATGTTGTTTATAATCTCTATTTTTATACGCCCACATTGAAATGTGGTCGTATATTGTCGTCGCCCCCATCTTTGGGTTCTATCAGTCTGGCATCCACAATTGATTGTGGATGCTCTAGAACCTAAATTTAATATCTGACTGACTTTAAATTTATACACAGTGCTTTAGCTCATGAGATGAAGAAGCCTTTTGATTTCTGATTATTACTGACAGAGTTATGGCCCTTTTTCACTTTGAAAAATCTTGTGGATGCTAGTTATCATACGATTGATTTTAAATTTATATATACTGTTTACAATCATGAGACGAAGACACCTATATAACGTTCAAGGATTTCTGATAATTACTGCCAGAGTTAATTAACTTCGAAATTATTGTGGATGCTCTGCAGGCCAATGTGATGATTTGATTGACTTTAGATTAATACACAAAGTTTAAGATCTTGAGACGATCAAGTACATGTATATTGAATTTCAATGATTTTTGATAACTTGGAATAGCTAAATCCATGATATTAAATGTTTTGTATACTAAATGTTAGCATTGGGCAGAACTAGAAGCCAAACAAATTCTAATGATTTTTTGATAATTACTTAATGAGTTGTTTACTCCCCGGACGACTTACCTGCTGTGGGCGTATGTTTCGTTGCCTGGCAAATCTATCTTCTATTTTCAATTCAGTTTATTGTCATCCCACAAGATAATCCTATTCAAAGGTTATGTTAACTTAGTGTGTATTTCAATTATTCAAACATACATATATTTGACCCATTAATTTACTTTCATATATGAAAATATTTCAATTGACGTAGGCTCAGTTGAAATACATGTACATGTATGTAATGTACTTTAATGAATGTTACAGTAATCAATCAATTAAATGTCCTGAGTTCTAATTTGATGATGAACCTCATTGTACATTTTATAGCAACATTTTAGAAATAATTCTGATCCTGTTACTTATGAGGCTTTAGCCCTTTGTATCTGCCCATCCCAGCCAAATGCCCAACTGAAACATTGCAATACTGGGTGTTTTGAATTTGCTCTATCAATAGCTGCCAATTAATATGGTCAAACCTTCTATTACTTATGAGGCATTTTTTTTTTCGTCACTGTCTCTTGGTCTATAACAGTGGTTTTTGACAACGACACACCTTGGAACACATGAAGAAATAACGGCACACCTGGCTAAAAATATTTGAATTTTGCAAGATAAAAACATGGTAAGTCAGACGGCATACAACCGTAGAAAGAGTGTGGTCATACATGTAGACATATAGAATGACTCAAACTAAATAAAGACAAATACAGTTATGAACTTATCAGTAGACACCAGTGATCACATGTTTTTTTCACATTTTCTTAGTGTGCCGCTCAAAATTTCAGGGCACACTTAGGAAGATCTCACTGGTTGAGAATCACTGGTCTATTAGGATGCCACTCCTTCGATCTTTCAATTTCATTGGATTTTATATGTTGATTTGTTTAGTGGGATTAAACTATGTCCTTAGATCAAGCCAATGTTGAGATTGTGTGCTTCATTTTTGACACAGTAAAATGACTAAAATTATTAAATTAATAAACTAACTTTTGAAACAGTAATTTAATCATACTTTTCCCATATTTTCTTTTTTTAACAAGAAAGATAACAGAGAATAAAGAATATTAATTTTGATATAATTCACAAATAAGAAAAATAAGTAACCGATTAAAAACTTTTGCAGATGTCACCAAGTTATTAATATTTGAAACTGCAAAAAAAAACCCCAAAAAACAAACTTCTGTTGCTCGATTCAAAATCAAAAGATATACATGTATAAGCCACTTTGGGTCACTAAATCTCTGAATATAATTTTAACAATGGTGTCCACCTCTAAGTAAAGAGATAAGCACCATATACAGTGTGCACCACTGTCAGAAATGAAGTGGGGTAATGGAAACCGGCATACACCATACAGTGTGTTATGAGAGAAAATTTGCCCAGACAGCGGCGCTACAGCTTCTGACAGGGAAAAACCACTCTGAATAAACCCAATGAATTTTCTCGGCCAACACCTACATGTAGAGCGCACTCGTCCCCACCCCCCTCCCGGCTAGTGAACCAGTATTATCAATTTAGCCACTGTAGCTTCGCACCACTTTCAAATTGGAAACAACAGTTTCCTGAGAGGTAATGAATAAAGCATTAAGGTTTACACTATTGATTTTAGATGTGACAGTAACATGTAGTGTCAGTGTAAGATTCATTAAGATAAAAGGTAAAACTGTGTTTAGGTTAAATGTTAATCTGTTATTAACTTACAACAGTTCTACCAATCCATCTTTATACGCTACAGAAATACATAGAATGTAGGGTGACCACTAAAATAGACACAACAGTTCTATAGATAACAATTACTGTATTTCTATTAAGGCTACGGGAACACCATTGCTTGATCATATTGCAAGACATTTCAGAAAAAATATGTGTTGCTCAAAAACCCACTTATTTTCTGTGGCTCCGTGGGTGGCGGAGCTGCTCACCCTCAATGCCGTAAGCGATGGAGGATGGGGTAATGGTGGTAGGGAGGGTCCTTCCCCAATAAATTTTGGAAAAATAGAAGCCCGGAAAAGCCATTCCTGGAGATCTGAGACAAGATATACAGGTATGGTACTGATAAGCATAAGCATTGCTAACGGGCATGGAAAGAACAAAGGAAACTATAATTTGATTAAATTTGCAGGTTTAGCGGAACAACACATTAATTGAAGAATTAATCACTTTCATCATCCATCGCCTAGGTTTAAGTGATGAGAAGCAATATCATTTATAAATCAAGTCTGTTTCTCTAAACTACACGTTTACATCTTAACTTTTAAGGAAGGGTTTTTCCGTTGTGGTACTTTAAAAACGTAGAACTTACGAGTGCTATAAACTTAATAATCGTATTGCATGTTCAGAATGTTTGAGAAACAGAACTATAAGTTGTAGATTGAGTTTAGATAAAAAAAAATAATGTACATGTAATACTCAAATAGACTATCATCGCAAGACTAGATTCACACATACATGTATTACTGTATAGAAATCTTGCATGAGAGCAACTGTAGGACATTTTGACTGGTTTTCGGACGCAGGACTTGGAAGCATTTTACGGGACTGTCCCGCCAAGAGGGCTATACTACAATATAATCATACACTTATAAATTCCAGCTTATTATCAAAATGGATATTGATTTCTGTCTAGTAGACTATAATAATAACAAGTTCAAGATTGTGATAAGTGATTTCTTATCTGGGTCACGGAAAATTATATTGAACGAAAGCCACATTTTTAATTATATTTTTTCAGTCTTCATTTTTTATATGTCTACATTTACATTGGTCATATACTGTTGTCTTTCTGTTCAGGGTGACGTTATCTTTGTTTTTGTACATAATACAAATACATGTATGACCAGATTTGGCTAAATGTGACCTGACTCATCGCAGATACAGTAAGAACCATGCAAAGATTTTGCTTTACAGATTTGGGTTTCAAGCATATTTATCTAAAAAGAATGAAAAATACACATTTGCTGTTTTTGCTTCCTATGGTGTCTCACTTTGTTTTCTTGTTTTTTTTGTAAATTCTAGTCATTTTTTTTCTGAAAATGAATGTCAGTTTTACAACTACATATCTCAGTCAGTGTTTAAGTTAAGTGGATATGTTACACACCAATATAAAAGTCTATGAATAATTATGAATGTTTTTATGAGGAGGTGTGAGACCTGGCAAAGAACAATGTCTATTCATTATGACGCTAAGAAAAATGAGTTCCTGTGTGCTCATTTGCGTGTAAGTAAAAGAAGCATTGACAAAGAGTAGATGGAACTGCCTTGATCCAGGCAAAGTTTCCCTCATAGCACACAGCATGGCATATGCAGACTCTCATTTGATTTCATTTGACCTATGTGTATAGCAAATTATGTATATTATTATTTGAAACATTATCAGTAGGCTGTATTATACACTGAGATGATATCAGAATATTCATGTTATTTATCATCAAACGTTTTGGAATTACGCAAATTTCTATGACAAACCTAAAATAACTGAAGATGTAATTTAAATCCCATCTCAGTTTAAAGCCAACTTTTAATGAAAAAATTGAAAACTCATCATATGTTGTTAAGTTAATTTACTGTGTCGATAAAATGATATGAAATTATTTCCTTGGCAAGGTTTACATGTATATGACATTGGTAATATAACAGCTGCTTCCATGTCTAATTTTGTCAATGTTGTTCAATTTTTTTAATAGGCCTACCAGTAGCCCAAAAGGAAGATTTAAACGCAAGAATTATACACACGTATGATCTTCAAACTCTATATTTAACCATAACTGAATCATACGCTTTTATTGATATTAATACCTGATGCTGTCACTTTAAATCAATGGCTGTACTGTAATTCTCAGTAACGAGAGCATGAGCATGGTAATTAGTAATATCGATTTTACATGTATGTGTACTTGTTAATCTTATCAGATTTAAAAAAACATACATCATTTGACAGAAGGAAAAGCGTTAATGCTGTTTGAAAATGTGTGGGGTATCCTGTACACGTGCCAAATTTCAAAAAAGATATAACATGGCCTTCCTACAGCATTCAGTTTGATTTATATCATTGTGTTTCAAGGGCAACAACTCTACCCAATCAGTAGCGCTCAGACCACTGTTTTTTTTTTCTCCTTTGACTTCAATGGCGAATTCATTTCTGGGGTAATCTGATTGTTTTTAAAATATTAATGGTTTGAATCTGTTTGATGACAAAGAGACATCTAATAATAAATTTTAAAGTGAGTAGATCTCAATTTTGAAATAAATGAGTAAACAACTACTGGTGATGCCAATTTATGCATAGCTTTCCCCATAACATGCCAGATTATGTTCTTATTCTTTTGTATTATAACCATGATTATGAACCAAAACTTAACAGAAAATCTAAATTCAAATCTATCCATTCTAGACAAAAAAGTCAGTAAACATGAGATAAAGAAGAAGAAAAGAATATGTTGATTGTGGTCCTCTCCTCCAGACTCCATTTAAGCATTTTGGATTGTCTGTATGGTACATATACATGTAGGTCTATATGTTTTTGTTGAGAAGTTTGTACCGCTCTATCTGTTATCTAGCAATTTAAAAAAAAGAAGAGCAAGGCGGTATGGAGTATTAACCAAGAAATGAACAATTGAAAAAATTAGAATTAAACATTCCATTAGAAAATCTGAACAGACACAAAAACACCTCATCAATTGTAAAGACTAAAGTTTCAACACTCTAGTCATACAAAAACTCTTATAGACATTACAGTGGTCCCAACTTAATAAGCCCAGTTGAAAGAGGAACATGTATTAGAGTAAAGCATACCTTTCTTTGTTAATGTCACAGTTTCAAAAATTATGGGGGGGGGGGGGGGGTAGTGGATGGCCGAATGGTTAGCACATGCGCGCTATATCATAAAATTGAAAAAAATCGAACCATGTGTTAGTCCCGAAATGACCTACATGTAGTTTGTGTTGGTACCGAAATGACCTGGTTTGTTTTAAGTGGAGGTTAGACCCCCCCCTCTCTCTCTCACTCTCTCTCTCTCTCTCTCTCTCTCTCTCTCTTTCAAAATTATGCATCAGAGACTAAATGAATTAATGAGGTAAACAAAAAATACTAAAATGGGAGAGAAAAATCCCAAATACTTAATATACGTATGAAAATATCTGTGTATACTACATGTATAATTGCTTTGATTAGATGTCAAAATATGCGCCAATGGTTCACATAGTTTCCATGTATGGTTGTTATAAGATGTTACTATTAAATCAGGCAATATTATAAAGGTCAGTTGGGTGATTTGCAGACGATATTCTATCTTAGCAAAGAATTTATAAATTATATAATGCTGAACTTGTGAACCCCAAAAGTCATAAGTTTTCAGAGATTGACAGTAATTTGTACGTTCTTGCAAACTTCTTAATAAATAAGATGAACTCCCATGCGTAGTACTCAATTTTACTCATGCTATAAGTGTTTTCTAATCGTCAAAGATCTACAAAATGTTCCCCAAAGTCCTGGAACTGGCATTTTTAGGGACTCTTGATTCAAATATTTCTATGGGGGAGCACCTCCCTAGAAAACTTGAACCTGTGGTTCCTCGGCTCGTGGCATGCTCCCCAAGACCCTGCTAGAAAGCTTGCACCTGTGGTTCCTCGGTTCGTGGCATGCTCCCCAAGACCCTGCTAGAAAGCTTGCACCCATGGTTCCTCGGCTCGTGGCATGCTCCCCAAGACCCTGCTAGGAAGGTTGCACCTGTGGTTCCTCGGCTCGTGGCATGCTCCCCAAGACCCTGCTAGGAAGGTTGCACCTGTGGTTCCTCGGCTCGTGGCATGCTCCCCAAGACCCTGCTAGGAAGGTTGCACCTGTGGTTCCTCGGCTCGTGGCATGCTCCCCAAGACCCTGCTAGGAAGGTTGCACCTGTGGTTCCTCGGCTCGTGGCATGCTCCCCAAGACCCTGCTAGAAAGCTTGCACCTGTGGTTCCTCGGCTCGTGGCATGCTCCCCAAGACCCTGCTAGGAAGCTTGCACCTGTGGTTCCTCGGCTCGTGGCATGCTCCCCAAGACCCTGCTAGAAAGCTTGCACCTGTGGTTCTCGGCTCGTGGCATGCTCCCCAAGACCCTGCTAGAAAGCTTGCACCTGTGGTTCTCGGCTCGTGGCATGCTCCCCAAGACCCTGCTAGAAAGCTTGCACCTGTGGTTCTCGGCTCGTGGCATGCTCCCCAAGACCCTGCTAGAAAGCTTGCACCTGTGGTTCTCGGCTCGTGGCTGCGTCCCTCGTATTGGGGTACTATGCATCCGTCGGTCTTGTTTTTTCTAAACACCCCTCGAAAGAAAATCGATACATGTATGTACATGTATGCTCCTAATCACTATGTATAATTAACGTTACATAGCCCTTCAGTTAGTGCCTGATGTCGTTAGTATACAATGTAGAACTGATTGAAAAACTTGAAATCAACATTGATTATGTTACATCATGTACATGTATATAAAATGGACGTACATTATACTGTCTAATGTCTGTGGATATTATTGTGAACCATAAATTTTAAACATTAATTTATTTTCATTAGGTAACCATCAAAAACTTGTTTTGGCCTGCACTCACCAAGGATTATTTGTCACAGATAACCCTTGTTGGTGACAGTCAGTCTGGAAAAGCATGCCTACTGATTTTTTGTCACAAAGTTATAATTATGTCAGCAAGTGTATGTCATGTACAAGAATTCTTTATAGCTGTCATTGTTTTGGCGTTGTTTATTTAAGCATTCACTCATACAAAGCTAAATGTACATGTACATGTAGTTACAAATATCAAAATTTGAAAATATATTTTATAAATAGAACTTCACTTTTGAGTCTAAGCAGTCTGAAGAGTTCAAGACGAACGAAACTAGTTACTTTAAAACACTTGGTATAACTGGAAGAATCGCCCATTTCTACCTGTCTTATATTTAGCCAGGTGTGCCGCTATTTTTTCATGTTTTCCAAGGTGTGCCGTTGGCAAACAAAGGTTGAGAACCACTGCTCTATATGCATGATTTTAGCATTATAGACTCCCTTGCAAACTTCAATAATGTGAAAGTTGAATCTCTAAAAGAAATATCAGTACAAAACTGTTTCAGTTCCGTTTAGTATTCACAAAGCTGACAAATTGATTGAGAATTCCATCAACTCATGCTGCTCCCTGTGTAATAAGTGGCTGTCATCTTTATTTGCCGTAAACCAAATTGATGGACCAAGCTGGGAGATTATCTAGCGTTGATATTTTAATTTTGTTTCCTTAGTTAAATGTTAACTTATCAATCTGAGTACATATTAGTGTGGATTAAGCGGTACGAAATTTGATATTTTTCAAAAAATGCAATTCATGCATCGTTACTTTAAGTGTCTTTGAAATCTGAAATCAATCAGATACAAAAGGCTATATTATGTACCAATACATGTGCACATAATGTATAGATCTTTATTGGTACATGTACATGTACATGTATGTTACTTTAGCATTATAGACTTTGGTACACCAAACTACAAATAAAATAGTAGGTGTTGAGTAATGGGGGTTTCATGTTAAGATGAAATTATGTTTGAAAATAGATGTCATGGTTATTTGCATATATCATGTTTTGTGTTTTCATTAGAACCATAATTTCAGATAAAAGTGTTTTGATTGCAGTACAAAAGACCTTACACATGTTGTAATATAAATATTTTGTTTAATTCCAGAAAGTACAAAAGACCATAAACATGTTGTATTATATATATTTTTTATACGCCCACATTGAAAGGCTAAAGTTAATATCCAACTGACTTTGAATTTATACAGTCTTTAAGGTCATGAGACGAAGAAGCCTATTGAATATTACAGATTTCCAGTAATTACTGCCAGAGTTATGGCCCTTGATCACTTTGGAAATCTGGTGGACACTCTAGAGGCTAAAGTTAATATCCAATTGACTTTAAATTTATACACAGTGTTTAAGGTCATCAGACGTAGAAACCTATTGATTTTCTGATAATTACTACCAGAGTCATGGCCCTTGATCACTTTGGAAAATCTTGTAGACGCTGTAGAGGCTACAGTTAATAACCTGATTGACTTTAAATTTATACACAGTGTTTAAGGTCATGAGATGAAGAAGCCTTTTGATTTTCAACAATTTCTGATAATTACTGCTAGAGTTATAGCCCCTGATCACTTTGACAAATCTTGTGGATGCTTTAGAGACCATAGTTATCATCTGGTTGATTTTATATTTATACACTGTGTTTACGCCTATTTTTTATCATTTCAATTTAAGGTCTTGAGACAAACAAGTATATCGATTTTCAATACTTGAACAGCTAAATCCATGATATTAAGTGTTTTGTATACTAAATGTTAGCTTGTGTCAAACAAATTTAGATGATTTTCTGATAATTACTTAATGAGTTGTTACTCTTAATCAGATTTTAGTGTATTATAAATGTTTCATTACCGACAAAAGTAACAATTTGCGACAACTCTTGTTGACTGCCGGGACGATTTAGCTGCTGTGAGCGTGTGTTTCGTTGCCTGGCAACCTATCTTTTTAATTCCAGAAAGTGCAAAAGATACTATATATGTTGTATTATATATATATATTTTAATTCCAGAAAGTACAAAAGCTCCTATACACTGTACATGTAGTATTATATATAATATTATAATTCCAGAAATAAAGAACTCTGTATACAGTTTTAATCATATATTATATATAAGATTTATTGTATGTGTCCTGCAAGGCTTAGAATAGTTTTATACCCTTGGAATAATACCCTGGATTGTTGTATAGAGAGTTTTTACTTGTATGAATGAAAGCATGTTGACACGGCAGTGATAAGTTATGAAATCTGTCAAGGGACTTGATAGTAAGTCTTTATTTTGACAGTCTTGTATCATAATGAAGTAATAAACACATCTATCACCATCTTGTAAACCGGTAATTTAGACATACTGTCATTAAATGTTGAAGACAGGTTAAGATGCTGGTATTGCATTGTTCTAGTTGTCTAACAGTACATCTACATGTGGCTATAGGAGAAGAGGTGGTGAACAGTAATAACACAAAAAATATCCTGAATTTATGTCTTATTTCATAGTTTCACTGTGCTTTTGATAATAGAAATAAGTGTTCAGGCTTGTGGAGTAATCTTTGGAAAATTTTTAAATGGATAAGAATGTGTTATGCTGTGGTTATATTTTGGAAAACTGTATGTAAATGGGATGAAACTATAACTGACAATCAAAAATTAACACAATCCACGATATTTTACATCTTATAGTGGTAATATAGATAAACTATCATAATGTTAGATAAACAAACAGAATCCAGTTCTAATCAAATATTTAGACATAGTGTTCTAGAATTTGAAAGGACATTACCGTTACCTGTTAGTTTAACAACGAATAAAAACATCCAATGTGATTTGGAAGAGGCCACGGTAAGATTGAAATCCTTTGTTTTGTTCATATTTCATTAGAAAAGTCAAATTGTTTTGTGTGCATCTGAGGGAATGCCTAAGGATCTGAAATTTCTCACAGATCATTTATTGTCCTGAGAGGGGTTGGATGGCCGAATGGTTAGCGCTTGCGTGCTGTATCATAAGGTCTGTCATTGAGTCAATGGCGGGGTTTCGATTCCCTGGTTGTACATGTACGTGACAAGGAGTAGGGTCCAACCTTGTAGATTTTCTCGGGTTTCATCCCACTGCTAAAGACTCCTACGCGCAGGCAAATTATTGAAATAAAATTGAACCATATGTTAGTCCTAAAATGACCTAGTTTGAGTTGAGTGGATGTTAAACCCTATTTCTCTCTCTCTCTCTCTCCCTCTCTCCATTGTCCTAAATGATCCACCTAAAATTTAATTGAATTTATAGTCATCTAAGATTTCAGTGAAGAAAACTAAAAGCTTAGTTTGTTCGATAGGGAGGTAAAGTGTATCTTGACAATACAAAATTGTTAAAGCTAGTGCTAATAATAGTGCTCATAAAATTATAATCGTGACTACACAAATACGTGTACATATTAGACGACACGTTCCTGCGTTTTAAATTAGGGTGTCGTCTGTCAGAACTTGTTGAATTTTAGGACAGGCATAACAATCTCTTATCAAAAAACTAACAAAATAAACAATTTTGGCAAAAGTCTCAAAAAGGTTAAAATGTGGCTACAGGAACTAATTTGTTTGTTTCTGAAGGTCGAATTCTTTTGTTATAATGAAGGTGATTGCAGAAAAGTAGGACGTTAAAATCCATCTCATTACCTTTATAATAAAAGTGTTCAATTTAGTTTTGAAATAGATAGTCGATAGAATCGGTTGTTTGATTGCTGGCAAGCTATATTTTATTTCATGAAACATGTATGCTTCATTGTACTGCACCCAATTATAAAAGCACTCTCCTTGTTAAAATTTGGCTTGAATTATGAACAGTATTTGTTCTAGATAAATTCATTATTTGTACACGTTTTCCTGTTATGCAGAGTGTAAAGACATGTTTGCCACAAATTGGCAATTTTTTTGGGTAATAATCTGCCTCTCTACGACGTGGGATATTTATTTCGGGGTTTAATTAACACACTGTACTGGTTGGAAGAGCTCTGGGATGATTGAAGCAGTCCAATCAAACCAATAATACAACCTGCTTGGAGTACTGTAACATTTATATTTTTAGTTCATGTGGTGAATTGCCTCAATGGAGGGATTCAGTTCCTCTTCAGGTGTATTGAATGTCGGTATTAATGATCTGCATTCTATGATATTATTCAAATGAGGGTTAGAAATCAGTTTACACACGGAACAGACTAAATTATGGTTAAAATACTTCCTTATTTTAGTGACCTGAGAAGAACAGCTGTCTAGTCGTTCAGATGGGACGAAAAACACATTGGCGTACATGTAAAAGATCCTTTGACAGTTGGAATTCGATATAAGAGTGGCCATAGTACCGCTGTCCTGGCAAAATTTCCCTCATAGCACACTGTATGGCGTGTGCCCATCTTTATTAGCTCAGTTCGGAACAGAACAGTAGGACGTTAAACCCCATTTCATTTCATTTCATTTATTTCAGTGACTGTTGAGATATACACATGTCACGATTTGTGAATTACTTTTAATGTTCTTTTCAGGGAGGGGTGGGTTGGGGTAAATCATTAAAAAGCGGACTCTGAAGGTTTTGAGCATTAAAGTCTTGCCTCTGGCCTAAAATCTTGTCGTATCTATGGGTCCTCTATCAGCTATGTCAGATTATATAACATAAATCCATCACATCATTGAGAGAGACCATGATGTATTTATTAAGAGGTCTTTTAACTTGATTGATTTATTCTATATTCTGGTTTAAAATCTAGTTAAATCGGTAAAAAAAAAATAAAAAGTATGTGAAAATTTGAAAAGAAAAAGGAGTATTTCATGGGTGTGAAATATTTGAATAAGGGTGTGAACCGTGTCATGAAACGTGTCATTGCTGACATAGTGTACATCTTGATGTACATTTGGCATACATGTATTTCTTCCACCCCTCAAGAAAAACTTGAGATTGACATTAAAATTGGCTTAATGTAGAAAGATTCAATTAGATTGTATTTTGTAAAGAAGAACCTATAAGTTTTCATGTTTGATAGGTTACATGTTTTATGTCTATTATGACATGATTTATTATGTGTTGAGGCTTTCAACTTTATACTTGTAAGGGGTTTCTATTGATTTTAACACTCATCATTTTTTTTTTCAAGGGCTTCTACACAGTTAGAGTTAACCTTTTCTATTCAAATCTCTGGTGTGTTGATTTAAAACCATAATTCCTGATAAAATAGACTTCCATTATCCTTAAATCTTTTATTTACATATAATATTATTAGAGATGAGTGTAATAGATATCATATGGAAATAAGCTTATTATGTACCAGTAACGTACACTGTTGACAAGTAACAGTTTTACCCCATTTATTCCAGTAAAAGGATAGATATTACTTTCGGTAGAGCGAATTCAAATTCTTTGTACATTTGCGATACACAGCTTAAATAATCCTATTTTCTGTCTGCTGACAATTACTGTTAGTGCGACATTGTGGAATATTTTAGGCCAGCAGGATTTTCAAATTCAGAGTTGTATTAAGAGAGGGATTTTCGGATTTGGTAGTCGGATCAATATGTGGAAAGCAACCTAATTAGGCAGCATACTACTTGTTTATTTCACTATAACGCAAACATTGAACTGCAATTAGTAGAAAGCTTTGAAGTTTCCTAGACATCGGAAAAAGAAGTAGCAATTTTGGGATGTATATATCTTATACTTATATGTGACTTGAAATATCTCATGATTGTACAGTAAGGTGTTTGTAATTTGTGGAGTGTTCAAATCAGAAGGAACTGTGATCACCACATCTGAGCAGACGACAGATTGGCAGTTGGAAAATGGAGGACAGCGTAAATCTGTTTTTATTTGATAAAAAAGACAGTTCGATTCTTGTTTCTTGAATCTGTGATCTGACATTTCACAGTACCGTTATATAATTATAACAACATTTTTTACTTACGTGATTGTATTTTGTGAAATCTAAACCAGTGAATAGAAATATCAACATGTCTGCTTCTCCAGATGATCTAGATCTGGTTGAACTTCGAAGAAGGTGTAAACCCAGATCATTTCATCGTAGTTTAAGCGAGGTAAAACAAACATTTTTTGTTGGTCCACTTGTTGAATGATTCCCGTCTGTCTTGAGAAGTTTTAACATGTTTCTATAAACATTTTATACATGAATGAGACTATAAATCTCCCGTCAAAAGGCAACACTTAGTAACTCACGTTTTTCTTATTTTGAGAAAACAAAAGAAAACGTAATGAATGAATATTAAACCCCAGCTTATCCATTGATTTGACTATTGAGTTACTAGGTTTTGCTGTGGTATACTAGGCAAATGAAGGATGTTGCTAGCTAGGTTGTGTCATGGGTGTAATTGCTTACAAAATCAAAAGATTGGAATATCTAGTACAACAACAGGAAGCACATACATGTACCCTAGTAACTACAAATTTGGTCCTAACTCAATTTTGATAAAAAAAAGTGAGTTACATGTACCAGGTTTTGATGGGAGAAATGAAGGTACACTGTACATGTAGTGAAATGATGTAAATAATAATAAAGTTATTTATATAGCGCTTATTCCATGCCGAGGCTTGCTCTAAGCGCTTCTAATGTCACTCCAGATAAGCTTGTTGAAACGGGTGTGTTTTTAACGTTTTCCTAAAGTCAAGTAATGTTTTGGCAGTTTTGATGGAACTGTTTGTCATTCCACAGAGTTGGAGCAGCAATGCTAAACATTTGATCACCATAGGTAACTAGGTTTGACGCAGGCAATTTTAGGATTTCCATACTCATTGATTGTGTATGGCATTGGGAATTTTGCCGTTTGATGAGATCAGTAAGGTCTTTAACCCATGGAAAAATGGAACATATTCATTTGACCACTTTTCTTTACCAATCTGGTTTTCTAGTTTTCAGATGCTTAAACATCTGTCAAAGTAGCATGAATATGCACTCAAATATTTTAACTGAATACACAATACATTTACATCATTATTTGAAAGAAGTGATCTTTTAAAAAGATTTCTTTTGTTGTTTTTTTTTCATTTGGTAGAAGTTGCAAACCTATTTCATTCCTTTATACTGAAATCACTGTTGGCAGTTGGAATTTGATATAATAGTAGGCCATACTGGGCAAAATTTCCCTTTAAACATGTAGCACACTGTATGGCGTATGCCCACCTTCAATAGCCCAGTCAGAGCAGAACAGCAGATGTTAAACCCCATTTCATTTCATTTCATTCTGGGGGGTTGGATAGCCGAATGGTTAGCATGTGTGCGCTGTATCACGAGGCCTGTCATTGAGTTAACTGGCGTAGTTTCGAATCCCTGGTTGTACGTGGGTTTTCTCCGGGTCCTCCGGTTTCCTCCCACTGCTAAAGACCCCTACGCGCAAGCGAATTATTGAAATAAAATTAAACCATATGTTAGTCCCGAAATGACCTAGTTTGTGTGTGTGTGTGTGTCTCTCTCTCTCTCTCTCTCTCTCTATTTCATTCTATACTGAAATCAAGAGGTCTTACCAGTTTCAAAAATATACTTTTGGATCCTGACAGGTATTTTCAAAACTAATATATTATATTAGTAATGGTAGTGTGACCAGAAAGTGAAATGTGAAATATCAAGAACTCTGAATGGTGCTTGCCAAGTTATTGATAAAGTGCATCAGAAATAAATGTAGACCTATGTCATTGATCATTGAATTTAAAATGAGATTCGAATGTGGGTAGCAAAACAAATGTTGATCAGAGAAGAAAGGAATTGATGATAAAAAACACTAATTGTTTATGTCTGTTTATATTTTTCAGAGTGCATCTGCTGGCTATGAATCTGCTATTATTGGTGAGGCCCATGGGTTGATCTCAGATATGCTGGCAGATTCTAACTTACCACCACATATTGTCAGTGGTTTACGT
Organism: Patella vulgata; assembly: GCF_932274485.2. Classification (NCBI taxonomy): domain Eukaryota; kingdom Metazoa; phylum Mollusca; class Gastropoda; family Patellidae; genus Patella; species Patella vulgata. The sequence goes on along the minus strand of NC_065880.2, from coordinate 13,505,213 downwards.
GCTGTCAGTAATCTGTTGAAACCACCTGAAAGTCATGCTTCTATTCATAAACCTCGTGTTAGTCCACTTGTATCTTTAACAGAGTCTTCTTCTTATGGCTCCGACTCAGAAGAGAGTCCTTATACAGGAGAACGACCCTCGTCTCTGCCAAAGGTACGTAAATCATATGAATGTAAATGGTAGAAGTCTTGTTGATCTTATCAAGCCCCCGAACATGTTGACGGACAATACCGTATTAGGCTAACATATAGTAATTTTTTCTGGTGTACATAAATGGAACCTGCTATCAAAACTAAATTTACAATTTTTGAGAATTTTTATTTAAGGAAATGTTATTGCTAACTCCAAATAATCGGTAGTAATATTTTCTGGTGTACGCAAATGAAAGTGGCTATCAAAATTAAATTTTCAATTTTTGAGGATTTGTATTTAAGGAAATGATTATTACTAACTCCAAATAATCTGTAGATGCATTATGTCACATATTCCCTTGTTATTAGAAACTATGAGATTTTAATCTTTGATTAATAATGCATTATTTCAGTGTCATATTAATACATAATTGCATAAATGTATTAAAAAGCTTCATTTCGATGTGGGACTATCGATATTTATAATCTTGATCATTTTATGTGTATATTTACAGCGACTGCGACGAAGCTTGCCACCAAGTTTGATCCGTAGGATGTCGACAAGTACTTGGACAACCACCACTTCAGCGACGGGTATGCCAACATTAGAGCCGGAACCATGTCGTATACGCAGTGCTTCCTTTCGACATTCAAGAGAGGGAACTCCAGGTTCAAGTCCTAATGGCAGTCGTAGCAATAGTCCCTCTCCCATTTCCAACACAACAGTTGTTCTAACAATACCTAAATCAAGGTCATTTTCATTAGCTGCCACTCCCAGTTCCCAATCCCACCAAAGACGTTATTCGCGCAAGAGTGTTGGTAACACATCAGACATTGGTTTTAGTCCAGTGAAATTAGATAGTAAAACTGTTCGGCCGATGGCCCCACCTGAATTTGAACAAGGGGAGGATAGAGAAGCTGTCTCTAAACCTCTTACAAAACGATTACATATTACATCAGATTATGAAAGTAGTGATTCACCGAGCAGTAGTGATCATAGTGATAATATTGCCACCTCAGAAGATCTTGTGGGCTCTCCTCCTAGAAAGGTATGTTATTTTAATTATTTTCTCAATTGTGTATCTATATTTCTCCATATCTGTCAAAAATTTTGAAGTAAAGTTTAAAGGGTAAGACTTGTATAAAGTATCATTAATACCGGTAAATTTTCCCACAAGCACTTGATGCCATGCATATTCCTGAAGCAGTGGCCTGAGAAATCCTCTCTGGCCATTGCTGGATTAACTTCTGATACTTGAGCTTTTGGGGGAGTGTGTCCAGTCTTCCCGTTCAATCAAATCTATCCCAAGTACAGCAACATGGCAGTCCTTCGTTTAATCTGGGATCTTCCCTAAAACTTTGGACAGTGATTTAAAATGGCGAAAGTATTTTTTGTCTCCAAGCAGTATTGTTTGCATTGTATCCGTTTTGATAGCATTGTTTGTCATGCAATTAGTTTTTCTGCAATATGCTGCTATGCACTGGTTAATTGAGCATAATAAATTTCGTAAGTCATAGCATAACATTATGTTAACAGCTGGAGCTCTTGTTTAAACCCGAATGATATTGGTACGCAGTTAGGTATTGGTTGTTAATCGGATCATTGACCAGTCATAATTTGGAACAGAAATTTACTTTCATTACAGCAGTGTTTGAGTGGGATTCGGTCTAATCAACTGTGTGTAACCCATTAGAAACATCTGACGTCATTGAGTTGTATGACACCTGATGCGACCTTCCACTACAACTGGTCAGATCTTCATGTAGTTTAGTCCATCGAAAGTATAAAAAAAAAAAAACCGACACAAAATATAGATCTGTATCTTAATCAGATTAAGGTCTAATCAGAAAATTGGTCTATTCTTAGACATACATGTACATTTGTATCAAGCACTACCCAATTTGCCGTCTTCATTAGCCCAGGTTAGGAGCAGAACAGTAGGACGTTAAACCCCATTTCATTTCTACCCAATTTTTTTACAATCCTATTGGATTTTTTTTTACATGAAACTATCACTTTTCCAATTTTCACGGCTAGTATAGGTAGGAAGATTTTATCAGTCAAAAACAAACTATCATTTATCATTATTCAAATAAACATGCTTCAATGTTTTTAAATGTACATGACCAACTTGCGTACCAAACAATTGCAAATTACTTTCCAACATAAATCCATTCATTCATTCACATGCTATATTTGAATATTAATTAAATTGTCGAACAGCCAGGATGTAATTGCACTAATTACAGATACTTTAATGCAGTGAAAAAAATGTGCCAGGTGTAAGTGAATGCACAATTCCGACATTGTGTAATTATACTATAGTTCTTACGCCCGTCTTCATTAGCCCAGTCGGAACAGAACAGTTTGACATTAAACCCCATTTCATTTCATATACTTTAAGAAACCCAGATCTTGGATCAGGTTAATACATTTATTTCTTAGTTTTAAATCAGACGTATAAGCATTAAGCACTGCAAAAATTTATTATTTTCACATGTATTATTACATCATATTTTGCTGGAATATTATTTCAGGAAACAGTGGTACATGTCAATGATAAAGATGACGGCGATCAGGGTATAGAAGATAAAGATGAGACAGATGGCAGCATCTCCGATAATAAACTTTTATTTGATATCTCAGATGTCGAGGAACATCCCCTTCTTCAAATAAGTAAATTAAATGAATGGGATTACCCAATATTTCAATTATCGGACAATTTGAAAGATTTTATTTTAAGTAAGGTGAGTACACAATGGTGAATGGATTGGTTGACTTCACATTCAGCCTACACAACAAAATGCAAATTATTTTCAAAACTTTATGTTAAACACGAACATGTCGTTAATATGACACAGATCTCACCATTGTTATATGAATATGATGTTAAAGTTGTATAATTTGATGATGGGGATTTATTCATATACCAAGTCACTGGGTGTTTTTGTATATTAATTAACATGTCAAATTACCTACATGTCCAAATTATATCCTGTTATTTTCTATTATTATCCACTTACATATTTACATACATCAAAAATATTATATGTAGATAGTAGGGTGAAGGTCAATGTATATTTATATAAAAAATTATGTTTTTATTGGTATTTATTTTAATTTATATTGAATAATGATATCCTTGTTATCTTGTTTATAAATAATGCCAATCTTTCAATTTCAGGTTGCATATAAATTATTTACAGAAGTTGGATTGTTTGAAACATTCCGAATACCCATAGCAGAATTTATAAATTATTTCCATGCATTAGAATTGGGATATCGAGATAAACCATGTAAGTATAACAGTTCATTCAATCAAAATGCCAAAAATACCATGCCACATTTTGGAGAGAAAAAAACAGACAGTTATCTCTAAAAGTGCAGAACATTTATATTTATCAGAAATGATCAAACAATATTTAAAATACATTAGATATGTGTCGGGGAATATATAAATGTTAATTGTTATTCAAAACGGTTTATTTTATTGTTGTGATTTTAAAAATTTCCATTAATTGCAAATTTGTTAAAGATACATTCCTGCATACAAACTGGGTGATTTGATGATATATTTGGACTAAAAACATATTCAAACTAATCAATTTATCATTATTTTGCTTCAAATTCTTCTCAAAACATTGTAATTGCCAAGGAATACCCTGCTATAAAAATTGATCAAAAGAGGTCATGTTTGTTTCACGTGACTTACTCTCTCGGTACCCATAGCAACGGGGGCGAAGTCGGAGGAGAATTCATTGTATACACACGACGATGTTGTCTTTAATCGCTGACTATTTATTTACAAATATCAAATCCTAATTAAGTTCTCAGATTATCCACTGCCCGCGTTTTTTTCCGTGATTTTGATCTCAAAAAGTGTTGTATGTCTAACTTAGGGGTGATGATTTTCCGTGATCGCGGAAAAAACGCGGAAATCGCGGAATTGTCCACTCAAAACGGAATTTGAAATCTCACACGGAAAAAGACGGAAAAGCCGATATTTGCTGATACTAAACACAAACTCAAAATAATTTTGCAGTTATCCAAGTATTTCATCTTTTTATTCATAAAAATCGGAAATATTGAATGATATCGCGTGGTTTTGTTACTGTCTATTTTAGTATTTCGCTACTTTCATTTCATCATTTAGGAATCATAATTTTAATCGAAACGAAAACCCGTCTTTCATGTATCCCATTATAAAATTACTCTGTAGTTTAACTTGAATTAAACATTGTAATGTATATATATGTCTTAAAAAAAACTTCTGTCACTTCATAAAAGTAAAAATCGTTTCATTTACTTCTTATTTTACTGCCGGGCTCGTGACTCGTGTTTAACCACGTGACATCAGAAATATACCGTAGCCTTGTGAATCCAGCCCTTATTCTCGAAGAAACGGTAGTAACTACGAAGATGTCTGGATAAATCGCGACTACACCTAGCAGCTGAGAAAAATGGCTTCGTCTGCTAAAAAGATGAAACGAGCTCACAAGATGTAATTTTCTGTTATTTAATTCGGGAAACTGGTTTAAAGAATAACTAGTCATTGAACATTACAAGTCATTCACAATTCAACATTTGTTATCATTGGTTTAAAATGGTCCGTTTTGTAATAAAAGGCATTTTAAGATGTATTATTAATTTATTCATAAAATAACATTTTATCTCGAAAAAACGGAATATGGTCAGCTCTGAAACGGAAAATAACGGAATTAAAAATACTTAAAACGGAATATGCCATTTTCTGAAACGGAAAATCATCACCCCTACTAACTCTTCATAAAGTTTATCAATATGCACACCAAGCGCTCAATCTTCACATGCAACCTTCGACGTTACGCGTGCAGACATTCCTAATCGTCGGGCTGTCAATTGTCCTGTGTACGCTCCATGAGTGTTTTTCAGGGAATCCAGTATTTTTCTAGTAAGATTGGATATCTCTACTTTCCATATGTACCAAAATTGCCATACTTTTACTGGAAATAACAACCCGATAAATACTTTTCTGGGAACCTATCTTTAATATAGCATTCCATAGTCTCTAAATCTAGATTTACAAAAATGTGGATCTGTCCTGCAAATCAGCTTTCGTTTACCAATATATTAAAGTATAACATATACCATATTCAAGAATAATTAGAGATGAATGTAAGGCCTTGTTAGTTTAAATAAAATTGTTTCGGCTTTATGCTTTTATTTTCTGTGAGCAAGGGGGGTTGGATGGTTGAATGGTTAACTGTATCATAAGGTCTGCTGTCATTGGGTCAAATAACGGGGTTTCGATTCCCAGGTTGTATGTGACAAGGAGTAGTGTCGCCTGTCCAACCTCGTGGGTTTTGTCAGGATCCTCCAGTTTCCTCCCACTGCTTAAGACACCTGCGCGCAAGAGAATTATTGAAATAAAATTGGACCATGTGTTGGTCCCGAAATGGCCTAGTTTGTGTCAAGTGGACGTTAAACCCCATTTCTTTCTCTCTCTTTCTGTGAGCAACAGTAATTGTTAAATTTGCCAAGTATTGAGTATTAGTCAGGAACTTTTACAGTAGGAAATTTTATTCCATTTGAAAATATAAAGACATTTAACTCTTAGGAAAATTTGTTATTTCTCCACCACAGAGAGAGATTGAATAGGTGAATCAATATTTGGTGCTGTACTGTAGTCATTGGATTTAATTTCTAGCGGTGTATGTCAATCATGTAGCTCTATGGGAACCTTTTTTGTACCTGTGTTAGAAAAAGCCAGTTATCCCCCTTTAGTCTTCACATTGCAGTTTTAGTTTCGTGGTCTACATTCCGTGATGTGTAGAGTGAAGAAAAAGATGAAGAAAATATGAGGTCGTTTTGTGCAGGAATTTGATAAAGTTATCTTTACGAAATTGTCATGATTTATTACAAAAGACAGCTAGGTTATTATCTAGCAAAAGAAAGCACTTTGGTAGCTAGGATTAACGTGGTTTGAATGACAGATACATGTAGAAAGACTTTATGGATTAGTATTTTTTGTACTGGTTGGCATGTGTAAAATCGAGTAACAGTTTACATTCTTATTATTGAGAGTACAATATGACTACACACCAATAATAAGTCTGTTAGTATTAAATGGAATACAGGGTTTGGATGGCCGAATGGTTAATGTGTGCGCTGTATCATACGGTCTGTCATTGGTGTGGTTTCGATTCTTCGCTTGTACGTGACAAGGAGTAGGCCACCTGTCCATCCTTGTGAGTTTTCTCCGGGTCCTCCAGTTTCCGTCCACTGTTGAAGACACTTACGCCCATGCAAATTAGTGAAATAAAATTGAACCATATGTTAGTCCCAAAATGACCTAGTTTGTGTTGAGTAGACGTTAAACCCCATTTCTCTCTCTCTATTAAATGGAATGGAAGTGAAGCAATGCTTGCTACATGTATTTCTTGAAGTTGACAACTACTGCTAGTGACCCTATCCTGTCAAGTTTGTTTTAAAATGTTTTAAGAACCTTGCACCATACATAATAATTAAAGTAGTTCTCACCTATGTATTTAATGTACTGTATTTGTTTTTTTAGATCATAATAGAATACATGCTACAGATGTAATACATGGTGTGTATTTCTTGACAACTCAGCCTATTCCAGGTTTCATGCAATCCAATTCAACAGAAGGAATGTCTCGACATGGTTCATCTAGTGAATCAGGTAATATTGTATTTATATGTTCATCACGATTTTCAGACATGGTTTCGCCTTGTCAGTGGTTCAGGACGGAGGGCCTAAAAAGGACAGCTGTCTAGTCGTTAGGATGGGATGAAAAAGCGAGGTTCCGTGTACACATTGACTTGCATGTAAAAGACCCCTTGGCAGTTGGAATTTAATAAAAGAGTAGGCCATAGTGCTGCTGCCCTGGCAAAATTTCCCTCATAGGACATTGTATGGCGTCTGTCTTCATTAGCCCAGTCGTAGCAGAACAGTAGGGCGCTAAATCCCATTTTATTTCATTTAATTTCTTGTATTTATATGTATCTCAAATCGTATTAAAATAAATTTTTGTAAGTTCTTACCAATCCTTTGGATGTTGATTATTTGTTTAAATATCATCATCATTGCAATTTTAATAAATAATGTTGATGACCCCTTTTTATACGCCCACATTGAAATGTGGACGTATATTGCCGTCGCCCCCGTCCGTCCGTCGTCCACAATTTCTTGTGAACGCTCTAACGCCAAAAGTTATCATCCAATTGTTTTAAAATTGATAGATGTTGTTTACATTAGTGAGATGAAGAAGCCTATTTAATTTCAATAATTTCCGTTTATTACGTCTAGAGTTAGGGCCCTTGTTTCACTTTGTTGAACCTTGTGAACGCTCTAATGCCAAAAGTTAACATACGATCTTTGTGAAATTTATATACAATATTTAAGTTAGTGAAACGAAGAAGCCTATTGAATTTCAACAATTTCTGTTTATTACGTCTAGAGTTATGGCCCTTGTTTCACTTTATTGAACCTTGTGAACGCTCTACTCCAAAAGTTATCATCCGATCTTTCTGAAATTTACATGCATTATTTAAATTAGTGAAACGAAGAAGCCTATTGAATTTCAGCAATTTCCGTTTATTACGTCTAGAGTTGTGGCCCTTGTTTCACTTTATTGAACCTTGTGAACGCTCTAACGCCAAAAGTTATCATCCGATCTTTCTGAAATTGATATGCATTATTTAGATTACTGAAACGAAGAAGCCTATTGAATTTCGGCAATTTCCGTTTATTACGTCTAGAGTTATGGCCCTTGTTTCACTTTATTGATCCTTGTGAAGAACGCTCTCACCTCAAAAGTTATCATCCGATCTTTCTGAAATTTACATGCATTATTTAAATTAGTGAAACGAAGAAACCTATTGAATTTCAGCAATTTCTGTTTATTACATCTAGAGTTATGGCCCTTGTTTCACTTTATTGAACCTTGTGAACGCTCCAACGACAAAAGTTATCATTTGCTCTTTGTGAAATTTATATGCATTATTTAGATTAGTGAAAAGGAAAAGCCTATTGAATTTCAGCAATTTCCGGTTAATCCGTCTAGAGTTATTGCCCTTGTTTCACTTTGTTAAACCTTGTTAATGCTCGATTGATGATAGTCATCATCCGATATGTATGAAATTTATATGCATCATTTAAATTTGTGAAACAGGTCTATTGAATTTCAGCAATTTCCAACAATAATTTCTAGAGTTATGGCGATTGTGAAGGTTTGAATGACAAAAGTGATCATGTGATCTGTATGAAATTTATATGCATTATTTAAATTAGTAAAACGAAAAAGCCTGTCAAATTTCAACAATTTCTGTAGATTACTTCCAGAGTTGAGACCCTTGTTACAGTTTGTAGAACCTTGTAAACCCTCAAATGACCAAATTTATAATCTGATCTGTATGGAACTGTCTTGTAAAGGCCCCCAATTACCTACAGAGGAATAAATATGCGACAACTCTTGATGACTGCTCGGACGATTTAGCTGCTGTGGGCGTATGTTTTGTTGCCTGGCAACCTATCTTTAACCTGTAAGTTATATATTCTTGTATGTTACTTCAGAAAATGAAACACACGAACGTTCTACTTTTGCCCATCGACCAAGTTTTGCAGCTGATGATAGTTATGGTATTATGGGTGGTAATTTTCCTGCTCTTGAATTAATGGCACTGTATACAGCAGCAGCCATGCACGATTATGATCATCCAGGTCGTACTAATGCCTTCCTGGTAGCTACTCATGCCACACAGGTAAGTTTCATGGTTTAAACAATATACAGTGAAGAATTTTGATGGTGTGGCAGCAACTGATAGGTTGAAAAAATATATCCACTTTTGTGCACAATTATCATCTAACATTTAATCTTTGAATGGTACAACACAATTTTATGGATAATCATATATCATTTTAAAATTGTGACACTTTTTTTAATATCATATATTTTTGTACAGATCAGTGAATATATATTATACATTGTCAATCACATCAACATTCATATAAACTTGAACTAACTTTGTGCAGCAAAGAGAGGTATAGACTTAAAGGGTACTCGATTGAACATTCTGGAATTGAATTCTCTCAATCCCAAAAATAGTGACAATCGAGTGAAAAGGAGTATTTTGGGTTACAACGCATGCGTCGACTGAATAAGTAAATATCTCAACCAACTAGGCAATCGAATCGTGTTCGTTGTGTTTAATTACGTCACGATTCTACTCATACCACTTACAATTCCGTCAATTTGGGATGTTCTGGACTGACAATCGAGCATCCCCTTAAACATTACAAGTGCAATTTTCATTTCCGGCAGTAGCCTCCCTTTACCATCACAGGTTTAAATGTCTTTTCATCTTTGTGATGTCACATGATAACATACCAAAAGACAGATCAACAGCTGGTAAATTGGAAATACATTGTTTTTTTAATGTTCCACATTTATTGCTTAATATTCCCCAAATTATGTATACTAATTTGCTTGAAATCAATTATATTTTGAAGGAATGTGAACAATACTTGAAAACAATTGTTCACTAGTTATTGTGAAAGATAACTATACAAAGACAAGTTTCATGTTAATGTACCATAAATGAGGCATTATGTAAATAACAACTATTTTCTAAATGGGTGAGGGGGGGGGGAATGGCCAAATGGTTAGCACGTATGCGCTGTATCATAAGGCCCTGTCATTGAGTCAACTTTCGTGGTTTCGAATCCCCGGTTGTACGTGACAAGGAGTCGCCTGACCAACCTCGTGGGTTTTCTCCAGGTCCTCCGGTTTCCCCCCACTGCTAAAGACCCCTACGAATTATTGAAATAAAATTAAACCATATGTTAGTCCCGAAATGGCCTAGTTTGTGTCAAGTGGACGTTTCCCATTTATCTCTCCCTCTCTCTAAACTGTTTATTATTTACATATTTACTTGTCTTTATTTTCAGGCTATATTATACAATGATCGATCAGTCCTAGAAAATCATCATGCAGCAGCTGCTTGGAGAGTTTTACTTACAAATCCTAAAAATAATTTCTTACGTGGTTTAGATAATGTAGAATTTAAACGCTTTAGATTTCTTGTAATAGAGGCCATTATAGCAACAGATTTAAAAAGACATTTTGAAATTCTGGCAGAATTCAATGCTAAGGTAAATATTAAGTTATTCTGTAAAATGTCATTGTAGTTTGAACATTTTTAACATGAAAAGTTTTCTGATTTTAGTTCTCTGACTTGAATGAAACCGAGAATTAGACTTATTAGGGAAAAAAGTGAATGTGACGGTTCAGGTACCCAAAAAGGAAAAGACCTATTGGAATTCTTAGTTAACAATCAATGAGTTAATGCCCCTGACAGTGACAATTTTCAAAATTTCATTTTAATACATGTACTTGATGAAATCAGGTTAGATAAATGGAAGAAGTCTGTCCAAATCGAGGATCATGCAAGGTTAAAGGTCACTGAAATAGCTTCATAAATTTTTTAAATAATGCAAGTAATAACTAATGGTGAGATTTACCTGCTGCAGGTAATATTGACATTCGGGTTCGTGTTATACTTATGGAAAGGATATGTTGATATAATTACTTGCATTATTTAAATAAATTTTATTTGGTTGTTTTTAAAATGTGATATGATTTTGTATGTAGGTAAATTGTGAAGAAGCCCCAGGTATCGACTGGACTCAGGAAACCGATAGAATGTTAGTCATGCAGATGGTAATAAAAATAGCGGATATAAATGGACCGGGAAAGGCCAGAGATCTTCATTTTGAATGGACTCGGCGGATAGCTGAAGAATTCTATGAACAGGTACAAGTTTTAGAAACTGTGAATTCTGTATTGTTGAGATTGCTAATTCAAAAGTATACAAAGTTTATTCAATAATTTATAGTGTGAGATATGTTTATTTATGTCTTAACCGCATAAATAACAACTACTGAATGATAAACATGACTAAATTCTTAGGAATAAAGTACAAAAGTGACAGAAAATGTTCAATTTTGTGTCCATATTTAATCCATTGGAAAAATAAATTCAATGAACTGAAAAATTTGGTTCCGTTTCCATACATGAACATAGTCAGAAAATTTCAAATGTCAACCTCATATCCATGCTCACCTGTATGATTACATTAAGTCCATGAACCAGCAGAAAGGTATGTCATTCGGGACCTTCAATTTCAAATTGTTAAAAAAAAATCAATTTTTCTTTAGGGTGATGAAGAAGCAGAAAGGGGAATGCCAATTTCACCATACATGGATAGAAAATGTCCCCAATTAGCCAAATTACAGGAAACATTTATAAATCATTTAGTAGCTCCATTATGTAATGCCATGGTAACAGGTGGTCTGTTACCAGGTACCTGGGTAGAAGAAGAGAGTGATGGTGAAAGTAAGTTATCATAATATCTTTCCTTAATTCTACATACATTTTAAAAATCATGTATTATTTTACTATACCAAAAAACAGCTAATTGACTGTCAGATTTAAAAATTGTTGTGTATAAACACATTGGTATGTTACCAAGTCTTTGAACAGTTATAAAAAACGTTCTTTGAGTATTTAAAATATAAAACTTTGAATGATCTAAGGATCAATGTTGATAATCTTGTCATTAAAGAAGATTATGATAACAAACAATAAAACCACATGAACAATTATGTACTCCGACAATGAATGAATATTGTGATGTGACAAAATAGTGCTTGTTTGTAAGAAAATTTGAAAACTTTTTTCCTAGCAAAAACTCTTACTTTTTGACCGTTATTTTTTTTCCTGTCACTTTTTTTCCGATCACCTTCCAAAACAGCTGCTGGGGCACTTTTCATAAAACAGATACACTGTGTTGACTTCAATTTAAACATTGTTTGTATTATCTTTTAAACATTGTCTGTATTATCTTTTAAACATTTTCTGTATTATCTTTTATTATAGTATCTGGTTTTTCGGATACAGAAAGAGGAGATCTAGATAATAAAGATACAGAAGATGAATGTGATTCAGAATCAGGTAATTAAAAAAAACTTCTAGTATTTTATAATGTCACAGAGAATTCTAAGTATGTCTGTTCAGTCCTTAGAGAGCATAGGGATCAGAGAGGATGAATCCTGTTGATTTTCAGTACTCTAGGACTTTCTGCTACAGAGATTTATTATGTGTCCGGAAAAATTTGTGAACATGATAGATGAAGATAAATGAAGATAGTAGCAATTGGGAATGAGTTCATGTTCCAAAATATGTCATGGCACCTTCTTCTCAATAGCGTTGCCAACAAGAACAAGTAGATGGGTAGCACTTGGGGACCAGTTCCTGTTCCAAAAATTGTTATGGCACCTTGTCAAGTTAAGATGATAATAAAGGAATGTGTGTTGTTTTTAAAATTTCTATATTATTATGGTTGTTTATATTGTTTCAGGGACAGTGGTTGTGAAAACTCCTAAAGTAACAAGAAAAGTCAACTGTTTATTGACTAAAAACATGAAAGATAATTATGAATTATGGATTCAACGAATAAAAGATGAAGAGCAGCATAAATCTAGTGAAAATGAATCTGCTCAGTCAATATTAAAGGTAGGCCTACGCATGTCATGTTTTATTTATAATATATATTACTATCAACAAATAAATTCAGGTTTAATAACATTCATTTCATTTCAGCATGTCAATATTTACATAAAGTGATTCAGTCATTTATATACAAAAAAAGGAATATTCTTTATTAATTAGGCCCGCTTTCAATTTCCGCATTTCCGCCGGCGATAAAGTCTGTCTAATGCAGATGTAATGGGACAGTTTCTCTAAGTAAACATGATGAGATGGGCGACTTATTTGTAGCTTTTGTTCTTGCGTGAAATGTAAACCAGGAAGTTATTGTTCTGGCGATGGCTACAAACTGTATTTTAAACCACAGGTTTATTTGTCGCATCGTACAAACATGGGTTCACTTCCGCTATGTCAATCAATCGCTCTTGTTGCTGCTAATTCAGTTTATAAATGGGAAGAATTTTAAGATATGGTGTTATTATAAAAAGGCAGTGACTGAATGTAAACAATGTCGGGATCCATGCTGTAAAAAGAAATGCTTATTTATGACGTCATTTATGTTGGATTCCCCAATCTTTAAGAGACTTTTCTGTAAAAAAAATCGCACGCGGAAATGCGTACACTACATGTAAAGCGGGCCTTTGACCACACATTATCAAAATACATCAAACTAGTGAACTTCTTGGACTTTTTGAGTACTATCCTTTGACCATTCCATATATTATTGACAAAAAAAAAATATAGAAAACCAAATGCCTTTCACATAATTTCTGGGTCACTTTGAAATTAAATTTAGTATGTTATATAATATTGTATTAACTCTTGCTATGTTAAAATGTGTTCTTTTATAACAGAATGCCTTATATTTATGTAATTCTATATGACTATAGGCTACATACATGTATTCTGGATATATTTAAAGCAGTTAGAATTTTTAATTGTTGTTTGAATTGTTAGAAAATAAAATCCATAACACTTTGATTATTTTGAGAACTAATCCAAAGCAATATTTGCAGCTTATGGAGCGAGGATTTCACACCAAACGGGTAATGATACTTCCAAGTGTCTTCTCTTTTTCAGTTTTCTTTTCTTAGTGCCATACTTTTTACTTTCATCTGTAGGCTTTAGATGCACTGTCTACACGTATAGTCATATTGTTCTTTTTTTAAAGTCATCCTAGTACATCTGTCGCTCTCTCTCACTCTTTTTATTTTTTTACAAGAAAGCAGGTATCGGCCGTCAGAAATAAAGGCTGGAGAATTTTATGCTTTATGCTGAGCACTTTCTGCTTTTTATATGCTCACTAGACAGCTATTTGGTTATTGCTCTTTTTTTTGCAGGTTATACATTTTAATAGGCCTATAACAGGGTACTAGTCTCCATCTTTTAGTTTTCTTCTTATCACATGATTTCCAGTCTTACAAAACCGAATCATTGACATCGGTAGGCTGATATCCCTCTTCCAATCACACGTCACATTTTACTGAAGTCAACATTGATTTAGCAGCATTTGGAATTGTGCATTGCGCCATTAAACTCGATACATTTGTATGGTAGCTTAATTTACCTCCTATACAGGAGACTTGTCCAAGGGAGATAAGAACTTGTTTATAATGCCTATTGACCCACTCGTCTTTCAATACATTTATTTATCGCCATGTTTTGAAATTGCACATATATTTCATAAATGTTTTAATAATACATGTATATTTTTTCTCTCTACATAATATAGGCCTATATATGTATTGTTATTTTTTTGTAATTTTTTTTCTACACAGCTTGATAATGAACTTGAAGATAATGTGTTCATAGGATTGTAAGCTGATTACAATTTTTGTTTACTATGTAAGATTTAATCAACAAGTGTATGACCTGCCTCAGCTTTTTGTCTTGCTTAAAATAGAGCTTTCTTGAAAACAAAAACAAACAAAACAATGAGATACTTATATTTAAAATAGATCTTAGATTCCAGAACAATCTGATTAAAATACAGATCTATATTTCGTTTCGTTTTTTATACATACAATCATTCGATGACCTACACTACATGAAAATCTGACCAGTTGTTTTGTGAGGTCGCATCAGAGGTCATACAAGCGGCTTTTGACCCTATGACACTAGATATTTGATTAACCAATCAGCATTCCGTGCAACTCATGCCATACAGAAAACGTCAATGATAACAACTCTTCCAGATCCTAGTGTAGGAAAGACAAGTAAAACGAAATTTTAAACTATAAAAAACGAAACGAAATAGTATCTGTGTTTTAACCAGATTGATTCCAGCATTAACAATGTTTGTTAACTGCCTGTTTATGATTATGCATTATAAGGTGATAATATGTCAACTGTATGCTCTAATGTCCGATCAATTTAATACAATTTCTCTTTAATTAAACTGAATTATACAGGCTCTTTTAACTATTTGTAATGACTTCAATCATTGATGTCAATTTTCAAGTCTCTAATTTCAATGTCTCTAAAAGTAACCAACAATTTATGTGTAATTTAATGTACCATAATATTTAAAATAACTGTACGTGTATGCTAAAAAATGTTGCAATGAGACCCATAGCCAGTTTAAAACAGCAGTTGCCCCCCTTTAGATATCAATTTAATACCGTAAAAAAACAGCTTTTATTTAAAATTTATTCAGTAGACAATCTAATAATAGTTCTGTACCCTGCTTTTCGAGTTTGTATGTTTGTCTGTCCAATTGTCCGTCACACTTTTTGGACACAGTAATTCTGCTTCTAACTGTTCAGAGAGGTAGAAATGGAGTATTACGTCCACTCAACACAAACTAGGTCATTTCGGGACTAACACATGGTTCAATTTCATTTCAGTAATTCGCTTGCGCGTAGGGGTCTTTAGCAGTGGGAGGAAACCACAAGGTTGGACAGTCAACCATACTCCTTGACACGTACAACCGGGTAATCAAAACCACACCAGTTGACTCAATGACACCTTATGATACAGCGTGCACGGGCTAACCATTCGGCCATGCAACACGCTGAGAATGTTCAAACATCAAGCTAATATGTGTATGTGTTTATTAGGTGAATGCCTTTAATGAGTGTGATGATGAGATTTAGAAGCAGAGATAAAAAAATTTGATTGATTGATACCTTGGGACACAATAACTTTGGAATGCAATAACTCTTTTTCTACAACATAGTTTTGAAACTTCAAGTTTGCTCGAATCATTTAAAGGCAATTTGAAAACCTACCTGTTTAACGTTGAATATCTTGTGATCAAGTAACTAGTGTTTAAAGTGTACAGACATGGATGGCGCCTTGAAAATGAATTTGTGGATGGAACCACCGTGATATAAATATACAATAATATTATTATTATTATTCTAATTGAGGTAGAATGTTCAAGCTAGGTATAGATGTTTATTAGGTGATAGTCTTGATGATTAGCATTTTCTACTAAGACTAAACAGAGATAAGTAATGAGATTGGTCAATGCTTTGGACCAACTTTGATTCTGATAGAGTGAGAGTGATGAAACTTGGTGTATAGTTTCAATACACTACATCAAAACCATCACTAAGTTCAATTATTAGCATTTTCTGCTTTAAAAGACTCCGTTTGATTGTTCAATGACTAATGTAGTAATGTAGAATAATATTCCAATGATGTACATGTATATGCATGATCTCAGAAAATGGTCCACAAATTGGCTTTAAAGAGGCCATGGTGGATGGAGGTGTGTTGTCTTCCCAAAGGACATGTTCATGGCTTCTTTAAAAATGCCACTGTAATGTACAACATCAAATGTTTTTCTAGCCTAAGTTTTTATTTTTAACAAAATATTTTCAATGTTAGCTAATAACATAAAGTTAATATACCCTGTCACAAGGTCTGTTATCTCTTGTGACTTCCCTAAAGGTCTCTCAGATAAGGATCTGATAGAGACATTTAGTAACTGGATAGAGCAATAAACTTGAACACATACTTATGGAAGAACAATTACTGATTTATTTAGGCGACGTTTCGAAGAGTATTGAGAGAATACTCTTTGAAGCGTCACCTATACTCTTCCAAATGTCGGCTAAATAAATCAGTAATTGTTCTTCCATAAGTATGTGTTATAGTTTTTGTCTCTCAGATATTGAAATATATCTGCGTACGTCAGAGGCATGGTGAGCCATGATTTTACATGAGGAACAAAATCCCGTCCGCCCCCCCCCCCCCAAAAAAAAACAATATTTATATGTGTGTGTGGGGAAAGTGGAGGCTCCCTCCCTGTGCCGCCGAGTGGTGATGGGCTGTGTGGAACATGCTAGTGTCGATTTGTATCATATCTGACCCATGGTATATGTTTGACACTGATTGAGCATTATGATTATGATAATGATGTTGAAAAGCACATTGAAACCGCTTGATTTTTACCATTTGCAATGGGGCGCAAAAACTCAAGAGGGGTGCAAAAACTCAAAACCATGACACAAAGCGTGTCATTGTGTCCCTCTCACTTAGCCGCTGACATAAGTACTGGAAGCCTATTGAGTTTTATCTATTTCTGATACTGGTAATTGTTTATAGACCCTGATAAAAGCAGACCCTATTTACAATCTGATCAGTTTCAATTAAACATGCATTATTTACATTAGTAAATTAGAGATGCTGGGTATTACAATTGTGCACATTGGTCTGCTATCTTAACAAGCCTGGGTAATAGGCTAATCTATGGTAATTTTATATAATCAAGATGATCAAGACTTATCACCATGCCAACAGTATCAGGAAGAGATCATTTATATTCCAAAGACAATGAGCTAGGAATACTATAATAGTAACCTATTATTATGGGATTGAGGATAAGTCAAAATATAGAATGTGTCAACTGATAATGGGTGTCCTCGCTGAAGGAATTCTCACCAAGCGTCGCTAGTAAAAACTTGGTTCCATGGGATCTTATTGATGTTAAGAGATCCGCGTTTTTCAACGTATCGTATTTAAATTCCATTTAAAACTAACCTAATGAATGTAGAGGAATACAATGCTCTAAGGTAAACAATGAGGTTATGTGGGACAGCCGTCTCTATGGTGTCTCCAATAAATTATGCCTGCTTATCTCTAGCGAGGACGCCCATTGGTGTTTGAATTCCAAGGGTTTCTTAGAATATGCAGAGATGAATGGCATAGATGGCTCTGTTTGAAATGAGGTTTACAATATTTGAAAAAAAAAATTATATTTAAGATTTATTTTACAAAAACGTGACCATGGCACTTTACCTTCCCTGCGAAAAATGTTCATACAGACAACAAATTAATGTTAATGTGATATACCATGGTTTAATTTTTACCACCTTTGATTAGTAAGAGAGTCCTGGTTTGTGGTCAAATAAACTTGTTTTCCCTAACTTGTATGTAAAACAACAGTGAAATAACTTAGATTACTCTCAGTTTTTAAAATAATCCATTTTTGCAGCATTTTACAGATATTAAAAAGAAAATTGGATATAAGCATCATTCACACAAAATGTAGTAAGCAAATTTATTAAAATCCCAAAATATATATTTATTCAAATTTCATTTAAACTGACTAGAAATCTTGAGTATTGTAAAATTATATCCATAAAAATAAAAAAAAAACTTTCATACACATACATTAACAGGTAATTAACCGGCAATGTATATTATTGAATTTGCATAAAATATCCTTTTCACATTTGGCATTATTTGGAAGCCGTATTAATGGATATTTTCTCTAAAAATAATTACAACCTTCAATTTCTGAAATCGACTCATATTTTGGTAAAATTTTGTCTTGTATCTCATTATTTTAGAAGAAATAAACCCAATTAATTGATAATTATATTAGAAATAAATAAAGAAGTGTGTGTATGTAGGACTTATTAGAATAGATTGGTGTGTTATTATAGCTTAAACAGGTGAACTTTGTAGTTGAGTTAGTTCAACATATAGATGGGTTATATAGGTACAGTTTATAGATATGTTCACTTTTCAGTTTGGCATGTTTTAGACTTTTCTCTAAATGTCTTCCATAAGATCAAACATACATTTCGTACAGCTCAATTATCAAAGGCGAGAATGAAACTTGATGCTGATTTCAGAATATAATGTCAGTGCATATATATATGGGCAGCTTCCGTAATTTTATAAACATATTGTTGCTTTGGTTTGTAATAATCTTTGCATATATATAGTTACACCCTTCAAGTTAACACATGTCTGTTCTTATTGAACTCTGTAGGCTACTTAAACATACATTATGCAAGCGCTAAATCTGCCTATTGCAGGTCTTTCTTTAGGCCTGAAATGTTATCTAAATTATTAATTAGATATTAATTAACTCATCCAGACCATAATCAACTCCCGATGTCAGGTTTCGATTTCCTGTTCGACTTCCATTCAAGATTTAATCATAAAATGGATAATCAAGACTATGTTTTTTATTGTACCGACTTTAGTATTGATGATCGAGGCTAGGCCAAAAATTCAATCGCTAAAATGTTGGTTCAGAGTGGATCAATTTGATTGAAATTTTCAGCAAATTCCCTTTACATTATCTAGTTTTTAACTATTATAATGAGAACTGCCATCTCTTTATCTAATTACACATAATGCATCTTTAAATTAAAATGATAGTCTCGTATGAAAGGAAGTCATTAAGGCTATAGTATCACTATCATGTCATTTCTATTAGGCCATATTCTGTTATGTTCAATTCAATCCTTATCTTTCAAATAGAAAAGGGGAAAATATGAGCTCCTAAATTATTGATTTTTCGAGATATTACCATCTTGTTAAAAGTTAACAAACAAGCAGCTAGATTACACAATTACCTGGTACTTAACAAATTATCTCCCTTCCCATTATTTTAACAGAAGCATAGATAAATGTTATTCTTATGATTCATTATGAATTTAAATCAACTTCCTTTAATTTAACAATTAGTCGTATTCATAATGGTATCATAGGAAAGTCTATCTTTCGATATCCACTTAAATACGTAAAAACAAGAAAATAACACTATGGTGAAATTAGTATGTTGATAACATCTGTCAGAAAAAATCCTGTTCACAGCAAGAAAATAATAAACTGATTAAGAAGATAGCAACCAATATTTTTGTTTCATCATAGAAATAGGCAAGAGATATTGAAGTGATAATTCCATTGTTAAAATTGCAGAAAAGCAATTACACCCACTTACCCACCCCACCTTTAGAAATATAACTCTACAATTTTCATTTGATTCAATCCAATTTGGTTTGCTTTAATTTCATGAGGTATAGATTTATTGTCAAGTAAGCAGGTATTTATTGTAGAAAACTTGGTTTCCAAAGTATGGAAAATTTCTTCAGACATATGGCAATTGTTAAGAGAGTTATTTCCCTTGAGGGCATTTCTGGAAGTTTGTATTGGGTTTCAGTTACTAATAATAAAAACACATATGGTACATGAAATGAAAAGGTCTTGTTTGTTATGACCTGTATTGATATACATGTGTACACTTAATCAATAGTCTGTCTTATATATTTATTATTTTATTGACAATAATATAAGTATCGCAGAGTGCAAGTCCAAAATTGATCGTCTATTTCTGTTTTAGGTTATAATAATATTTGAACTACCATACAAAATGAAAATTATGATTAAAAGAAGAAAAAATGCAATTGATCCGAGTTAGAAATAAATAAGATGAAATATTCCTTGAATTACTTTTTTTTTTATACATTGCATGCATTTTTTTTATGAACAGAATTGCATGCCGTTAAACAGTAGCTAGATACTGAATAGCATTTGGTGAGAAAAAATTTTCTTTTTTTGCCTGCTCATCATTTGTCTTTGTTCTTTGGAATTGAGAAAGATTGTAAAATGGTGAGGGAAGTTGTATTTTTTATTTTAAACTAAGCTTCTTAAACACTGTCCATAGAGGGAGTTGATTTCTTCCATCAGGGCCATGTCTAAGTATGTTTAACTACTGATAAATGTGCAGTATCGAATATCTCATTCTCTTGTGTACATGGTCTGTGGTTCGACCATATTCTTGTTGCTATAGTTTGCAATAGAAATGCCATCTGGACAGAGAAAAAAACAAACTTAGACCTGGCCCTTCTTCAGATATGGTGGCTATTACTTTGGACTTGTGTTAAAATCAAGGTAGCTTGACTGTGATGGTGTCATGTAAATCATTAGGCTTCTAATAAATAACAAGCATATTAAAACATGTTACTGTTGTGTTCGTTCATATGATCATAATAATTATAAAAACTTGATACAATATCAACCATTAAACATACATTATGCAAACGCTAAATCTGCCAATTGCACGTCTTTCTTTAGGCCTGAAATGTTATCTAAATCATTAATTAGACATTAATTAACTTATCCAGACCATAATAAATTCTTGATGTCATCGCTAGCTTACGATATTTACTGGATTAGGATCCGATTTGCTGCTCAACTTTCATTAAATCATGAAATGGATAATCGAGACTGTTTTTTTTTTATCGTACCGACTTTAGTTATGATGATCGAGGCTAGGCCAAAAATTCAATCACTAAATTCTCAGTTCAGATCAATTTGACTGACATTTTCAGCAAATTCCCTTTACATTATCTAGTTTCTAACTATTATAGTGAGAACTGCCAGCTCTTTATCTAATCTCCCATAATGTATCTTTAAATTTCTTCTATATTATTATTATTGTGTGAAATTGAAAATTAATCAAATATTGTCTATTTCTTAGGTTATAATTGTGAATGTAGGTAAATGTACTTATGTGTATATTTCACAGTACATCATATAGAATCTAGTCTGTAGTCTATTCACAATAAATTAGTACCGTATTATGTGTTTCACTTTGCTATCAGTGTTTTATTATATGGTGGTGATTTCGTTGCTTGAAGATCATGCTTCAATGAAATGGTTAACAGGAAACTGTAATAATATCCCATCAATAAGATCAAACATTCCTAATATTACTCATCACACAATGTGTTGCTTTTGACTCATATTTTTTAAAGCTTAGAACAACCTTTCTAAGTCCAGTTCCCATTAGGTAATTACACAGGTCGTTATTAAAACAAAAATATGGTTTGAGAAAAAAAATAAGATGGTATATATGTACCCAGTACATAGACCTTATAATAATAGATGACCTTGTTTTACCGAAATTTAATTTTAATAAGAATGATCTAAAATTTATTGAAAATATACAATACCAGTGCGTAGATGAATTGTAGGACAAGTATGTGCAATCTTTTACTTTCATATTTCGAGGATTTTGTTTCTTATTACACACATTTAAATTATACTGTCTCTCTCAAATGGTTATATTATGAAATGCAATGACTAATAATATAATATAAGATGCATATGTTTGTTTATTTTGGTACTTAATTACAAATTGAAGACTAACTAATTATCTACTACTTTTAAGTTTTTATTTCTTTTGAATGTTAGAGAATGTATGCATGAATTTTTCTAATAGTTTATGTCTTTTAGGGACTTTTTTTGTTTTGTTTTTATAGTTTTAATTAAACAATATGTATATTTTATATACCGGTAGTAAGATTTTGAATGTTATTGAATTTAATATGATTCTGTGTTGTTCAGTATAGAAATGAAAAGGAAGAGCCCATAGGTCAACAGTCAAATTATTCACTTTAAAAACACCACAGGGTGACCCTAAAATGTCATGTGTTTAAAAGTGTTTAATCACATGCTGGTGTAATCGGGGTACCGTCCCATATACATTGTGTTGAAATGCATCATATCAGGAAATGAATATAATTCTGTAAAACATGAAACTATTGCTATGTATGTTATTGTGAAAAAAAAACCATCTATCACAATAGAAATGTCTAATTTCAATTCCATATCGACTGAATGAATTTGAATTGACCACTGTATGTTATTGTTAAAAAACATCTATCACAAGAGAAATGTCTGAATGAAATTGAATTGACCACTGGTCATTTTAAATTTAAATATTAATATTATGCTGGTAATAATTTAATGTAGATATTATTTCATACAAGTCAATATTATTCAGATTATCAGTATTAGATGTGGTGTCAATCCATGCTTTTAAACCCCTCACGGATTGACGGATACATTTTATTTTTATGATGGCTTTATTAATCTACCAAAGGTCATATGCATAAATTGTATGTCACCATTACCATCAAAATCTGTACTTTAAGATTAAAAATTATTAATACGTGTATTAAGGAAGCTGTAATGGTATGTAGATGGCAAATGTAACAAACAGTCAATATCTGAGGTTGATAATTGTTCATTTTCATTCCAGGATGTGGTCTCTGATAAATCTGAGATGGAACCAATTAAAGAAGAGTCTGAGTCTCCGCCGCCATCAGCTAAGGTTGTATCCGCCAAATCATCATCATCTTTGGAAACAACAAGTGATGCTGGGCAATCATCAGATAAACCTGGTCATAGAAGAGATGAACCCTGAGAACCTTGTGCTGTTTACATTACTACCACTGATCGGTGATTGTGTCAGTCAGATCTCCCCCATAATCTTCAATCTAAGCTAATAAACAATGGTTTTTCCTTGTCATTGGAAATATGTGTTCAGAATTTGCTGTGTGTTATCTTCTCCTTTTTTTCCCCATTGTTATATTGTTGCCACAGCCAAGTGTTTTGCTTTAGTTTTACGTCAGTTTGTTAAATGTAAGAAATTTTGATTTTTTTTTTATGTGTGTATGTCCACTTTGAAGTCATTATATTGAAGTCATTAATTGTTGTTAAGTATTTTCATCTTGTGTTTGTTCATATTTATTTTTGCGGTAGAAAAAAAGTTGAGCAATACATTAAAATTGAATATGATGGAATATTAAAAGGAATAACAATATTAGCTTTTTAAACAATGATATACCTCAAAACTTAACTGATATCATGGGAAGTCTTGATCTGACCTTGACCTTGCTCAAACCATCTGGTAAATGTATTAATTGAAAGAGAAGAGATTGTGTATAAAGTCAATTGTATAAATTTCCACTTGAATTTGGAGAAATCTGTACATGAATAAAAGTTTATTTAGTGAAACCCTACCTTTAAGTTTTCATAATAGCCTAATGTACATGTACATAAATTATAGTGTAATTAGTCTTGACCGTTTGACCTATTATTATCTCTATTATAAATATTATATATATAGATATAATGGTTTTTAGTCACAAATTTGACTGGGAGAATATTATTTTATTGTGTACAGTGACTGAAAACATTTGTTATGTGGACATTTTATCTTAATTAATATAAGTTATAATGAATGGATAAGGTCTCATTTTAATGCCATCACAAGTATTTTACCTGAATATGTACAGAAACGTTTAATTTATATTTCTCTATATGTACATTAATTATATAATATGTAGTACCACATAGATCTATATATTGAAATTAGTGGTGGCTATAATACAATTATAACCTATATTAGATATATATTTCCTTACACTGTGTGTATTATATACTAAAACTCCTCTTCATGTTGTCATTATCATCATATAAATAAACTCCTCCCCACAACTTTCTATATTTTAATTGTTAAACTGCTATCATAGATGTTATAATGTGAGGTTCAAGTTGCTCCTAATACGATATTTGTCATAATTTCCGGACATAAATTGCTATATTATTATTATATAATAGTGTTGAACTTTTGAAAATCAATATCTATTATTAATAATAAGCTGATAAATTTGTTATTGCATAAATATAAAACTGTTTATTTTAGATGTGTAGTGGAAAGAAAGGTACAAGTGGCATTAAAAGAAATAGGGGCATTTTCCATGTGTATGTTACAGAGTTAATTAATTGCCTTGACACTATTCATTAACATTTGCCTGGATGTTCAAGGGAAGATTCTCATGTTAAACAATTGTATTGTTTGGATTGAAAGAATGTGTGGATGTCATTTTTTTTTTTAAAGACTTTAAGAATGGAATTGAATTCTATTTTGAGATGGAAAGTATTTAAAAGAATAGTAGAATTTTTGAAAAAAGTTATTTCCCCTGATAAGTGAATTTTGAGAGCCAAAGCGGCCATAAAGTTAAATGTTATTTGGTTAAAGAACCTCAATGTAAGATGTTTGGAATTCCAAACAGTCTATTAGTGAAAACACTGTACTGTATTTTGAATTAATTACAAATAACTTATTTGAGAATGAATAGTTTTCTATTAAGGTTAATTTGTATATTAAAACACTTAAACTACCACTATTATTACTTATACCAGTATTGACTTGTATGTTATATATATACTATTATTATAATTAAACGACACTTCAGATATTGTACATAGTGCTATATTCTACCAAATACTCTATGATAATACTGTATAATGAGGGAATATGTCTATTTTACCACATACTATTTATTAAAAGATAAATATTGTTTCTTGTTATTTTAAATGTTTATATTAAATCTACTGTCGGAATGTACACATGATAACGAAGGAAATATGTAATATATGCTGGCACCAAAAAATATAATATTGTCACAATTTTACAAAGGAATTCTTTCTATTTTTCTTTTTATTGATTTAGTTCATTAACATCCGACAGTAGATTTTTAATTTAAGAATATCATGTAACCTAGATTTGAAAGCAAAATATAGATCACACTTGTTTTATAGGTCAATGAATTTGTTAATTTATTGATATTATATGTACTAACTATTATTTGTGCGGAAATGACTTTTATTGTTCACAGGGTTTTAAACCTAACCAACACTGACCTCATTTTTATTAATTCCTTAAAATAATCACTCTTATTCTCTGACTGTTTCAAAATATATTTTTGTTGGGTTTAAATCTTTATTATTGCTAGAAAACTGAATTGTTGAAAATGAAGGATAAAAAAAAAAGCTTTGAAAAATGCTTGAAATAATATTAAGATCTTACTATACAACTTTTGATGTTTTTACTTTGAAAGAAAAATTCTTATATTGTAATGTTTAAAATAATGTGATAAAT
Source organism: Patella vulgata (assembly GCF_932274485.2). Lineage (NCBI taxonomy): Eukaryota > Metazoa > Mollusca > Gastropoda > Patellidae > Patella > Patella vulgata. The sequence continues at coordinate 13,479,551 of NC_065880.2, read as the reverse complement.
TTCCACAACATGTCAATCACAGCTGTTACTTAACAATCGCCTAGAGGAAGATTAATATGCTAGTATACTTGCTCTATTCTCTCAAACGAAAAGTGGTAAAGCAAAGATGCTGAATATACTAAAAGGCACAAGCCAGATCATTCATATATATTTCAAAAGTCACAATTATTATTATGAAATTTGTGAGTATCAGTCCAATAATGGTCAAGTTCTGTTGATGAATTGAAAATTTATCACTATTCGGAATACTCTGCTGATGATATAAACAGAACTGCTGATGATGATAAAAAAAAACAGCACCGTCAGTGATGATCGTATTTTTCATCCGAATGAAACCAGACTTGGAGATAATCTACTGTTGATATTTTGATTTGATTAAATTTAAAAAATTTTGAAAATTCCAAATGACACACAGAGACTTGAGTTTGAATCAATCGATTTGAATAATTTTGGGATCAAAATGTTTTTCAATAGAAGTACATTTGATTGTGGATTGTCTGTATTCTGGCATTTTGGGGGTTTAAGCATAATTTATATTTAGAGATAGGGTAATTTACTGTGTATAATATTATTTTTTTATTTATAATGGTACAGATCTTTTTATTTTAATACTCGATAAAATCAAAGCTTCTTTACTTTAGATTACATGATAGTTTTAAATTATCTTTATTAAAGCCACTGATTGGGGCTAGTTATAAATACTACAGAATTTTATTATTATATGTTTGTTTATGTATTGTTAATATTTCACTTTCATGTATTGTTTATTTTTTTCTATAAAAAGAATCTCTTTATTTTTTAAGCCTTGATTGGCTTCAGACCCTTCTTGTAACTTTTGCTTTAAACATGCGCTGAATAATTAGAAAATATGCTGTGTAGTCAAAGCCTTTTGTAGAATGCTACCCCATCTGCACTTGGATTTAAATGGAACTGAATAATGGCTTAAATCAGAAATCCCATAATTTACTGAATTTTATTTAAATATGATATAGATGACTTATTAATGCATTGAATCTCACCACTGCTGATCTGTGATTTATAAATAGGTGACACTTTTAAACAAAATATTAAGTGGTGCTAATTTATTAGAAGTTTAGATTATGTATCATAGTACAAATTATTCTCCATTTTGGCTTAGTTCAAAGTAAGTAAATACATAAATAAACTGCCACACCCATTATGAATGACCACAAATTAGCATACTATAGTTTGGTAATAATAATAATAATAATAGCATCCTTGTTTAACGGTAATAAAGTTCCACTTAAAAGTATTAATAATCATGATTGATATATGTACATTATTACTTATTCCCATTGTCTTCTAATGCCAGTGTGCGTTACCATTACTCATTTTTTCAGGAAGAAGCCCAGCCAGCTACGAGTTCGTGAAGTTATATTTTATGATCAAAAAAAATTGTTGATTTTTTAAAAAAAATAGTATGATGGATTAGACAAGGAACAAATTTAGAGAATTGTTTTTGTTATAGAATCACTTTAAAATAATATTAGCATAAAAATTGAACTCAGTACTTCTAGAAATTTTCATTTAATTCTAGTTTTCTTAATTCTTCATTACTAACATGTTCGAGACTAATGGTGCTGTTAACAGTAGGACTGATTATTTCCTACAATATATTATGATATATTATGGTTCTATTATGACATATTATGGTTCTATTATGACATATTATGGTCATCATCTGTAAATCAGAGTAGGTATACTAAGAGTCATCTTAAATGTTTCAGGGTAATGTTATACTTAGAATCCGATATTACATTAAAAAAAAAAAACCCCAACAAATCTCTTATAATAATACTACAGATCTCATAAAGGGAATCAATTCTAGAAGGATTATCCCAATTTGCATAATTTTCTGCTTTTGTGTTTTAAATTATTTGAAAATAGAAATAACATTTTATGGTAGATTTTTTTTGGACTAGCTAACTAACAGTACCTGTTAATGCTCTTTCTCAATTGCTCAAATTCAATCTTGTATCTACCATTTTGTTTCTGAGCACCATGTTTTATTTAAGCTCTTTATAACCAATAGCATAATATATCAATGGCTATGAGCTAATAGGAAGTTGTAATCTGAAAGCAGGATAAAATATGTGCTATTAGTTGAAAAGATGGTTGAAGAAGCATATATGTTTTAAATGTTTCATATATATAAAAGACATGTATTTGATGTTTAAAAGTAACATTGTTCATGTTTTATTTATTAGTTTTCAAGCTATACTTATATTCCTCTGATGTAATAAAAATGTACAGTAAAGTTGATTGGTCTCCATTTTTATATACGTTAAATTTAAATGTGGTTGTATATTGTTGTCACCTCTATCTGTTCATCTGTCATTCACAGTTTGAGGGTGCTCGAACTATATTATCTGCCATTGAGTCAAGACACCTGGTTTCGATACCAAAAATTGCATGTGACAACGAGTAGGATCACATGCCTAGCCCTTCTTTTTGTGCCTTGTCAATGCTTCTATTGAGTGCAAAAAAAGAACAATGAGTCAACCTTAGCTGCTGAAGTCGTTTGGTTTAGTTTTTTACTGGGCAACCTACCTTTTTAGATCATCATTATCATCATGAACAACTCGACAACAAACTCTATTGGAGGCACGCACATGCTGCGTTGCTGTATTCGGTGGCTATATTATGCTTTCAAGATTAGCTTTTCTATTAAAGTTCCTTATCAAAGCGTTGAATTTTAGCGTATTTACGGTAATTAAATGACATGGTTGCGGTCATTTTGTTTGCCGAAGTATATGCCAGACAATTTTCTCTTTTATAAGCTTTTAATAATTACCAGACAAGTTTCTCTTTTACCAATTCTTTAATATTTACCAAGACGAAGCTTATGCTAGAGACGTTTTCTCGTTTACCAATTTAAATAACCACCAATTTCGATAAAACGCTGTTAAAACCAACCTCCCTCCCAAATGCAAAGGATACTTTCTTTGTGTTGTCGTTTAAGGCGTTTTTATTGGATTATAAAAAAAGATGGCATACTCAGCTGCAAATATTCTCGACGACATTAGATATCTTAGTCTGAATTCTGCTTCCCATGTGACACTATCCTGTGTCTCGGTAGGACTTTCACGCTGTGTACTTTTTTAAATAGATGAATTAACTCATGACTTCCAGCATGTTGGGTATAAAACTTCGATGATCAAATGAACTCCGGAACACCTTGTTTTTATAAGTATGTTTAGGCTATATATGAAATACAACATCTAAGATAGTGCGTTGTGAGTTATTATAATATCTACAGTCGGAGTTTAACAAGCCTAGAACACACACCTAACTGCAGAAACTCTACATATTGTCTCTACCCCAGCCTCGAACCAGAGACTGGGAGGGGGCCAACGTTCTTCTAAGAAACGCGCATGCTGTCTGAATCCCGGTCAAGCAGAGGAGGCTAAACGTCCCTCAAGGACCGCTCTATAATGTCTTACTACGAACTCCAAATAATGTCTAAAGGGAAAGTTAACCCCGCTCTTTCTTATATACAAGGGAGCCACAGTGGCTAGGTGGTTAAGACGCCGGCTCGCTAGCCTGGAGGTCGGGTGTTCGATCCCTGCTTTGGCCGAGAAAGTTCATCCTGATTTTCCGACGTGGTTTCCCCTTGTCAGTGGTGCAGAACGGAGGGCCTGACAAGGACAGCTGTCTAGTCCTTCGGATGATACGAAAAAAAAACCAGAGGTCCCGTGTATACATTGGAATGCCCGTAAAAGATCCCTTGGCAGATGGAATTCGAATTAAGAGTAGGTGATAGTGCCGCTGCCCGGGCAAAATTTCCCTCATCGCACACTGTATGGTGTATGCCCGTCTTCATTAGCCCAGTATAGGACACATTAGTGATTAATTCATCACAATTCAAAGACATTACGAGAAGGTTTAGAGTCTGTACACAGTCTATACATCTGTATCTGGTGTTTCCACTGCAAGTGTCAATAACAGCAGCGCATCGTCTGTACATGGAGTGGACCAGACGATTGATGAACGCCAATGGCACCCGGAACCACACTCTCACAAAAGCTTGGCGCAATCCATCGGCTGTGTTTGGTCTCGGTACGACGTTATTAAGTCTCCTCTGAATTTCACCCCAGAGATGTTCAATCGGGTTTAAGTCCGGACTAAGGGCTGGCCAGTGCATAACGTTGGCACCGTTCTGCTGTAGAAAGTCCCGAGTAACTCTGGTGGTGTGGACAAGGGCGTTGTCATGCTGGAAAACGTTGTTTCAATAACGTGCAAAATGTGGTATGACGTGGGTTCTGAGAGTTTGATCGATGTAGCGCACTGCTGTGATGCCGCCTCCTCTCCCTGGACCAAGATTTTGGAACACCGCAGGAATCACTCTCTGGTTCAGGCCGATTCCAACCCAAACCATTATGCTTGGACCTGCCCGTGAGTCTCGTTCCATGACACATTGGTCAGAATAACGCTGGCAACATCGACGCCATATTCTGGTCCTGCCATCTGCAGTCGATTCGCAATACCGACTCTCATCTGTGAACAGAACAGTTCTCCATTGCCTGTGTCACTAGTTCTGGACAGTGTGGCCAGCGTCGAGTCTTCCAAGCGCCTGGTTCCTCTGAGCTGTCTTGAGTCGTGGCATGCTGACGTTGTAGTGTGACTGATTCAACCAGGTATGGGGGTGCATTTTATAGGGCTGGCAAACAGCACGTGCAGCATGAGTTACATGAAAATCACGGAGAACACATTGCCATCTCAGAAGTCAGGTTGCGTTTTTGTAAAAAATATCCTGGGTTCAATTCTGTGTTTGGGAAGGAGCCTTATTGCTCAGGTAAAGTTGGTCAGTGTGGCCAGCGTCGAGTCTTCCAAGCGCCTGGTTCCTCTGAGCTGTCTTGAGTCGTGGCATGCTGACGTTGTAGTGTGACTGATTCAACCAGGTATGGGGGTGCATTTTATAGGGCTGGCAAACAGCACGTGCAGCATGAGTTACATGCAAATCACGGAGAACACATTGCCATCTCAGAAGTCAGGTAGTGAACATTTCCTTGGTTCAATTCTGTGTTTGGGAAGGAGCCTTATTGCTCAGGTAAAGTTGGAGATGTGGTCACAAATATAGGCTACAATAAAAACATTTGGCAAGTTTTATGCGATGCGTCTATTCAGTGTAACATACCAACCTGACGTTGTTTTGCTGCTTATATATTAAAATGTACTATTGAGCCGTGACCATTATTGCCAATAAATATTATCCCCCTTAGATTTGTCTTTGATAACGCAACTATAACTGTATATCAGGAGCATACCGTCTCCAGTCTCGGTAAACTTACCGTCTCCGCTCTAGTGAGAATCAAGCATCATTAGGCTTCCACGGAGTTATAATTATTGCTTTTGTCCGACACTGATCCAGGACAAGTTATCAACATCCCCAACCTGTATCGAACGAACCTTTTCGCACCAAAAATGTATTCAACTCTGTATAACGGTGATGAGTTCATAAAAGCGTTTGAAACAAAATTGGAGTTTTAACATCCCATTTTACCTTTTTATTACAAAAATGTTTTGAGTAAGCTTCCTATACGGTGACTGGTTTAGCACTTGCCAAAAATATATTTTTTCTCGAGCGCATCAAGTCTACCACTCGAGATACAAAGTCGAGCGCTCGATCGAGATAATTAAATTGAACGGCCCAGATAATTATATCGAGCCTGTGGGATACTAAGTATCGTTCAAGATACGGTATTTTCCCTTAAAATGGACGCTTTGGTGCTTATCTGGGAAATTGGACAGTCAGTGATCCAAAAGTTATTGTCGGTTATTTTATAGAATCAGTTGAATTTCCAGAATACATGAGATGCGACCGAGGTACAGAAATTGGCGATGTTTGGTGACCATAAATAAGACGAGCCCGAAGAAAGATTTATATATTGAAGATATACAGCAAATCAACGAATAGAATGTTAGTAGAGCTTTTTATGCTGGAATCACATGGAATTTTAGATAGATTTTTTTTCATACATTAAAAGAGGAAGGGATGTTCGAAGACAATAAGAAAGATAAGGAATTAATTCGATTCATCTTTTTGGATATGATTCACGGCTGTTATTTGTTGGATTTGTATATCTGCCGACACTGGTGAGTTGGGAGTATATCGTATATCTGCGGACACTGACGAGTTGGGAGTATATCGCAACTTCGTCTAGAAACAAGTGATTTTATATATCGAGATTACAGAGTTTTGCTAGGACAGATTGATATTTCCTCTAGAAGCTCAGGTCTGGTCCAAATATCATGACTACAATAATCATGGTGCAGGTCAGAGTGTTTGGGATAAGCTTTCCAAACTTCGGGGACCTGTTCAGCTCAAAGTCTAACAAAACCTTATTTAATTTCAGAGGCATACTTTGAAAGTTCATGGAGTAACGGCCCTTGTAACTATTTATCTTGTAAAAACGCGATAGAGAGAGAGAGAAATGTGGGTTTAACGTCCACTCGACACAAACTAGGTCATTTCGGGACTAACATTTGGTTTAATTTTATTTACATAATTCGCTTGCGCGTAGGGGTCTTTAGCAATGGGAGGAAACCGGAAGCGCCGGAGAAAACCCACGAGGTTGGACAGGCGACCCTACTCCTTGCCACGTACAACCGGGGATTCGAAACCACGCCAGTCGACTCAATGACAGACTTTATGATACAGCGCGCGCACGCTAACCATTCAGCCATCCCCCCCCCCCCCACCTTGTAAAGACGCTACAGGGCGTACTTTTGTAAAAAAAAGAAATTCTTCGAACATTCAGACATTGTTCCACATAGCGATATTGTTAGCACTTGCTGTGTTCCATATTGTGACACATGTCGATTAAGCCCCATTCTTGGCTGATTTAGCTCCATATGGCGTTGTCTTGGTGGAATCTTGTACCCGATTTATATTCCGCAGTGCCATAAACGTTTTGACAGGGCTATCGCCCTTGATGAATATTTAGCCTTGTGCATATTGATCGAAATATTTTGTATATAAAGAACATGATTATTTTCCAATTATTTCCCTCTGCCTGCCCACAAATTACATGTGATGTAATCAGATATCGATAATAATAAAATTGACCCAAAAGAAAAGTCGTGCTCTTTAAAGGAGCTAAATGGCAAATATTTGGGACCTAGAAATTGACACAAAGGGGCGCAACGCATATAACAATGTAATATGAATGAATATATAAACTGATTTACATTCAGTCGTTTTTGTTTTTATTGTATATTCTAATCAGTTATGTTCGGCGAAATACGCCAGAAGTCTCAATCGAATGGCAATCTCTAGCGCCTAGTTATTCCAGTCTACACCAATAGTATTTATTGTACATGCTCTCCAGATAAGAATATGTTGTCACCGTTTGACATGACTTGTAGAATATGTCTAGCCCCATTCTTCGAGTCCCTTGTTACAAATGGCGCTGAAACGCATTACGGTACACGATTCGTGTACCAATGGTAAAATGTTTATTTTGTCTTAAATATTGGATCATTGAAAACAAGAATTATTTGTCAATTTAAATCAACATTGATGTTGCGATCTTACCGAGAAAAGATGGGCTTCTGATATCCAATATTTAAGACAAAATAAACATTTTACCATTGGTACACGAATCGTGTGCCGTAATGCGTTTCAGTGCCATTTGTAACAAGGTACTCGAAGAATGAGGCTAGACATATTCCACAAGTTGACACGAAGACTTTGGATGATATTGAGTTGGAAAGCTACTTTAAATAAGCTTTTATAATATAGATAATAAAATTCATTTCAGTCAGAACTGGATGATATTACTTTTGATGTGGAATATGCACAATTTAAGAAGGAGTCTGTACTACCAACCTACCCGTGGTCGACCTATTTTTATGAGTATTTTGATACACAAGATTGTCTACGACCTTTAAACAGTGTATTAAACATTATACAGCATATAAACAAGAATGTACATTCAAATCAAGAATTCCATGTGATAAAGATGTTTACAGATGCAACAGAGATATCTACCTGTTTCCCAGAAGAAACTTGGATGATATCATAATATTGGATGTAAATCGCTTGACTGCTTGTATTAGGTTCGGGGGGTTGGATGGCCTAATGGTTAGCGTGGGCGAGAGAGAGAGAGAGAGAGAGAGAGAGAAGGGGGGGGGGGGTAACATCCACTCGACACAAACTAGGTTATTTCGGGAGTAACACATGATTCAATTTTATTTCAATAATTCGCTTGCGCGTAGGGGTCTTTAGCAGTGGGGAGGAAACCGGAGGACCCAGAGCAATCCCCCGAAGTTGGACAGATGACCCTACTCCTCGTCACGTACAACCGGGGAATCGAAACCCCGCCAGTTGACTTAATGACAGACCGTACGATACAGCGCGCGCGTACTAACCATTCGGCCATCCAACCCCCCAGAGACAGGGAGAGAGAGACAGAGTTTAACGCCCCCCCACTCTCTCTCTCTCTCTCTCTCTGTCTCTCTCTCTGTATTAGATTCCTGTTCCATATCCATCCATTCGCATACTCAGTGTCGACGCAAAGGGGCGGGGGTCAGATGCTAGACCCGCGCTCCATATATACTGTAAACCCGGCGTCCGCTTTTAGGACACCAAATAAGCCATTTCAGAACACTATTTTGAAACACTTTTTGAACACTCTGACGCGTCTTTCTTCTATCAGAACACTATATGTTTACATTAAGAACAGTATGTGTTCATTTTTTAAATGTTCTTCCATGGACCGGCTGGATTTTAGAACACTTGTTCTATATAACAGAATATGTTCTATAAGGATCATCATGTGTTCAAACAAATGGAAAAAGAAAATAATTTGTCAAATTCAACCCAAAATCTCTAATACATGCGCTTTTTGGTAAGAGGAAATAATTCAATATGCTTGACGAGAGTTTAAGAGTTGAAATTTATTCGAAAGGAATAAACACAGGTCTAGGACCAAGGCTATAGAAGCTTACAGGCCTAGGCTATTTAATCTAACAATATAACCTAAATTCCATGTCTACTTCCAAACTCACATATCTAAGTTTCCCCTGTTTGAAACAACTTGTCTACCTTATTAGAAAAACAAACTCAATCTTTACTTTAAAGTAGCTAAGTCCCTAACTCAATATCATCAAAAATCTTCGACATTGAAAACACGAATTATTTGTCAGTTCAAATCAACATTGGTCTTGTGATCTTAAAGGAAAAGATGGGCTTCTGATATCCAATATTCAAGACAAAATAAACATTTTACCATTGGTACACGAATCGTGTACCATAATGCGTTTCAGCGCCATTTGGAGATACCTTAAAATCTTAAAATATGCCAAAAGCCAAAGGGATATATATACTTCTATATGTATCAAAAAATGAGCATATTTTGGGATATTGTTTCCTGTTTTGTTATTTTATACCGAACTAGCAAAAATATAGATTACTATCAGTAAACTGGAACCAGATGAAGATGTCTTTAAAACTAAACTGCTTTGTTTCACTCGGCAAACCTGGAATCTGCTGAGGTTTGCCGAGTGTGCCTTGTTTATCCGCTACTTGTCACAAATTCACTTATTTGACGTAATGAGAGGATGAATTCAGAAACAGAAGAAAACGTGTTCTTCAAAATATAAAATATAGCATTTAAAAAACGTCTAACTATCTATCAGAGCTGTGTTTCCCCATTAATTGAATTTACATTACGTGCAATGACGTTTGACATTATCTTGGGCTAACTGAAATCCCGTTAACTGCTGCTTAAGGTTTGAAGACGTGATAATAAATGAGCAAAAACTTGTCAATTTCCAAGACAACTTCAATGCCGGATAGTGTTACACATTCCACATATTTCATCTGGCTAGATTTGAAAACAGAAATGCCTAAGATGCATTTTTTCACTAGTCTTTAACATGCTATTCAAACTACTTCGAACACTGTGTAAATTAGCTACGAAAGTTGCTAAAAATGTTGAGATGTCTGATGTATGGAAGCCTATAACTACCATTCATAATTTCTACTTTTCGCCTCTTCAGAACGCAAAAGTCGAAAAAGTAGAAGTTACGACAAAATGTGAGGCGACAACATGCTATACAAGCCAAAATCAACTCGAAAATAGGAAATTAAAAAATAACACACAGCGATAATAGCACCCCTCGTTTTTTCCTAATTTCTTATTTTCCACTTGCATTTTGGCTTGTATACCGTCTTGTCGACTTAGTGATATTTTTGTATTTATTGATGTCAGTAAGAAGGCGCCAACACGCTATACAAGCCAAAATCAACTCGAAAATAGGAAATTAAGAAATAACACACAGCGATAATAGCGCCCCTCGTTTTTTCCTAATTTCTTATTTTCGACTTGCATTTTGGCTTGTATACCGTCTTGTCGACTTTCGACTTAGTCATATTTTTGTATTTATTGATGTCAGTAAGAAGGCGCCAACAAGCATACCAAGCCACAATGCAACTCGGAAAGTAGAAATTAGGAAATTAACACACCGCGCTATTAGCGACCAATCATTTTGGCTTGCTGTCGTATTGTCGACTTTTCGACTTTCGCCTCGGAAGCTGTTGTAGTCTCAATTTTCCAGGTCGCATTTGAATACGTGCAATCAGGGTTCACACTGCCTTTCATTCTTTTCCGTCAAAATGGATAATAATTTTTATATAAAAAAGAAATGTTCATATAATTTTTCCGCCAACTGGGATATTTTATCTGCCAAAAATGTCTGATAAAAAAAAAACACCTTAGGCTACAACAAAATTTAATTTATTTTATAGGCCTATTATAAAACAAATTTCCCGTACCGATATATACAATATACAACAACTTACAAAATCCGTCTTACATGGGGGCTGGGTGGTCTAGTGGTTTAACACAAGGTCTGACATTAATTCAAGTGGTGTGGTTCGATTCCCCGCTTAATCATGACAAGGGAGTAGGGTCGCTTGTCCAACCTTGTGGGTTTTCTCCGGATACCTCAGCTTCTATCCACTGCTAAAAAACCCTACGTGCAAACGAATTATTGAAATGATTTAGTTTGAGTCGAGTGGATTAAAAGCCTCTCTCGCTGGCTCGCCAGCCTGGAGACGGGTGTTCGATCCCTGCATTGGCCGAGAAAGTTCATCCAGATTTTCCGGCGGGTTCCCCCTTGTCAGTGATGCAGTACGGGGGGGGGGGGGCTGACAAGGACAACTGTCTAGTTGTTCGGATGGGCCCAAAAAAACGAGGTCCAGTGTACACATTGGCGTGCACGTAAAAGATCCCTTGACAGTTGGGATTCGATATAAGAGTAGGCCGTATTGCCGCTGTCCGGACAAAATTTCCCTTATAGCACACTGTATGGCGTATGCCCGTCTTCATTAGCCCAGTTCGGAGCAGAACAGTAGGACGTTAAACCCCAATTTCATTTAATTTCTCTTTCTCTCTCTCTCGGGGGGTTGGATGGCTGAATGGTTAGCGTGCGCGCGCTGTATCATAAAGTCTGTCATTGAGTCGACTGGCGTGGTTTCGAATCCCCGGTTGTACGTGGCAAGGAGTAGGGTCGCCTGTCCAACCTCGTGGGTTTTCTCCGGGGCCTCCGGTTTCCTCCCACTGCTAAAGACCCCTACGCGCAAGCGAATTATGTAAATAAAATTAAACCACATGTTAGTCCCGAAATGACCTAGTTTGTGTCGAGTGGACGTTAAACCCCATTTCTCTCTCTCTCTCTTATATCGCCAATTTTTAAAATAAAATTGCACCATATTAGTCTCTGAATAACTCTCTCTCTCTCTCTCTCTCTCTCTCTCTCACTAATACATTAGCGCAGTTTTGAGGTGATCCACTAAGATCAGAATTTATTTTTGTTGTCTTAAGTTATTTCCACATCTACTGAACAACAAATATTCAGCCTCTACACGCCAGTCTCATCCAAGGATTTCCCTTTTTAACGTTTTGCATGTTCAATAGGCCTATTCTTAATTGCAGGTACCGTATTTGTAAGACATGCTTACAATCATTAGAGAATTTTGGCGGCGGTACTGAAACGTCACTATTCGACCTGTTCTTACATTTCCTACCCATGGTGATAATATAATTTGAAATAAAATATAATAATATATATACAATCGGGAAAACCTGTATATTTTATATGCGGTATGAAACCACAGTAAATGAAATTCAATTACCAATGCGCGTATTCTAATGGGACCTTGAAAGTAGAGGCTAAACCAACTTCCGAGGCGAAAAGTCGACAGCACGACAGCAAGCCAAAATCATAGGTCGCTAATATCGCCTTCAATACTAGACTTTATCATACAGACTATTTTGTTAACGCGAATTACATGTATTTAAATGCGACCTGGCAAATTGAGATTACAACCACTTCCGAGGCGAAAGTCGAAAAGTCGCCAGTACGACAGCAAGCCAAAATGATAGGTCGCTAATAGCGCGTGTGTTTATTTCCTAATTTCTACTTTTCAAGATGCATTTTGGCTTGGTATGCGTATTGGTGCCTTTTTACTGACATCAATAAATACAAAAATATGACTAAGGCGAAAGTCGACAAGACGGTATACAAGCCAAAATGCAAGTCGAAAATAAGAAATTAGGAAAAAACGAGGGGCGCTATTATCGCTGTGTGTTATTTCTTAATTTCCTATTTTCGAGTTGATTTTGGCTTGTATAGCGTGTTGTCGCCTCACATTTTGTCGTAACTTCTACTTATCGACTTTCGTGTTTTGAAGGGGCGATAAGTAGAAATTATGAATGGTAGTTATAGGCTTCCATACTGATGAGACTGCACGAATGTAGCATGGCTGACAGGAGGGAGGTGTGCCCGGCAATAAAGGTGTGGTGCCTAATCTACGCGGGAACCCTGGCTCGGTGGCTCAATGTGACACACTCAGTGTGTAAGTCACTGGCTCTCGGGGTTTTCCGGCAGAGTTTCCCCTTGTCAGTGGTGCAGGACGGCGGGACTGATATGGAACAGTGTTTGGTAGTTCGGATGGGGCGAAAACCCAAGGACCCGTGTTTTGCTGGCTGCGGAGGGGCAGTGAAGTTTGTAGGAAGGGGGGGGGAGCATACCCGGCACAGTCTACAGTAGGTATTTAAGAGCTATAGTCGGCAAATTTTTTTTCGGGGGGGGGGGGGGAGGATGGGGGCAAAACATTTTTTCATTGGGCATTGCCCCCCCCCCCCTTCGCCCCCCCTTGCCCTTCGCTGGCTATGTCTAAACTATTTATATTCCCAGCCGAGCCCAGCCCTCATTGACTCATCGGTATAAATATTATCTTATACTTTAACATGTTTATAAGTGTCTACTTACTTTAAACATGTAATATTTTTAAAAACAAAGTGATATAGGCTTATTTGCAACAGCACGTGTAGGTTCTCTTAAAGTGACGTTTTAAAAGAATGTCATTAGATATTGTGTATCATCTATGCTGTCCGTCACAGTGGCGTTTACTCTTTTTTACGTACACACGGGTGGATCTTTGTTTTTTTATTCCATTTTTCACGTCTATTCACCCTTTCCCATAGATAATTGATAGCTTTATTACATATAACATCATATTTGGACCGCACACATAATAATGCCATGATGCAAAATGCCATAATGCCAAAATGAGAAATACACAAATAAAAAAGAAAAAAGAATGGGGAATGCGGAAATAAAGATGGCATTTGTGTGTCTTAAGCATTTTCAAGAAATATAATGAGATCTGACATACAATACAATGGAATCACTTGTCAGTTATTAATATAATGTGATTGATCGTACTTAGACCTTTAAAGCAAAGGGTGTAGCTAGTTATAGTCGAGGGATCGAGTTACTGATACAGTCTTGACAATCAGGTCTAAAATGGAAAGTGACAGATCGCTCCGCCCAGAGTCTGTGTTCTTCTCCCATCATTGGATAATTTGAGAAAACTGTAAAAATAAAACACTGGGTCACACAAGCCGTGGGTAACCGTTGTGTGAAACATTGTTCTCAACGCAAGAGGAAAACGAAATACACCACTTGTGCTGCTGTAAGACACATCTTTTGTAAGTATTTTTAAAGCCGAGTTTTTATTTGCTGTTGTCATGTCACTACATGGTGCGACCACACATTTGCATCGTTGATACTTTGATATCACGGTGCGTGTTTACATGTAAAATAACGTGTTATTTATATTGATTTGTTAAGAAGCCATGCGTACGACAAAGGTCCTCGTTGCACCATTACTTATTTATCACACAGAATACAAAATTATGTGCAGCTGTTTTTATTCAATATTCGATGTCTAATTTAACAAACAATAATTTTGATAATGTCTCTTGATTTCTTTGTTATTATATTACAATATAATATTGTGTACAACGGATTCTATATACATTTAACCCTACATAATCCGAACATTGATTAATATCAGTTAAAAGATTAACAAACATAAGACTAAGAGGGACAAAAACCCACTTTTAATTTGTCACCACATAATTATAGGCCAACACAGAAGATTTAAGTTTAAAATTCTATACCCATTCATCACTGTTATAATAAAACCCATTGATAATATTCTTATATGTTTACATACATTTGATGCAGTCAACTTTAGTATTGTAGGCCAATAAAACATTTCGCCTTGCTTCTCATGCCCTTTCAAATATAAATATGTGTCTTTATTAGTTCGGTTGGTGCAGAAAAGTAGAACAATATTAAATTTATTTTACATATTTTATTTACCAGTATTTACACACAAAACACCAATGCTGTGTATATACTATAAGACTTCCTGATATCAATATCAGAACAACATGGCAGCATTCAATATTGCATAATTTTCAGTGTGATATGAAAATATTTCATATTGATTATTTATAAAAATGAGAATATGAAGAATATTTAAAATTCTCCATCAGATCAATCTTTTTTTTTAAATTTAGAATGAGAAGTAATGATTAATTTAAATTGGCCTTATAAATTTAATCCATTTATAAGCATTATAATAAAGACATTTTCTTGTTTTAGAATGCATGTCCCTATGTTTACACCCTGCTAAGGTTTAATAGCTTGCCATTAGAGGAATTGGTCCAAAATTTGGAATTATGCATATTCTTTTGTAGATTGATCATCCTTTAATTGAAACCATGTAAACACATAACCTTATATTATAGGTCCAAGTTTTAGATAAATTATTTTTTTAAATTTGCAGGCACTTAAGAATAATATAAATAACATTAGTTGGTCATTAACCCCTTTCGATTCTCCAAAGCAATCAAATTCTGCCAGCCTTCATAGGGGGGCCACACTGTTAGTCAAAGCATCTTGTGTTCTTCTTATCTGCCACAAGGACATGTTTAATATTGAAGAAAACTTGAGAAAACTGCTTTAATTTTTTCATTTAAAGTTAGATTTTATTATAATTTTTATGTTCTCGGCCTTCTGGGGAATTTAAAGATTTCATATCATTATTAAAGCATGAAAATAACTAAGTTCCATTGCTGACATTGTCAAACCACTACAAATTATGTCACCATGTGTAGATAATTTCGAAATTCAATCTTTTTAGATTAGTGGAACTCCATGACTTCTGCCAGAAAGTCTTGGCTCTTGCCAAATCAGGTTTCAAATAAGAAAAATAAAGTCTGACTAATGGTATGACTTAAGTTACACCTAATGAAAGACAGGAATATAAGAAATAAAAAAATTAATAGACGCTATATTGTCATGCTTCAAGTCTTATTTTGAAGTAGTACTAAAGTAAAAATCATAAAATAACATTATATCAGCCATGATTGTCTGATTTTTTGGTGTTTAAAGAGAAATTATCACTTTGAGGTTTTTGCCAGTTGGTAAAAACAAAATTGTAATTTGATGTGATTTTACCATATATAGTGATGTGATTACATGTAAATGGAATTGAGTACAAAATCTAGGTCCAATCTATTCGTGAGCCTTAGATGTAAGATTCATTTTAAGATTCATTTCGTGTTTAAAGAGAAATTACCACTTTGGAGGTCTTTGCTAGTTGGTAAAAAAAAAATTTGTAATTTGATGTGATTTTACTACATGTATATATAGTGATGTAATTAAATGGAATTGAGTACAAAAATTAGGTCCAATCAATTTGTTAGCCTTAGATGTAAGATTCATATCAGGATTCATTTCAAGTCAAAAACATTGCAATTATTATTATTGTTCGATTTATATAGCGCTTCATTACACGTGAAGTGTTTCTAAGCGCATATCACAAACATATACTTCAAACACACAGAAACAATCAAAATCAGGAGAACATAATTAAACACAGCTGCCTGTTAGGCGCTATTATTCAAAGGTTTATATCCAACAAATCAACCGGCTAATCTCAATATTGAACTCAGTCGAGGTATTACCTGATGAACACCTACACCAAGTAGAGTTCAAAAATAAAAATGAAGTTTAAAAGAATCAACTTCATTAACAAAAATTAAACAATCAAAAACTAAACAGATAAATCAAATTCAAACGAAACAAATAAAACAAAGAAAATGAAAAGAGCAGTTTGTTACCATTCTACATTAACAAAATAAAGTAACACTAATGTTAATAATTATCAAAAGGAACCAAGATCTTAATGATAAAAACATATATTTAAAGTTTCATCCAAATTGGATAAAAACTGTGGTCTCTAGAGGGTCCACAACCTTGATATCTTTAGTGGATGGATCTCAAAGAGTTCAAAATCTTTGATGAAACTTGGCATATACCGATTTTGATTTTTCAATGCTCTATATAAAAGATAAATGTGAAAATAATGCATAAGTTTCATCTAATTATTTTTGGATTGCGATAGGGGGCATCAACCCCACTGTTTACATTTGTTTTTTGTTGAAAGTGATAACGCCTATTTAACATACAGTGTAGTGTACACTGGACCACACACCTACATGTTTGATCCAGAATTTGAAGTAAAGGAATTTTGGTTACGTCTCAAAAAAATAATTTCTTGTCAATGTTACACATCCAAATTTAATATTAAAAATCTCAAGTTTAGACATGACATAAGTATTGTATTGATTAAAGTTCTGTTTAAGATCATGAAATTAATAATGTTGGCTTTTTTGAGGCAAAAATTCAATGACATTAAATTTTGGATCACATTGTCGTTGACAACAAAAATAAATCATCAGTAAAACATTTGGCAATATAAAAAAAAAAATATCCTGATCTAATTTTATGAAAGTTCCATATTTTCTGAACTGCAATTATTGAAATGAATAGATAGAAAAAAAATAGCGTTTTATTTGATAAATGATCATGTAAAAAGTTGTAAAATATTTTCTGTAGTATTCTATCCTATACATTATCTATTCCATCAATATCGGCCACAATCTAGAATTTATCCAACCTCTGCTAATGGTGGAAAGTGAGAAAAAAAATAAAACACAACAGAATAACAAATGACATCTGTGTAGCCAGGTCAATAAGCTGAATAATGGAAGTGAAACTGGAAGCTCTAATATTGATTTTTGATTTTTTTTTTCAAAGAGATTACAGATCTGATAGAAAGCGTAGCTGACCTGAGCGAGCTTTGCTTGATTCATGCTTTACATTTGTCACTCTGTAAAAGAAAGTTTCCAAGCAGAATAACCTTTATAAAAGACTGCACAATAGGCTTGAATTTCTTCTGAACTAATAAGTTGCATGTGGCTAATACTAAGTTCGCTATTCTCGGCTGTTATTTATTTTACTATTCTTCACACTAACCATCACATTTCTGAAATGACAATGGTATCATTGTGTAGTAGTAGTGGGTTCTAAAATGAACTACTCTCTAAACTCTGGTGACCTAAATGTCAAGGATGGACCACATTGTTTTGTAACAGGCTTGAAGTAGCATTAAAAATAAAGGTCTCTTGCTGGGAGCTGGTGTGTAAACAAACAAAGATTGGCATGTTACTTCATCTTTTATTTCTTGAGTTGAGGTTTATTTTCCGAGAACAAAGGAAACAATTTGTTCACCAAGTGAAATCAAATTACCAGCTTGATTGAACATTCATAATATCAACTTTGATTCAAGTACATGTATCTAATTTTAAAGGTTTATTTTAAGAGATCTGTAATTCAGTAGAGGGCTAAATCTATTTGTTAAGGCCAGCTTAATTTTTGTCAAGGTTGCTGAGATGTAAAAAAGATTAGGGCAGATGATTGTTGGTGAGATAGTAGGTTAGGGTTAGGGTAAGCATTGGGGTTAGGGTAAGGGTTGGGATTAGCGCTAGCCCTGTTTACATCTCTTGACCTATGATGAAAAATTGAGCTGGCCTTATCATTTAACACTAACCCTCAGTAGACAGTATGCCTGTTTAGAGTCATGGAGTGGGTACTTAAAATTCTAACAGGTTTTCAATGAGAAGACCGAATGCAAACAAACATTAAATTATTCATGTATTAATTTATCAAGTGGCCTTGAGAAAATCTACATGTATTTCATTTTTCAAATAATAGTGAAGAGATACATTATATATTTCTAAATTTAAACAAACTGCTCCTATATGGGATTAATGGATAATCCTCTAATTACCTCCAGGGAGATAAGCTGTTGTCCAGTTAATTGGCTTAGGGAGATACAGGAGTAGTTGATTAATTAGTTCTAGGTGTCAATAAGGTCTTAAAAATTCATTCAGTTTATTGATTTTTTTTAAAGAATATTAAAGGCCCTGGATCCTATTTCACGAAGATAAAATCCAAATTTTTGAAAATTGATTGGATAATATTAGATTGATTTTAGTGCTTAGCCAATCAAAATTGAAGTATATACTAAAATTTGGATTTTATCTTTAGTTAAGATTTCGAGAAACAGGGCCCAGTTCCATCCCTTACATATATTCAAAAAATTTATTCTAGACACTATAGACAGATTAGATATTAAACTTAAATCCGAGACGATTTTCATTCATTTATTACCAGTCTGATGAGTTTTTGGACATGATCAAACTGAAAGTAATGTGCCTTGTAGATAATTATCTGCATAAGAGTATAAGACACCTCAACGAACCGGGGAATGTGCTATTATCTTGGCCTATTGTCATGAAAGATAGCCACTGACAATAGGATGAACATACCTGGATTATCACCTTCTTGAACTAACAAGATCAAGTTGCAATGGTAAGCTATCATAGCCATTATAAGATACTTATTGCATTATTTGTAATTTAACTAATAAATTATGTGATAATTATCCAAATAAATCGCTTGTAAATTTATTTACTGCTACATTTTAGCAAGACTGTTTGCCATGTTTTGTTGCATTTGTATTTGGGGGGTTGGATGGCCGAATAGTTAGCATGTGAGCGCTGTATGGTCTGTCATTGATTCCCTGGTTATACGTGACAAGGAGTAGGGTCGCATGTCCAACCTCATGGGTTTACTCCAGGTCCTCAGGTTTCCTCCCACTGCTAAAGACCTACGCACAAGTGAATTATTGAAATAAAATTGAACAATATGGTAGTCCTGAAATGACCTAGTTTGTGTCAAGTGGATGTTAAACTCTCTCTCTCTCTCTCTCTCTCTCTCACAGTTATGTTATTAGATGCATTGTTTCCTGACAAATGCAGGCCATACATTTATTAAAGCAATAAAAATATTTTGTAGTTATAGTATTCATTGTGTCATGCACAATAGCTTCCTGACAAATGCATGGTCGAACCTCTATTAATACAAGTTTTGTTTTCTCTGCTATTTAAATACATCACGCCATTATATTGCAACTATTTTCACACAATCAGTGGTGTTGGTTCTCCAGAGATTTGTTTCATTAAATCTAACTCTCATCCCCTAAAAGCTTGTCAATTATATTTATGTGACAATCTGATGCATTTGTTGTCTTTTAAAGCACAAAGCGCGTGATCAGGTGTTCCTGGGAAATTTATATTAGATATTTCTTCGTGTAGATAAAACATTCATCTGCGTACATCATCATAAATAGTGCATTAAGGGAAGACATCCAAGATTCATTGACCTTTGATACTATTCATAGTTCTCATCTGTTTGTCTTAGAACTAGTTGGTATGTTTCAGTTTACCAATTCAAGACTTTTGTTACTTAAAGGGAGACTAATATAGAAGTAATTATCTCAACCCCAATACAATTTCTTTTGCATATTTTTTTTTAGCTACTTGTAATTCTTTTTTAAGTGATTATTATTATGTAGATAAAAATCTACATTATGTGTTTGAACTAAGATCAAACTGAATATGATAATATGTCTGACCTTGCTAGATGAAGAGATTACCAGTAGGCCTAGTCTCTATGAATTGGATGTTTTTTTAACTATATGAATGTATTCTGCAGAAGAAAAGGGAGAGGTTTGAACCCGGGGATTAATGCATTGATTCTCAACCAGTGTGCCGCGAGATTTTCCTAAGTTTGCTGCGAATTTTTGAACGGCACACTAAGAAAATTCGAAAAGCTGGTGTCTACTGATAAGTTCATAGCTGTGTTTTTCTTTATTTAGTTTGAGTCATTCTATATGTCTACGACTAGTCCCTGGCTACGGCTGTATGCCGTCTGACTTACCATGTTTTTATTTACAAAATTCAAATATTTTTCATGTATATTCAGCCAGATGTGCCGTTGGCAAAAAAGGTTGAGAACCGCTGTACTAATGTCTAATTATAATGTAACTTTACATAATGATAAGGGCGTCAAGAACTCTTTACAACTGTGTGTATGTAAAATAGGTGGTTGGGTCGTGTATCTCTTAAACAAGGGGAAATGGTATTTAAGGAGGTGTTACCATATATATTTTAATGAATAAAATTGGTCAGTTTTGTAGGAAAGGCCCTTTAGTCTCAATTATTCATGATCCATTTGTATGGGAATTAGTGTATTAAGGTTAACTTTAGTGTAGGTATGTGATTGTTGGTACTTTGGGTAAATCTTTCACGTTTTCATAGTAATAAGATCTCCATCAAATGGACTTACATGTATCCTCTTTGTCTTTTAAACAAATTTTATTCCTGTTACACTTATACTATATTTGTGGCTGGATAACCATACATATAAGTTTGAGGAAGTTAAGAAGAGTAATTGATCGTAGTTTTGTTGACTTGTACAATGAATGAAGTTTAAAAGTACTAAATGTATTTGATTATCTTTTACTGTATGTTATTGTTACATATAAATCTACATACTAATTTTGTTTTATCAATTGCTTGTGCTTAAAGCCACTGTAATTAAACATGCATTATGCAAGAGCAAAATCTGCTTATTACAAGTCTTTCTTTAGGCCTGAAATGTTATCTAAATTATCAATTAGACATTAATTAACTTATCCAGACCATAATAAACTCTCGATGTCAAGGCTAGCCTTCGATGTAGGCTGGATTAGATTCCTATATGCCGCTAACGGCCAAAGATAATTAAATCAGAAAAAGTGGATAATCGAGACTATGCTGTTTATATTAATGATTTTAGTAATGATGACCGAGACTATGCAAAAATTTCACCCGCTTCTTTCTCGGCTCATAGTGGATCAATTTGACTGAAATTTTCAGCAAATTACCTTTACACTATCTAGTTTTTAACTATTATAGCGAGAACTGCCATCTCTTTATCTTATCTCCCATAATGTATCTGTAATGTTTTAACTTAGGCGTATTGTGTGCAATCTACAAAATTTTTTTTTATCAATTGCTTGTGCTTAAATGCTTAAAGCCACTGGCATTAATGTTTTAATTTAACATGTATCCTATACAATCTATAGCGAGAACTGCCATCACTTTATCTTATCTCCCATAATGTATCTTTAATGTTTTAACTTAGGCGTATTGTGTGCAATCTACAAATTTTTTTTTTATCAATTGCTTGTGCTTAAATGCTTAAAGCCACTGGCATTAATGTTTTAATTTAACATTTATCCTGTGCAATCTACAAAAACTTGAAAAATTAGAATATAAATATAGAATAATGTTATAGTGATTGATTAATAATGACAGTGTAAATTACGTGCATGACTGATCTGTCAGTCAATCTAGTCATTTACAAATTTATATTTGTTTCAATATTTGTACTCCAGACTTTATTTTTGTGTCAATTGATTTTATTCCTGGTTGGTATTTTGAGGGGATGGAAAAAATCTTTCCCATTTCTCCTCTGACACTACAGGGGGGATTGAGTCAACTGGCGTGGTTTCGATTCTCTTGTTGTACGTGACAAGGAGTAAGGTTGCCTGTCCAACCTTGTGGGTTTTCTCCTGACTCCCACCTCTAGGCGCAATCGAATTATTAAAATAAAATTGAACCATATGTTAGTCCCAAAATGACCTAGTTTGTGTCGAGTGGGCGTTAAACCCCCTTTCTCTCTCTGACACTATACCTCTATATACTTTATGTCTATTTAAAAAGTGCTACTCTGATAAATTTATAATCCTCTTTAAATTCTTTACCCTTGGGAAGGCAAACCTGTTAGCACTAATATTTATGCTCCAAAAAGTCAGATAACATCAAGAAGCATTTAATATTTGAATAGTTTTTGTACAGGATTATTGTAATTGAAGTCAGATTTGTCAACCATGACAGTTTTGTACAAGCTTGGAAACAAAGATATGATATAGCTGAGTTTTTCTGTTGTATTATAGATCAGTTTTAAAAGTGCTGTAGTGTGTTGACACTGTGCTATTCAACCTATTTGTTATTACTATTTGTTCTAGTATGTAGGGTAGACAGATGTAGAATCATAGGCGTACGAGCTGGGGGGACTGGGGGAGCAGCCGCCCCCCCATTTTGGGCACCAAATGCTGGGAAAATTTAGGCACACAGTTGTATAAAAAAATATTGTGTTCTTGAATGGGTCCAATTTAACAGCAAATTTATTATCATTATGTAACATACTAAGAACCGAACTACATTTTTTGGGCACCAACCACCACCGCCCCCCCAGTCAAAAATTTCCCTGTACGCCTATGTGTAGAATCAGAGCTTTCTTACATTAATATCATCTTACCATCTCACCCATACCATATCATTGCCATCTCAACGATAACCAATATAATATGAGGAATTTTAAGAGCCCCAAATATTAACATTTATGAGAATACCATGTGAAAAGAGTCGTGGAGATCTGTCTTATTAAGATCTTCACACTATTTCTTCTTTAATATTTATGTAGTTTCAAGTGTTTTGACAGCAACCATTTGCTGGTTAGTGCAAAATGGAAAAAAATCCCAACAAATATTTGTAGTAAGCTCGGTCTATACGTTTATGTTTGTTATAGTATTAACACAAAAATAACATCTGAGAAAATAGTTAAATTTAAAGGCACAGCAGAGCTCGAAGGTCAAAGATATGTACTTTTAATTTAAAAAGAGAGAGAGAGAGTTTAAAGTCCACTCGACACAAACTAGGTTATTTCAGGACTAACATGGGGTTTAATGTCCACTCGATACAAACTAGTTATTTCGGGAGTACATATGGTTTAATTTTGTTCAATAGACAATAATTCACATGTGCATAGGGATCTGTAGCAGTGAGAGGCAACCGGAGGACCTGGGGAAAAGACAGGTGACCCCACTCCTTGTCACGTACAACCGGGAAATCGAAACCTCGCCAGCTGAATCAATGACCTTATGATACAGTGTGCACGTGCTAACCATTCGGCCATCCAACTCCCCTTAATTTAAAGCATAGTCGTTGTTATGTAATCAAGCATAACACATAATCCAAGTATAAAAAAATAGGCTGGCCTGTATGATAGCAGAATTATTACATTATTTATCTAAAACAAAAAGATGGAGATGTGAAAGTACATTTGATCGTGTATATGGCCTTAAACTTATTATTTAAACATATATTATGCAAGAGCTAAATCTGCCAATTTCAGGTCTTTCTTTAGGCCTGAAATGTTATCTAAATTATTAAAAAGACATTAATTAACATATCCAGGCCATAATCAACTCTCGATGTCATCGCAAGCCTGCAATATATTTACTGGATTATAATCCGATCTGCTGCTCAACGCTCATTCATGATTAAATCAAAAAATGGATAATCAAGACTGGTTTTTTTCTTACCGACTTTAGTAATGATGATAGAGTCTAGGCCTTAAATTTAATTGCTAAATCCTTGGTTCAGAGTGGATCAATTTGACTGAAATTTTCAGCAAATTCCCTTTACATTATCTAGTTTTTAACTATTGTAGCGAGCACTGCCAGCTCTTTATGTAATCTCCCATAATGTATCTTTAACCTTAATACTGACATGTTGGGTCTTTAAAGTATCACTATAAGTGTTTATATTTTCTATAAATAAACTGACTAATATTCATTGACTATAAATCTGTTAGTTACTAAACTAAAACAAATATTTAAACCTTGTGATACAATTGGTGTTGAAACTTGAAAAACAAAATTTCTATGGCAGCTTTTATTTCATCTACTATGAAATGTCGTCCATCGATCCATCGGTCCACAATTTATTTTGGATGGTCTAGAGGCTGAAGTTATTATCCAATTGACTTGAAATGGATACACAGTGCTTAAGTTCACAAGACAAAGAATCCTTTTCATTTTCGATAAATACTGTCAGAATTATGAACTTTCATCAATTTGAAAAAAATCTTGCAGATGCTCTAGAGGCTAAAGCCACCATCTAATCAATTTGGAATTGATACATAGCGTTTATGTTGATGAGATGAAGCTGTTTATTAATTTCAAATAATTTCTGATAACTCAAAACAGCTAAAATTTATACATGTTTTGTATAAAAAATGTTTGTGCAAGAAAGAACTAGAAGCCAATCAAATTTTCATTTATTCTGATAATTACTGTTAACCGAAATCAGTTTTAATGATCTTATTAATGCTCCCATTGGCTGCAAAAGAATACATGTGTGACAACCTTTGTGGACAACTTAGCTGCTGTGGGCATTTGCTTCATCCCCTGGGGTGTCAAGGAGTAGGGTTGCCTGTCCAACCTCGTGGGTTTTCTCCGGGTCCTCCAGTTTCCTCCCACTGCTAAAGACCCCAACGTGCAATCAAATTATTGAAATAAAATTGAACCATGTGTTGGTCCTGTAATTACCTAGTTTGTGTCAAGTGGAGCTTAAACACACACTCTCTCTCTCTCTCTCTCTGACACTATAGCTACATGCACTGTATGTCTATTTAAAAAGTGCTACTCTGGTAAATTTATAATCCTCTTTAAATTCTTTACCCTTGGGAAGGCAAACCTGTTAGCACTAATATTTATGCTCCAAAAAGTCAGATAACATCAAGAAGCATTTAATATTTGAATAGTTTTTGTACAGGATTATTGTACTTGAAGTCAGTTTTGTCAACCATGACAGTTTTGTGCAAGCTTGGAAACAGATATGATAATAGCTGAGTTTTTCTGTTGTATTATAGATCATATATTATAGATCTCGATCTCTCTCTCTCTTTCACTTTCTTTCATCCCCTGGCAACCTACCTTTACTTTTAATAAAAAAATTTGCACTTGTTGATCTAAAGCAACTACTTTTCATTATGAATTATAAATGATAAAGATATTATGTGAACTCATCCATATATGTTTTTCTTTTCATTTCACTCCAAGTTAAGTCAATTATAAGCTCAAAATGATAACAGTGTAATATAGGCTATGTATTGTGATACTGTACTTAATATTTGGTATTTGATAAGAAAGGAGTCAGTGGTCTAATACCTGTCCTTTAGATTATAAGCTCTATCTTTGAGTCAAGTGGCATTGTTTTGATCCCAGTAGGAGTAGTAAGCTCATGGGGTTTTCCAGGTCTTCATATTTCATCCTTCTGCTGAAGTTCTATGTACAGGTGATTTGTGAAATAAAAATCTACCAGTTGATTTGATCAGTTTAGTCTTCATATATAAACCAAGTCTGGAAATAAGACGCCTGTCACAGACAATGTCAGGCTCAGCTTCAGGCTTTGTCGGGCACTAAACCTCTGGTGCTTGTCATTTTGTTTGGCACTGACCTGTCTTTTTATTGCTATTATTAATACATGTTTGGCACTAAGTTGAAAATGTCAGGTACTATTTCATTAGTGCCTGAAATTTTGTCAGGTACATCTAAAACCGTTATTTCCAGGCCTGAATATAATAGTATTATAAATTGGTATTGACTGGAAAGGATGATTAAGCTTACTGTAGTTTGTACTTTTCAGTGTGTGACATAACTGGGCCATTAACAATAAAATCTATCTGTTCTCACCATGTATATTGATATTTTAAACAAATTTTAAACTTTTTGTCATTTTAAGGCTCACTTCATCAATGCTAAATCTATTTGTTAAGGCCAGCTCAATTTTTGTCCAGGTCTTTGAGATGTAAATAAGGTTAGGGCACATGATTTTTTGCAAGATTGTAGGTTAGGGTTAGGGTAAGCATTGGGGCTATGTACAGGGTTAGGGATGGGTTTACCGCTAGCCCTATTTACATCTCTTGACCTATGGTGAAAAATTCAGCTGGCCTTATCATTTAGCACTAATCCTTGATCATTGTGAGAGACGACTCAAACTCCATCTGAAATGGTGGGATAACTTGTTGTTAACCATTAACCTGTGTCTCTTTATGACAATTCAATCATAATTCCATTAAAAAATATAACAAATCTTTTATCTTCAGTAAATAAATATTCCATAAGAAATGGTAGCAATGGGACTATTTTTCTTTTTGAGCTTTATCCTGATTTTATGTGTTAAGGAATTGGTTGTGCCTTAAGCGGGGCTTATGTCGACTTTGCAACCCAAAGCAACTAGTTGCAGTCAGTTGCAAGAGTGCTTATGTCGATCATATCAGCAACTGAGGACAACTGGGAGCAACTGAATTCGGAATGCTTATGTCGACTCAGAACTTATAGCGATCACACTTAACATTCGACTGTAACTAGTTGAACATGTGCAACTGACTGCAACTAGTTGCTTTCAGTTGTAAGAGGCCCTCAGGTCAACTTTTTCAGTTGCATTCAGTTGCTTTCAGTTGATCCCAGTTGCCGAACACTACAATCGGCTAACCAAAACTTTAGTTTGTGTCCCAAAAGTCAAATTAAGATTATTTGGACAGCGATCTTTCCAGTATAACTCAGCAACATTTTGGAATAAACTACCCTCAGAAGTTAAAGATGCACAAACTTAATTGCAATTCAAGAGTTTATTAAAAACACACCTGTTTAAAGAATACTATGAGACATAAAACTGTTATAGCACATAAACCAACATGTCATCAGAATTTTTGTAGCGCTATGAGCATATACTTAGTGTATGGAGTTTAGCGCGTTAAAAGTGCACTATTATCTTATCTTATCTTATACCGAAAAAAAACCCAGTTGCTTTCGGTTGCAAGGTCGACATAAGCAACCCTTTAGTGTTTGATACCATAGAGTACAGTGGTTTATAATGTTAAATCCAGCAAGTCAAAGTTGTTGTAAAAACATTCTTCTGTTCATTTACTGGGTATTTTTAGAGAAAAATTTGTTATTGCAAATCCATAGGGCCTAAAAATATTTCAAAAGAATCCAGTGAGCTGAACCGTTTACAATTCATATAACTGTAAAAGACATCCTTCACTGCAAATATTGTTTTAGGTAGTATGGCTTTAAAAATAAATTGCTGACATCCTACACTGTGGGAGAATTGTAATGTCCTCATTTCCTCCCCATCTGTACAAATGATATATTTCTAGACCATACTCACTTTCACCTCCTGTACATGGCCTAATTTTATATATACTGCTAGTTCATTGACATTTAATAATGATATATTGTAGTTCATGGGGATTTCACCGGTAAATTAAAAAAACTTTAATAGATTTTTAACACTAATCATTAATAAAATCTGTATAAGATTTTGAATTGTCAGGAAAATGGAAAAATCAAGCAATAGGAAAATTTAGCTTTTGCGTAGTATGTTTTTAAGGAAAAATCAAGCAATAGGAAAATTTAGCTTTTGCGTAGTACGTCTTTAAGGATAAATGGAGAAAGATTGTTACTATAAAGAGAACAGGATGTTTTTACATTAAATCTATTTTCATTATATATAGGTATTTTTAATGATGGCTGCCAATATAATAATGTAACAATAAGACACACATTCTGTCAACAGGTGCTAATGGCTGACAAGTAGTGGAGTACCCCTAGTTATTGGACAGATCCCAAAGTTGAAAATATGAGGTTATTCTCCTGTTCCCCATTTGTTCAAATCTGTTATAAAGCTATAACGGTAAATCTCTTTTGATCTTTGGGGTATATTCTATGCCTGGATTAACTTGCGGTCTGAAAGTCGGACGTGGCTTTGGCTATATACAGGGGAATTTGGGGTTATTCTTCTGAAAGTTTTTTTTTAACCTGTAACGGGTTTTTCTTACGGGGATTCTGGGGTATTCTCTTTTTGCGTACATATAAACATAGACGGTTTATAAGCAAGATAAAGTCCTCGACTTCGATTATGCTGGGGAAGAAAGACTTGAACTTTTTCTTTTTCTCAGGTTATTTTCTTCAGTCTTTCTTTCCCCAGCATAACCTCAATCTCGTGCTTTATCCTACACGTAACTTTGTAACGATCTCTTTAATGAATATTATATGCTTGGTTGTATCAACTTCCAGTTTTTGTACTGTCTTAATTTTCTGATTTGCACAGTGATTTGCACAGGGAGAATGGCATGTTGATCTATTTTGCTTGAACGCACTAACCTCAAAGAAATTGTGCAATGGGAGCAAGACTAGATCTGACAGTTCAGTATCTTAGTTTTGCAGAAGCACTACGTTTTCACAAAATACACCATTGGGTCAAAGAGGATTTGAAGTGTAGCTTATAAAACATATATCTTAAAGGAACTAGATTGCTAATAATTGGGACCTAATTTCGGTGAAAAACGCCAGAAGTCTCAATCGAATGGCAACCTCTAGCATCTGGTTATTCCAGTCTACACCAACAGTATTTATTGTGCATTCTCTCCAGATAAGAATATGACGTCACCATTTGACATGACTTGTGGAATATGTCTAGCCTCGTTCTTCGAGTCCCTTGTTAGAAATGGTGCTGAAACGCATTATGGTACACGATTCGTGTACCAGTGGTAAAATGTTTATTTTGTCTTAAATACTGGATATCAGAAGCCCATCTTTTCCTGGTGAGATCACAAAATCAGTGTTGATTTAAATTGACAATTAATTGGTGTTTTCAATGTCAAAGACTGGATGATATTAAGTTAGAGACTTAGCTACTTTAAGTTGGTCTTCTGAATGGTTATATTAAATAGCCATGCCAAGGTGGAGCAGTTTAAAAACACCAGCTCCATATACCTGTCACCAAGAAGGCTTTTTTTTCTAAGTTGGCTTATTTTGATTTTTGCCATCTAAATGTCCAGATTAAAATTACAGACTACCGGGTAATCCATTTTGTCTTAAACCATTCTACAGTCAAGAGGTGTGATTTTGATCCAAAGCTTCATTCTCCATTTTCCGTTTTTCGCTAACGTCACCTGCATGCAAGCGAATTATTGAATAAAGATTGTAGTCCCATGCGATCTCAAACAACAAATTGTACCTAGTAACTTTGTGGGTGACTGTGAACTCGGCCTAAAATGGGAACCCTTAATGGGAACCCTTGATTATTAATCATTCAAATTTGTTTGTTATCTGTTGTGATAGAATACATAACTCTTATTTATTAAAAAGATATTTTAATACTGGACAACATATTTACAGGTACATATAAACATCATTTGGTTGGGTATAGTAACGTCTAGCTATAGCTGCTTCTCCTCAGCCTCACAGGACCCCTCTCTCCGGGGTCGAGGACAGACACTCTCCCGAGGTCCGGGAGACCTCTCAGCCTCTACGGGTCTCTCTCTGCCCTCTTCTGTTCCTCCCTGCCTGCTTGTAAACTAGGCTTTTTATATCGGTTAAGGCACGCCATAGTTAATACCATTAGTAATCAGAACAATGAAAAGTAATTATTAAGATTCACACATCTTAGCTCAAGACAAAAGGTGTCAATACGTGTTAAGCCTGAATCTTATATCATATAGACACTCCGAGTATACATGTTTGTACAATCCATTAAATCTTACATAATACTATTTCAACAACCTACACCTCATATAAATTAAATCTTACAATTAATCTGTCACTTAATATATGTCTAAAATTGAGTTACAAATAAAATATGAATTAAGAATACAATATTGAAATTTAGATCCAATATGATATTGTATTACACTGTATACAATGACATTTGGAGGAGTTTAAAGTAGGTAACACACAACTGATCATATAAAGAGGCCGTGTTATTAAAACCTGTTTCTATTTGTAGCTTTAAAAAAGTATGTCATCATCAATGGCATATGTTTGCTGAAATCTAGGTGTAGATTACTTAGATAATCAATACAGGTTTATTGTTAATATGTAAGTTAGGAGTATTTGACACAGGAAGTATTAAATTGCTAACCAACAGTTTATATGAATTATTAGGGTAACGGTAATTGAATGAAATCAGTGTTCAGGAAGAAGTATAAAGGGATGATCTCCATGTGTGACTATAATCACCAATAATGAGAGCCATTGTAAAGGCCACAAGTTCACTTTTGTAATAAATTATACTCCCTTAATTCAGGGTTATATTCCACACTTTTAACCCATTTTTATTTGTATGGCTATTTTATTGTTAAAAGTATCATTCTGTTAGTATTCTTTTAAATTGTTATGGTAATTACTTCAGGGTGAACATGGTTGCTGCACCTGCTCACAGATAGTAAAATAGTTTAGGTAATTGATAATATCATCAGGTCTTTCTGAAATGAAATGGGGTTTAATGTTTTACTGTTCTGACTGGACTAATGAAGACTGGCATACGCCATACAGTGTGTTATGAAGGAAATTTTGTCTGGACAGTGGCGCTAAAGCCTATAGGGCCTACTCTTATAACAAATTCCAACTGACAAGGGATCTTTTACGGCATTGCCGTCTGTCCTACATTGTACATCTCTAACAATGGGGAAGCATTGACTTGATTGAAATTATGCCATTGTTTGATTTTGTTGAGTGACAGAAAGCCCTCACTGGTCGCTATTTCCATTGTGTTGCTGATGAAAATAGCCCAATTCACTAGCTTTGAACATGATTAGTGTGTGCAAAATATCTCCCAAAAATTTGATTTCAGCTTCATTGGTACACAAACACCGAAATAAAGCCCCTAGTATATTATCACATGAATTAGACCAGGCTAACTCTTATCCCCAAATTGAGGGGTTGGATGGCCGAATGGTTAGCACATGCATGCTGTATCATAAAGTCTGTCATTGAGTCAACTGGCGTGATTTTGATTTCCTGGCTGTATGTGACAAGGGGTAGGGTCACCTGTCCAACCTCGTGGGTTTTCTCAGGGTCCTCTGGTCTCCTCCCAAGCGAATTATTGAAATAAAATTGAACCATGTGATGACCTAGTTTGTGTCGAGTGGACATTAAACCCCATTTCTCTCTCTCTCTCTGTTATATATTCTCTGTAAACTAAAAGAAGAGACTGTATTGTGCGCTGATCTTATTCGAATAATCCTGCGATTCTACACAAATAGATTAATCTATATTACATGGTGGATGAAAGCGAAAAAACATGGTTTTGATTTATGTCATGACAAATGATAATATAATATAGTCAGTCCTAGACAAGACAAAGTGAGCTATTTAATATAAGAATAAGTAGTTTGTGACTACAATACCCCAGATTTTTAACATGGCTGTCAGGATGTTATATCCATTAATCTAAACTAGAAACTGATTTTCTCTGTGTAACTATTTTGTTATCATCAAAAGATATCTTTGAAAAAATATGCGCATCAGTTGTTAGACGTCAAGGCATCATTAGTATAAGGAAGTAGATTGTTTTCGCACAAAATAGTGTGAAATATCGTGATTTAAGATGATCAGATTGTCATGCTGACAGAGGGTTAAATTATTTGGCTAGACCTGGAAAATCTTTCCTATCACTTACATATTGTCTGAACAATATTTCCCTGATATCACAGTGCATTATCAATCTGATTAGAATACAGATCCTTATTTGTTTGTTTTTTTATAGTTCAAAATTTCATTTTACTAGTCTTTACTCCACTAGGATCTGGAAGAGTTATAATATAACCCGTGATCTGGCTAATGTGAAGGATTAGCCAATTGCTACTGCGAGTTTTTGGCATGAGGTGCACAGAACTGTGGGTAACCTATAGAAACATCAACCCTGATTCGTTAATTAAATTTCTAACGTCTTAGGGTCAAAAGCTGTGCGTATGACCTCTGACGCGACCTTCCACTACAACTTGTCAGATCTTCATGTAGTGTAGGCCATCGAAAGGAAAAAAAAACGAAACAAAATATCAATTGCATTATTGGTTCAAAATGGCAGGATGTTATATTTTCTGTATATCTGAATATTTATAAATTATGGTTTCTTAACAGAAAAAATGAAATTAAAATATTCATTACTGTCCAATGATATTTGATATCATTTCCAACAATTTAGGTGGTAGTATATAGTTGTCAACTGATCACCACCATTTTTCTAGTCTACTTCTTATAATTGCTCTGGGGGTTTGAAATTATGAAATGGGGTTTAACGTCCTACTGTTCTGCTCCTAACATGGGCTAATGAAGATTGAAGACGGGCATACGCCATACAGTGTGCTATGAGGGAATTTTGCACGGGCAGCGGCTCTACAGCCTACTCTTATATTGAATTCCAACTGCCAAGGGATCTTTTACGTGCACGCCAATGTGTACACGGGAACTTGGTTTTTCATCCCATCCGAACAACTAGACAGCTGTCCTTGTCAGGCCCTCCATCCTGCATCACTGACAAGGGGAAACCACGCCGGAAAATCTGAATGAACTTTCTCGGCCAATGCAGGGATCGAACACCCGACCTCCAGACTAGCGAGCCAGCGTCTTACCCACTTAGCCACGTGATCCCTGCTCTGGGGGGTTGGGCTCTGGGGGTTTGATGCCAGATGGTTAGCACATGAGTGCTGTATCATAAGGTCTGTCATTGAGTCAACTGGCATGGTTTCGATTCCCCGGTTGTATCTATCCATCTTTCCTCCCACTGCTAAAAGTAAAAATGACCTAGTTTGTGTCGAGTGGACATTATATCCCATCTATCTCTCTCTGTCTCTCTCATTGCTCTACACTCATCAATTTCTTTTTAGACCACTTTATAGAACTTGCTAATATAACCTCTTACAGTTGTGCATTGATTATTTGTGTACTCTTAATTATTGGCTCTGTCCTTGAAACCTTGTCAACACTACAACATTTTTCAGATGTTTATTATCAACTTTGTTGGTTACAGGTATTGTTTGATTCTGAACCTTGTCAAAATTCACAATTTGCAGTCAATTATTTGTCAAAATATTGCCCCTGTGAAATGACTTACACACAAACAAGTATATGGCGAGGTGTTATAATGCCAGGAAGCTATTGATATTTTTTGGGAATTCTGCTTTGTGAAGATAATATGGGTGTAGTTACCAAGATGTAAATCTCGGGTGAATGTCTTTTGTTTGTTTGTTTAAATCTGAAAATTCTTGATACAGAGGTTTAGGAAGTGAACACACGCGTGGGAGAGAGTTTGGCACTAAATGCCAAATTGTCTATACTACAGAAACTTCTGATCATGTGATGCATGAGTGACATCTGCTAAACCAACCAACCCATCAAGTACATTGAGGATGGAACTTTTTCGCCCATGTTTTGTTAACCTAAAATTTCCCTGAAATTGTTTTGGTAAAATATATATATTTGTATATTCAAATTCATCATCTGGATGTTTTCAGTGCAAGTTAGCCTGGATTAGCATGATAAAAATGAGATTCCAGTTATAGTTTGCATACACAACATGGAAATTATTCGACAATATTTCCACTGCACCATAACATGTCATGGGTTCAGAAATTGATATAGCACTATATAATAGGAATATGTCATTTATATTTTCAGATGGTAATCTTCTAAAGGAGATATATCATACAATATGGCGGATAAGGAAAACGCTCAAGAACCAATGGTGGATTTTGCAGGTGATCCGAATATTTTTACTAAGGAGAACAGAGCCAAGAGAGTTGCTAAAAATGTAAGTTTTTGAAACTATCTATAACATAAATATTATATGTTGACAGTAAAACTGTTGTTAATAATTAGCAAGCACATTTACAGATTCAGATCTTACTAAAGATTCATCCACACACTTAAAAAAATTAAAAGATACATTATGGGAGATTAGATAAAAAGCTGACAGTTCTCACTATAATAGTTCAAAACTAGATAATGTAAAGGGAATTTGCCGAAAATTTCAGTCAAATTGATCCACTCTGAACTGAGATTTTAGCGATTGAATTTTTGGCTCAGCCTTGATCATCCTTACTAAAGTTGGTACAATAAAAAAAATAGACTCGATTATCCATTTCATGATTAAATGAAGAAAGAAAGTGGAGCAGCAAATGGTATCCTAATCCAGTAAACATCGCAGGCTAGCGATGCCATCGAGAGTTGATTATGGTTTGGATATGTTAATAAATGTCTAATTAATAATTTAGATAACATCTCAGGCCCAAAGAAAGACCTGCAATAGGCAGATTTACCTCTTGGATAGTGTATGTTTAAATTGTCTTTGGAGATTTTAAGTTTTAACTTTGAATAGAGGTGATTGTTTAATGCTAATCTCTGTGGTATTCAAAATTTGTTCAGTGACAGCCATTACATCTGCAAGAGTTGTTGTGTAGATATGCCATAGGCAAGAATAAAAATAAATATTCTTTGGAGGTTGGTTTGGTAGGTTTCTGCTATTTAAAATCTGAGATGAGAAATGACACTTTGTTTTGTCTAAATATGTGGGATAAAATACAAAATATCGCCGATTTAGTCCTTACCTAGGTCCTATGATTGAACTGTTTTGGAAACATATGACAGAAACTAGAAATACAAGAGTTGACCACTTTTGTAGACCTGTAGGAGATCGCTGATAAATGTCAAACATATCTCATCTGTCATCAAGCATATTTTTTATTCATTAAAGGATATGGCGCATAAACACATTGTTTCTTGTGTCATGGTTGTTAATGTTGATGAATACTGCATTGATACCCTCAAATTGTTCTCATTGACACCATTGTCCCAATCTGGTTAAAACACAGATCCTATTTCATTTTGGGTTTTTATATAGTTCAAAATTTTGTTTTACTTGTCTACACAAGGATCTGGAAGAGTTGTTATCATTGACATGTTCTGGATGATGTGAGGGATTAGCCAATGAAACGGTCTGTTAAAGCGAGCTTTTGACGTGAGGTGTACAGAACTGTGGGTAATCCACCAGAAACATCAATGCTGATTGGTTAATCAAATGTAGACATCATAGGGTCAAAAGCCACTCGTATGACCTCTGACACAACCTCCCAAAACAACTGATCAGATCTTCATGTAGTGTAGGGCATTGAAAGTATAAAAAACGAAACGAAATATAAATCTGTATTTTTATCAGATTGCCATTGTCCTTAAATGGCTTTTTTGTCATTGTTTTATTAACCCAAATTGATGTGTGTTACCTATAATGTCGTTTCTCCAGTCCGTCTGTCATCCATAACTTCTGGCGTATTTCGCTGAACATAACTGATATGAAATTAGAGTAAAAACGGAATCGATTGAATGTAAATCAGTTTATATACATTCATATTACATTATTATATGCGTTGCGACCCATTTGTGTCAATTTCTAGATCCCAAATATTAGCGATTTAGCTCCTTTAAGTTAAACTGTTGAAGTGCAACATTCACCAAGAATAATCCCAGAAATGGATTGTCTAATTAATTTTGCAATTTGCTTACAATCCTATTGAAACATCAAATTTTATCTGTTTTACATCAGAGACACTTATTGAAGTGATAATACCTCATTTAGTTACCTGTTCGACTTGATTACTGTTAATTGAGTTCAAGTTGAACAGATTAAAGGCATTATGTAAATACAGTTTTAACATGCAGAATACTTTCAGAACAGGTTTCTTCTGTACTGTACATATATGTGTAATTTCTTGTACTATGTTTGTGATATCAGAATACTTTCTTGTTAATCAGTGCAAACATTTTCTGTAGACAGTTACAGGCTGGGATGTCAAAGTGATTATTAGTTGCAGCTGTCTGTATATAATAATAAATAAACTGCTGTCTTAATATAACAACATCTGAGTAGGATATAATATAAGCTACTTCATTAAATGCATTATTAGTTCCCTAACTATGAAACCGGAGGCCGGCTAGGTTTTGTATTTTCCATTCTATACTAATATCATATTCCCAGCACCAAATAGAATGAACAAAACAACTAATGGTGTACAAATGTCGCTTATTAAAAAATTCAAGTGACCCATTTAGTTAGTCTAGAAAATAAAATTAACTAAACTATATACCAAAAATCTTTCAATTAAAAGGTTTGCAGGGGTGCAGGGGGACCTGGGATAAGGTCCTCCTCAACTAAAAAAGTGACTCTTTTATTTCGACCTCGAAATGCAGTATTTAATTATATTCAACATTCGGTACTCTAACCTACAGTGTTATGATATTATAATTTATGGTTCAGTCAGTCTACTACTTTTTTTACTTAGTTAAATGAATAAACAAGCAGTGTGTGAAAGATCCATCACTTTTATTAAGTCAAGGTTAAATCTGTTTTCCATACTAGACTTGTATAAATATGGTCAGGATATGGTATAATGTAGACTTAAACTCTGGTTTCCTCCCACTGCTAAAAAAATTGACCCAAAACAAATTATTGAAATAAAATTGAACCATATTTATGTTATTCCCAAAATGACCTAGTTTGCCTCAAGTGGATGTTAAACCCGTTTTCTCTCTCTTTCATTTGAATCAAAAATAAAATCATAAAATTGTCGATTTGATGAGATAACAATCTGTACGTCTGTTAATAAAACCAATCTTGCGATATAATTGATTATGTGTTAAACAATTACAAATTGACAGTCAGCGATCCTCGCTTGAGGGATTTGAATACCAAGCAAACTACAATATTACAAGCTCTAAAAGGAATATCAGTCCAAACAAAAATGGTTCAGTCTCATTCATTGTTACAAAGATATAATCTGAATAAAACATACATCCTATTTTGTTTCGTTTTTTTAATAGTTCAAAATATTGTTTTACTTGTCTTTACTACACTAGAATCTGGAAGAGTTGTTATCATGGACGTGTTCTGTTTGAAGTGAGGGATTAGCCAATGAAACAGTCTGTTACGGCGAGTTCTTGGCATGCAATGCACAGAACTGTGGTTAAACCACTAGAAATGTCATCACTGATTGACTAATCAATGCCTGATGTTATAGGTTCAAAAGCCATGCGCACGACCCCTGACGCAACCTTCCAGTACAACCTATCAGATCTTCATGTAGTGTAGGTCATCGAAAGTATAATAAAATGAAACGAAATATAGATTTGTATTTCAATCAGATTGACAAAGATATGACATTTGACGATAAATAATCAAGATTGATTTTTCTTTTCTTTTCAATGTTTAATCTTTGTGCCGCATCAGTAATCATCTATTAATACAAAATTGAATAGAACGTTACCAAACTACTCTAGAAAAGTATGTGCCAGCTGTGCTCAGATCTGAATCCCCATTAAAAGATTTCTGATCTGTTGTCCCGGATACTGAATCTGTATGCCATTTTTATGGGTCATGTGGTTTCCTGTCACTTGTAAAGAATCCTGAACACAAAAACAACCTGTTGAAAAACTGATTAACAGAATATTATTGACTATAAATATACCTGTCATAGTAATTATATATACCTGTTTTCAATCAATATGATATGATTGTAAATGCCATTTATAATCAAAATATATTCTTGCATCTATTCAGCCTTCAGCTGTGTCACAACCTTTTGATTCCGCACTGTGTGTCTTAAATTAGAATATATTAATACCACAAAAATCTTGGCAGTGGAAAAACACATATTGCATAGATTGACCCAAAAGTTGCCAGTATGTGGATAAATGACTCTATTTAAGAGACAACTATAAGTGTTATCATTGTCACCTGTTGTGCTTCATATTGTCATCTATTTAAGCCTCATTATTCAGAGTGGCCTTGTCCCTTCTTTAAAGGTAGCCTGTCCAACCTTGTGGGTTTTCTCTGGGTGCTCCGATTTCCTCCCACTGCTAAAGACCCCTCGTGCAAACAAATTATTGAAATAAAAGTGAATCATGTGTTAGTCCCGAAATGACCTAGTTTGTGTCGAGTGGACATTAAACCCCATTTCTCTCCCTCTCCTTTCTTTAAAGATACATGTAGGTTGAATAAAATGTCAGAATCTAACAACTCAAAATAAAGATATATTAATATTTTTAGGGCTAACCAACACGTCTGTATCTTCAGTGGTGTAATGCTGAAATATATATGAAGAAACATGGGGATTGGATGTGTATGTGCGCACTGTATCATAAGGTCCTTCATTGAGTCAACTGGCTTAGTTTCGATTCCCTGGTTGTACGTGACAAGGAGTAGGGTCATCTGTCCAACTTCGGGGATTTTTTCTGGGTTCTCCAGTTTCCTCCCACTGCTAAAGACCCCTATGTGCAAGCAAATTATTGAAATAAAAATTCAACCATGTGTTTGTCCCAAAATGACCTAGTTTGTGTCAAGTGGATGTTAAACCATATTTCTCTCTCTCTCTCTTAACGCAAATAAATAGCAGACAATAAATAGCAGACAATAAATAGCAGACGACATTGACATTGTACACAGATCATTACACAAGTTAAAAATAAAACTATAAATAAATGATGAGATGTTAATTATAGCTGGTTAATTAATCAATACTTTCTCTCTCTCACCTGTCATACCACACAGTATTATATTATACTTTGTTCAAATGGATACCCATCATATTTTGGCAGAAGACGGGGTTGTGACATCAAAGGATAAATCTGTTAATATATTTGTGAAGGTATGTTTTCATGTGGACAGGTTTGTTGTCAAAGATATTAGGATGTAGTCTGTCTGACATGATCGTTTTGTGAAATAGGTTGTCATGGAAATATACATTCTTGAATAAAAATGGTTGGGTTTTTAAGTCCAAACACACTTTGAATTATTATTTCTATTTTTCAATGTGCCATATCTGTTTGAAATAGTATAAGATAAGAGTATTTTTTGTGTGTAGTGTGTCTGATCTTGGAGATAGAGCAGTATGACATTAAACAATTAGAATAGAGTATTGCACAGTTTCAATGACAGGTTATTAAAAGCATCATGATAAGATATAAAGAGTCTATATTGAGGGCCCTATATGTATATAGATGGATTTGGACAGGCACATTTATCAAATGAAATAAAATGGGGTTTAACATCCTACTGTTCTGCTCCAAACTGGGCTAATGAAGACGGGCATACGCCATACAGTGTGCTATGAGAGAAATTTTGCTTGGACAGCGGCACTATGCCTTACACTTATATCGAATTCCAACTGTCAAGGAATCTTATATGTGCATGCCAATGTGTACACGGGACCTCGGTTTTTCGTACCAAGCGAACGATTAGATAGCTGTTCTTGTCAGGCCCTCCGTCCTGCATCACTGACAAGGGGGAAGCACGCCGGAAAATCTGGATGAACTTTCTCGGCCAATGCAGGAATCGAACACCCGACCTCCATTTATGCATGGAAATACTTGAACATTATAACTATCTGTTTATTATTGTGTGGGGAAAATTCAAAGCTGGATTACGGTGCTATGAACCCCCCAGAAAACAGTTCATCTGCTGGCGTCCCCAGGTTTCCTTTACCCACTGGTCAACTTCATTAACCCAGCCAGAGCAGAACAGTTGGACGTTAAACCCCATTTTATTTCATTTCATTTACTCGCTGGCCTCCACTGGTATACACAGATATAAAGTGTTTCTGTTACCCACTGACCTTTCCTCATATACTATACAGTGTTTCTTTTCGCCATTTTTATACGTCCACGTCCTCATGTGGACTGTGATGTTGTCACCCCTGTGTGTGGGTATGTATGTCTGTGTTTCAGTGTGTTGCCTACAGGTCACAATTTTTAATATATCATCTTGGAACTTTATATAAGTATTCCTTATAGCCTAAGGACGACAACTATTGATTTTGGTGCATGTCCCGACTCCTAGGGGCAGAGCCACACCCAATTTCACTGCAATTCTGAATAGATCGTCTTCAAACTTGGCATATGTATTCCTTATAGCCTAATTGCGGCAATTATTTATTTTGGTGGATGTCCCGACCCCAGGGGCAGAGCCACGCCCATTTTCTGTGTTTAGCGCCTGAAGGCCTCAATTCTGAATGGATTATCTTGGAACTTAGTATACTTATTCCTTATGCCCCAAGGACGGCAACTATTGATTTTGGTACATGGTTCTCCCCCACCCCCCTTGGACAGTCCCCCAACCACTTTTGGGTAATATTTTGTCTGTAAATAATCTACAGGTTACAATTAACATATTTGGATCCAATTCAGTATGTTCCATCATAGGGTTGTACATATTTATATTGGTCCATGTCCAACCCCCAGGGGCAGAGCCACGCCCCAATTTGTGCATTTTTTGTCTACAGGCTGGAATTCTGAATCAGAATGGATCATCAGGGAACTTGGCATATTTATTCCTTATACCATAAGAATGGCAACTATTGGTGCATGTCCAAACCCCCAGGGGCGGTGTCACACCCACGTTTTGTTAAATTTAGTCTGTAAATTTGGCGAAAACAATCCCAACACCTAGCCTCTTTATTTTAAAAAGTATCATATGAATCAAGGCAGGAATGTGGATGTATATTGCAGAGATAGCAATGCTCTCGTTTGAAAAGATAACTTATACTTTGATTTCGCAGTCACAAATGAAAGTTGAGTTTCCTGCTTGGTTATTTATTTAATTCACTGGGTGTGGTAAATAGCAGGTTGAAACATGGCATCTAAAAATATTGTACTTGCTAAGATTTCAATTAGTCATCCTTGGTTACCAGACTGTTTTCTTAGTAATAGAAGATCAATCAGTGTTTTGAGAATTAATTTGGCCTCTAAAAGAACGGAACAAATTTATCAGATGATTGTTATGAGTTTGGTCTAGGAACCCTGAGCCCCTAATCAGTTCCTGCTTGCTAGAGAAGCACAATCTCCCAAACAGAGTTGTCTTCCCTTGCAGTTCACGTTAACCTCTGCTAACGGCACAATTGACTACACCACCAAGATACTTGGTATCAATAAACAATACCAAATTTAGACTGGGTTTATTTTTTCGGAGGGCATTTTCCCCTTAAATTGACTAAAACTCGTTAAATGTTTATAATGCCAGCAACATTTCTGACATACCACTTTTGTCATATAGTTA
This sequence comes from Patella vulgata, assembly GCF_932274485.2. NCBI lineage: Eukaryota > Metazoa > Mollusca > Gastropoda > Patellidae > Patella > Patella vulgata. The sequence goes on along the minus strand of NC_065880.2, from coordinate 13,438,194 downwards.
ATCATGTGACCAATAGTCTGTGGGTCAACCGGTGTAGAGCTTGAGCCGGCGACGGAGTCGAATGCTGGATAGCGAGACTTGTGTGGAGAATGAGAGAAGCAGTGTTATATATATTGTGGTTTAGTTAGAGACATCATGATTAAAGGAAATGATAGATCTTGAAATGAAATGAAATGAAATGAAATGGGGTTTAACGTCCTACTGTTCTGCTCCTATACTGGGCTAATGAAGATGGGCATACGCCATACAGTGTGCGATGAGAGAAATTTTGCCCGGGCTGCGGCACTATCGCCTACTCTTATATCGAATTCCAACTGCCAGGAGATCTTTTACGTGCATTCCAATATATACACGGGACCTCGGTTTTCCGTCTCATCCGAAGGACTAGACAGCTGTCCTTGTCAGGCCCTCCATCCTGGATAGATCTTGAATTACAGCACCAAGTAAATTGTGATTGTTTAATTAATTATGCCACTTAGATTCACCTGATCCGGATGAAGCTTAGAAAGATTAAGAGAGTTTAACTTTATTATCTGAACAGCTTGTCCTATATGACTTCTGACACATACATTACCTTCTGGGTAAATGACAGCGCCTGTACCTAATGCACATGCATAATTATCGGTCAGAACAGTTATGATTTGGGTAATACAATAGTGAATGTTACGCACTACTAGTTTAAAATCACCAGGATTTGCATTAGAGATCCTAGGGACTATTTCTTTCAGTGGAAGCATTTCATAGTTTCTGGTGTGAAACAGCTTTACAATTACTGATTACTATATATCTCTGCTCTAGAAGTAATAGCATTGCATGACGTCCTCGGTAGATCTACCGAAGGTTATAGAAACAACTGAGGTATTGTTTTGTGTGTGGTGTGAGTACCTCCAAATGTCCATAACAAATAAAGAATTTGAACAGAAGAGATGAAAACCTGTGATGAAAATGAGTTCGTTCTTCTCTTTAAAAGTATTTCAAAAATAAACTACGAGAAGAGAAGAATTAAACAATTTTTAAAAATTTATTTTCAGGTCGGAAAATGGTGTTTGACCAATCTTCTCTTGGTGTTGACTGTTATTGGTGTATTCTTTGGAGTGGTGTTTGGTTTTGCAGCACGAACTGCCAACCCTTCTCGCGATACAATAATGATGGTGTCATTTCCTGGAGATATGTTAATGAGAATGTTAAAGATGTTAATTCTACCTCTGATTGTTTCTAGTATGATTACAGGTAAATATATTCTACCTCTGATTGTTTCTAGTATGATTACAGGTAAATATATTGGACTACTTGATTGATTGTTCCAGAATTAATTATATTGGACTACTTGATTGAATGTTCCAGAATTAATTATATTGGAATGCTTGATGTTCCAGAATTGATCTCTCAAAATCCTACAGATGGTGCAGATGGACACAATACTATCTCAATGCAATCATAACTGAATTTCCCTCATAGTACACTGTATGCCATATGCCCATTAGCAAAGTCAGGGCAGAACAGTAGGACATTAAACCCCATTTCATACCCCTTCCCTACATCAGCTCGTAAAAAGATATGTCTTTCCTAGCCTCTCCCCACATCAGCCCATAGAAAATATATCTCTCCCACCCCCTCCCCACATCAACCTGTAAAAAATATGTCTCTTCTACCCTGTCCTCACGTCAGCCCGTAAAAAATGTCTCTTCTAGGCCCCACTCACATCAGCCCGTAAAAATGTCTCTTCTGGCCCCCACTCACATCAGCCTGTAAAAAATGTCTCTTCTAGCCCCGACCCTCATCAGCCTGTAAAAAAAATTAAAAAATAACCAATAACCACGAAACAAATATCCCATTAGTCTTTACTTCATTGTTTAATTGTCCAGAAAAAAACCCAACTTTCATGATAATTTTTTTTTCCAGGTCTGGCATCACTAGATGCGAATTCTTCTGGTCGTATGGGTCTATATGCAGTGGTATATTATTTTGCCACAACATTTATGGCTATTATACTGGGTATTATACTGGTAGTTAGTATACATCCTGGTACTTTCACCATTATGGACAACGAGACTGATTTAGTTGATGAAGCACCTGTTTCATCTTTAGATGCTTTCCTAGATTTAATCAGGTATTTAGCATTGATTTTATTCTATACTCAACAGCCAAAAAAGAAACGGCAGTACGATTTCAAAATCAGAGATTCACTTTAATCAAATCATTCTAGAAAATGACTTACTAAATGGATCAAAGCAATTTTTTGTGAACAGTATCTTGACACATTAGTGAATATTTCATCACAATTCCAAGACCTTACGAGATGGTTTAAAGTCTGTACACAGTCTATACATCAGTATCTGTTTTGCAACCGCAAGTGGAAATAACAGCAGCAGGGGGTCGGTACATGGAGTGAACCAGACGATTGATGAACGCCATTGGCACCTGGAACCACACTCTCAGAAAAGTGTTGATTTTATTCTATGTCATAAAACTAAAGTACACAACAGCATTTGAAAAAAGTTGTATATTCAACTTGTTAGTATTACAGCAGACATATTTTGGTGATGTGTATGTGATACTCTGTTAGAGTTGGTAGGGGGTGGATGGCCGAATGGTTAGCACTTGCACACTGCATCATTAAGTCATTGAGTCAACTGATGTGGTTTCGATTCCCCGGTAGTACATGACAACGAGTAGGGCCGCTCGTCCAATCTCGTGGGTTTTCTCTGGGTCCTCCGGTTTCCTCCCACTGCTAAAGACCCCTACACACAAGTGAATTATTGAAATAAAATGAACTCTACATTAGTCCAGAAATGACCTAGTTTGTGTCGTGTAGACATTAAACTCCATTTCTCTCCCTTTCTCTCTGTTAAGAGTTGGGTGTATGTGTCATGAAGTCATAAGTAAGGGTACTTTAGGTAGAGTCATGAAGTCATGAAGTCATAAGTAAGGGTACTTTAGGTAGAGTCCTTGACTGTCACGCTGATGGAGATGGGACAAGGCCGAAGGAACAAAAGAAAAACCATTGCAAAGTGAAGCCCCTAATTGTAGAACAGCGGATGAATGAAAGCGCTCTTTTGTTACTGCAAAGGGCGACAACAGTGTGAGCTGTAAAACTCTGGTTAATCGAACAAATGTTTATTATGTAATTTGAGTCTATAATTCTACTTTTTATCCGCCAACATGGAAATGTGGTTGTATATTGGCGTCATTGCTCCATCTGTCTGTCCATCTGTCGTCCACAATTTCTTGTGAACCCTCCACAGTCATCATTTATCATCTGATTGTTTTGAAATTGATATATGTTGTTTACATTAGTGAGATGAAGAAGCCTATTTAATTTCCGGTATTTCCTCTGGAGTTATGGCCCTTGTTTCACTTTGTTGCACCTTGTGAACGACAAAAGTTATGTATCATTTAGATTAGTCAAACGAAAACGACAATTAAATTTCAGCAACTTTCGTTAATAATGTCTTAGAGTTATGACCCTTGTTTTACTTTGTTGGACCTTGTGAACGCTCAAACGACAAAAATTATCATCCAATCTATATGAAATTTATATGCTTCATTTAAATTAATAAAACAAAGAAGCCTTTTGAATTTCAATAATTTCTGTTAATTACTTCTAGAGTAAAGGCCCTATTATCTACAACAGAATAGATATGCGACAACACTTGTCCAATGCTCAGACAATTTTTTTGCTGTTTCGTTGTCTGGCAACCTATCTTTACTGTCTGTTACAAATATCATATTCAAAGATAGAAATAAGTTGGGGTTTTGTTTTGTGGGGAAGGGGGTGAATAGCAAACCTAATTATGTTTGAGGAATTTAGAGCCCACAAGTTTTTTTATTGACCAGCCCTTTGCCTTCCCAACAAAAACAAAGTAAAAGATATAGGGCACTGGTATAGGCTGTGACCTATATGGCACCCTGGTAGATATACGACATCTTCATTCAATTATTTTGGAAAAATGTTGTACATGTATATATGTACATAATATGGCTGCATGGCTCAAGGTAGAATTGATAACTATGGAAAACTTCTGTTTATTGTTATAAATTTGTCAAAAAAGTACAAGTATCGATATTCCTAATGCTCATATTTTCAGGAACATTTTTCCTAATAATATCATGCAGTCTCGTTTTCAACATACAAAAACCTATTTCCTAATGTTCATATTTTCAGGAACATTTTTCCTAATAATATCATGCAGTCCTGTTTTCAACATACAAAAACCGTGTATAAAAAGAAATATTTGAAGACGACGGATGGAGATAATTCTACAGATTTAACGAATATTACCACCACTGTTTCTACACTAACCACCACAGCATCAGTTAATGTAACAAATATGACAGAAGCTGCGTTTAGATGGGTTCGTACTTTCCCTCCAGTTGACGGCATCAATGTACTAGGTGAGTTAATGTAGTTTACAAATACGCAACACAAAACAATAATCTGATGATTTGTGATTTGCTACACAACTATTTCCACGGACACTATCCAAATTTCCACTTAGTCTTGACAGGACTTCCACTTTTAATAATGAACAGAAATTTTGCAAATTAAATAATATTTCATGTTTTTTTTTTTTATAGTAAGGTACTTAAAAATAAACAAAAAAGTCAATTTGTGTTATGGCTTATGATTATTATCCCCGACACCCTTCCCCTGCTCTTCCAAACAACTCTTATCCAATAATATATCCAGGAAATACCTCTAAATCTGTTGATGTTTATAGTTGAATTCTAACTCAACGGCGGAATAAACATTCTCACATATTGTCGGGTGGGTAGTCAAAAGGTCGTATCTGGAATATTTTGCAAAATTCACTTTTTTGCTTCTTCAGAATGAGAATTTTCTTGCGCATCTTTTCATCTGGTTGTCGTATTTCTAAGCCAATAAAAAGAAGATTTACTGATATTATTTTCAAATTTCGTATATGGGGTGTTCAAAAAAAAAAAAATATTAAGAGCTAAAATGTTGTATTGTCTTGAAAAAATCAACCTTGTGTCTAACCAAAGCATTACAATCAAACGAAATATAGCCAGTATTGTTTCATGGTTAAATACGTATTATTGAAATTATTGTTGAGCCTGTACTGTGTGAAATCTATGAAATTAAAGCAGGTAAAGGTGAATATTTTCCTGAGATACGTCTTTGCTGTATAAAATTGCAAATAAATAGCTTTCACTTCTTATTTCTGCACTAGATGTTGAGCTTGATATGTGTGGATAGTTACTTACTTATTTTAATGGCTACCCATACATTTTGTACAGAAATATTTGAGAAAATTTTCAGAAATACGACATTTTACATTCAGTATAAATTTTCAGTTTCATTATATTATACTGGTAAATGAAAAAAATCATCCTTTAAAGATACATTATGGGAGATTAGATAAAGAGCTGGCAGTTCTCACTATAATAGTTAAAAACTAGATAATGTAAAGTGAATTTGATGAAAATTTCAGTCAAATTGATCCACTGTGAACTGAGATTTTAGCGATTGAATTTTCGGCCTAGCCTCGATCATCATTACTCAAGTCGGTATGATAAAAAACATAGTCTTGATTATCTCACTATAATAGTTAAAAACTAGATAATGTAAAGTGAATTTGATGAAAATTTCAGTCAAATTGATCCACTGTGAACTGAGATTTTAGCGATTGAATTTTCGGCCTAGCCTCGATCATCATTACTCAAGTCGGTATGATAAAAAACATAGTCTTGATTATCCATTTAATGATTAAATTATTAATGGAAGTCAAACAGGAAATTGGAACCTAATCCAATAAACATCACAGGCTAGCGATGCCATCGAGAGTTGATTGGTCTGGATAAGTTAATTAATGTCTAATTAATAATTTATATAACATTTCAGGCCAAAAGAAAGACCTGCAATAGGCAGATTTAGCTCTTACATAACATATGTTTAAGTGCCTGGACCTTCATAATAGATTTTCAAATTTAATGTATTTATACTGGTAAATGAAAAAATCATCCTTTAAGCGTCATATACCATGCGTTAATAAGTACCAACTTGCTAGAAAACATTACTCCCAACAATGTATATCTCAATGAGGTAGATAAATCTATTTTATATTTTTATAGGATTGATTGTATTCTGTACTGTATTTGGTATCATGCTGAGTAAAATGGGAGAGCGAGGTAAAATTATGGTGGATTTTTTTGCTGTTCTCAATGAAATTATAATGAAGATGGTCTTACTCGTCATGTGGTAAGTATAATAAAATCATCAACTACAATGTTACAATTTGAATAAATTAACATAAATTTAGATTAATTTTCTACCTCACACGTCTGTAATATGGATTGAGGCAAATTTTTGACTTTATATCCTGGTTTCAATTTTCATGACTGATCATCTTTATACACCCTCATTTTCAGGTGGACGTATATTGTTGTCGCCCCTGTCCATCCGATCGTCGACAATTGTTTGTGAACACTCTACAGGTCACAATTTTTATCCGATTTCAACGAAACTTGAAATATAGGTTTATCTCCCTAAAATCTTGGTTCCTTTCGATATTGGCATGTATCGGACCGTAACTTCATGGATTATGGCCCCTGATTGTATCAAAAATCGCGTTTTTAGCTTGTGGTCCCTATAGAGGTCACAATTATTATCTGATTTAAAAAAACGTTCGAATATATCACTGTTACACTGTATTGTTGGTTGAGTTCGAATTTCATGTAAATCGGACCAAAACTGCCAGATATAATTAGCTCGTTCTCTGTCCATCTCTTGCAAAATATTGGCTTATCTTGCATGGCAACTGCTTGTCAGCTATTGATAAAGTTTGAAAAAGATGGCAACAGGTGTTCTTTGTTTGGTGATCTCAAGATTTTTTATAATAAGGACATGGAATGTGTTGAGGTTATAATGATGTGACACGAGTAGTAGGCTTATCACTGTAAAACTATATCTCAGAAGATGATATATCAGACATCTTGATAAACCTTATCTTGTTTTTATACACCCTCATTGAATATGAGACAATTGAGACACAATAATTGTGATATCAAAACAACATCTTTTTATCCAATGTTTCATCAGTTAAAGTACTGACTTCTTAGGGTTTGTGAGGGATCCTGTTAAGCCTTCTGTAATTGGTTTGTGTTGCTTGTTGACACTGAAATATGAGACACAATAATAGAACACAATGATATATATAAAAAAACCCATCTTTTAAGCAAACGTTTCATCAGTGACTTCTTCGGGGTTATTGATGCATGAATTTGACTCGATCGAGAAAGATACCATGAAGCCTTCTATATTTGGTTTGCGTTGCCTGTTTGTATTGAAAGGAAGTTTCTCACATAGTCCATTATTGTCATCATCCAACATCCAACAGTTGTCCAGAATTTCTTGTGGACCCACTAATAGCTATATTTACTGTCCAAAAACAGTGTTTATGTTTATATGAGACTAAGAAACCTTTTATCTTCCAATGATTTCCACTAATAACTGTGGAAGTTATGACTCTTGATCAATTTGAAAAATCTTGGGGATGTAGAGTCTGTGAGGTATAGTTATCATTTAATTGTCTTGAAATTAATACACATTACTTATGTTCATTAAACAAAGAAGCCTTTTGATAATCATGTAGTCAGAGTTACCACCCTTGATGAATTTGAAAAATCTTGTGAATGCTCTTAAAGCTAGTTATTATCTGTTTGTTCGTCCATCTATCCATCACACTTTTTGGAGCACAATTATAATTAAGCTAGAAGTTTCAAACTTGGTGTAGGTGTTTATTAGGTGAATGGCTTGACTGAGTTCGATGATGAGCATTTTCTGCTTAGTCTAACCAGAGATACGCAGTTTGATTGGTGGATGCTTTCTGACAAGATAACTTTGCTTCTAATTAATTCAGAGTGATGAAACTTAGTTCCATAATGATTTTTGGCTCTGGTTAGGCAGATTGGAAAGCAATTTGATTGGTCAAAACTTTGGAGCTCGACAACTTTGATTCTAATTGACAGAGGATGGTGGAACTTTGCATATATCATTCCGTCAATACCATGACTAAGTTTGATAATGCGCATTTCCAATAGTTTCATTACATGATCAATACCTTGACAAAGTTCAATAATGAACATTTTCTGCGTCAATATTTTGGGACATTATAACCTTGATTCTATTTGATTGAGAGTGGTGAAACTTGGAGTCTAGTTTCAGTACATCAAACCTGGAGTCCAATTTCAGTACAACAAACTCGGAGTCTAGTTTCAGTACAACAAACTCGTAGTACAGTTTCAGTACAACAAATTCGTAGTACAGTTTCAGTACAACAAACTCGGAGTACAGTTTCAGTACAACAAACTCGGAGTCTAGTTTCAGAACAACAGACTCAGAGTACAGTTTCAGTACAACAAACTCATAGTATAGTTTCAGTACAACAAACTCATAGTACAGTTTCAGTACAACAAACTCGTAGTACAGTTTCAGTACAACAAATTCTGAGTACAGTTTCAGTACAACAAACTCGTAGTACAGTTTCAGTACAGCAGACTCAGAGTCTAGTTTCAGTACAACAAACTTGTAGTACAGTTTCAGTACAACAAACTCGTAGTACAGTTTCAGTACAACAAACTCAGAGTCTAGTTTCAGAACAACAAACTTGGAGTCTAGTTTCAGTACAACAAACTCGTAGTTTGTGTAGAGTGGACGTTAAACCTCATCTCTCTCTCTCTCTCTCTCTCTCTCTCTCTCTCTCTCTGATAATGCGAACATGTGGTACATGTTTTGTATAATAAATGGTACAAACAAGACCTAGAAGCCAATCAAATTAAAATTATTTTTGATAATTACATCATGGGTCATTGCATTTGGTCAGTTTTAGTGCCTTATAAAAGCTCCATTTACAAAAGAATAAATATGTGGGCGTATGTTTCAACCTATATGCTGATTTGATAGTACCGAAAACATGAATATGAATTTAAAGTATATCTCCCCACAGACCAACATAATTGACATTGATAAAGATATTCATGCAGTATCATGTATATCCTATTTGTGAAATATTAGATGCATAGTTGAACACTTGCTATTTGAGCTGTCTTCATTAACCTAGTCGGAGCAGAACAGTAGGACGTTGATCTCCATTTCATTTCATTGCTATTCAAGTGCATGCTTATCCTGTTTGTAAAATTAAAGATGCACAGATGTAACGTGATCATATTCTGATGCATGGTTACTGATTTTTTCATTCACAAGTCAGATATAACTGTCCTAAATGGTTGTAAAGGGAATTTCTTTTTATGTTCATCTCCACACACACGGCAGGGATTGGAAAGAATATAACCCATGTAATGCAACAAATTACACATTTTGACGAAAATTGATAATCCTGAAATCAAATGAAGACAACAATTAAAGAAGGCCACACAAAGCGTGGAAGTATTTTTAGTATTATTATGGGGGGGGGGGGGGGGTGGATGGCCGAATGGTTAGCGCATTCCCTGGTTGTACATGACGAGGAGTAGGGTCGCCTGTCCAAAAACGTGGGTTTTCTCTGGGTCCTCTGGTTTCCTACCACTGCTAATATAAAGACCCTACACGCAAGCGAATTATTGAAATAAAATTGAACCATGCGTTGGTATCGAAATGACCTAGTATGTGTCCAGTGGAGTTAGCCCCATCTCTCTCTCTCTCTCTCTCTCTCTCTCTCTCCCTCTCTCCCTCTCTTTGTTATTATTATTTTTATTGTTATGTTTGTTAATTCAGGTATTCACCTGTTGGTGTTATGTTTGTTAATTAACGTGTTGGTATTATGTTTATTATTTTAGGTATTCACCTATTGGTATTATGTTTATTATTTCAGGTATTCACCTATTGGTATTATGTTTTTGATTATTGGTAAGATATTGTCTCTAGATGATCCAGCTGCTCTAGGTGAACGTCTAGGAATGTACATGGTGACTGTATTAGCCGGTCTGATTATACATGCTGTTATCATACTACCTTCCATCTACTTCATTATTACACGTAAAAATCCTCTCCGACTATTTATAGGAATTCTACAAGCTTGGGTCACTGCCTTGGGTACTGCTTCTAGGTATGTATATACAGTAGATATTTGTTTCTAGTTACGGGGGTTGGATGGCCGAATGGTGAGCGTGTGCGCGTTGAATCGTCAGATCTGTCGTTGAGTCATCTGGCATGGTTTCGATTCCCTGGTTGTACATGACAAGGAGTAGTGTCACCTGTCCAACCTTGTTGGTCTTCTCCGGGTCTTCCGGTTTACTTCCACTGCTACAAGACTCCTACGCATTATTGAATTATTGAAATAAAATTGAACCATATGTTAGTCCAGAAATGACCTAGTTCGTGTCAAGTTGATAATAAACTCCATTTCTTCTTCTACTTGTTGTTTCTAGTTAATAGGCTTACTGTCTCTGCTAGTTTGTTTACAAATCAGATCATCCTTATTTATCAACAGTTGTATTTATATTCACTTCCTTCAATATAAAATATCACTTCCTTCAATATAAAATTTCACATATCCATCAGTTTTAAAGATACATTATGTAAGATTTAGATAAAGAGCTAGCCATTCTTGCTATAATAGATCGAAAATAGATAATGTAAAATGAATAATTTAAAAAATTTAATTCAAATTACTCTATTGCGAGCGAAGATTTTAGCCTTTGAAGGTTTGACAAGACATGTGCAATAATTTCATCCAACGTATTGGTTGTTCGAAGCTAAGTCTCGCTCCTCCATTTTTAGCTTAAATCAAAATATGACTGAACTGTTCTAATCTATGTAATATCAGAGAAATCTAATGCCATCAAGAGTTGATTATGGCCTGGATAAGTTAATTAACGTCTAATTAATAATTTAGAAAACATTTCAGGCCCAAAGAAAGACCTGCAATAGGCAGATTTAGCTCTTGCATAATGTATGTTTAAATTTCACATCCATGAATATAAGTTTCCACTTCTATCAATGTTAATTTCCACTTCCATCAATTCAGTATATAATTTAACTTCTGTTAATATCAAATTTCACCCAAAACATGATGACCCATAATTAATATAAGATGTCCATATAATTGATATCAATAACATGTTAGACAAAAAATAGATATTGTCTATTGTGATAAATCTAGAATCCTGTAACACTATGCAGTATTCTAAACATAAGTCAGTTACTCAGGGTATCCCACAAGGATCTACTTTAGGACCGTTCTAATTTAAAGATATCATGGGGTCTCTAAATCAAAGCTTGTTTTAAGTATGTAAATCCAATACTATAATGTGAAGAAATAGAAAGTTGCAGTTCATAATATTGAGATGCGTTCACGTCCCGTTTTTCATTGAGTGATTTGATAAACATGACTACTTAATGCGGAAATTTGTCACTGTTCATAAGACCGATTTATCAAGGCACAAAGTGATTGCTTCTCATGGAGTTATTCTCGGACAACTGGATATTGGTATATGAGACGTTAAATCTCATTGTTTTCAACAATTTCTGATAATTACTATCAGAGTTATGGCCCTTGAACGATATGAAATATCTTGTGGTCACTCTAGAGGCTAAAAAGACAAGGAATCCTATTGATTCTATTTAACAGATGCTGTAGGCGCTCCAGAGTCTAACGTTATCGTCCCATACACTGTTCAAGCCTATTGATCTTAATCTTTTTCCAATAATTACTATCAGAATTATTTCCCTTGATCAGTTTCACTGTGAACCCTCTAGTGGCAAAAGTTATTTTCGGACTGATTTAAAATTGATATCTAATGTTTGATGACATATTGTCACTTGAATTTTATTGAAATAAAAAAAATGCTGCAGACTTGGCAAAAATTATCTTTTAGTAAATATATATAAGTAAGGTTGGTGTCAGATGTTTCATATAGTTATCTGTGCTATGCAAAATCTGTGGTGATTACCCCATATTTAAATACTCCTACTATAACCATTAACAGTATTGTGTAAAATGGTTGTTACTGTCTAATGCATTTTTACCCTCATAAAGAAACAATAGGAATTAAGGTTAATCATAGTGTTTCTCATGGCATGAAATCAACAAGATGTCTTTTAGTAGAATCTGTCAGACTGTGGATCATGATGGATAAGATTTAGTAGATTTTCGAGTTAAAAAAAAATTGATCTAGCCATTGGAAAGAATGAAGTCTAATCCTCAATCATGGTGTTCAGAATATCAATGGGCTTGGAATAAAATGTCAGTGTATAGATGGAGCATGTAGGATTTAACCATTGTAATGATATGACCAAATGCAGAACAATCAAATAAGAAAGGTTGTAATAGGATTTATTTCTTCACAGACATTATTCTGAAACTTCGGAAATCCATGCCAAAACCATCATTTGAATTAGTTAGACCTAGTGGCGTGGATCATCCACAAGACTATTTAGGCTTACTCTTTCTAATTTTTATAAGCTCACATTGAAATGTGGTCGTATATTTTTGTCACCCCAAGATGCTCTAGTGAATTAAATTATCCATGCCAAAACCATCATTTGAATTAGCTAAAACTAATGGCATGTATCATCTACAAGACTATTAAGGCTTACTCTTTCTAGCCACATTGCTAATTTATATATAAGCCCACATTGAAATGTGGTCGTATATTTTTGTCACCCCTAGATGCTCTAGAGGCTAAAATTATCACCTGATTCCGACTTTGTGATAAAATGTAACAGTTTTTTTCATGTGTTAATATGATGATAGATGATAATAGTTAATAATAATTAATAATGATTTTTAATGAAGCAATTTATTTAGTTTGCAACAATCTAACCTTTTATTAAACCCTGCTAAACTTAAAGACAATTAAAAATAAAAGAAAATGAAATGCAATAACAGTTTAATTAATAATGGAGAAGTGTTAGTTAATAATAATAATTTTAACAAAAAACGAACAGATCCTCCTAAACTTCAAAATATATGTAATGTAAGGGGAAAAAACCCCAATTAAAACTAAAAATAAAAAAAATGAAATGAAATGTAATTAATTAAACAGTGTTATTAAAGGGAGAAGTGTTAGTTAATAATAATTTAAAAAACAAAGGAATTGAAATTGGATTTATAGTCCTACAGTTCTTCACTTACAGTGTGCTTTGTGGTGATTTTTTTCCCGAACAGCCGCACTAGACCTACTCTTGTATCAAATTCCAACCGTCAAAGGTTCTGTTACGTGCATACCAATGTGTACATTGGACCTTGGTTTATCGTCCCATCCGAAGGACTATATGCTGTCCCTTACCAGACACTCCGTCCTGCACCACTGACATGGATGAACCATTCCAGAAAATCCTAATCAGGGGCGTAAATGTGGGGGGGTGTACCACACCAGGAAAAAAAATAGTCGGTCGCAAAATCAGTGCAGTCGGTCGCAAAATAAGAGCAGTCGGTATCAAAATAAGTATCAAAATAAGTATGTAGGTCTAAGAACAAAATTTCCCCCAGGTAGGAAAATAGTCGGTCTCAAAATAAGTGCAGTCACTGCAGTCAGTCTCAAAATTATGCATCGCCGTTTTAATGAAATAATGAGGTAAACAAATAATGCCAGAATAGATCCCAAATACTAGTCGGTTTCAAAATCAGTGCAGTTGGTCGTAAGATATGAGCAGGCGGTATCAAAATAAGTGCTCACTGCACACGTCACTCTACTCACGCAAAACTTTAGTATAAAATAACCTTGTCAACTGATCATGTTTGAAAAAAATGTTTTTCACCCCATGGCAAAAAAATAGTCGGTCTCAAAAAAAAAGTGCTCACCGCAGTCAGTCTCAGACTAAATGAATTAATGGGGTGTTTTCTGGCCATCAGAATTCTGCAAAATCTCTCCCCAAAGTCCAGGGCATTTCAGAGACCAAGTAAGCGCCCCATTGCGGTAAAGTACCCTCAGGCCCAGTCCTCAAAAATTAAAAGCTCAGTTACATATCGGCGCTCAATTCCATTATGCCATCATTCTTCAACTCCTTCTCTGTCTTATACTATCTCATCACTATCATATTCACAGTTACAGTGAATCGCCCAGTTAGTAGTACCACTAGTGAGTGAGTCGTGGGTCAAAAGACTGTATAGAATTGTTAGTTCTACTCTCACAAAACAGGCGATATTGACGATATTGACGAGAATTTGGATTCATTTGCCATGACATTGAATAAAATTGTCAGACCCAGTCCCAAAAATTAAAAGCTCGGTTACACATCTGAAATTTTTTCGCGCCTGCGGCGCTACATTCCATTATAAGATCATTCTTCCACTCCTCTGTTGTCTTATACTATCTCAGCACTATCATATTCACGGTTATACTGATCTGCCTAGTTATGTTAGTAGTACCACTGGCACTGGTGTGTGGGTTGTGGGTGTCAGGCTATACAAAAGTTCTGTCAACTCTTGCAAAACAGGCGGAATTGACAGGGGTAGATCTCGAGATTTTGTCTAATTGACTCACATTTCTGGTCCTCTCGTCCACAAGAATTTCTCCAAGCAATGACCTCAAATGCCAAGATATTGACTGAATATTTCAAAATTTTCTCGGGTTGCTCAGTGTTATAGGCACAATCATATATGACATAAACTTTATGTCAACTTAAATAAAACTGCTTTCCAGCGAGACAACGATCGGCAAACAACTATATAATTATACAATACCACCTATGTTCTACCGGGACGCTTAATGTTATAGCCAGTATTTTGTTGACATTCATTGTGGGGTGGAATTGTGGCTGGGGTGGCGCCCTAGATTTGGACCCCCACCCCTATCTAGATCCGCTACTGCACATGGCCCCTACAAAACTCGCACCTGTGGTGCTCGGCTCCTGACTGCGTCACTCGTACTAGGGGTATGGGCATCAGTCGGTCGCATTTTGGCTAAACGACCCCCCAAATGAACTTTCTCAATCAACAGAGCACTTGAGTATAATGACAATTGAAATATTACGTTTTTATCTGTTCTGAACTTAAATTCGTTTGTTGTTTTTTTCAGTTCTGCTACGTTGCCAGTAACTTTCCGTTGTTTAGAAGAGAATTTAAATATTGACAGACGTGTAACAAGATTTGTCCTACCAATAGGAGCTACTATAAATATGGATGGTACAGCTCTATATGAAGCTGTTGCTCCCATATTTATTGCTCAAATGAATGGTATAGACCTCAACTTTGGTCAGATTATTACTATCAGGTATTTATAATGTCTTATTTTATAAAATCTTTTTGGGGAGTAGTATTACACTGTAACCCAGGTATCATTTAATCTTGTGTATTTAGCCCTAATTTCTTTCACATTCATTCAGTATCAAATCTTTGGGTGATTTCAGATGATTTTTACGAATTTAGATTCGTAAATTAGTGCTAAATATGCAAGATTAAATGATACCCAGATTACAGTTTTAGGTATTTATAATATAGTCTCATTTTATAAAATGATACCCAGATTACAGTTTTAGGTATTTATAATATAGTCTCATTTTATAAAATCCTTTTGGGAGTGGTATTACACTTAATCCTGCGTAATTAGCCTTAATTTCTTTAGCCTCAAATCCTTGGGTGATTTTAGTCGATTTTATGAATTTAGATTTGATATTGAATGAATATTAAAGAAATTAGCACTAAATACACAGTCTTAGGTATTAATTTTTTCCACAAGAAAATAAATGTATCTTAATTTTGAAAAATATCAGATTCGAAGTAACCCACCTTATTTTTATAATTAGAGCAAGGCTACTCCTAAAAAAAAAAACCTTAAAAATTTTGTATGGCTTGTAAATGAAAGTTAAAATATGAATATCTCTGTGATGGATGAACAGGTGTCTTTCAAATTTTGCATAGAATCTAATTTGAATGCTCAATAGTCAAATTCTACAAATCAAAAATTTTTTTTTAAAGTGCCTCTTTATTGTAAATGAACTGATTGACATGGACCATATTTTCTTTTAAAGAACTTATTTCAGTGAATCCTGCATACACCACTATATACTATGATTATTTTGGGAAGAAATGCATTGCATTGGTATCTACTTCAAATCATTTTTACATATTATTTATTTTGATTATTAATGGTTCTGTTTGCAGTTTAACAGCAACATGTGCTAGTATTGGAGCTGCTGCTATACCCAGTGCTGGTCTGGTTACCATGGTGATGGTACTTACATCTGTTGGTCTTCCTGCTGATGATGTCAGTTTGATTCTGGCTGTTGATTGGTTTTTGTAAGTTCCAATATATAACATTGACATTAGTAGTAGTACCTGAAACAGTTAAAAAAAACTGTGCCTGAAGGTGTATGGCTATTACATTATTGAGTCCATCTGTCCTGTCTTTCCATCTTTTGGAAACCTGTAACTTTATTTCTAGAGAATGAATTTATATAAAGCTGAGAACATATCTTTATTATCACAGTCACTGACCAAAGTTCGAACATCAATGCTATCTGTCCGTATTTAATAGGTCTTTTGAAAATGTGTAACTTTATTTCTAGAAAATGAATTTAGATACGGCTAAGAACATATCTTTATTATCACAGTCACTGACCAAAGTTTGAACATCAGTGCTGTCTGTCCATATTAAATAGGTCTACTGACATCTAGTTGGTTGATCCTTTAAAATGAAATAACTTTATTTCTGGAGAATGTTGATAAAACTGGGGATATACATACTATCATTATCAGTCACCCGCTTAAGATCAAGTACAAGTGGCAATAAAACCTGTATATTTTTTATATACCTTCAGAGCTATCCATGGATATTTAATTAACCTTTAGCAATTTTATTTGTTGATCCTTTGAAACCTAATAATTTTATTTCTAGTGAATAGATTTTCATTAAACTTTGAACATACCTTTATTATCATACTATATTCATAGACACTTGCTCAGGTTCAAACTTCAGTGCCCTCTATGTGGTAAAATGGTCGAGAGCCAGACATTATATTGAAACAACAACTCGTGACTATGCCACTTGTGTTGTTTCAATATATTATGCAATGTCTTAAGGTCGAGATCATTAAACAACTTAAAATACAGACACTCGCATGTGCTTTGCAATGAAATATGTCACAAAGGTCCAAAATTTAAACTAGTATAAACCATTATCTGAAATAATGTTACGCCAACATCAAAGAATGACATCACATCTGTATTTTAAGCATATTTATTATACCTTCTGCAATCTAATTATCAAAATGGTATCCATCCTGCAATCACATAATCTGTTCTATGTTTTTAGGGACAGAATTCGTACCTCTATCAACGTATTAGGAGACAGTTTTGGAGCAGGTGTGGTGGCTCATTTATGTAGACATCAACTGGAACAAGATCAGCACGCTCCTATAGATGATCGATCCATTGAACTTGTAGAAACACAGTCCGATAAAAAACGTGGGAGCCGGATATCACAAGGCAATGGTGATACTACACATGATGAATAAATGTCGTACATGTGTAGGTCATTAGGAATTTATAACTAGCATCGTCTTTAAAAAACCTTTATTTGGTATAAGAGTCATAATTTTACATATGGCATATTGTCCTTTGATTATAAATTTTATCAAATGATTTTACAGTGTTTTTACATACAGGGTTTTAATTTGCATAAACACTCTACCATTATTTTTCAATCTCAGCGTTTGTAAAATATAACTTGATACATAAAAAGACATGAAGCTATATTCTATTTGAAGTTTGTTACTTTAAAAATGTTATAAATACGGATAAAAAAAACTTCTATTAATACATATAGGGCATTGTAAAAACAAAGTGAATGTTGTTATTTCTATTAAGAGTTATTGAAGCTAGAGAGTACATATGTGTAATTATGTGGTATGCTTTCTTTTTTTTTTTTAAGTTTCTTCTCATCGAAACATGTTTCCATACCATCTGCAAACATCTTGCCAACTAATCACAAAATTAATGGATACTTTTGTTCAATCTACTATAGTACACTAGCTTAAAGGACAATGTTGGTGCCGGTCATTATCACATATGTGATAGACATTCCAAATATAATTTGAACACAGAGATCATTGCTACGATAGCTGAGTAATACAGCTTTCCTGAATCGGAAGTGACGAATGCCAAAGGAAAACACGAGTCATCTCTCTATATAACTGACTGATGTGACGAGTGATAACAGATACACGGCCGAATTTCTGCTCACTAATAGTTCCTTCGAAGACAAAAAGATGTTATATGGGACTGTAAGAGGATACCTGACAATTCAATAAAGTAATTGAATGTCATTAGATAAGAGAACACGAGAAAAATAGAAATTCCCCTGTTTATATTCATTCTATACCTTATAAAAACATGGTAATGCACAGCATTTTTATGTTTTTCTTTCGTTTTCACTTATCTAGTGGCAGTCAATTCTTTTTAAGAATTGTCAGATATCCTCTCACAGCCTCACACAACAACTTTTGGTCTTCGAGGGAATTATTAGTGAGCAGAAATTCGCCCGTATATCCGGTATCACTCGTCACATCAGTCAGTTATATAGAGAGATGACTCGTGTTTTCCTTTGGCGTACGTCACTTCCGATCCAGGAAAGCTGTATTACTCAGCTATCGTAGCAATGATCTCTGTGTTAAAATTATATTTGGAATGTGTTTAACCAGCTCTATCACATATGTGATAATGACTGGCACCACTATTGTCCTTTAATTTTAAGATACATAAGTTAGTGTTGTAAATACATTAGAAAATGTATAATATTTTTAAGTAAAAACTGATTTGGCAAAGAGGATGTACCATATATTATTAAGCTTAAATACCATAAAAAATGAAAGTATTTTATGCCTGAAATTAATGCAAAATTTATGATGGGTCCAATTAAAGGAGCAATCATTTCATGATAACACGGTTGTCTACGATATCACGCTTGGTGGTAGTGGACGTAAAACTCTAGTAACGGACAAACCATGAAACCATAACGATATAGCGTCTCAGAATTGAAGATTGGGTTTGACTTATTACATCTTAATTCACTATTGTTGATTTTCAGTAATTTCATGTGAAAATAAATTCATTAAGTCTAATTATGTAACAACAAAAACCTCATTTTGTTTTTTTTACTATACCTGAACATTGATATGTTTCATAAATATTGTATCTGTGCAGTTTCATATAATATCCAGAAAGGTATAATGTATATTGTTTCGTTTACCTTGTAGCCCGTAAGATGTTTCATATATCCTATACCTTTAAGGATAAAATCATGTGTTACATATATTGTATCTTTGTCAAGATACAAGTTATGTTTCATATATTGTATATCCATCACAATGCAGTTCATATGTGTCATATATTGTATATCCATCACAATGCAGTTCATATGTGTCATATATTGTATATCCAAAAAGATACAATTCTTATGTTCCAATATATTGTATATCAATCAAGATATCAATTCATATGTTCCATTGTATATCCATCAAGATACAATTTATATGTTCCATATATTATTGTATATCCAAAAAAGATATAATTCATATGTTCCATAATATAACATTGTATATCCAAGAAGATGCAATTTATATGTTCCATATATTATTGTATATCAAAAAAGATGCAATTCATATGTTCCATATTATATCCAGGAAGATCCAATTTATATGTTCCATATGTCTATCGATCAAGATAACAATTTATATGTTCCATATGTCTAACGATCAAGATAACAATTTATATGTTCCATATGTCTATCCATCAAGATACAATTTATATGTTCCATATGTCTATCCATCAAGATACAATTTATATGTTCCATATGTCTATCCATCAAGATACAATTTATATGTTCCATATGTCTATCCATCAAGATACAATTTATATGTTCCATATGTCTATCAAGATACAATTTATTTGTTTCTTTTATATTTTATCCAATTTATATGTTTCATATATTTTATATCCATAACAATACAATCTATATATATCATTTATAGTATATCCATATGGATACAGAGAGAGAGAGAGAAATGGGGTTTAACGTCTACTTGACACAAACCAGGTCATTTCGGGACTAACATATGGTTCTATTTTATTTCAATAACTTGCTTGCGCGTAGGGGTCTTTAACAGTGGGGGCAAAACAGAGGACCCGGAGCTTTCCCATGAGGTTGAACAGGCGACCCTACTCCTTGTCACATACAACCGGAGAATCGAAACCACGCCAGTTGACTCAATGACAGACTTAATGATACAGCGCGCACATGCTAACCATTCAAACATCCAACCCCCTTCATATGGATACAATATACTGTAAATGGTTCATAGACTGTATAACATGTTTCAATTATTCATAAAAAAACAATTAATCGTTGTATATATTGTAATATATAAATCTTATCACCTATATCTTCATTTCCATAAATGCCAATGTTTGACTGGACTGAAGATACTTATTTTTCTGGTTTTTGCAAACCAACATTCCTTTTTTTTAACGCGCTTAATGTATAATGGGTGTATGTAGTTGTGGGCTGGAATGTAGGACTAGTCACTGATTAGAGCGGAAGCATCTTTGTATTAATACCCTTGGTTAGCTGTAATTCTTGAAATATCTGGTTTGTCGCATTAAACAATGTTGTTGTATGTTATATGGCATCAGTGTTCTTGTTTGTTGATAGAACTTGTTAAAAGAGCAGTAAGTAGTACATCTTCAACCAATATGAAGAGCCCCGGGGAAGAACGATCTAAGTCACTTTTTCAACAAACCCCAGTTAATGGCACCATATATGGTATCAAATTGTATAAGCTTTCTGTGGAACAATCAATTTCAGGTAAAAACGATCAGTCACATCGAACCAAGGCCCTTCTGAAATGGCCTCCCGGACAAATACAAGTCCATTGTATTTATTTGACCTTAATTTGGCTAAAAAGTGGAAGTCAGTTGTTGTACTGGTAATTATGATTCGTATTAACCATCATTTTGAAGTTGTAATTAAACCCACTCGCGTCAAGCATTCTCGTCCAAAAGTCTGTTTAGCCTTTTATGCGAAAAGACAAAAATGTGACTTAGATCGTTTTTCCCATTGACTCTTCATATATACCCATAGCAATTGATCAAGGATAAAGATTGGGTTGATGTAGAAGGATTTTTTTGTTGGCAGCAGACAGCTAAACAATGCTTTGTAATATTCGCTTTGGTTCAAAACTAGTAATAGCAGTATTAGATCAGAAAGCTTAATGGTGCCTTATTGTATGTCTTTATAAGCTTACATGATAAAATTTATAACTTTTATCAGTATTTTATTTGACATTGAATCTAAATATATACATTCTTTATGTACATAAACTTTATTCTTTACTATATTCAGTTATTTCAACTCATCTTTGTGTAAACATCTTAACCCTTAACCGGTCTTTGTCGACTATAGTCACCATAACATTATACAGCTAAGTGGTCACGGTCGACCGCAGTAAGAACCTTTTTTATAAGCCGCTTTTGAGTAATTAGTTTCGTATTTAATTGATATGGCCATGCATGCGTGTCAGACAGAAACTTGTCTTGTCAACATTTTTTGACAAAAACGTAATTTTTTAATGATGTCGGGAGGTTAATTAAAGACTGTGAAAGTGGTTGAAATGCTTATGAATGATTCCGACTCAGATTATATCGATGACACTGATTCTGAAGACGATATTTCTGATGAAAATGATTTAGAAAAAGAGAGACAACGTGCAAATTATAGATCAACTTATCCCCTTCAACTTTTTTATTGTTGTCAGGTGTATGTCACGTATAATTATCCAGCAGTAGTCGTTTGAAATAGGCATACAAAATATTTCACATTAGCCTTTATTTAGCCAGACGACTTCATGACGTCAAAATGACGTAGACCAGTTGGGGGTTAAATCTATTTTAAATTCAGCTATATATGTAAAGTTATTTTTGAACTTGACCTATCTAAGGTAACCTAAGGTAAAGTTATTTTAAAACTTGACCTATCTAAGGTAACCTAAGGTAAAGTTATTTTTAAACTTGACCTATCTAAGGTAACCTAAGGTAAAGTTATTTTTAAACTGAACTCGCGGTCGTTTTCTTGTTTATACCAGTGTACCTAATTGTGTTCAAATATTTGATGATTTGAAAGATAAGATAAATATTGTCTAATTTTTATCAGTACTTGTAATAAATATACATTTTTAAAACTGTTATTTTATATTTTTAATTTTTAAATGTTACCATAGAATAATGAAATTTTCTCTTGTGTTTACATATGGATAAAATATTATCACATATTAATTTCTTAAGGTCTTTTCAATTAGTGTAGATTAACGCTTATTTTGAAATTAACTTGAAAAATAATTGGAAGAATAGTGTTGTTTCTGAAAGGGTGCTAATATGTGGGTAATCAATCTATCATGGTTAAAGAATGTCAATTTTGTAAAATTACAACATAAAAATGATTTATTAAAAAATACTGAACATTTAATATCTTTAGAATATGTATTTTAAAATATATATAATGTAAATGGTTTTTCCAAAATATTTTTGAATATGGGTTTATTTTATAAGTGCTCTTTTTTACTCATTGTATATATTTTTGAAATGTATTGTCAACTTTTTGTGCTTGATTTTGTTTTGTATATTATTACTCTATAAGCTTTTAGAATTCTGTGTAGTATTTTTTGTACATACATCGATGTCAAACTGAAGGTTTCTTTTCCCTTCTGGTCATTTATTTTTAATTACAGTCAGAAATTAGAATATGTTTGTAATTATTACTAAACTGAATAAAATTACTGATAAATAGATTTCATTGAGTCATAGTCATTGGCCATCATTCAATTCAAGATGCATTATGTAAGAGCTAAATCTGTCTACAGCAGGACTTTTGTCTAGCTTCAAATGCTCTATAAATTATTATTTAGACATTTATTCACATGACAAGCCTATTATTAACTCTCTAGACTATCAAATGACTGAGATATTAAGTGGATTAGACAATGTCTGTGATGTTTTCACTAAACATTAAAATGGAAAATCGATACTTTCCATGTTTGTTATTGTAGCAAAGGTAATTCACAATCGGGACCATTTATGCTATTTCTTGTCAAAATTTCAAACATTCATAACTTCACCCAGATTAAAATAATTTGATTGAAATTTTCAATATATTGATCTATCATTATCTATTTTAAATTATTATAACAAGAACGACAATGCATCTTTAAGAGAGAGAGAGAAATGGGGTTTAACGTCCATTCGACACAAACCAGGTCATTTTGGGACTAACATAAGCCATGTCAGTGAATATTTTCTGTTTTCTGAAAACATAGGCATAAACTACCAAGTGAGAGAAATGGGGTTTAACGTCTACTTGACACAAACCAGGTCATTTCGGGACTAACATATGGTTCAATTTTATTTCAATAACTTGCTTGCGCGTAGGGGTCTTTAACAGTGGGGGCAAACCAGAGGACCCGGAGCTTTCCCACGAGGTTGAACAGGCGACCCTACTCCTTGTCACATACAACCGGAGAATCGAAACCACGCCAGTTGACTCAATAACAGACCTTATGATACAGCACGCACGTGCTAACCATTCGGCCATCTCCCCCCACAATGCATCTTTAAAGAGGATCTGTTAAGCTTCAATGATAATAGCAGGAAATGTTTTGAAAATGTATGTAAAATGTCAACCATCATATTACTAATGCAAACCACACCTAACTATAATAGTTATGTCATAAAGAGCTTGTTAACCTTTTAACCTTCATAATTATATTTAACTTTATTCCCTGCCTCCCTATATCCTTAATATAAAATCTGCAGCAAGTGCATTAGACTTCTATTTTATTGCTTATTTAAAGTAGCTAAGTCTCTAACTCAATATCATCCAAAGTCTTTGACAATGAAAACACAAATTATTTGTCAATTTAAATCAACATTGATGTTGTGATCCTACCTGGAAAAGATGGCCTTCTGATATCCAGTATTTAAGACAAGATAAACATTTTACCATTGGTACATTTTTCGTGTACCATAATCCGTTTCTGTGCCATTTGTAACAAGGGATTCGAAGAACGAGGCTAGACATATTCCACAAGTCATGTCAAACGGTGACACTATGTTCTTATCTGGAGAGCATGTGCAATAAGTACTATCGGTATAGACTGGAATAACCAGACGCTAGAGATTGCCATTTGATTGAGACTTCTGGCGTATTTCGCCGAACATAACTTATTAGAAAGTATACTAAAAACAGAAACGATTGAATTTAAATCAGTTTATATACATTCATATTACATTATTATATGCGTTGCGACCCATTTGTGTCCATTTCCAGGCCCCAAATATTAGCGATTTAGCTCCTTTAAATTCCAGTTTCAAGGATAATTTTAACATATTAATAAATAGTTTACTTCAATCAAGCACACTTATAATGGTGAATAAATTTTATGTTTTATAAGGGGGTTCAGAATGAAATTTCAATAACGGGCAAATATCAAATTAATTCATGGTAGAAAATGGAAATAAATCAGTTAATGTTTACATTAAGTTAGTAGAGACTATGGAAACCCATTATTTATGTAAATGTTAGAAAATGAAATGAAATGAAATGAAATGGGGTTTAATGTCCTACTGTTTTGCTCCGAACTGGGCTAATGAAGACGGGCATACGCCATACAGTGTGCTATGAGGGAAATTTTGCCCGGACAGCGGCACTACGTGCATGCCAATGTGTACACGGGACCTCGTTTTTTCGTCTCATCCGAATGACTAGACAGCTGTCCTTGTCAGGCCCTCCGTCCTGCATCCCTGACAAGGGGGAACCACGCAGGAAAATTGGGATGAACTTTCTCGGCCAATGCAGGGATCGAACACCCGACCTCCAGGCTAGCGAGCCAGCGCCTTACCCACTAAGCCACCGTGATCCCCCGTAAATGTTAGAGAATTAACGAGAGACTTTAAAATTATGGATGGTGTGGTTAGGTTAGTAACAATTATATATCTTTAATTTTTTTCTTATATGATATATAATTATTTCACAGGACACCTGCCAAGCTATATTATGTGTGTTGTAACATTTTGTAGTGCTCCCCACCTCAAGCTGGTTGTCTTGTCTACAAGGGACAGTCACGTATATCTCATGTTAAAATAGGTCGCTGTTACCTATATCTATAAATTCCCAACCAACCTATCAGCCTACGATGGCCGTTGTGCAGGCAAATGGGTGTATATGTGTGGTTTAATGGTCGAGAGCGAGACATTAAGTAATAATGTAATTAAGCTTGAGACCATTAAACAACTTAAAATACTTTGCAATGAAATACATAACGCGGGTCACAAATTTTAACTAGTATAAATAATTTATGCTTGGCACATTGGCCGTACCATTTTTTGAAATAATGATACGCCAACACCGAAGGATGACGTCACATATGTATTTTAAAGGGGATTAGTTGTCCACAGACAAGCCGAGCACGTTTAACACCAAGCAGCTAATCTAGCATATCATGCAATACATAGGTATATATATATATATATATATATATATATAAGCAAGTAATGTAAACTACTCACTATAATCCAATCGAAATAAACACATCCAATAGAAATGAACAACTGGTTTTTGCACCCAGCTTGGCTGAAAATCCTGGATCAAGAAGGGCGGGACAAACCACACCGGCTTTTATATAAAAAACAACTGCACATGCAGATTTCCCCTAAACCAATAAATGTTGTAAATAGGCTGGTCCATCATTGCACAAGGGGAACCCGCTCATGTTTACAACATATCTCATGATCAGATTCTGTACACAATTTAACAGAAAAACAAGCTGGGGTTTTAGGCCCTTGACCCTCTCAGTAGACTTACATATACAACGCTCCCGGGATCCGCAGCTGGATTAATTTACTTGTGGTTTATGGTCACTCGCCTGAAAAAATGTAGGTTTGGCTCTGCCTGTGGTAGCTAATACCCCCCAAATGGGACACAATTACAAAATTTTGCCCCTCTTGCTGCAACCATCCCATCACACCACTGCCTCTATCCTTTCCTTTATAATTTTATGCAGTTAAAACAAAATAACATTTAATTCTTACAAATTATTTTATTATAAAAACTAAAATAAAGAATGATAAATATAACAGTAGGAATAAAGTAATTTATAAAATAAAACTTATACAATAGTTGTTACACTTGAACATCTTCATTAGCCCTGGTTGGTGTAAAGCTAGATGTTAAAGGACAATATTGGTGTCAGTCATTATCACATTCAATTACTTTTTTGAATTGTCAGATATCCTCTCACAGTCTCACATAACAACTTTTGGTCTTCGAAGGAATTGTTAGTGAGCAAAAATTCGGCCGTGTATCTGTTATCACTCGTCACTTCAGTCAGTTATATTGAAGGATAACTCGTGTTTTCCTTTTGTGTTCGTCACTTCCTTTTGTAGAAACCTTCATTACGCATCTATCATAGCAATGATCTCTGCGTTAAAATTATATTTGGAACGTATTTAACGAGTTCTATCACATATGCAATAATGACTGACACCAATATTGTCCTTTAAACCTGATTTTATTTATTACACATTGAATCTGGTAGAATATATAATACTGCCAGCTTTTATACCAGTAATAGATGAACTACCCTTTATACTACTATACAGTAAATAATATCAAATTAAAAACCACTTGTATAATATTATATATATAAACAGACTGTTATATTTCCCAGTAATCATAAATAATTTTAATGGACTACATTGTAATTACTAATGAGAATCTTCTACTTCATTTGTTTAAATGACTTTCCATTTCATTTATATTAAAATTTTATTATTATTACTATAAAATAAAGTACATTAGATTAATCATATACCTTATGTTGATATATATAGATATAATAATAAAATCATTTAATATATATCATTTAAATTTTTGGGAATTTGTATTGGATAAAAATCACTATGTTCACTGAAAACAATAATATTCTCGAAAGCAACAAATTCTCAGCTTTAATTTGTTATAAACTATCTTCATTTGGCAGTTAAATTTTAGTGCAACTTTTAATGCACCGGTACTTTGACACAATATAGCCCAGTTGGAGCTGATGTACCATAAAACTTCATTTCATTCATTCATTAATTAATATAATGGTACACATTTTTGGGGGTTGACAATGCAGAGGAAGGAAATGGTTTAACATTCTACTGTACTGTTCCAACTTGCAGAGGAAGGGGAAGAGGTAGTAGAATAGAATACCATTGATAACGGTTTAAAATTACTTCCTGGATGGTAAAATATACCGGCAGTTCTATGTTCAGCTTTCAAAGATTTCTTCCCACACAGAGAAAAAAAATGAGTAGGAAATGAACCAGGAAAGTGAAAATATTTAAAATGGGAGGAGTAGATTATTATATAAAAATAAATTAAGTTAAAATACAGTAAATCAAATTGCTGGGTATTTCATTTTGAGCCACCAAGATATTTTTGAATTAAAAATATCAGAATTTCCCATACAATCACAGAGGGCAAGAGATAAAACAATACTTCTATACTCTGTATGGCTATATAGTAGTATTGTGATCATAAAACAATATATAGATCTGAATAGCCATACAATAGACAATAACTGGTTGAATTAAACAGTAGATATTATAAAATAATACCAATACAATCATATAATAGTTTATAACTGGTTGAATTAAACAGTAGTTCTAATAAAACAATCTAATAAATAGATCGACATAGCCATACAATAGTTAAAAACTGGTTGAATTAAACAGCTGATATAATAAAACAATACCTTTATATTTATATACAACCATAATAACTGGTTGAATTAAACAGTAGTTCTAATAAAACAATACTTAGATCTACATATTTCGCCATACAATAGTTAATAACTAGTTGAATTAAACGGTAGGTACAATAAAACAATATATAGT
Source organism: Patella vulgata (assembly GCF_932274485.2). NCBI lineage: Eukaryota > Metazoa > Mollusca > Gastropoda > Patellidae > Patella > Patella vulgata. Next base: position 13,410,307 of record NC_065880.2, on the reverse strand, counting down.
CATAAAATAGACAATAACTGGTTAACAGTAGTTATAATAAAACAATATATGTATCTCTTGCTATACAGACATAAAATAGAAAATAACTGGTTAAAGTACAGGTCGGCAGTAGTCGGTACGCTTTCATTCTATAGTATTACAACAACACATAATTTTGTAAGAATATTACTGACATTAATTTGAATACCGCACAGGAATTAAATATCAAAATAATGAGGTGCACGTATTTTTTATTATGTACGAATTTGAATATTTTGTTGACAAACGATTTTTGTGTGTGGTCTGAAACTGCCTGTTTAAATAAAGATAAGAGTTATGTCCCTTTACTGTCGGTAAAAACATCTGACAAGAAAAATTTTGAAATCCCAACATTGCCTACAGTAAAACTTCACGAATATAATCAAATAGTTCTCTAAGTATCATAAAAATGTGTAAATTCTATACAATAATTCGTTGAAATCATGTTTAAAATTTGAAATAAAACATTTAATTATTCAGCAGTAATTTAGGAATAAAGATGTATACAAGAGCTAAATCTGCCTATAGCACGTATTATTTACGGCTATAAATTTTATATTAATTATTAGGCCATATAAAAAAACATTGTGGTTCTAAGATAATCCTGTGTGATGTGTCCCTAATAAAGATGTATGCCCATATGTATGCAAGTATTTTTTACGGCTTCAAATTTTATAATAATTATAGGAAGTATTATTTTACGGCTTCAAATTTTATAATAATTATAAGGCCATATAAAAAAATATTCTGGTTCTAAGAGCCATTTTTTTTTTTAAATTTAAAAAAGTCTCATTAATTTCCGGACACAAATAGTTTACTCAATAAAAAAAGTCACAAATGTGCTGTATCCATGACAGTCAAATCTGATATGAAATCAAATCTCGTACAACATACAATAATAGGGATTTGCCTGCTTCCATCAACATCACGAAGATCCCCTAGAATTTATTCATAATGCTTATCTGATTATGAAATAATATTCTCGATATATGCCATGTCAAAATTAATATTGTCTTAATAAACTGTCACATATAATCAAATGCTTTAATGTTTTACAAAAACTTTTAGAAGTCACTATCTATAGAGATTTTTACCCCATAAAATATCTTTTATTTGTAGTCTAGCTCAGTCTACAAATTAGATATTTTATATTTACTCTGAGAAAATGTTTTTGGCTAATTTAAATCATAGCCAATTGATTTGGACATTTTGCACTATGTTTGTACCAAGTTATTAACACTAAGATAAATTTGTATTATAAAAGCACAATGTAGGCATTCTAAAATATATATCACTAAATAAAATAATAAAAAATAGATTTATCAAATATCAACAATTAAATAGGACGGAATGATAAATGTAAATTAACCCGGTGTAATTTTATCTTGCCCGCTTGGTCAGTTTCCTCTTAGAAACAGGGTGAGGCATGGTTTGGTTCAGCATTTTAGGTTTGGAGTTATTTCGACTTAGTTGTGGCAGAACTGGCATGGTTTTATTTAATGACATATTATGCTGAAAATGACAACGAGAAAATACATATTTAACTACGGGTAACACATAAAAAAATAGAATTCCAACAAATAGTAACTTCCCACTTTTACAAGATGCAGTGTTACTCTTTATATTATAGTCCACCTCTCTTTTACTAGGTGCATTGCTAATCTTTATAGTTTATTCCCTCTTTTACTGGGGGCATGGTTTATCTTTATAGTGCGCCCCTGTTTTAATAGTTGCATTGCTAATCCTTATAGTGGACCCCTGTTTTACTAGGTGCACTGTTAATTATAAATTGCATTCCTGTTTTACCAGTTGTATAGATAATCTTTATAATACACCCCCTTACTATGTCAACTGGTAACCTTTAAAGAGTATCCAGTTTTTTATTAGGTGGATTAATAATTTGTATAGTGCATCCCGTTTTACTAGAAACAAGGTAATTATTACCAAGATATACGATGACAGCCTTTTTCTAATTTAGATTACATGTCAATTTAATAATAAATCTACATACCAGTTGACGTCTACGAACACGAGCTTCATTAAGTAGTCCTATATCATTGATACTATTAACAGAATGGCGTCTATTAGAAGAGTCTTCTACATGTTTTGTAGCTGATACTATCATATGACAACCACCACATGCTACCTGTAATAATATAACAGGTACACCAGGTGAGACACCTAGGTCATTTCGGGACTAACATATGGTTCTATTTTATTTTAATAATTCGCTTGCGCCCAGGGGTCTTTAACAGTGGGAGGAAACTAGAGGATACAGAGAAAACCCACGGGGTTGGACAGGCGACCCAACTCTTTGTCACGTACAACCGGGGAATCAAAACCACACCAGTTGCTTGTATGACAGACCTTATGATGCAACGCGCACGTGCTAACCATTCAGCGATCCAACCTCCACAAGTCAGAGAACTATCATCATACCATTTATTCAAAATAAATTATTTTTGGTACGATTGTATTAAAGTAAGTTATGGTATTCCTATCTAATCTGGAGTGTTGGATGGCTGAATGGTTAGCGTATGCCCGCTGTATCATAAGGTCTATCATTGAGTCAACTGGCGTGGTTTCGATTCCCTGGTGTATGTGGCAAGGAGTAGGGTCCTCTTGGGTTTTCTCCAAAAATAAGCACATTTTATACATTACATTGTAAAATTACATTACATTGTAAAATTAATATAATTACCTTATGAACAAAGAACTGTCTAAATCTGTTAACTCTCTGAGGTAAAAATTGATTAGAATAACTATCTTGTTCTTGTGCTAATCTACCATGTCTACCATTACCACACGTATATAAAAACCCATTCTCTACAATTATAATCATTACATTTACATCAAGCTATAAAGTAGAACAGCGTTCACAAGGTGCAATAAAGTGAAACAAGGGCCATAACTCCAGAAGAAACTAACGGAAATTATTGAAATTAAATAGGATTCTTCATCTCACTAAAACAAACAACATATATTAATTTCAAAACGGACGGGGGCAACGACAATAGATTGTATAAATCTGTGCGAACCTGTGCGAACACTGTTTCGAATACACCCTTAGTTTCTGGGGATGAATATTAAATATAAGACAATATATACATACTCAAAAGTACTTTTACTTTTTTAAAATCCTGGTCCAAAATGCATTAAAATCGATCAAATCTAATTTATGAGTCATAATCATTAAGTTACGATCATTTAAAGTTTGCATTGGTTCCTATTGATTTATGCTGTCATCTTTATGTATTTTTTCATACAAGCCATAAATGTTTGGTAGGGGATTTTATACTTGAATGTACTTAATTACATAAGTATAACATTTACATAACCAACTGCCGTTAATTTGTTGCTTGCATCAATATCTTGGTTTACAGTTCACCGTATCTTCATATCAAAACTTAAATTCATCATTAATTGTTAAAAGCAACATTAATTTAAAGGTTATAGAATTTGCAATCATTGAAAATTTTCTAAGCATAACATTAAATGATATTTGTATAAAAATAATAAGTAAAGATAAGAAACCTGATATAATGGCAGTGAAGTTTTCACCACAAGATACATCAACGGCTTTAAAACCAAGTTCTACACACTTCGGTGTCCATAATTGTAATTCAGATGTACCTCTTCCAAGCTGACCATTTGATCCATCTCCAAATGTATAAACTTTACCATCCACTACAAATACATGTGTCATATGTTATCCAATCTGATTAAAATACAGATCTATATGTTGTTTCCTTTTTTCATACTTTCGATGGACTACACTACATGCGAGAGGCTTTTGACCCTATGATGTTAGACATTTGATTAACCAATCAGCCTTGATGTCTCTTGTGGATTACCCACTCACGTCAAAACTCACCGTAAAATCATTTCATTGGCTAATTCCTAACATCAATAGGAATGCAGGTTTCGTTTAATCTTGTGTATCTAGCACCAATTTCTTTCACATTCGTTTAATATCCAATCTTTGTTTAAAAATTTGTAAAAACTGTTTAAAATTACCATAAATCGTTTAATTTGTACTTCTGTCCAGTTTAAAGCTGACCATTCAATTTTGATAATGAGTGTCCAATTTACAAGTGTTTAATTTCTCAATCATTGTTAAAAAAACCCCAACCCAATTGATTAAATAATTAATGATGTATAATGATTAATTTTTGAACAGTGATCAGGAAATTAAATACTTGTAAATTGGACACTCATTATCAAAATTAATCAGTCAGCTTTAAACTGGACACATGTACAAATTAGATGATTTTTGGTGATTTTAAACGATTTTTACAAATTTTTAAACAAAGATTTGATATTAAACGAATGTGAAAGAAATTAGTGCTAGATACACAAGATTAAACAATACCTGGGTTACAGTGATACTTCCATCATTTTAAATATAAATTATCATGCTAATTAATTCACAAATGAAGAAAATACTGTTTAACATCTAATACCTAGTTACTTCAGTTATTTAAGACTACCAATATTAATTTTGCATGAAAGTTGAGAGGGTTAAATGAAACCGAATCATCACATGTACTAGAATATAAATATAAAACCAACCTGTTACTACGGCTGTATGTGATCCACCACATGATACAGCTTTCACTTTTTCTGGTATAGAAGACACATGATGTGGTGTAAGAGCTTCTCTTACAGATTTTTCTAAACCAAGCTTTCCTTCATCTGTTTCTCCAAAAGTATATAGTTTACCACTTACTGTAATTATAAACAACAATATTCTTTAACAGAACGAACAAAAATATTTAAAAAATTATTATCAAGCTTGTTCATTTCCCATACAAAAATATAATATTTTAAATCTAAAGTCAATCAGATGATAACTTTGGTCTCTAGTACCATAACTCTGGTAGTAATTATCGGAAATCATTGAAAATCTCTGGGTTTCTTTGTCTCACGAATGAACAAAAATATTTAAGAAATTATTATCAAGCTTGTTCATTTCCCATACAATAATAAAAATATTTTTAATCTGATTTCACTGTGTGTAGGTTTTAACAGGAAGAGTGATAACTGAATGATAAACTAATATATTATTTCACCTGTTACAAATGCTGTATGATAATAACCACATGATATACAAGTTATTTTTTCATCAAATGGTAATAAAGTTGGTATATTGTGTTCTTTTTCATCACCTAATCCTAATTTACCATCATCACCACCACCCCATACATATACTTCACCATTTACTACAAAACACATATAATCATAGTTAATACATAATAATAATAATAATTAATTTATATAGCACCGACAAATCAAGCAAGCTGCTCTAAGGCGCTTTACATAATACTTTTACTCTTTCTTGAGTTATAACAACTTCCATTATCTTTTTTTTTAAAAAAGGCTGTCTCATCAACATTTAACAGATTTTAAAGATACGTATTTAAAGATACGTTATGTAAGCTTTAGATAAAGAACTGATATTTCTCGCTATAAAAGTTAAAAAATGGATAATGAAAAGGAAATATGTTGGAAATTTCAGACCAATTACTGTACTTTATTCTGAGCTAAGTTACAGCTGTTTGGAGAATAGTGGAGTCTTGATTGTCATTGCAATCATTGTTATGATAGTAAACAAAGTTTTGATTATCCATTTTTTAATTATAATCAGTAACTGCCAAAGCATCTTCGAATCATGACCTTGAACAAAGTGTATAACTTTAAAGTCAATTGGTTATTAACTTTAGCCTTTAGAGCATCAGTTAACAGACAGTTAACAATATATGACCCCATTTCAATGTGGGCTGTATAAAAAGGCTTCGGCTATAGTGATTAGTCAAGATAGTATAATATGCAGTTGGCAAAGGTCTTGGTTTCTAAACTTCTTGTATATATTTGCCCGTCACAAATCGAGGGACTGATCAGTTTGAGTCTTCAGTAAATATTCTATAGTAATATATGGGACATAACTCTTGCAATCTAACACTTACCTCCAAAATCACATTATTAATACAGAGAGAGAGAGAGAGAGAGAGAGAGAGAGAGAGAGAGAGAGAGAGAGTTTAATGTGCACATCCACTCGACACAAACCAGTTCATTTCGGGACTAACATATGGTTCAATTTTATTTCAATAATTCACTTGCACGTAGGGGTCTTTAGCAGTGGGGGGAAACCGGAGGACCCAGACCCATGAGGTTGGACAGGCATCCCTACTCCTTGTCACGTACAAATGGGCAAAATTTAAGGAGTAAATAGATAGTTTTGGGATAAAAATGAAATTGGGTTTAACGTCCTACTGTTCTGCTCCTATACAGGGCTAATGAAGACGGGTATACGCCATACAGTGTGCTATGAGGGAAATTTTGCCAGGGCAGCGGCACTATCACCTACTCTTATATCGAATTCCAACTGCCAAGGGATCTTTTACGTGCATTCCAATGTATACACGGGACCTCGGTTTTTCGTCTCATCCGAAGGACTAGTCAGCTGTCCTTGTCAGGCCCTCCGTTCTGCACCACTGACAAGGAGAAACCACGTCGGAAAACATAAATAAATAACAATCGAAAACAAAGCAAAAGAAATCTGATGTGTTTTGAAGGATAATGGATGATTATTAGATTACCTGTTAAAGCAACACTATGGTCAGCACCACATGATAACATTTTATATTGTTGTGGTTCAACACCCTTAATACACTGTGGTTTATCAACTTGTCTAACTTCTTTTAAACCTAACTGACTCTCTGAATTACTACCACACGAATAAAGATAACCAGATTCTGAAATAGCAAATCATAAAAATTGAATTTTCTAATTTATCAGTTATATAAATGTATGGAAAACTTTTATTAAAGTGAGAGAAATGGGGTTTAATGTCCACTCGACACAAACTAGGTTCGGGACTAGCACATGGTTCAATTTTATTTCAATAATTCACTTGCGCGTAGGGGGCTTTAGCAGTGGGGGGGGGAACCAGAGGACCAGGAGAAAACCCACGAGGTTGGACAGTTGACCCTACTCCTTGTCATGTACAACCGTGGCATCAAAACCACACCAGTTGACTCAATGACAGACCTTATGATACAATGCGCATGTGCTAACCATTCGGCCATCCAACCCCTCTTAGGCCTATTAGAACATGCTGCAATAATATAGAGCTCAAATTTACAACCTCTGAAAGTGGATGAATCTTAACAACAATGGCGACTTGTAGATTTATCCAAAATAACTATTGATTGCTGTTTTATCTGATTCTTCAATTTACCTGAAGCAAAAACTGAATGAGATCTCCCACAAGCTACCAACTTGATTTTTTCATTTTTAATTGCTGCAAATTAAAAAGTAATCTTATAAGTCAACATTCTAATTAAACCATATTTAGTTAATATTCTTATCTGGCATGATGAATTGAAAACATTATAGACGTGAGTACATTTTAGTGTGGATTTTAAAGTCATTGAAAATTCGAAATTTTTCCGAAAAATACAAATGATGCACAAAGAGCTAATAAATTTATGTCACTGATCTTGGGAAATTCTATTTCTAGCATACAGTAGATATTATTTAATTAATTTTAATATTGGATACTATTAGAAGAATAAACACCGCTGTCATGGTAAATACCACACCATTATTATCAATACATAGACTTCATTTAACTCAAGAAATATTAATTTAAAGGTCACAATCAGTTGAAATGAGCCACTTAAAGAAGGCAAGTCGATAACTCAATATCATCCACAGTCTTCGACATCGCAAACACGACTCTTTGGTTTATTTAAATCAACATTGTTGTTATCTTACTGTGAAAAGATGGGCTTCTGATATCCAATATTTAACACAAAATGAAAATTTTAAAATTGGCACATGAATCGCATGCCAGTAATGCTTTCGAGTTTGTAATGAAGCGACTCGATAAACGAGACTGAACATACCCCACAGGAGAATACTACTGGTGTAATAGTATAACCAGAGGCCAAAGACGGCTATCAAAATATTACACATCTGGCTTAAAGTGTATGGTGGATTGAATCTGTATTCAACCTATCTTTATATGCTAATTTTTTTCTGACCAAATTCAAATATCACGACATAAATCATAAATATAAAATTCTTGGATACTTTTAACTTCAAAATTCCAACATACTGCATTGCCAATAAAAGAATCCTGAATCAGATATTACTCTACCAAATGATGAGCTCTTGGATTCAGGAAATTTTATACTCCCATTTAAATGCAGCAAACAATGTATCAAAAAGATTGGCAGGCAATTTCGAGTGACATTTTAAATGAAATGATGTACCAGTATTAGCAGACTGATAGTGATAAAGTTTGGATACTTACATTTAATACAGGATGGTTTCTTAGTAGTTATATCATTTCCTAAACCAAGTTGACCTTGAGCATTATTACCAAACACAAATACTCTACCACTTTCTACAAAAGTAAACCAATTTAAAGATTCAGAAAATTAAAATAGAAAAAGTTTAGGTGAAATGATCTACAAGCTTAAAAGGCGACACAGAGAGAGAAATTTGTTTAATGTCCACTCGACACAAACCAGGTCATTTCGGGACTAACATATGGGTCAATTTTTATTTCAATAATTCGCTTGCGCGTAGGGGTCGTTAGCAGTGGGAGGAAACCGGAGGACCCTGAGAAAACCCACGAGGTTATACAGGCGACCCTACTCCTTGTCACGTACAACCAGGGCGACACAGATATTAGGGTTACTGAGTAAGTTAAATGGATATTTCAAAAATGGTAGCCGTATATATAAATGATTGTAGATGTAGCTAAATACAAACCTGCTACAAGTACTGTATGTTCATCCCCACAAGAAATATCAACTACACTGTCATTATTTACCCAAAACTGATTTGGTAAAAATTCAGATAAATGACTTTTACCAAAAGTGAAAATAGCTCCAGAAACTGAAAAACAAAACAACAGAACAATTTTATTTTTGAATCGATAGGTACATGTATTTATCACAAACATTCAGATTTATAATCTTGGTTTGTAAACCTTAACCTTCCTAATATAAAGGAGAGAGAGAGAGAGAGAGAGAGAGATGGGGTTTAAGTCCACTCGACACAAACTAGGTCATTTCGGGGCTAACACATGGTTCAATTTTATTTCAATAATTCGCTTGCGCGTAGGGGTCTTTAGCAGTGGGAGGAAACCGGAGGCCCCAGAGAAAACCCACGAGGTCGAACAGGCAACCTAATATAAAGGAAGCAGTGAAACAATCCACTATCTAAAACTGTTTCAAATGCATCATATAATCCTATACCTGGTACACTCAATTTAGCACAGATCTTAAGTTTGTGTGGGGAGCAATGGTGGCTAAGTGGGTAAGACGCTGGCTTGCTAGCCTTGAGGTCGCGTGTTTGATCCTTGCATTGGCCAAGGAAGTTCAACAGGATTTTCCGACATGGTATATCCCCTTCGGCTTGTCGGTGGTGCAGGATGGAGAGTCTAACAACAAGGACAGCTGTCTAGTCATTTGGATGAGACAAAAAATTGAGGTCCCATGTATACATTGGCTTGCAGGTAAAAGATCCCTGAGCAGTTGGAATTCAATATAAGAGTAGGCCATAGTGCCACTGCCTGGGCAAAATTTCCCTCATAGCACACTGTAAGGCATTTATGCCTGTCTTCATTAGCTCAGTCGGAACAAAACAGTTGAATGTTAACTGCATTTCATTTCATTTTAGTTTGTGAGATTGGTTATAAACCAAAAGCCATAACAGGAGATGTCAATACTGTCATTGAACATTCAGATTTATAACGTGTTTCAAGTTGACTGCAGAAGGCCCGTCTATGGGAATGGTCAGAAAAATACACATGCCAACAGATAATGACAATATTTAAAACCCTACAGTGAGGGCTAAGACTGGGTCCCAGGAAGCCCTACTGGGAGCTGGGTGCCCAAATGAGCCAAACCAAGCAAGGTCTGGCAAGGCTTGGAGGCCGAGACGTCCCTACAGTAATTTTTCAGTATTTCGATATTTTTTTTTTCTTTCCGGTACTGGCATTTATTCAGTAATTTTTCGGTATTTATTTTTTTTTCAAAATATTTCATTAATTTCTAAATTAGTCGATCTATTTATTCTGAATGACAGTGCATTGGGCTGGCGCCCCCTCGATCAATTCACTTGATTTGATATACATATGTTTGTTTTTTAGTGCTTGCAATGTCTGTGTGTCTTGTCCACCGGTTCGTCTCGTTTTGTTATAATGTTTTATTGACGTTTTTTTTATAACTTTATTTATCATTTTTATGCAAATATAAATTTATAAATGATGATTGTTATTGAATGTGTGGTGCGGTCCTCCTGCACTTGTGTAATGGGAGCAAACAACCATTTTTGTGGTAAGATTTATTGCCAAGTTTTAAAGTATTCTGATTTTCGTAAAGCATGAGGAGCGAACAGTAGAGCAGAAAAATCACATGCATAGTTTTACCTGGTATTTCGAGTTCTTCCATACCATCCATTTTGGTAACTCACAACAAATTAAGGACGTACTCGCTTTGCATATTCACGTGATTCTATAAACTGTTGTAGTTCAACATTCTATTGTTTTGAGTATTTCTGGGTTCCGTATGCTATGATATTACATGTATCAATAAAAGAATTAATGTCGTTAGCACATATTCTCTACAGATTTAACTAAAATTGTTTTTACAAGATTTGTAACTTACCGTGCCGATTCCTTTATTTTAATCCTAAATCAAGTTCGACTGTGAGACAAAAACACGAGAAGAGAAAAATTGTAAAAGGGACAAAATTATCGCTGAATTGTCTTTATTATTATGAATACTTGCTATGTTATTACATTTACATAACTATCTTATTTGTGAGTTGATCTCTGTTAAAATTTAATTCTTAAACATCATAAATCAGTCTTAATAGGACTAAAATTATTTTCTTTTGACATTTGTCAATTTGTCTTTGTTGTTTATAAACCTTTGGTTTTGTATGCTGTCAGTATCCCGCGGGAATTAAACAATTTCACCGCCTCCAAGTTGATCTTTTTATTCAGGGACTTTTGAGAAAATAAAAGGAGTTAGTTGTTGTTAATAATTAACAGTGGTTGATTCGGACCAGATTCTCGGCCAAGATTCTTTGCTCATGAGTCATTAACATTTGGACCATGATAAGGCTCCTTCACTTTCAGACCATTATTGGAATGGCTAGAGGCTAGAGTATTTAAGATATATGTTTGCATATTTAATAATATGACAAAAATGACTATAAGTAGTGTAAAGTGATTACTTCAGTAATCACGGAAACAGTCGTTAAAATGTGATTAACAATTTCCAGTTAACCCAGAACTAGGAAATAAACTAATGCTAGTCACCATGTCCATACACTTACCCAGTATTATCAATTTAATGAAATGATAACCTAAAATTATCAAATAGCTGCATACCAGTATAATCTGCAACGAATCTGCGATATTTTGCAAACAGGAAAGAAAAGTGTTCTGTGTATAATATTTTAATTATTACGTAGCATTTTATGAGTGTGAAATCAAAAGTGGATGCTTACGTCTAGCCCCCAGATCCATTCACTTCATTTGATATGTACGTTTGTTTGTGATTCCTGCGTATTGTGTCTTGTCCGTAGATTTGTTTTTGTGTAAATTATATGTGGTGCAGTAGCCCTGCACTTACTATTAAAATGTGTTGGCCTGCAGTATTATTATATAAGATGGCTATCCAGTCTGATCATCATATTCAAGGTTTGGCTGTACGTGCGGTTGATGGTGTCGTTGATGTGTGGCTTTCATGTTAGCTGTGAGTCTCTGATTTAAATTGTGCCGTTGAGTTTTGACTCAATTTTTGTATTGCTGTCAGGGATGGAACAGCATTGCTAATTGTGTTTCTGTGTAATATTTTGAATCCCCCCCCCCCCCCCCCCCCCCCCGCATCATTTGCCCATTGAGATTTGATCAAGAGTATAAATATTGTAGTGAAAATTGTAATTTTTTTTTTTTTTTTGATATCTTTGATGATTTCCAGAAAGTGCTATCTGCGAAAAGTGCTGATTCAGCATTTTGCCGACCCCGAGCTTGGCAGATCATTTATCATGTTAGTTGAAAGAGTTGGACTGATGATGGATCCTTGAGGCATTCCTTTAGTAATGTACAAAAATACACACTAAATGTTTTAATTAAATACACTAAATGTTTTAAATTAAATCACACCTTTACTTGACAAAGGTATAAAATCGCAGGTAGAAATATACAAGAACCTATAAATCACACCTTAATTGTTAATTAAACACTAACTTACTAAGTAATAAATCCAATAAACAATCAGATACATGTATCTCCAATAAAACAAATTATCTATTTCTGAATAAGATTAGCTTAATATTTTGATAGCTTTTCTAAAGATCATTTATTTTCATGATAGTACATGTATAATTATGTATAGTACATTTTCCACAATGTTACTGGGTTATTGCTATTTGTATTAAAATTGGGTCCATAAACTGGGAAACCCCATAGATATACTTATATGTCTTATTGAAATTAACTTAAATTGATATGAATAAAAGCATATAGATAGTGATGATATAGTCTTAATAAAACCCATTTAAAGTAGCTAAGTCTCTAACTCAATATCATCCAAAATCTTCGACATTGAAAACACGATTTATTTGTCGGTTTAAATCAACATTGATGTTGTGATCTTACTGGGAAAAGATGGACTTCTGATATCCAATATTTAAGACAAAATAAACATTTTACAATTGGTACACGAATCGTGTACCATAATGCGTTTCGGCGCTATGTGTAATAAAGGACTCGAAAAACGAGGCTAGGCATATTCCACAAGTCATGTCAAACGGTGACACTATATTCTTATCTGGAGAGCATGCCCAATAAATACAAGGGTAGACTGGAATAACCAGAAGCTAGAGATTGAAATTCGATTGAGAATACTGGCGTATGTCGCCGAACCTAACTGATTAGAAATTACAGTAAAACAGAAACGATTGAATGTAAATCAATTTATATACATTCATATTACATTATTGTATGCGTTGCGACCCATTTGTGTCAATTTCTAGGTCCCAAATATTAGCGACTTAGCTCCTTTAAACTTAGTTAAATATCTAAACTAAGTTTCTAGTATTTATTATCATATAGTCGCAATCCGTCTGATAGTGGTCCAAATCAGCCATGAATGTGGTCCGAATAAACTTTAACTTTTGGTTTCATGCAAACGACTACCATTCAGTTTGAACTGCTCACATTTTTCACCGAACATAACTGATGAAAAATTACACAAAAAATTTAATGAATTGAGTGTAAATCAGTTTATGTTCATTCATATCACATTCATTATCAATATGTGCTTTTCGACTTTTTTGGAGGTTTGGATGGCCGAATGGTTAGCACGTGTGCGCTATATCATAAGGTCTGTCATTGAGTCAACTGGCTTGGTTTCGATTCCTCACGACACCGAGTAGGGTCGCCTGTCCAACCTTGTGGGTTTTCTCCGGGTCCTCCGGTTTCCTCCCACTGCTAAAGACACCTATGCGCAAGCGAATTATTGAAAAAAAATTGAACCATGTGTTAGTCCAAAAATGACCTAGTTTGTGTCGAGTGGACGTTACCCCCCATTTCTCTCTTTCTCTCTTTCTCCAAAGAATAGATTCAGTTATCCCCTTTAATGTTGTGAAATGTATCGCTTGTGGACTGAAGTAGGACAAATATATACTAACCATTATTATTTCTAGCAGATTTTTTTTGACATGACAACTAAATAGTATACATACAAGGTTAAAATACTCCAGCTTGTATTATTATTATTTTAATGTCAGTTTTTGACAAGGAGTATTATATTACATGAACATCTGTTACAATTTTTTTAATTTTTTTTTTTTATCCAAACACTATTTTATTATTATATTGAAGAGAATTGATTCAATGAATAATGTTTCAGGATCATGAAGAAACAGAGTAAAGAAATCAACTTCAGTATACCAAAGATAAAACCTGTGAAATGGAAAGGTTAGAAAATTATATTGCTGATCTCGTATGATTTCTTTGTTGGGATGACAGTCTGTATTCTGTATATTATGTTCCAAATTTTGTGTTCATAGATAAACATAAGATTGAGACATTTATTCTGATTGTCTGTTCCTGTGTCCATATTTGACACAGTAAGCCATAATTAAAGAGGCATTATGGGAGATTTAGATAAAGAGCTAGCCTTTCTTGCTATAATAGTTCGAAAATAGATAATGTAAAATGAATAATTTGAAAATTTCATTCAAATTACTCTATTGCGAATGAAGATATTAGCCTTTGAAGGTTTGACAAGACATGTGCAATAATTTCAACCACCGTACTGGTTGTTCGAAGCTAAGTCTCGCTCCTCCATTTTTAGCTTAAATCAAAATATGGCTGAACTGTTCTAATCTATTTAATATCGGAGAAATCCGATGGCATCAAGAGTTAATTATGGTTTGGATAAGTTAATTAATGTCTAATTAATAATTTAGATAACATTTCAGGCCTAAAGAAAGACCTGCAATAGGCAGATTTAGCTCTTGCATAATGTATGTTTAAGGAGGCATTATGGGAGATTAGATAAAGAGTTGACTGTTCTCGCTATAATAGTTAAAAAATAGATAACGTAAATAGAATATATTGAAAATATCAATCAAATTGCTCCACTGTCCACTCTGAACCGAGATATTAGCTTTTGAGTTTTAAGCCTGGCCTCGGTCATCATTACTAAAGTCAGTAGGATAAAAAACATAGTCTTGATTATCCATTTTTGGATTTAATCATCAATGAGCGTTGAGCAGCAGATCGGATTCAAATCCAATGAAAATCTGACACATATGATGACATCGAGAGTTGATTATGGTCTTGTCATTGTAATTAATGTCTAATTAATAGTTTATATAACATTTCAAGCCTAAAGAAAGACCTGCAATAGGCAGATTTAACTCTTGCATAATGTATTTTTAAGCCAAACAGCCGACTATGGATTAAAGATGCATCATGTAAGAGCTATTTATCTGCTTATTGTAGGTCTTTCTTCTAGTTCAAATGCTTATAATAATTATTATTTATAGATTTATTTACTTGCCAAGATCATAATCAACACTGTAGGTCTGATCGGATGGCTCGAGATATTTAATGGATTAGAACACACCTGTGTCATTTAATGATTTAACTTTAAAATTGATAATCAATACTTTGTTTTTTATCATAGCAATGATACTTGACAATCAAGACTATTTTGACTAAATCTTGTCAAAACTTCAAACAGTCATAACTTCACTCAGAGTAATGTAATTTGACATATTACAAATTACACGTAAGAACATTCATCTCTTTATCTAAATCTTACATAGTGCATCATTAATCATTTAAAACAAACATATATATATACGCCTGAAGGTTGGGTGTTCAATCCCTGTATTGGCCGAGAAAGTTCGTCCAGATTTTCTGGCGTGGTCCCCCCTTGTCAGTGATGCAGGACGGAAGGCCTGACAAGGACAGCTCTCTAGTCGTTCAGATGGAATGGAAAAATCGAGGTCCCGTGTACACATTGGCATGCACATAAAAGATCCCTTGACAGTTGGAATTCGATTTAAGAGTAGGTCGTAGTGCTGCTGTCCGGGCAAAATTTCCCTCATAGCACACTGTATGGCGTATGCCCGTCTTCATTAGTCCAGTTCGGGGCAGAACAGTAGTATGTTAAACCCCATTTCATTTCATTTTATATATATATCGAGGGTTTAGAACATAATTGTGATAAGTCACAATGCTTGATATATTGACTTATCACAATTATGTTCTAAACCCTCGATATACAGTAACAGTTTCCACCTCATTCACAAAAACAACTTGATTGATCTAAAATATAAAATGTCAAGTGTCTTGCTTTAGGTGGTTTTTATTCAGATTCAGTTAATCGGCGACTGAACTTCAGCCACATACTGTGGAGAGCGAAATTTAGAAACAAATTTTGTATGAATGTTGATTCTGTAGTACTTTTACAGATGTGTGTAAGCTAGAAATTCCTTGAATCTATGGTAATTATCACATGAGAAAATGTTGATTAAAAATAACCACTTGACCTCTTAGTTTTATTATTATAAGGCTATTATGTTATAATATGTCAGTCGATTCCCCAGTTGTACGTGACAAGGAGTAGGGTCGTCTGTCCAATCTTGTGGGTTTTCTCCAGGTCCTCCAGTTTCCTCCCACTGCTAAAGATCCCTACTCGCAAGCGAATTATTGAAATAAAATTGAACCATGTGTTAGTCCCAAAATGACCGAGTTTGTGTCAAGTGGACGTTAAACCCCATCTCTCTCTCTCTCTCTCTCTCTCTCTCTCTCTCAGGAAAAAATGAAGGGGGAACGGCAACACTCCCTTAAAAGAGTAGCAGAGGCGGGACAGGCCGGTAGATCTGTGTAGTTGCTGGATCATGCCAGCAAAGAGAGTAGACGTAAATGAAAATATACAAAATATGTTATATTGTATTTTATAGATAATCTACGAGAGGTTGAATTAACTAGTCGAGATGCTATAGATGTAATGAATATAGTTGATCATCAAGCTATGAATCATTCGTTTAAAGAAGATTGGACCACAGGAAAGATATCATTAGTAGAAAATAGTACACTAGAAGCTGAGTATAGGTTAGTAATGTATAGATTTATTTTTGCAAGGGGGTGGGGTGGATGGCCAATGGTTAGCATGTGCGCACTGTATCATAAGGTCTGTCATTGAGTCATCTGGCAGGGTTTCGATTCCCCAGTTGTACATGACAAGGAGTAGGGTCGCCTGTTCTAGCTCATAGGTTTTCTCTGGGTCCTCCGGTTTCCTCCCACTGCTAAAGACCCCTATATACGCGCAAGTGAATTATTGAAATAAAAAAGAACCATGTGTTAGTCCCGAAATGACCTAGTTTGTGCTGAGTGGAGTTAAAACATCTCTCTCTCTCTCTCTCTCTCTCTTTTTTCAAATGCTAAATTTACATATTGAGATATGTTTTTAGCATTGGAACTAGGTAGACCTGACAGAGGCATTAAATGCCAGTAGACATCATGACTAATGATAAGTGAAGGAGAACCTCACATAAACAAATAGAAACCCAGATGACAAACCCAAAGACAAAATACATCATACACAAACGTTGATAAACAATAAAAGTACTATCAAATCAAGTGAATGGATCCAGTACCAACTGTAATAACCTACTTCCCATACATTCCTAATAAAGGCCTTACTCAAAATGAAAAAAAGAATCATATTGAATAGCAATGGAAATCTTGTATTAAAAGGACTCAATTTGAATTGGGCAAAAACTAAAAAGTCAATCTGATTATAGTTGATGGTCTAATGGTCATTTTGTTTTACGAGATGACAGTCTTTTTGCATTCCAAATTTTATTTCCATAGATTAGGCTAGTCTAGGGGTTATATTTTGTTTTCATCGCTCTAGCTAAAAACCAAACTAAATCAAATTTGTTTTCCTGAAAAAAAAAATGATCAAATCTGAGAAATATTTAATTAGCAAGTTTCAAAGCTAATGTAATAGGTTGATATGTGAACAAAGTTTCATAAAGGTATCTTGAACGGTTTATAAAATAGGCCTACAAAACTGGTACACAAGGACGGATTGAGCCCACTTAAGTATCTCTCCCCTAACTTTGATTGGCGCAGAATAATTAGCAAACAAACTGACTTATATGTAATCTGCCTAAATGAAATTTCAATAATATAGAGTCTCTCTCATCAGTAACTGAAATAATACTTGAATTCTACACTTTAGTATGACCAAAATCAACTAGGTATATTTGTTATGTAAAAACTTATTCCTTATACTGTTGGTCTTTTTTCAGAGAAAAGAGAAAAGATTTGAAGGAAAATGGCCGAAATACAAGAGAACTCACAGAACATTATGGATTTCTATATGTCAAAGACCAATATTTAGTAGCTAAAATGGTCAAAGAAGGTTTAAAAACAAAGAAATCCGCCTTCAATCCAATAGGTATTTGATATATATATTTACTATGCTCATAAGATGCCATCATGATATCTAATTTTGCATGGTATCCTTATAAAGCTTGCATGACTTACAAGGCAGCTATTTTTATGGGTTGGAAATTTATAGTTTTCTGTGTACAGTCCTTTTTATATTTGTCACCATACTACCAAACCATAGGATAGACAGAATATATGCTGAATTTTTAAAAAAAATGCCTTTGTATTTAATATTATAGGAGATAACGAATTTGGTATCTATGTTTGTAAGCATCCAGATGTACAGCTAAAATTACCTGTTGGTAAGAAAGAAGAAAATGCATATATTATAGTATTTAAGGTAAGTACACACAGAGAGAAATTTATTTAATTTATCTGTATTTATACTGATATAGCACTCTGATGTCAAGATTGTAAACATACATATTTTGAGCTAATATCACAATCATCGTATTAAAATGGTAAACTACAAATTTCACCATATTTATTATTATTTTAGGTTGCATTCTTTAAATTATTTGAGCCATTTAAAATCATTGAATTTAAATTTGTTAGTTTCTTAGCCAGTCAGTCAGGTCTTGCAAATATGACCTAAAATAAGAGCCCTGTATGTAAAACATACATTATGGGAGATTAGAAAAGGAGCTGGCAGTTCTCACTATAATAGTTAAAAACTAGATAATATAAAGGGAATTTGCTGAAAATTTCAGTCAAATTTATCCACTCTGAACCGAGAATTTAGCGATTGAATTTTGGGCCTAACCTCAATCATCATTACTAAAGTCAGTTTGATAAAAGAACATAGTCTCTATTATCCATTTCATGATTAAATCATGAATGAAAGTTGTTCAGCAAATCGGATCCTAATCCAGTAAATATTGCAGGCTAGTGATGACATCGAGAGTTGATTATGGTCTGGATAAGTTAATGTCTAATTAATTATTTAGATAACATTTCAGGCCTAAAGGAAGACCGGAAATTGGCAGATTTAGCTCTTGCATAATGTATGTTTAAGCATACGAATTTGAATTTTAATCCTCTAACTTCTTAATTCTTGGGGAAAAAAAATGGAAATTCCAAAAATTGCTTCTTGTCCTACAAAAAACTCTTTTTTTTCCATTTAAATTACCCCCCCCCCCTTTTCTCTCTTCTTTCCAGTAATCATGTACAGTTCATCATTTCTAAAATAGCATTATTTTGTTTATTTCATTAAGATGATATATATTAGAATGTGATGTCAATAATTATTTTGTGTACTTGTTTCTTGCAGCTGCTACTGGGTCGATGTAAAGCTGTTCAACCTCAACAGAATGTGACTGGTGAACCTGTACCTAATTATGATTCATGTAGTAGTTCACTTATAGCGCAATCATGTGATCCTCATAATATTCTCTTCGCCAGAACTCAGGTACGTTCTATTGAGATCGGGGGGGGGGGGGGGGGGGGTGGATGGCTGAATGGTTAGCGTGCGCGTGCTGTATCAAAAAGTCTGTCATTGAGTCGACTGGCGTGGTTTCGAATCCCCGGTTGTACGTGGCAAGGAGTAGGGTCGCCTGTCCAACCTCGTGGGTTTTCTCCGGGTCCTCCGGTTTCCTCCCACTGCTAAAGACCCCTACGCGCAAGCGAATTATGTAAATAAAATTAAACCATATGTTAGTCCCGAAATGACCTAGTTTGTGTCGAGTGGACGTTAAACCCCATCTCTCTCTCTCTCTCTATTGAGATCGCTGTAACCCAAGATTACTTATTAATCCCAGATTTCTCAGGGTACCGTATATAGATGGACAGGCAACGAGTCCCGTTTGTTGGTTTCTTTGCTGCTCAGTGTCAACGGCAAATCAAGCAATGTGATTTTTGACATTGCGGGATTTTATACAGATTAATTTCTCGAACTCTTCCTTAGAATTTACGGTATTCTTATAGTTACATGGTAATTTTTCTACCCGATAAGTATTCCTATCCAGTAGTAATGAATTTATCCAGTTTATCCCAAGCATGAAAAAACTAACTCTGGTAATTAGAAATCAAGAAGAACTAATGTACTCAATGTCTTTTGTTGTCAGGAATAACATAAAATGTTTTTAACAAAACTAAACCATCAACAAAATGTGCTGATTTTGAAAACTGTTCACTGAAAATGTATTTTTTTTCAGATTTTTCTCTACGAGTATTCAGATGATGCATTACCAATGAATAGACCAAGACATTGTCTTCCGTACGCTGTCGTAAAATTTGTAAACAAAACAAACAAACCAAAGTCCTCGCCCTCGGCTATTTCTAGCATTTTCTCCATTACATCCTCTCCTGCTGTCGTACATCGAAGATTATCCTCTGATTCTACACCAGGATATAAACCAGGAACTTACGGTGCTAGAAACCGAGCACTTCAGAGAAACAGTTTAGATAGACCACCGATTCTTGCCAACCCCATATCCCCACCTGTTATGAATATAAACCGTAATATAGATAACCCTAGTGCCATGAACAGATTCCCGTTTCCAAACCAAGCTGGTTTATATGAAAATAGACCAGCTTTTTATCCTAGCACCAGCAGTAATTCCATCATTTCTAAAGAAGGCTTCACTGTATCTACAAGTCCATCTGACCATTTGGAAAAACAGAATCGCTATGGTAACATGGAGGAAGTGAGTAACCTAGATAGAGGTAATAATGGAGATCAAGTTAGTAATATAGATGGAGCCAACGATCAACAATACCAAGGTGAAGCAACCGCAAATAAACCAGATCAGAATGCATCCACCAACAGACCCCTTAATCCTTTGATGCGCAAGAAAAAGAAAGTTGGGGCTACTGTTAGTGACCCACGATTGTTTACTCCAATGAGACGTAATAATTTAGTGATAGAAAGATTAGATTATCCAACAGCGGACGTAGTAAATGCAGTGTACCCTGTAGCACCAGTTATAAAAACACCAGAACCTGTCCCACCACCACCACCAGTAGAAGAGGAAAATAAACCCATTGATAATAAAGCTGATATGCAGAAAATGTTAGAGACTGTTAATAAGATATTTGGTAAAGTTCCTGTATCTGATGAAACCATGGATACCAGTTTTGAAACGGATTCTAATTTTGATGATGATGATGAAAATATCAAATTTATCAAAGGTCCCCATACCGGTTATGATTTATCAGATTATGAACCGAGTCCAAAAAGTAAGTTTTATACAACCGACGATAGTAGTGTCAACAACCAGTCAGACCAAGACATGGACACTGATAAACCTAGAGCTCAAAACTCACCTCAAAGCAAACCAAAAGAAATTGGATACGTTCAAGATTTAGCTGTCCAGTTGCAATCTATGGGGGATTTGAAGGACGTATTATCTAAATTTAATTTTGGAAATGATACGGACCAACAATCTCAACAAAATTACAACCCAGATAAAAAAATTGAAAGAAGTTTTAGTGAAGATTATCCAAGAGGGCAATATTCTGCTGATAATTCTACTTCTAGACGATATAGTTGTGAAATGGGTGAAGTTGCTGATAAACTCATCGATAGATACAGCCAATTAGGAGGTGGGTTTTATACGAACAATAATTATGATAGTGACCAAGATAAACTTCCCAAGAATTTAGAAAACTTTAAAATACCAGGTCTGAATAGTCCTGGCAAATGGATAAATCCTCTGAGCAGAGATCATATCACTAATTGTTTCGGAGATAAAGATTATCGTAAAAAACCCTTTGGAATGCCGAACGACGGAGCACAGATTTCCCAAACATCAACTAATCAGCATCGAGGTAATGTAGATAATAGAAGTGGTTATTTTAAATCGCAGGATTCATATAAATCATCGTCGTCGTACCCCAACTCGGACCTGCCCAATTACACCCAGACGTCTAACGACAATCGCTATAACGTCAAACAGAACTTGAATCAAAAATTAATGGCTACTGATGTACCCCTTAGAAACAATAAAACGAATGTGTCTGTCATGGAATGTTATTCAACGGCACAATACAATGTGAAGTCAACCCCAACATCATATGTGACACCATCTTCATCTAAATTTGGCGACCCTCAACTTAAATGTAAGGAGCAGGACGGTGATATAAGTACTGCTGATGGTTTTAGCTCAGATAAAAATGATTTAGTAACTGATCTGAAGTCAGATAAAGAAGAACCTAAACCTCTAGAAGAAAAACTGTTTCAAGATCCGAAAGTTATTCTTTTAGATCTGGGTAGGGTAAGTAAATTATCTTTAAAATAAACCAGAAACCCCGACAGATAAATCACTTAAAAATACAATCAGTCATCCAGTGAAAATGTTTTTGGGGTGATGTTCGATCCCAGTGTTGACCCTGAAAATTCGTCTGGATTTTCCGGCATGGTTCCCACTTGCCAGTGGTGTAGAACTTGAGGGCCTTGCAAGCGACAGCGTATAGTCTTTTGAATGGGATTAAAAACCAAGGTCCTGTGTACACATTGGCATGCATGTAAAAGATCCCTTGACAATTGGAATTCGAAATCTAGAATACACTGTAGTGCCACTGTCCAGGCAAACTTTCTCTTACAGCACACTGGATGGTGTATGCCCATCTTCATTAGCCCAGTCGGTGCAAAACAAGAGAATTTTAAAATAGATGTCATTGATCCCGCACTGAGCCATCAATATCTTTACCCAATCTGATTAAAACACAGATCCTATTTCGTTTCCTTTTTATAGTTCAAAATTTCATTTTAATTGTCTTTACTACACTAGGATCTGGAGGAGTTGTTATCATTGACGTGTTCTGGATGATTTGAGGGATTAGCCAATGAAACAGTCTGTTACGGCGAGTTCTTGGCCTTTTAATGCACGGAACTGTGGGTAAACCACTAGTAACGTCAATGCTGAGTGATTAATCAATGTCCGACGTCATAGGGTCAAAAGCCACTCATTTGACCCCTGACGTGAACTCCCACTATAACTTGTCAGATCTTCATGTAGTGTAGGCCAACGAAAGTATAAAAAAATACGAAACGAAATATAGATCTGTATTTTAATCAGACTGTATTTTTACCTGTCAGTATTTTATAATTGATTAGAGTCGTTTATTTTTTTCAGATGAGTGAAATAATGGAGAGCGAGTGTGACGTATGTAAGAAACAACAAGATTTAATTATTTCTAATGTTCCTGAAAGTAAATCTAATGATGTGCGAAATTATCTCAAAGATAAAGACATCCAGATGAAATCTCCACTAATAACCAAAACAACTGATCTACCGGAAGAACCCCCTGTAATTGATTCTCATCTTCTTCAGAATGTTAAAGATATCTTAGATAAGTTTAATGTTAGTGGCTTGAGTGGACCTCAAGTTACTCAGTCTACTGAAGTTGTTAGTTCTAGAGACACTCAATCTCCACTACCTAATCAATCACTTCTTCCTTCTCAACCCCCATTCTCCTCTCAATCAACAATATCTACTCAAGCTCCATTCACTAAACAACTTCCGCTCCTTACTCCTCAATCAACAATTTCTATTCAATCACCCATTTCTATTCAATCACCAATCCCCACTCCATCACCAATATCTATTCAATCACCACTTTCTACTCAATCCCCATTCCCCACCCCATCACCAATCTCTATTCAATCACCACTTCCTTCTCAATCCCAATTCCCCATTCCATCACCAATATCACCATTCTCTACACAGTATCCACTTACTACTCCATCACCACTCACTACTCAATCACCACTCACTACTCAATCACCACTCATTATTCAATCACCACTCATTACTCAATCACCACTCACTACTCAATCACCACTCTCTAATCAATCACTACTCCCTACTAATTCCCTATTTCATACTCAATCACCACTCCCATCACCAATCTCAACTCTGTCGCCACTCTGTACCCAGTCACCAGTCTCAACTCAATCAAAACTCCCTACCCCATCACCAGTCTCAACTCTATCACCACTGTGTACCCATTCACCAATCCCAACTCAGTCTCCACTCTCTACGCCCTCTCCATTTATTACTCAGTCACTACTTTCTACTGTGTATCCTCTACCAACTCCATGTCTTGAACCTGTGTTAAAAAGTTCTGCGCCAAGTAGCGGCAGCTTGTCTTCAAATGAAGTAATCAGGGACAATCATAATTATTTACCATCAGTCACTGGATTGGAACCTCTCATAACGTACCCAATAAAAAGACATTCTTCTCAATTACAATATCCATTTGTTAAACGTTTCAAAAGTGATCATCCAGTAGATTCTGTTGAACACTCGGCCGAAACTGATGCTAAAGTTAGTGATTTAAACTCGCAATATATTCCTTTTATATCGTACCCTGTGTCTGCTTCCACACCAACATACGGGAGTACAGCGGATAAGAATGTGTACAAAACGGAACCCTCTGTAAATCCTAAAAAGGCAATCGGTCGTGTTTTCAAAGATTCAGCAGCTTCATCAACAAGTTCAAAGTGGACGCAATGGCATCAGTATATTGCCCAAACAAAGACATCTGCTGAGAGAAACGCGCAAAATAGTTTGAATACATCAGACAGCCGCTTGGAACAAAATGAAAACAAAGAGGGTAAAACGGAACAAAGTAAGGATGCACCTCAACCTAATAGACATTTTGGAGCCGAATTAGTGACACAGTCATCTGAAAAGGGAACTGAACCACCAGTCAAAAATTCAGAAATCCAGAAGAACTCTGTTGCTACCCACAAAACATCAAACATAGATTCTAGTCCTCTGTCTAAACATAGTGCTTTAAATAAACCACAAGAAATACAGCAAGAAAATGGCACTGAAACTCTCGTGAATAAAACTAGTCTAATTAAAGAAATCAAAATTATTCAAAACCTCTTGGAAAGACTTTCTAAAACATCCAAATCAGACTTTGTGAAAATGACGTGGGAGCTTCCTGCAGGTAAATCATTTTCTAAAGATGATATTACGCAATCTACACTCAAAACTGCTTTATTGGAAGTTGAGGGAGAACTTATCATGGGATTACATAGTAAATATTTCATGTATAGACCTAATGAACGAATCCCAAGTCCTGTATTGTTTGATCATGAAGTTAAATGTGTGTATGCTACTGGTGGCTGTTTTCTTTATCTCAATACTTTTATGTCTCAACGACTGTTTCAGTCTTTATTACAAATGAAGAAAAAGATATTGGATGTTTATTCCGAAAAACAGAAGGTCACAACTTCAAGTTCTAAAGTCGAATCGTTGAATGATCATTTGGATGCTTTGTTAACCAAGAGAAAATTACTACTACGAACACTCACTGGTTCGGTTAAAGAAGGACGGTTAAGACAATTAGAAAAATCTAGATGCCATTTTCTTATGTCTATTGAGTATATGAAAAAAACTCTACAAGATAAGGACACATCCAAGATGTCTTATCTTCATAATTTATTATCAGCTCTCAATGAACATGCTTTAATTGTACAAAGTGAGTTGGAAAGTCGTTAGAATAACTGCCAACTGTTTATATATATGTCTATACTTTTAACAAATCTTTTCTTGTTGTGTAAGGTGGGTGGGTGGGATGGCTGAATGGTTAGCGCATGTGGTTGTATCAAGGTCGGTCATTGAGTCAACTGGTGGGGTTTCAATTTCCAAGTTGTACATAACAAGAAGTAGGGTCGCCTTTCCAACCTCGTGGGTTTTGTCTGGGTCCTCCAGTTTCCTCCTACTGCTAAAGACCCCTTTGCGTAAGGGAATTATTGAAATAAAATTGAACCATATGTTAGTCCCGAAATAACCTAGTTTGTGTTGAGTGGGAGTTAAACCCCATTTCTCTCTCTCACTTGTTATGTAAGATTTAAAGAAAGAGCGGGCTGTAATAGTTCAACAATAGGTAATGAAAAATGAATAAATTGATAATTTCAGTCGCACTGCTTTAATCTGCACATGTGAAGTTTTGACAAGAAAGTAGCGTAAGCAGTCTCGATTGTCAATTACCATTGCTACGATAATAAACAAAGTCTCCATTTTACCATAGATATGGCAGACATTGTTGTCTAATCAACTCAATATCCCAGCCATCTGATGGTCTAGAGAGTTGATTATGGCCTTGTCCTGTGAATAAATGTTTTAAAAATAATTTTTATAACATTTGAAGCTAGAAAAAAAATCTGCAGTGGGCAGATTTAGCTCTTGCATAATCCATCTTAGTAGTCCCAGAAACTGATTGACCATACAATTCTATTAAAATACAACTAATGGATCAGCTGAGAAGCCAAAATACATCAAGCTTTATTTTATTTTCTATCCCGCCCCCCATCCTTTAATGTAGCCAGAGCTTACTGAGGTAGATATTCTGTTTGCTCTTATGAGTGCTATTAAAGAAATCCAATTCTGTATGTTTTCAACAATGTCTAAAACTCAGTCCTTCATGTTTATAAAATTGTGCGGGAGTCATAAAAAGCTCCTGATACCTTGAATATATGCAGTTTAAAAGTGAACAAAAACTGAAAGTAGTTTATTAATCTCAATATTTAAGGGATTTAGCTAATTTGCAGGAGTTTTTAATGACTCCTTCGAAAGACAGCCGACGTGCGTCGAGAGGAGCAGGAGCAAAGCTCCCCTTAAACGTGAAGGACTGAAAACTTGATGTATGAAAGTTTACATATATTTATGTAATGTTAAATTGTTTAAAACTTTTGATGCCTATGTTTTATATAGGACAATGTTACGTACAATTACATATCAAAATGAAGAGCAACTCACTCTTCTCAAATATTTAATTGAAGGATTAATAATAATATTAATTGGAAACCAAAATTTGAACTTTGGAAATCCAGTGAAATGATATGTTTAGTTAACCTAAAGAAGCTGTGTTGAATGATGTATTATAGTTAGATATATACTAATGTCTAAAAGAAAGTATACACTGTGCATTTTGTGCTGCATCAACCAAGGTCGTTTTTCCATGCTATACGGTATTTGGGTAGAATGTCAATTTTTTTCACATTTTTATTTTGCCTAGAAATGTTGAGTTTGGACGCAAGAGAAAAAAACAAAGATTTGCTTTATCAAATGTTTTTAATCTAAACAAAACTTAGTCATACTTTTAGTGTATATACTTTCTTTTGGACATCAGTATATGTAGAATTTGTTCTGTTTGTACAATATATAGTATGGTGTGAATGCCAAGCCAAATGTATCCATAGATAGTTTACAACACAATCTGATTAAAACACAGATCCTATTTTCTTTTGTTTTCTTATAGTTCAGAATATTGTTTTACTTGTCTTTACTACGCTAGGATCTGGAAGAGTTGTTATATAACCTTCGTTCTTGATGGTGTGAGGGATATTAGTCAGTGAAACCATCTGTTACGGCAACTTGTTGGTGTGCAATGCACGGAACTGTGGGTAAAACCACTAGAAACGTCAAGCTGATTGATTAATCATAGGGTCGAAAGCCTCTCCTATGACCCCTGACGCGACCTCCCAATACAACTGGTCAATGAAACCATATGTTACGGCAACTTGTTGGCGTGCAATGCACTGAACTGTGGGTAAACCACTAGAAACGTCAACGCTGATTGATTAATTAATCATAGGGTCGAAAGCCTCTCCTACGGCCCTTGACGCGACCTCCCAATACAACTGCTCAGATCTTCATGTAGTGTAGGCCATCGAATGTATAAAATATACGAAACGAAATATAAATCTGTATTTTATTCAGATTGAGATAATTTATATTATATATATATATATATATGTGTGTGATTAATTATGTACTATGTACATTTCTGTAAGAAAGAGTTTTACTTAGTTGTTAACTTGAGGATATTTCATTATTCAGTATTAGAGGAAATTTAATCATGAACAATTTATTAATTAATTTGGTTATAAATATAAAACCTACTGTGATTTATAGACAATAAGCCAATTTTGCAAGAAAATTATTAAAAATAAAGTCCTTTGACCATTGTGAAAAAAGTTTAAAAGCACCCCTGCAAAACCTTAATTTGATGAGGGAGTATATTGCTGATGGTTCTGTCAACATGCGTTTTAAAATAACGTCCTACTTTTCTGCACCAACTGGGATAATGATAATGAAGTTGGCAGACTTTTTAAGATGAAGTTATTGTGGTTGTGACTTAATTACATAACACTATACTGTCTTTCGTTCTTCATTTTATGTTTATATTAATCCTATCTTCGGCCATTTGTTGCATGATCTTAGTTCAAGTAAGATATACCCTTAATAAAAAAATTATATTATGTTAAATACGGTAGATCTATGGTCTTGTTATTTCTAATTATAAAGTGTGATAAACATGAAGATTGCCACTAGACAGTCGAGAGTATTAGTAAGCAGTTCTTATCGACACTGCCGGTGATGCCATCTACATGGAAATAATGATTAAACATACGGTTGCCATGCAAGATACGCCCACATTTTGCAAGAGATGGACAGGAAACAAGTTTTGTAAAAACTGGGGCCATAATACAGGAAGTTAAGGCCCGATATGCACGAACATATCTAAAGGAACCGGGATCTGGGGTTATAAACATACATTTCAAGTTTCATCAAAATCATAAAAAAAATGTGACCTCTAAGAGTCACAACCAGGGCAGGGACCATAATCCATGAAGTTTCGGTTCAATACATGCCAATATCGAAAGGAACCGAGACCTTTTGGAGGTCAACCTATATTTCAAGTTTCGGCAAAATCAGATAAAAATTGTGACCTGTAGAGTGTCCACAAATTGTGGACGGACGTGCAGGGGCGAGGATATTAATATACGTCCACATGAAAATGCATAAAAATATATATCTAAATCCAAATGTGAAAGTGCATTGAATGATGCTATTAATACTCCAGGTTTTTTTTTAACCTTTTCTGAAAGAGAATATATTCATTGTAGACATATTATACATGTATATAGTACCTGGTCCAAAATTCATTTGGACACTCTAAATTAAAGTTGTCATCTGATTGAATAGAAACTTCCACCCAGTGTTAATATTCATGCGAATACTTATAAACATAACAGCTAAAATTATCACCCGATTGGCATCCCCCCCCCCCCACACACACACACACAAACACTCCCCTCCCCAACCCATAAAACAAACATGTAGTAAGGGTAGTGAACATATTCTGGTATTTAGCTAGAATATCGACCAAGTTAACCCAATTAACACTCAACTTTATATTATAGAATTGTACTTAGATTTGCTAGGGCAGCGGATTTTTTTTTTATAAAAAAAGGAGTCTGAACACAAACTAGCATGCAATCTTTCATCCTGCGGCTTGAATTCTCACGATACTTTTTTAAAAATACGTGTAGGGACTACCTATTACATATCTCTACACAATATCACCTACCGACATACCAGTAAGGAATTGAGTTCTGTTCCCAAGAGAAATTAACGATAAGACCAAACGTAATAAACTATTTATCAGTTTCAGTAATTAATTTCTTCCTATTCTTGTGCTCATCACGTATAAAAACCACTTCTGGCAATTCAAATTTATATTATCTATGCCTGCTTCAGGTAGATGAAGTTGTTAAAATCGTTGTTTATATTTATAGCAATATTCAATATTGGATGTGTACATATTATTATGGGAGATGGGGGCGATAAAAGATATAGCATGATACAGCAAGGATAAAAATCATTTAATTTTTGAGAATTCTGAAAATATTTTAGTTTCATTACATAAAGACATGTATTGATATAAGCTCCTTAGAGCCGTTTTCGATATGACCTGTTACGTTGATGATACAAAGAGTTCTATTATTGGAGATTTGTCTGATGATGACAACAATCTTGATGAGCCTGGAATCCGCTTAACCGATATTCTTGACTGTATCTCAGAAAGCTATCCGATCAGAATGGATCAGCCTGGAGAAGAAGAGAATGACACGGGTAAGACGGATATCTGTAATTTTCTACCAACGACAGAAGATATTATTACAGATCATATTGTACAGTGTGACAACCAGAGTTGCAGCCGTGAACTTAATTGTCGTCTGTTACTCACAGAAAACACTAAAAATCAAAACATGTCGCTTGGAATACCAAATAAATCAAGACAACGCAGACACACGGAATTGGAAGGCGATTATTGGAAATTAAAATTAGATTTACTTGGATTACGCAATGTTATAAAGAAACCCGTTAAGGAAAATTCGACTTCAAATGAAATCAATATATTTGCTATCGCAGATTACGTCACGCCATCTCCTACACCAGATTTATCCGAAGATGTGCGAAGTGTCGACCATTTTCAACAATATATGGGCAATCTGCAACAAAAGGCAGGAACATTTTCAGCACCACCAGAAGGTAGAGATAAAGTAGTTGATGTGAGGACCAAACAGCCTAAACAACCCGTCAGATTCTCATTACATGTTGCCGAAATCAATATTTAATACAGTTGAATATTCCGCTTTATCCAGATATTCATGCCCAAACATCCTGAAGTTTTCTTCACCTTTCCGGATCCAACTAAAACAGAGTTGGATATGTCACTTCATCCGATATTCAAGCCCAAACTTCAAGAAGTTTTCTTCACCTTCCCGGATCCAGCTAAAACAGTTCTACATTTCAAGACCTGTGTTGTATCTTAATATTGGTTCAGTTGAATGTGTTTCTGATATTCCCGTGTTCAAACATTTAAGAAACTCATTGACGAGGGTGTGAATAAAGACAATTTTTAAACGTTCATAATGTTAAATCATCGAATGAGACACGTGTAAATTTAGGTACCGGTATTATACTTTAAGTGATAGACTATTGAAGAGTCGATTCACTTTTACCAAAATATTTGAAAGTAAAATACTGCAGTAAAGTAATACAATATTATTTGGTGTCTGTACAATATTGTATTGTACGATTTTAAAATAGTTTTTCGCTTGAGGTGTAATTTAACAAATATTGACGAAGGTTTCCCCTTGTTTTTCACTTAATACAATCTGATTAAAACATGGATCCTATTTTGTTTCGCTTTTTTTATAGTTCAAAATTTTGTTTTACTTGTCTTTACTAGACTAGGATCTGGAAGAGTTGTTATATAACCCCCGTTCTGGATGATGTGAGGGATTAGCCAATGAAACGATCTGTTACAGCGAATTTTGGCCTGAGATGCACGAAACTATGGGTAACCCCCTGGAAACATCAGTGCTGATTGGATAATTAAATGTTTGACGTCATAGGGTCAAAAGTCGCTCGTGTGACCCGTGACACGACCTTCCACTACAACCGGCCAGATCTTCATGTAGTAGAGGCCATCGAAAGTATAAAAATAAACGAAACGAAATGTAAAATTAAATCTGTATTTTAACCAGATTGCATTTAATACAGAGTCCTGTATGGATTCTAAGAAAAAGAAATCCAGTCCGGTTCTACTATGGATCATGGATTTCAATTCAACACAGTGTAGATTTTGAGTGGATTCTGAAAACAACAGTACAACGTTTCTGCACCTTATCCAAACTGCTTGGTAAGTTTCAACCAAATTTGGTAGATAAGTTGTCTAGGTGTTCTTGATCTTATTCAGATTTGTCTAAATAAAGTCGGTAGGGTCTTTGGAAAAGAGAAAGGGCAACTAAAGGGGAAAACAGATATTTTCAGACATTGTCAACATCT
Organism: Patella vulgata; assembly: GCF_932274485.2. Classification (NCBI taxonomy): domain Eukaryota; kingdom Metazoa; phylum Mollusca; class Gastropoda; family Patellidae; genus Patella; species Patella vulgata. The sequence goes on along the minus strand of NC_065880.2, from coordinate 13,378,681 downwards.
TGTCAAGGACAACCTGATTTTGATATAGGCCTGTTGATTTGTGATGTTTATAGAGATATGATCAAATAAAGTTGCTAGGTTCCGTATGGATTAGTGTTCATTTGTCTCCTGGGGCTTATGCAGGGACACCCAGAAACGGTAAATAAAGGCAATTTCGACTTTTTGTACTAAATCGGTTGATGGATTTTTACCAAATTTGGTAGTTCGGTTGCCTGTTTGCTCAAATGATGTAGCTCGGACCCTTAGATATGTTAAATGGGATATTTACACATTTTTTTTTTTACTGTAAAGCTTAATGGATTAGTGCCACATTTGTTATTTATATGGTTCGGTCCATTTATGGTACAAATTTAAATATTTAAGAATAAATTTAATAGGCATGCTGCATGGGCAATGTATACTCAGCCAAATTAAAAACTTGACACTCGGGATTTTTGGGACTAGATTTTTAATATTCGGTTTATGGCAACTATTTTAGTGTTATGTTGTGCACAGACGACCTTGACATCAACAGAAAGCAAGAATACGCCTCGCCGAAAGTCCTTGACATTGATAACGTTCGTGATGTCACAGTACCCCCCAAAATGAAATTCACAGACTTGGAGAACAATCGGAATAAAGTGTTTAGTAACGGCTGTGGCCTCCTCTAGCGTCTCGTACTGCCACACAACGTCTTCTCATGGATCTCAGAACATTAGTAAACACTACCCGAGGAAGACGTCGCCACTGCTCAGCAGGAGCATGTTGAAGGTCCTGCAACGTCAGTGGTGGATTAAGGTCGAGGCTAAGCGACGGCCAATCCAGGACTTGGACACCGGCATTTCTTATAAAATTCTGGGTAGCAATTGCTATATGGGGTCGAGCATTGTCTTGTTGAAACGTTAGTCCAGGCCCATGTCTCTGCATAAACGGAAGAAGAATAGGTTGCAAAATCTGACCCCTGTACTGGACAGCATTTAAGTTCCCTTGGACAACAACAAGAGGAGAACGTCCATGTGCACAAAAAGAACCCCAAACCATGACGCTGCCGCCACCAAATCGGTCAACTTCTCTGACGCATACTTGAGCGTAACGTTCACCTCGTCTGCGGTACATCGGACCCTGCCATCGGCAAATCTCAAAGTGAATCGAGATTCGTCACTATAAACAACCGAATTCCACTGTATTTGAGTAAATCTTATGTGTCTTGTGGCCCACACAAGTCGGTTACGGCGATGAAGAGGTGTCAATATTGGTCCATTATAGGGCCTCCGAGCTCGAAGACCAGCAGCCTGCAAGCGATTTCGAACAGTTTGTGCAGTTACCCTTCCACCAAACATCTCTCTACTTGTGGAGGTTGCAGTGACAAATCTGTTTCTAAAATGACGTAATCGTATTGCTTGATCTTCCTGGAGTGACGTCACACGTGGCGCTCCCGCCCTTGGGCGGTCGGCAATAGTTCCAGCTTGAAGCACTCGCATTCTAAGATTAATTATTGTCTGGCGTGAACAATTAAAGGCTCTTGCAACAGTGACCACAGACTCACCAGCATAGAGCCTACCTATAGCACGTAGACGTTCTACATTTGAAAGGTGCGGCATTTTCTAACAAAGATGAAAATAACAATTTTAATTTGTTTTTCCAGTTCAAGTTACGTGTGCGTATTCAGTTTAAGCAAACTTGCATCGATTGACCTCACGAGTTTGTGTTTGCACGTGTTTTTCATCTTTATATGCTCAAAAGTCACGTGATCCACGTGACTTTACAATTTTATGAAATTAAAGGCTTCTTACTACTTACTATCGTTAGAAACACCTTAAAATTTATTTGACTTACCAGAAAAAGAAATTTGTTGAAATTCATCAGTGTCAAGTTTTTAATTTGGCTGAGTATATATCCTGAATTGCTTTAATGAAGTTGTTCAGTCTGTAGGGAAGATATGACCTGTTATGATAAATCATTGATAAGTCATGTGTTGAAGGGGCAGCTGGCTCGTTAGTCTGGAGGTCGCGTGTTCGATCCCTGCATTGGCCGAGAAAGTTCATCAGGATTTTCCAACGTGGTTTCCCCTTGTCAGTGGTGCAGGACGGAGGGCCTGCCAGGGACAGCTGTCTAGTCGTTCGGATGGGCCACACCTTACTATGAGAGACAGAGAGTAATGGGGTTTAACGTACACTCGACACCAACTAGGTCATTTCAGGACTAGCACATGGTTCAATTTTATTTCAATAATTCGCTTTAGCAGTGGGAGGAAACCGGAGGACCCGGAGAAAACCAATGAGGTTGAACAGGCGACCCTACTCCTTGTCACGTACAACCGGGGATTCAAAACCACGCCAGTTGACACAATGACACGCCTTATGATACAGCACTCACATGCTAACCATTTGGCCATCCAACCCCTCAACTTACTATGAAAAGAAAACTATATTACTTATGAAAAAAGAACTGAACTGAACATCATATACCATTACTTTATATATAATTTTTATGATACAATATAATATATTTATATATACAACATATGTAGGTGTAATATATAATACAATGATATATATAACTGTAATAACAGTGTGAAAGACTAAACAATTTCATATATCTATATGTGGGAATATTAAAGATGCAATATGTAATATTTAGATAAAAGCTGGTCGATCCTGCTGTAATAGTTTAAAAATAGATGATGAAAAATGAATATTCAAATTTCAATGAAATTACTTTTCTTTTAGGGGAAGTAATGAATATTGAAAGTTTTGACTAGAAATAGTCTGGATTGTCAAGTATCATTGCTACAATAATAAACAAAGTCTCGATTTTCCATGCTTTAATTTCATGCTGTCCATTTTAACATTTAATATCCTAGCCATCCGATGGTTTAGAGCAGTGATTCTCAACCAGTGTGTCGCGAGATCTTCCTAAGTGTGCCGCGAAATTTTGAACGGCACACTAAGAAAATTTCTCACTAAAGAAGCCAGCTATTTGACTGATGAAATTTTAAACACTGCAATAAAGTAAGTTCATAGGTGTGTTTTTCTTTATTTAGTTTGTCATTCTATGGTTGTATGCCGTCTATGACTTGCCATGTTTTTATTTTGCAAAATTCAAATATTTTTCATTAATATTTAGCCAGGTGTGCCACTATTTTTCCATGTGATCCAAAGTGTGCCGTTGACAAAAAAAGGTTGAGAACCACTGGTTTAAAGAGTTGATTATGGGCTTGCCATGCGAATAAATGTCTAAATAATAATGTATAAAACATTTGAATTGAAGCCAGAAAATAGACCTGCAATAGGCATATTTAACTCTTTAATGTAGAAATAATAATTCTACCAGCAGTTATATATTCAGCGTTAGTGATTGTATCATTTGTTTATTTCTATTGTAGTATATCATTGTGATAACATTATAATACTTGTATAAATATTCATTATGTTGTTATCTATCACATGTAATATTAAACCACAATCACTGCTGTACACGTATACTATATAAAAAGCGAATTTCTGTGGCAATCTTAAAATCCAATCTGATTAAAATACAAATCTTATTTTGCTTTGTTTTTTATAGTTCAAAATTTCGTTTTACTTGTCTTCACAACACTAGGATCTGGAAGAGTTGTTATATAACATACAAGTGAGGGATTAGCTAATGAAACGGTCTGTTATGGCAAGTTCTTGTGTGCAATGCATGGAACTGTGGGTTAACCACTCGAAACGTCAACGCTGATTGATTAATCAATGTTCGACTTCATAGGGACAAAAGCCGCTGGTAAAACCCCTGACGCAACCTTCCACTAGAACCAGTCAGATCTTTATGTTGTGAACGCCATCGAAAGTATAAAAAGACAAAACGAAATATAGATCTGTTTTTAATCAGATTGTCTTAAAATCCTATTGTAAATTTATGCTGAAGCATCAAAATATTTATCAATTAAATTTGCTACATCATCAACTGTGTATTTCATATATTTTTCAGGGTTTTTAGTAAAGTTGAGATTAGTATATTTATCAAGAAACATTTTATAACGTGGGCAGATATACTGTTTATTTTCTTCCTTTAATGCATGACGTAGTTCTGGATCTGGTATGGCATAACCTTTCTGTATCTTATAGATTTCATCTAATTCTTTATTAAAACCCTGTAATATATAGAGATTGTTAATGAAGTAAAAAAACAAAAGCCTGGATAAATTTGAGTCAAAGGCAGTCATTTTTAGACTATGGTACAACTATTTTTCAATAATTCGCTTGCATGTATTCAGAATTCAGCAGGAGGAAATCAGAGGACCCAGCGAAAACCCACAAGGTTAGACATCGACCCTACTCCTTGTCACGTATAAGATTGGGATTGAAACCACGCCACTTGATTCAATGACAGACCCTTATGATCTAAAGCCCAGATATCAGACCCATCAACCATCCAATTCCCCCTTCATAATTAGATATGTTAATGCCTGGTTTCTCTTTCTACTCATATCATATAAATTATAATAAGCTTATCGTGAAAGCTCCATTCCAAATTGTCTCCCCTTTGACCACTACAAATTTTGGTCTGGACAAAATCAATTATGTACATCTTAACTGCCTGCTCACACACTGACTTATAGGATAAATTCTCAATCCACCAGTTAACAATGCATCAAATAGGGTCAACATATTACTTTTCTACATCAGTTGCCAATGAAGCCACTGCAGCCTACTCGTGATCTTTAATATAGTGTCAAAGGTATATAGGGACCTTGTTATTCATCCCATCCAAATAACTAGGCACTTTCCCAAGGACTCTGTTCTGCACCACTGGCAATTAAAATGAAATGGGGGTTTAATGTCCTACTGTTCTGCTCCAACAGGGCTAATTAAGACAGGTATACACCATACAGTGTGCTATGAGGGAAATTTTGCCTGGACAGAGGCGCAGAGGCCTACTCTTATATCGAATTCCTATTGCCAAGAGATCTTTTACGTGCATGCCAATATGTACACGGCCGGGATCTCAGTTTTTCGTCCCATCTGATTGACTATACATTGTCCATGACCAGGCCCACTGTCTTGCACCACTGACCATTTGGAACCACACGGAAAAATGCTGATGAACTTTCTCAGCCTACTAAAAATTAAACAAATACTTACAGTAAATTTATCTTTGATATTTTGTCTGTCTTTGTCTTTGAGCTGAAATAATTCAAAATATTACACTTATGTAGATTTTGGCAGGAATAATCTCAAGCAGAGAGAGAGAGTTTAATGTCCACTGAACACAAACTAGGTCATTTCGGGACTAACATATGGTTACATTTTATTTCAATCCTTTCCTTGCGCATAGGGGTCTTTAGCAGTGGAAGGAAACTGTAGGACCCCGAGAAAACCCACGAGGTTGGTAAGGTGACCCTACTCCTTGTCTAGTACAAGCAGGGAATAGAAACCATGCCAGTTGACTCATTGACAGACCTTATGATACAATGCACATAACCATTTGGCCATCCAACCCCCACCCCTCAAGCATAAAAGTCCAGTTGTTAAAATAAGGCAAAACTTGGCACCAGAGTGATCGTGCACATTAAAATGGAAACCATGTTAAATATGCCTGAAATTCCTGGAAGTATAAAAGATTGAGATATATAAATAAACTAACCTTGGCAGCTGGATCTTGAGCTCTCTGTATAGATATTGGTTTATCTACTTCTAATAAGTAATGTAATACTTTACTCCAACTATAATAACACAATATAGTAACAATAACATCTAGCAATTCACTCATAGTGTGAAATATATAAGCTGGCCACTTTCCTAGCCACGGTTTTGTTTCACAAATCATATATAAGACTTACATAACAGGCTTAACAAATGTTTACTAAACAACACTGTATGTGATATTATATATGCATTGTAAAATGGGTTGAAGTTATATGTGTGAGAAATGTTTCAAATAAAAAATGATTTTTTTTACCAGAGATTTAATTTAACAAACCTTTGTGAATAGAATCTCTTTTGTACTTGAATCTGTTCTAAGTAAAAACCTTCAACTTTATCATTCCACATCAACAAAAGTTTTAACAAACCGGATCTAAAATACAAAATAATACCTTAATTTCATTTTAAAAACTCAAAAGTTTAAAGAACAAAAAATTCATCCTAGCATTACATTTAACAACTCATACAAAACACAAATTAAATGTAAAAAATAAACCAACATTTCATTCTGTAGTATTGTTCAGTTCTAGTAATGCATAGTATGAGATTGGTCAACCACAGATCAATCTACCAATCAACTTTCAGCAAATTTGATGGAAAAGCTCTGATTATCCAGCCATAAGATTATCCAGCCATCTAATCATGGCCAAAGGTACTATTATTCATAATAACAGACAGCTTTATGGATGACATTCACTAGGTTTATTAACTGCAACGTTTCAATGAGGTTACTCATATTGCTTGATAACGGTGAGAGTAACCTCATTGAAACGTTGCAGTTAATAAACCTAGTGAATGTCATCCATAAAGCTGTCTGTTATTATATATCACTTTCACTAAATGCCATTTAAAGATACTACTATTATTCAGTCATCACAGTCAAAATTCAGTGTAATAAACCGTTGAATTGTAAATTTATGTTATTTTTCCTGTTTAAATACAACAAACATTTCATTATTAGATCTTACCTTTTGATTGATTTCAGAATATAATTAAAATTATTTAACATGAATATTGGTTTTAAAGCTGGATCACCATATGTTTCTGCTTTATTAGAAAGATTTAAACCCAAGGCTGACAATACTCGAGCTGAAAACAGATCACAAAGTGTATATTTACTAACAATAACTATGTACTAATCACTTGCAATCCAAATCTACATCCCTAAAAACCCTATTTGTATTAATATATAATGTTTCTGTTTATTAAAGTTTTCCTGCTTTCCTTAAATCTATAATAAATCAATTTGTAAATAATCAAAAATGAAATGAAATAGGGTTTAACGTCCCACTAGCCTGATGAAGACGCTCATACGCCATACAGTTTGCTATGAGGGAAATTTTGCCGGACAGCGGTGCTTTGACCTATTGACAAGGGTTCTTTTACATATTTTTTGTCTCATCCGAACAACTATACACTGTACCTAGCCAGGTCCTTTGTTCTGCACCACTGACAAGAGGGAATCAAGCCAGAAAATCCAGATAAACTTCCTCGGCCAACATCGGGATTGAACACAGGACCTCCTGGTTAGCGAGTCAACTTCTTACTCACTGAGTCACCGTGGCTCCCAAACAAACAGATAAAGGTGACATGCGTGTAAGATGAACGTAAGGATGAGTTTCCCCTTAAGATCTAAACTGATAGACACTTTCTATTAACATAACGTCCTACTGGGCTAGTTAAGATGAGCATAAGCCATGGATTTTGCTATGAGAAAAAATTTGCCAGGGCAGTGGCACTATGGCCTACTCTTGTATCGAATGAGAAAAAATTTGCCCGGGCAGTGGCACTATGGTCTACTCTTGTATCGAATTCCAACTACCAGGGGATCATCATTTAAATGTACACCGATGTGTGCACTGGTCCTCATTTTTTGTCCCATCCAAATGACTAGACAGCTATCCTTGTCAGGCCCTCCGACATTCACATAACGATAAAATTACAAATAACATACTCATATAGTCAGCTACTTTCAATTTACATGTATCAGGTGTAATATTGGCTGCTGGAGATGCCTGCTCACCTGAAACACAAATTTAAAGATACATTATGGGAGATTTGATAACGAGTTGGCAGTTCTCACTATAATAGTTAAAAACTAGATAATGTAAAGGGAATTTGCTGAAAATTTCAGTCAAATTGATCCACTATGAACCGAGATCTAAGCGGTTGAAATTTCCGGCTAACCTTGTTCATCATTACTAAAGTCAGTACGATAAACAGCATAGTCTCGATTATCCATTTAATCGTTAAATCGTGAAGGAAAGTTATGCAGTAAATCAGCTAATAATCTACTAAAGATCGCAGGCTAGTCATGCCATCTACAGTTGATTATGGTCTGGATAGGTTAATTAATGTCTAAAGAAAGACCTGCAATAGACAGATTTAGCTCTTGCATAATGTATGTTTTACAACTGTAGCAATAACAAACATTTTATAACATAAAATATATCATATTTCAATCATCATACTCTTGATGGTATTATTAGGTATTTCTTTAAGCGGCATATAATATATATATAATGTCTATATTTATGAAAATACTTGATGTTTTACATATATGTTATCATTTGCTTGATAAAGACGAGAGTATAATTGTCGAAATGTTGCATGTTAATAAACCAGTAATTGTTATTCCATAAATAGTGTTAAGTGTGGTATTATGTATTATTTAGGTAGGGAGTGAAATGACACAGGTTAGTGAGCTGAATGTCAATTTCTTTATAAGCCTCTTTTCATATTTGACAAGGATACAGTAGTTCACGGTACAGAACAGAATCTTGTTGACTCTTCATTAAGGTCATTTTAAGACTAACACTCAGTTACTTTTCTTCAAATTCCAGATGCCCAAAGATCTTTTATGTAAACCTTGATTTTTTGGCCCATCAAGGAAGATATTAATATAACATCACTCCGTGCTCTGTGTCTTCTTACATTTGGGGAAATAGTATTAAGTCACTGAGCCGCAGGTTGAATGAAAATTAATTTTTTTTTGATGGACATGGCCAGATGAGAATATTAAACACATTCAGATAATTAATTACCATGCATTAATAACATAGCTCCAGCTGTTTCACCATATTCTTTTAATTGTTCTAAGAAAATGATAGTCTGAAATATAACAAATTTAGCAATAATTGTGATTTTCAAAATAAATGACACAGGCCATAACTGTCTAACTATGATAACTAACAGTAAAACAATATATACAAGTTCAGTCATATTATTACTTTGTAATCCCCTTCAAGATAACCCCTTATCAGTGATGCTGGGCGGAGGGGCTGACAAGGACAGCTGTCTAGTCGTTCGAATGGGACGAAAAACCGAGGCCCTGTATAAACATTGGTGTGCACATAAAAGATCCCTTGACAGTTGGAATTTGATATAAGAGTAGGCCGTAGTGCAACTGTCGGGGCAAAATTTCCCTAATAGTACACTGTATGGCATATGCCCGTCTTCATCAGCCCAGTTTGGACCAAAACAGTAGGATGTTAAACCCCATTTCATTTCATTTTCTTCAAGATAACTGATCAATGTTTAACTTTAATACAGACAACTATCTGTCTTGTAGTCAAATTAAGATTAACTGTAATATAGAAGTCAAATGAGTGTTATTGTACAGCATACAATAGATAATATAATTTACAATCACCAACAACATTCATCACAAACTGTTTGGTATTTGGAAGCAATTACAATACCTATCACTTCGACCATTCCCTTGGTATAGAATGAAATACTACTAACTAAAATTTACATGTAATTCCTTATTGCTGGTGATATAATAAAATTTAATATATATGACAGCAAAACTACCTTAAGTGTTATTGTGACTCTACTGGAACACTAAAATTTCTAGATATTTACATTCCTTTTATTTCCTTTTAACAATAAGCTTCCAAAGTCTATTATATTAAAGATATTAACTTACATGATTAGCTAATTCATGAACTGTTCCATCTCTTGGCATATTCGATGCTTTATCTGGATCAATCTATTGATGAAATATAAAATAAATATTATGAGAGGTGGAATACCTTGATGGTTGACCTGAGGCATCTTTTTGTAGGCAAAAGAGAGAGAGAGAGAGAGAGAGAGAGAGAGAGAGAGAGAGAGAGTTTAACATCCACTCCACACAAACTAGGTCATTTCAGGACTAACATATGATTCAATTTTATTTCAATAATTCGCTTGCGCGTTGGGGTCTTTAGTAGTGGGAGGAAACATCCACTCCACACAAACTAGGTCATTTCAGGACTAACATATGATTCAATTTTATTTCAATAAATCGCTTGCGCGTTGGGGTCTTTAGCAGTGGGAGGAAACCGGAGGACCCAGAGAAAACCAAGGAGGTTAGACAGGCGACCCTACTCCTTGTCATGACAACTCGGGATCTGAAACCACAGCCGTTGACTCAATGACAGACCTTATGATATAGCATGCACACGCACATGTTTCAAAATGTGTATGTTAGATAAAGTCTTATGGATGATTATCTATGTGTGATTATCCTGTGTGATCTGTGAAACACAGATTTAACAAAGACAAGAGAGTATATGCTTGAATCTATTAGATGTTATTTGTAGATCATAATGGAATGATAACATGAGATCCCCATCCCAAACTTACCCTAATACTGTCTGTGAATTCTTCTAATGCCTTAGCTCCCTGTAAATAAAATAATAATCTTTATTTTAATATCTTCGATCCAGTCTGAAGGACTGTTTAATGAATTACAAGAGAGAGAGAGAAATGGGATTTAACGCCCACTCGACACAAACTAGGTCATTTCGGGACTAACACATGGTTCAATTTTATTTCAATAATTCACTTGCATGTAGGGGTCTTTAGCAGTGGCAGGAAACCAAAGGACCGGTAGAAAACCCACGAGGTTGAACAGGCAACCCTACTTCTTGTTGTGTACAACTGGGGAATCGAAACCACGCCGGTTGACTCAATGAAAGACCTTATGATACAATGCGCACGTGCTAACCATTCAGCCATCCAACCCCCCTGAATTACAAGACATTATACCTTACTTTCCTTCCAATCCATACCACTGTAACATCAAATGATGTGTCTTTAAATATGTCTAAATGTCATCATTCAATTTGTTCCCAAAATAAACAATAATAACTTACTGTGCTGTCTAAAGTTGATAAAAGTGAAGCTAATTTAGCTCTTGTAGGTGCTTGACATCCCTAGAAAAAAAACAATGATTAATATCAGTTATTTATAAATCTGTAATATTTGTCATTTTACAAACTTTCTAGTACTAGGAAAGTGTAATAGATAACATTATACATTATACCACTACCTTTAACGTCCCCTCCACACAAACTAGGTCATTTCGGGACTAACACACGGTTCAATGTTATCTCAATAATTCACTTGCGCGTAGGGGTATTTAGCAGTGGGAGGAAACCGGAGGACATGGAGAAAACCCACGAGTTTGGACAGGCGACCCTACAACCGCGGAATCGAAACCACGCCAGTTGACTCAATGACAGACCTTAACTAATAACTCAATGACAGACATGCACTAATCCTTCGGCCATCCAAACCCCCTCTATTAATCTTTAACTAAAGGTATCAATGAAATCCTTATACGGCATTTAGTAACTGAACATATGATATAAAACACAAATCTATATGGAAAACAATCATTGGGTTTATTTCACACTACGTTTCAACAAGTTCCTCTTGTCGTTCTCAAGTAAGTAATGACAGTATATAATTTGATTTCTTGCTATCATACTGTCATTACTTACTTGAGAACGACAAGAGGAACTTGTTGAAACGTATTAATAATTGAATCAACGTATAATCCAAGAGTTGCAACCAGCTTGAAGCATATGATTTGTCATTTTATTCATTCTATGCAGATAATCTCTATAGTATTGTCTGGGCTGTATATGGACGAGAACAGACTGTGGTATAACATCAACTCGAGCTAACTAGTGGGGACTAAATCTTTTATCTAATATTTATATTTGTACCTATGGTTCATTAACTGAATAAAACCAATGAAGTTAGGTAAGTCATACTACTATTTTTTATGTGGAATGAAATGAAATGGGGTTTAAAGTCCTACTGCTCTGAACTGGGCTAATGAAGACAGGCATATGCCATACAGTTGAATATGAGGGAAATTTTGTCCGGACAAAGTCACTACGACCTACTCTTATATCGAATTCCAACTGTCAAGGGATCTTTTACGTGCACGCCAATGTGTACACGGGAACTCAGTTTTTCGTCAAAACCAAACGACTAGACAGCTGTCCTTGTCAGACCCTCCATCCTGCATCACTGACAAGGTGGAACCATGCCGGAAAATCTGGATGAACTTTCTCGGCCAGTGCAAGGATCTAACACCCGACTTCAAGGCTACCGAGCCAGCATCTTACCCACTTAGCCACCATGACCCCTACATGTTATGTACAAAGGTGATGGAATCGTACAGGTTTAAGTACATCAATATTTCTTACCTCAAGAATAAGATCAAATTCTGGCTTGATGGTTCGTAGATGTTTAACAATAGGAAATATAGATAATACCGTAGTAAATTCATGACGACCAATATTTCTTCTAGCACTATTAGCTAATAACTGTAATATAACATCAGTCAGATTTGTCATCAAATAAACATTATCTCATTAAATATACATTCTTTAGGCCTGAAATGTTATATAAACTATTAATTAGACATTTATTAACATGAAAAGACCATAATCAACTCTCGATGCCATCTTATCTGTCCGATTTTCAATGGATTTGAATCCAATCTGCTAATGCTTAAACACAAAAATGGATGATCTAGACTTTGTTAATTATCTTGACAGCTGTAACAATGACAATCAAGGCTACAAAGATTTTAAAATAAGGTTTTCTCGGCTCAGAGGGAAGAATATTTCCTTTACATTATCTAGTTTTTAACTATTATAATGAGATCTGTCAGCTTTTTATCTAATCTCACATAATGTATCTTTAAAAGACATTTATAAGTAGAGGTATAATATTCATTATAACACAATTATTGATCATTGCTTGATAATGATACCTGTAAGATTACTGAAACGTTGCATGTATAATAAACTAAGAAGTAGTAAATCCATAAAGTTGTGTTATTATGAACAAATATTATTTACAAAACTGAATTGTATATAATCGGCCATAATATTTACCTCCCCTTCATTGACTACTGTATCCAGACTAGGTTGAACAATATTATCGAATACCATACGATGATTTTTCTCTTGTATTATTCCATTCATTAAATGAGCTTCACTCTAATAAAATAAAATAACAAACACAGGTCATAACGTAATACTTCGACTGGTGGCAAGGTTTGACTCAATACTCGGTCTTGTACATGAACTCAAGCGTAACCTTATTGGTTACGTATCTATTTGTTTACCCCTATTCATTGGGAAGCTATTCTATAACAAATGGGTTTTCTCTGGATCTTCTGGTTTCATCCCACTGCTAAAAGACCCATACGTGCAAGCGAATTATTGAAATAAAATTGAACCATGTGTTAGTCCCGAAATGACCTAGTTTGTGTCGAGTGGACGTTAAACCCCATTTTTCTCTGTCTCTCTCAATCTAAAAGACAAGTAACAGAGCTAGTTGTATGTATGGTTTTATTAAATAAATCAAATACACACCTGCATAAGTCTTAATAAAGCACTTAGCTCTGTAATATATAACTCAGTTTCTATATCGGTAAATTCTTCTTTAATACTCTCACTTGATGAACCTTGTCTTCTATGACCTAAAATACATATATCATTTATTTATCAAATGACAGACTTTCATACACCAACCTAGGTCCAGATAACAAATCCAACAAACTATCCAAAACTTTATTTTATTTTAAATAAAACATCATTCTAATATAACTCACCTGGCTCAAATGGGGACATTAATGCTGTTGTTGCCTTCTTCGACAAAAACCTGAAATGAAAGAAATTAGAAATTGTAAATGAGAAAAAAAAAACTGTAATGAATGAAATTAAAAACTGTTAAAAGTAAGCGCAGGGGAACCGAACCACACACAATTACACAGGACAAATGTATGGTCAAGAAACAATATATAGAAATCACAATCAACAAATGCACATATCAGATCAAGTGAATGGATCTGGGTGCTAGATGTAAGCGTTCACTGCGCTGGATATAAATGTTGGAAATGAAATGAAATGGGGTTTAACGTCCTACTGTTCTGCTCCTATATAAATCTTGGTGGATTATGATTGTTTTATAGCCCAATCATACAATCTATCTTACTGTACTTACGATAATTTCTTTCTGCTTTTTCTAATTGGTGTATTATTCATTGGTTTTACTTTCCCACTCTGAAATTTAAAAAAAGATGAAAGTTCTGATTTGATTTCAATGTTCCATCAACCCTTGAGATTTTCCTCAGCCTACACTGGGATTTAAACCTTTGACATTCTAGTCCATTTCCATAACCGCTCGACTACCCGGGACCCTCCCATGAAATAACCGAACTCTATGCATACAAAACATGCATAATATTGTGCCAAGGCAGCAGTACCACAATTCTAATTTTAAATTAAACTTGTTTTGTTTAAATGCTAAAGCTATGTCTACTGACTGAATGGAATTCTGTTCATACACAAATTAAATAAATTTTAAACTTTACTACTTACCACATTAGGTGAACTTTGAACTCCAAAACTAAGAGAAGTACTATTACCACTAGCTGATCTCAAATGTTCCTTCAGCCTATAAAACAACAATTATATTTTTATATAACAAATTAACCCTTTCTGTCATACTTGTTGAGGGGGGGTTAGATGGCCGAATGGTTAGTTTTCAAGGAATAAGAATCCTAATCCTTTAGATGCATTTAATTTAGTAACTGGATAGAGCAATAAACTATAACACATACTTATGGAAAAACAATTACTGATTCATTTAGGCGACGTTTCGAAGAGTATTCTCTCAACGTACTTGCTTGAAAACGTTGAGAGAATACTCTTTGAAACGTTGCTTAAATAAATCAGTAATTGTTTTTCCATAAGTATGTGATTAGTGTATAAGAATCCCTTTTGTGTTTTCATTGAAATTAATTGTTTCAGTGTTGTAAAAGATAGTAAGAAACTTCAAACTAACCCTTGAATAGATTTACTCAGTATGGATGATCTTGAGTTCACATAGGATCTGTGAAATTCTGTGTTATTGCCACCATTGGCAACCAACCATCCTGATATGGCACTCAATTCTAAGATAATTTTTTCAGGTAAATGTTGTAGAGCTAAATCTGTGTCTGTTCCAACAGGTGGTAATTCTATAAAATAAATTCATAAATTCCAATATATCACAAAAAAGTAAAATATATCCCTTCAATCATATACTACACTATGTACTGCACCCTCGATCAGCTATTGTTCAACAACTGAAATCTATCATTATTCACTACAGTCAGGGTCCTCCGCTTTCCTCCCACTGCTAAAAACCCCTATGCGCAACCGAATTAAACAAATAAAATTGAATCATATGTTAGTTCCGAAATGAACTAGCTATTGTTGAGTGGATGTTAACCCCATTGATCACTCTCTCTCACATCCAATGGCAATACAGCAAGTATTCTAACGTTTACATACCCTCATCCATTCCTAATAAATCCATAATAACTATAGGTGGTACTGGAGTACCATGTCTGGTTAATAAGGAACGGAACTCATGTTGTAGCGCATCATTTCCATCTTCAAACAAACGAGACTAAAAAACATATTTAATAGTATTTAACATAATTTTAAAAAATGGATAACGGAAAATATACAGTCATCAAATTTATAATTTAACATCAAAGAAGATCACTATCTAAATGGTGTTCAACAGTAGTCAGATATATCAGTAGTTAAGGATATGTTCCCTTGAGTTCTCATATGAATCCCAAAACCTTATTTCTTTATCATAATATATGAATGATTCTTTTAAAGTCTTTGAATGTTATTTGAGATATTTTTAATCTCTTGCAATCGAGATATATTATTCTTTTAAAGTGAGTGAATGTCATTTTAAGGATTTTGAATCCTTTGCAAACTACAATATCGTGAAAGTTATAATGGAATATCTGTCCAAAATAGTTAGAATTCTGTTCAGTATTTACAAAGATATGATGAATTGAAATTTGTCAACATTCGGCATCTACTACAGATGATATACAGGATATAGTCAACACAAGTCAGTACCACCTATGGTGTCTGCAGGCCATTTGAAAATGATAGATGATTGTTATTTCAAAATGTATCAAAAATTCTAGAAATAAAATCAATTTAATTTCCATATTTCTATTAAATAAAAGATATTATTCACATGACAAAATAGAGAGAAAAGTCTATCTACTTACAATTTCATCCATTTGTTTTCCACTTTTATCATTTGTTTCAAAATATTCCATAGCTTTCAATAATTTCTCCATGTAAGAAAGATAGGCATTCAGACCAGCTGCATTAGGTCTGAAACATAAATTCTTATATTATTTTGAGATGAGATTGTACATGCATAATAATCTGATTGAAGGATCTTTGGATCTAAAGGCACAGATAAGACTCACATCATCATGGTTCACATATAAATCCTTGTATATATGTTTACAAGTGTAATCTTGTCTTCCCTGATTAAATCTATCACATTTTATTCCAATAAGTTACTAAGACCACTGACCAGAAACTTCACACAATTTCAGTAGAAATCAGATATTTAACTGTTTTGATACGTCCCCATGACACCATCTTCTGAATTATCTAATACAAAGTGTACATTCTCCATTTATATCAAATTTTAAGCTGGTGTTTGAAATCATATTAGGATAAATAATATATTCTTACCCTTCTTTAATGTAAGCTTCTACATCTCTGGCTACATGATAATAACCTAATACATTATCAACTGTATGTAACGTTTTCTCAATGTCTTTTACATTATAAAGGATGTATAAATTATTGCCAATGGAATTTTTGATCAGCCATCTATTATGTTCTTGGATTGACAAATCAATAACTTACTAAAAAGTTAATCTGATCAAGTATTTTTTACTGTACTGATTCAAAATACTAAATCGAGAGAGAGAGAATTGGGGTTCAACGTCCACTTGACACAAACTAGGTCATTTCGGGACTAACATATGGTACAGTTTTATTTCAATAATTCGCTTGTGTGTAAGGGTCTTTAGCAATAGGAGGAAACTGGAGGACCCGATCAAAATCCACATGGTTTGTCTAGAAAATGAAAAACATATGAAAAGTAAAGGATACTTTCTTGTCTTCTTCTCAAATTCTCTGTTTCATTATAAACTGGAACAATGGTACTTTCAAGATGTTTTAATCTATTCTCAAAACTTGTCAGAATAGACAGCATGTTGTTTGTATTTGTACTGCTTTTCTTTAGTGAATCTTTTAATAAGGTCATGTTGTGCATTTCCTGAAAAATAAACATGTATTCCAGAACTTAAAACTTTTATACACATACCGGTACCATAAGCATAATCAATATCACACAGTCTGTTATAACATGACCATAACTTGTTAAAACTCAGGCTTCACTGCCGCACATTACAGCGAGGATTTAGTACGGCGGATACTGGATTGAACGCTTCGGAATTGAATTCTCTCGATCAATCCCTCCAAATGTGACAATCGAGTAAACACGAACATGACACTATCTCAAGTTCCCAACCATTGAAACAATCACCATAGCCTGAAACCCATGATTATGACATATGTCATCAACTCACACTACCTCTGGTGGGAATTGGAAATCAATTCTGTGTCACCAATGCCATGCCAATGGCAATTACTTTCTGGAATGACATAGAGCACCCGCCACCCACATAGTGATGCGGTCGTAATGGTTAATAAAAAAAATTGTTATGATAGAGAAAATCCTAACACTAATTTTTACTCTAGTTCAGTTCAGAAACAAGGGCCAGGCCAGTTTCTTAGCAAATGTCATGTGCAGGGCGGGGAAGATTAGAAAAGACTTCAACACTGCCCAACCGAGTTGAGATAATCTCTACTGTTGTTTATTTCAGAAGAAAATAACCTTTTCAAGTTTCTTATC
Organism: Patella vulgata; assembly: GCF_932274485.2. Lineage (NCBI taxonomy): Eukaryota > Metazoa > Mollusca > Gastropoda > Patellidae > Patella > Patella vulgata. Next base: position 13,360,919 of record NC_065880.2, on the reverse strand, counting down.
AATATCTCTGCGTCGTTGTGCAATGTCTTCCATCTTGATTTTAAGGAAATAACCATCTACAATCGTTGAAAACAATACTTTCTAAATATGTTCCATTCTACTTCATTTTCGGTCTGCTAGGCCCTAATTGCCATAAAGTGCTCTAATCAAAAATTTGCGACATAATATTCTGTTATCGTCGTTTGTGATATATAAAAGAATTACTAATTAAGTTGCAGAATCTGTACAGAGTAATAAGATACTAAAGCCGTCAATTTCCTTTGCGAACCAGATCAAAGATAATTTTTGTATTGTCGTAATCTGCCCCGTCCCTATTTATGATAATATCACGTGACAAATGGCGTCGAATAGTGCTTGTTAAAAAATATTTTGTAAATAAATCCATTTTTCAGCAAGTAGCTATTCTAAATATTAATCATGGGAAGAAGATCTATAAATACCACGAAAAGTGGAAAATATATGAACCCAACTGATCAATTCAGTAAGTGCATAAGCCTATTGAAAGATACTCAATACTGCCACCGGTACCTTTTTTAAAAAAAATTTTCTTCAGTTTTTCATTTTTATACTACTATACTTTAAATATAATACAGTGCCTATAGCCTATATAAATATGTGGGGCCACACACTGAGTCTGAAGTCAGTATCGGCTGAAATTGGGTTGTAAGGATCAAATGACAGTCCATGCATTGCAGCATTGTTGTCTGAGAAAGTACCTAAATACTTTCTAGCATGGTTTCCTGTCATTGGTGCATGACATGCCCTGGTAGTAGCAAGGAACACATTGTTGTTCGTTGGGGTCTGAAAACTGAGGTCCCGTAGCTTACGCATTGGCGTGCACATAAAAGAACTCTTCAAGTTTGAATTGAAGAAAAGAGTATGCTTGACATAAGTGTACGTCCTCATTGGTCTTGTTGGTGCAGTAGAACGTTAAACCCCATTTTATTTCACTGTTATAGTTGTTTTAGTTTTAAATTGTCTGTTTTATTTACTTCAGGAAAGGAAGCAAGAAAAAGGGAGTTAAAAAAGGTATTCAATTTAATTACTTTGTACAAAATTGCAATTATAATATAACTGTATCAGTGACCTACATTAACTATTTACCTGCTAGTGAAAATGGCTTCTGGTTTTCATTATACTGCCAGCAAGCCAGTGCTAGGTATTAGATTTTAATTATGTAGAAAAAACCCCACAATTTTACAAAATAATAATTTTAATTTAAATACATTAAAACTACAAATTTGTCATTCTATGAGTACCGGTATAATGAAATTGTAACTCAAGACAAAAGTAGATGCCAGTCATTTTACATACATGTACCTGTATTGAGCATTGGATAGCTGTACAAGAAAAGGTGGTGCTCCAGTTTTCTGCATCTCTTCTGACCTCTCCCTTTAACTGATGAATATTTACTAAAACTCCAATGATGACATTTCATTTTTTCTGTTTTAATAAATCATTATTGTATAATTTTTTGTAGAATAAAAAACAGAGATTTCTGGTGAGACATGCAGTGTTAAAAGGAAAGGATCCCATGAAGTTGTTACAAGAAATGGAAGTGATAGATAAAATGGGTAAGTGCTTAATGCTTTACTATTCCAGTGGAAGTATCTAAAAAAATGTTACCGAGATCAACTATAAAAGATATGGATAACCAAAGCCATGTAAGATTTTAAGGGTTTTGATAGGTAGGTCATCAAGTCAAATTTCATGCGTACTGTCAATTATATGTGCCCCTTAAAGAAATAGCTTTAAAATTAGAGCGAGGCGAAGTGGAAAGACAAAAAAAATTGAATGAAATCTTGGTAACTTTTACAAAATGTTATCAACTTATGCAAATTGTTCCAAGATATGCGTGTGTGACTAACTATGCTTCTAACAATACTGTATGAAGGATTTGCCACATACTTCAAACATGCTAAGTGTTTGTCCATCTTTATTTTTATTTTGTCTTTAAAATTGTATCATAAAAAAGCCTTTATCCTTTTTTTCTACTCTTGTTTCTTTTAACTAAAAATATCTATTTCAGAGTATAATCCTATTGAAGCCCCATCACTAAATGAAAAGGTTCTTCGTGATAAAAGGAAAAAATTATTGGAGACATTTGTCAGAGTTTTGCGATTGTATGTAAGGAGCCGTTTGTTTTTTAAAATTGTCATTTTTTACAGGATATTTTTGTCTTTGGTTGTATTTTCATGTTTAATTTTCTATATTACTTTTACAGTTAAATTTTAAAGACAATCTAAGCATCATTTCTAATCCTCGAAAATGTATTAGTCTAAACATTTAACTTACACCACACCGATTTCTTGTACATGTAGGTAATTTCTCGCCAGCAACATTTCGTAGGCGATGGTATATGTCGTTCAAGTCATCATTGTCTTTGCGGTCACATCACAATATTTATTTGGCCGTTCATCCATTGCTATTTCTATATGTCTTATAAGGATTATGTAAAACCCTCTGTATATTGTAATAATTATGTTTAATGACTACAATACTAGTCATTTTCTCTTATAAATTATTTTAATGTTTAAAGGATAAAGAAAATCCCGAGTATTGTATTGAGTTAAAGAAAGCACAAGCAGAATATGAAAAGAAACGCCTACAGATGCATTTATACTATGGTAAATATTTCTTATATTCCACCATTTATTCTTTTCTAAACAATCAAAGCAAGAGTACAATTCAATTTCAGATATCTTTGAAAAAAAATGTATTCGTATTTATTATTGGCAATAACAGAATTAGATAAGTCGGAGATTTAATGTATGTGTATTTTATTTTATTACAGAACAGGTAAAAAGTGCAGAGAGAGTACAACTAAATGAAATTCCTCTACCCGATGCCCCAGTTGAACCCAGTGAAGGTAATTCAAGTTATTCTTTCTAAATAATTTCTCTTTACATGTATATAAAGAATATTGTAAATTGTTCATTATGTTGTATACAGGGGTGTTGGTATAGATGTCAGTGGTGCAGGACGGATGGCTGACTAGGACAGTGTCTGCTCGTTCGGATGACATAAATATCCAGACATTGGGGTTCACGTTAAAGAACACTTGAGTTGGAATTCATATAAGAGTAGACTGTAGTTTAGATATCTGTATTGTGTATATCTGTCTTCAATGGCCCAGTCGGTGCAGAACAGTACAATGTTATATCCTATTTCATCTCATCCCACCCATATCTACTAATGATCTCTTCACGTAAGCAAAATATTGAAATTGGTGTACTATACTTTAGTCATGAAGTAACCTACGTGTAATTATTGTGTATAGGAATGAAGTTAGGGAGAAATATTAAAATAGGCTCCACCCTTCCATCCCGATTTTGTTTTGGAAGCATATCTCATAAACCGTTCAAGATAACTGTATTAGATCTGTTCTATTGACAAATGTTATTGACAGTATTTCTATTTGTTTCAGCACCAGGTATGATTCCACTACCAAATGAAATTCCTTTACCAGGTATCGGAGGCAAATCAATAACAGGAATATTAAAGAAAAGTTCAGCGTATGGGTAGGTATCATACTTATTTTTTTATATTGCTTCCAAGGCTGTCTGATGGCGACACCTATGTACTTAAAGGACAATATTGGTGTCAGTCATTATCACATATGTGATAGAACTGGTTAAACACGTTCCAAATATAATAGATGCGTAATGCAGATTTCAACATCGGAAGTGACGAACGCAAAAGGAAAACACAAGTTATCCCTCTATATAAATGACTGAAGTGAAGAGTGATAACAGATTTATGAGCAAATTTCTGCTCACTAATAATTCCTTGGAAGACCAAAAGTTGTTGTGTGAGACTGTGAGAGGATATCTGACAATTCATTAAAAGCATTGACTGTCACTAGATAAGAGAAAAAGAAAGAAAAACAGAAAAAGTCTGTGCATTACCATGATTTTATTAAGTATAGAATGAATAAAAACAAGGGAATGTACGGACTATTTCTATTTTTCTCGTGTTCTCTTATCTAATGACATTTGATTACTTTTTTGAATATTTGGAACATGGTTAACGAATTATATCACATATGTGATAATGACTGACACCAATATTGCCCTTTAATTATTATGTAAGTTGTAAGGTAAATGTAAATTATTGAGATTCAAGTGTATTAATGTACATGACTTTGTATGCTCATTAGTATGTTGTGGGTTATTATTATCTATTATCTATATGCTAGTTGTCTGAAAACTTTAATTTTTCAAACAAATGGATCAAAATCATACAAAATAAATGTTCTGATTTTTATTTTCAGACCTGGTAATCTCTATAACACATCTTTCATGGATAATCTGAAATTAAAACGAAAACAGAAACCCCCAGGTCCTCCTCCCGGTCCTCCTCCTGAACTAAGTGACAGTGAAGATGAAGAATATGACCCAGAAAAAGGTAAATTTCTGTACAACCATATTACAATTTAAAAAGGATTCAATCAAAGCTTAAAGCTGAATTCTTTACTGATATATACTCCATAGGAAAATGCTTTTTGACACTTCACATAGGTCCCTAGTGAGTTTCTGATCACAACCATTTAATGAGCATGTATATGTATTTAGTCTGGAGTTCCTGTCTGTCATTCAGTCAAGTGGTGTGGTTTTGATTCCCCGGTTGTACGTGACAAGGAGTAGGGTCGCCTGTCCAACCTTGTGGGTTTTCTCCGGGTCCTCCGGTTTCCTCCCACTGCTAAAGACCCCTATGCACAAGCGAATTATTGAAATAAAATTGAACCATGTGTTAGTCCCAAAATGAACTAGTTTGTGTGGAGTGGACATTAAACCCCATTTCTCTCTCTTGATCCCAGTGTGGGCAGAAAGTTCATCAGGATTTGCCAGCATGGTTTCCACTTGTCATTGGTGCAGGACGTGGGGGCCTGGCAAGGGACAATGAATAGTCGTTTGGATGTACATAAAATAACCTTTAACAGAGGAATTCAAAATAAAAGTAGGCCGTAATGCTATTGTCCGGGCAAAATTGTCCTCAAATGCACTTCCTTAGAACAGTAGGATTTTGAACCCCATTTCATTTCATTGTATTGTTGCCTTTTTTGAGAATAAATATGTAAGAATGATTAACTTGTTACAGCTATAGAAGCAGTAGTTGAAGCACCTGTACATACTATAGCTGTACCACCACCATCAGTTATCCCTGTACCATCATCTATAGAACTTCCACCACCTGTTTCATTAGATAAAGGTCAGTATATAACATCTCACATTTCTTCCACAGACTAGTATTAAACCAAATAGTGCCTCAAACTTGTCTGAGAAATAAGTTATATTGCATTTAAACATACATTATACAAGAGCTAAATCTGCCTCTTGCAGGTCTTTCTTTAGGCCTGAAATGTCCAGACCATAATCAACCCTCGATGCCATCGCTAGCCTGCGATATATTTAGCGGATTGGAATACATTTTGTGATGGATGATTTATCGTCAAAATGGATAATCGAGACTATGTTTTTTATCATACCAACTTTAGTAATGATGATCGAGGCTAGGCCTAAAATTCCACTGCTAATATCTCAGCATATTCTATTTACATTATCTATTTTTTTAACTAGTATTATAACGAGAAGCTAATCTTCCCTATGGCCCCTATAATATGTCATTAAGTCAAGCGGCGGGGTTTCGATCCCACACTTGCAGATATTGTACCCATATTAAACCAATACATTATTTTGTATGTTTGTAGCTAAACCCCGTAAAATCCGTTTTGCTGATGGTCGTGAAGAAGATGACAGTGAGAAGGATACCAGATTAACGTTTAAAAATAAAAAAGGTGGTGGTGTTACTCCATTACAAGCAAAAATGTTACAACTAGCTGGTCAAGATCCAACAAAATTCGAAAAATCTGGTCGGAAAAGACGCCATGTATGTATTTGTATATGTTTTTGAAATATATATATATGTACCATAAAATTCAGTAGAGAAGACATGTTTGTTTTTTACAATCAAGAGATTCTGCCTGATTGCTTATTCCTTTTAAAAAAAATAATTTTACATCCATAAAACTTTTTCTAAGCTCTTTGTTTTCTTTATTTTATTTCACTTTCAACGCATTTAAACTAGTGAAAGAAATGGAGAATATTTGCTTATGAAATTTGACTTTTATTTCTTTATTGTTCAGTGGGGATCACATGGCTATGTGGGTAAGACGCTGGCTCGCTAGCCTGCATTGGCCGAGAAAGTTCATCCCGATTTTCCGGCGTGGTTTCACCTTGTCAGTGATGCAGGACGGAGGGCCTGACAAGGACAGTTGTCTAGTCGTTCGGATGGGACGAAAAACCGAGGTCCCGTGTACACATTGGCGTGCACGTAAAAGATCCCTTGGCAGTTGGAATTTGATATAAGAGTAGGCCGTAGCGCCGCTGCCCTGGCAAAATTTCACTCATAGCACACTGTATGGCATATGCCTGTCTTCATTAGCCCAGGTTAGGAACAGAACAGTAGGACGTTAAACCCCATTTCATTTCATTTATTGTTCTGCTGTCAACTCGTTTAGACTAGTGAAAGTAATGGAGAATTATGAAATTTAAGTTTGTTGATATATTCCATTTTGCTTTATAATACTTGTCTATTGTCGTCAATTTTCTTTATATTACTTGTTTATAGTCGTCAGATGAAGATGATTCTGACGATGAAGAAGTTATATCCTCACATAGTGATGCTACAACAAATAAACAACATTCTATGGAAGATATTCGACCTCCCGGTGTTGATGATGACAGTGATGAAGAGAAGGAACCGTCCAAAGACCCTAAACCATCTGGTCCCCCAGGAGCTCCGCCAGGTGCTCCACCCGGTCTACCACCAGGTGCTCCCCCCGGCCTACCACCAGGTGTTCCTCCAGGTAGAAAAATAAACATTATACACTACTATTACTGCTCTATGAAAACTAATATCTTTTGGGTTACTTCACAAATTTGAAAGCTGGTTTTTTATCCAACTTTCAAATACTTAAAAATAACAAAATTAAAATAAGTTAACAACATTTTTAAAAGGAATTTTGACCGTGTTTATTATATATCATAGTTTGTTATATTGGCAATGGATTTAATATTTATCTTCTATATTCCATCAATTCAGGTCCTCCTCCAGGAGCTCCTCCAATGTTCATGCGACCTCCACCATTACGTGGTGGTGTGCCTGGAGCTCCACCAAGACTGCTACCACCAGGTCCTCCTCCAGGTCGACCTCATGGATTACCACCTGGCCCTCCACCAGGATTACCTCCCAGTTTACGAGGTTTACCACCCAGGTTACCACCTGCACCGCCAGGTAGAGTTTATTTTCGGCTACTCATAATTGATTGATATTTTAATCTTGAGAAATATTTTAGCTACGTTTTCGATTTAGGATGTAGAATACTGCTATGCAAAATTACTGTAACATGGAAAAATATTTATCAAGAAAATTAATAAGTTAAAACAAAATATTTCCTTTCAAATTTTTTTTTTTTAAGAATTTCATTAATAATTTCCAAGATATATAGTAAATCGTAATTAAGGGTTACTATTTTACTTAAATTTCAGGTGTACCTCCAAGAATGTTACGTCCTCCTGGTGGACCACTTGGTATTCCATTACCTGGAGGACCACCACCACCTCACATGATGATGCATCCAAATAATCCTAATGTACTCAGTGCACCACCCAGTATCATGAAATTACCACAGAAAATGCACGATGAAGACAAGTCTCATATGGCAACTATTGAAGCTAAACCTCAGATTAAAAATGTTATGGGTGATGTAACACGATTTATGCCTACAGCACTGAAAATTAAACGTATTGGTAAAGACCAGAGAGGAAGATTAAAGGCGCCAAGTAAGTATTTTTTTATTTGTTTAGCTGGTAATTCTGTGGACATTATCAATATTTCCTTTGTTTCTAGTAACAAGCGTATTATATGGACCAGGAATCAAGCACTGGAACCATCGAAGTTAGTCACTCGAACGAGCTAAGTTGCTACGGTTCATGTCATACTTGAATTGGCAGAGCCTAAGGCTTTATTCTGGGGGCGTCTCTCCATCCCCCACAAAAACAAAATGTTCCTGGTCCAAACAAATCAGAATTTGAATACAAATCATCAATTAATGGCAAGGTTTTCCAGCTTGTGATAAGAATCATTGAAGAAACCCTTACATCAGAAAAATGTTGAGTAATCAAACAAACAGTCTGTTCAATTGGAATGAGCCAATGGTAATCTCACTAATACATTCAGAAATATTGAACAATAAGCCTAATTACCAATGTGTGCTAGTTAATAATATTAAATTCAACTCCATGATTTTACATCGTAAGACAACATAACTCCATTTGTATATCAGAAGTCTATCAATTTTGTATTTTATTTCAGGTAACGAAGACAACAAACGTGTATTGGGTAGTCATGCAATACCTACTCCACTTGTTGCTACACAAACTAAAACTAAAGATGATGCTTATGATCAGTTTATGAAAGAAATGGCAGGTTTATTATGAGAACAGGTAAAGTAAATTATAAATCAATCCTTGTTAAGTAAACTACTAAGGGTTAACTTTTATTGTATTCTGGGAGCCACGGTGCCTAAATGGGTAAGAAGCTGGGTCACTAGCCTGGAGGTCATGTTGGCCTAGAAAGTTCATTGTGATTTTCCAGTGTGGTTTCCCCTTGTCAGTGGTGCGTGACGAAGGGCCTGACAAGGACAGCTGTCTAGTCATTCAGATGGGACAAAAAAAAAAACCAATTGTATTTTTGTCACTGATGCATTGTACTCATTTGAGATGCGTAAACTGTCAGTAATTGAAGATTTATATATCAGGAATTCTAAAACTCTTTTAAGTATTTAAAATGAATGATGCATAATATGAATTAATTAGTCCATTTATTTGCTTCAGGTTTCAACAGAGCAGAGGATGATTTAGTGTCGGAGAACAGGACACTCTAAAAATAAATCTTATTATGGTAAACAATCTGTGGATGTCTAATATAATTTTTGTGATTTGTAAAAAAGAAAAGATAAATTCTAAATTTTAATGTCATAAAAAGATACTATAAAACAGCCATGGAGATTTGTATTACAAGATTTATTATGATATTTTAACGTTGCCATGGTTTTATTTAATTTAAATATTGAAATAGACCTACCCGTGAAAACAGTATGTTACTGTATGAGAATGAAGTATGAAAGATTTATTGAGTTTAATAATATTTGTATATGTACATAATAAAATATTAAATAAATGTAATATCTCTGTACTATTAGAGAGACGAGTTCGTTCTATTTTGTCTGTAGCGCATGTGTGCTGTATCATAAGGTCTGTCATTGAGTCAACTGGTGTGGTTTCGATTCCTGGGTTGTACGTGACAAGGAGTAGGGTCTCCTGTCCAACCCCGTGGGTTTTCTCCAGGTCCTTCCACTGCTAAAGCCCCCTACGCGCAAGCGAATTTTTGAAATATAGTCCCGAATCGAGTTGACTTAAACCCCATTTCCCTCTCTATTTTGTCTGTATTTCACTTGCCCAGTTAAAGACATTTCTACATGCTGAAACATGGAAATATTTATGAGGGATCTACTCTGTACTTACATGGCTAAATCTATTTGCTAAGGCCAGCTCAATTTTTGTCAAGGTAGATGAGATATAAATAAGGTTAGGGCAAGCATTGGGGCTAGGTCCAAGGTTAGGGTTGGGATTAGTACTAGCCTTGTTTACTTACATATCGTGACCTATGACGATAAATTGAGCTGGCCTTGTCATTTAGCACTAACCGTACTTAATTTTAAACGGGCGATGTCGTGCTATCGAAAGGGCCGTCCTATAGCCATAGTATAGATTTTTGGACAACATCTCACAATTTCTACAACATCAATGTTGTGTTTCACCGTATGGCGCGTGACCTTGGAGTTCTGGTACAGTCCAGTATTCCTTCATTGTAAATATCAAACGTCATTTTAAACGTGCTATCGAAAGGGTCGTCCTTTTTGCACAACCTCTCACAAGTTCTACAACATAATGACGTTTCACCGTTTGGCTCGTGACCTTGGAGTTCTGGCCCAGTATTTCTTTATTGTAAATATTAAAGGCCCAATACCACTCTTGTTCTAACTGAATAATATGTCCCAATCTTTATTCTGGTCAACAAATTGTACTATTTTAAAATATTTCAATTAATTGATGATACAAATTTCATCTTAACACACCTTATTTAAAAATTTTGAAAAATTCAACATAATGGTTTGAAACGTCTTACGTAAACCTTTTCAAATGAAACTTCAATTTAAAAATATTTTCGAACCCTCTGGACAAGTAAAATAGGATGTAATGGATAATTTACACAACAGGTAGGACACTTAAACATCTAGTACTTAGATTGAGATATTATTTTTTTTCTGGAGCTTTCAAGCCAGCAAGAGTGTTATTGTCCCTTTAAACGCAGACGAAATATAATAGGGATTTTAAGGTCCTATTTTCCTGCACGAACCGAGATAATGAAGACGACAAACGCAGACAAACCCGGGAATATGATTTTAAAAAGACATCGCCATAACTCACTCAGCCGGCTATCACAGCTACCAATCATTGGGACAGAATGGTGATGAATTGGCACGTTTCCTTGACAACACATATAATCAATTTACAAAATAATTGCTTTGCCGCAGAATAGCCGGAAGATGATCCGATTTTTTGAGACCTAAAATTTAGTAGACCTTACTGGCAAAAAAGCCACATAAGTCCGGTCATAGCTGTGTCCTCGGGTTAATTTGTACTTTAAAATCTAAGTGAATTTGTCGACTCATTTTCCAAGGATCAGGAGCGGAATTCTGTCACCAAGTTAGTTGAAAGAAATTGGTGGCTTCGGATTAATTTTTACTTTAATGCCGACCCTTTCTATGGAGCTGAATTCTAACTGTTATACAGTGCATGCAACTTCTTACTTAAATATAAATACGTGCACCCCCCCCCCCCCCCCAAATCACCCGCATATTGATGACTTATTTCTTATATATCGCAGTTTGAATAATTGTGTTATATTTACATCAGTATTATACGCTCACATTGAAATAAGGTAGTATATTGTCGCTCCCGTCCTTCGGTTCGACGTCCACAATTCCTTGTTTAAGGTCATGAGACGAACCAGGGGTGGATCCAGGGGGGGTTCTGACGCTTCCGGAACACCCTCGAGATTTTTCGGTGCCCTTTTTTCCCGAACGGACTTCCATACACCCGCAGATATTTGGGCCGGCAAGTGGCGACGCCGCGCGGTGAATGAAGACGTCAACGTCATACAATATGGCGACCCCCTTGCTAGACGGCAAGATGAAAATTTTTCGGTAGTTTTTGTTCCTATTTGCATCTAAAATGCCGCGACACGATCGTATCAAGAGGAAAAGGGAGGAAGATAAAATTGCTGCAGCCGCTCAGTGTGCCAAAATCAGCTGTTTCTTTCGGTAAGTGTAAAATTTTACTGCATTTGTTGATTTTTAAGGTGAAGAGAGTAGTCTGTGCAGCAGTCGCTAGATATTTACTATCATCAATGTACAATTAAAAGAGCATTTACACACTTCAAGCTTAGTGATTTGGAGGGCACATTAAGGCCTAAAATAGGGCACTGTTACGTGAAAATCATGGGTCTAAGGGGCACATTTTTTGCCGAATCGATATAAAATAAGGGCATCTTTACATCAAAGGGGCACTTTTTGTACCTAAATGATTAAAAAGGGCATTTTAATGTGATACCCTTGAATGAGGAGGGCACATTCAACGCCAAGTCGATATACAGAGGGCATTTTAAATTTTTAGCCTCTGTCCATGACATATTCCTGCCAAACAGATAATAGGTCTCAATGTTTTGTTTTCAGTCCAATAATTCATGGTTCAGTATTTTGCATTTTAAGTAAAATAAAAATTGAAAAATTCCATTAATTTATTTTGTTTAAACTTACAATATTTCTTTCTCATGGTATGTGGAATGTTATTGCAATGCTGTATTATAAATCTAGTTTTATGCCTCTAAAACCCACCAGAGTGGCTTAGAATGGTCTGAAATTTAAAAAAATTTCCCCAGACCCCCCGCTAGCGCGCGCCTACGACGCCCGCCGGTCATGGATACTGTATTAGACGAAAATGGGGTGCCCTTATTTTTTTGGAACCCCCTCCAGCTAGAGCCCTGGATCCGCCCCTGAACCCTATTGATTTTCAACAATTTCCGATAATTACTGCCAGAGTTATGAACCTTGATGACTTTGATATACCTCGTGGACGCGCTAAAGTTAATAACCGACTGACTTTATATTTTTACACACGAAGAAGCCTATTCCTGCCACGTGCGCGCTGTATCATAAGGTCTGTCATTGATTCAACTGGCGGGGTTTGGATTCCCCGGTTGTACGTGACAAGGAGTAGGGTCGCCTGTCCAACCTGGTGGTGTTTAGTGTTAATTGTATTTGATTGTTATTTTGTTGCATATTCTATATATATTCCCCTACTATTCACATACCCGTATCATTTGCTTGATAAAGACGAGAGTATCCTCGTCGAAACGTCGCTTAGTATTAAACTCAGTAATTGTGTATCGATAAAATTGTACCTTATGTAAAATCTCGCTTTTTCGGAACCCGACAATAAGACAGTATTAGAGCGAAGACACGACAAAGTAAACTTGCGTAACTATTGAATTTAGAACATCATGTTAAAACTTGGGAAAATAAATAAATATAAATAATGCTGGCATTGAAGAGGTTTAGTAATATTGATTGCTTTAGCTTATTTTTTTCTCACGTAGTGATGACATATTTTACGTAAAACAAAAGCAAAAAAAAAAAAAAAAAAATATTCTTGGTATTAAACAAATAATCTAGAAATAAAGCAACAGAACAAAAGCTGGTTAGCTATATTAATCCCTTTGATGAGAATTGGTATCCGGTGTTCTAGAAACGGAAAGCATTCGCTGCCCTTTAGGGGTCTTTAGCAGTGGGAGGAAACCGGAGGACCCGGAGAAAACCCACGAGGTTGGACAGGTGACCCTACTCCTTGTCACGTACAACCGGGGAATCGAAACCACGCCAGTTGACTCCATGACAGACCTTATGATTGAGCGCACACCTGCTACATAGGTTAAGAAACGTTCCACAAGATGATCATTTCTTATTCCATGGGGTAGTTAGGTGTCGCCTTTTTTCTGGCTAATGAAAGTAAATACTTCACCGCCTGGAAGAAAATGTCTGATACTGATATTTTTCCCTCCAAGAACACGAACGTAATGTGACACCTACAAGACTACGCGACCTGATCAGTAATGAAAATATCCATAATATATACAACCCTGTCGTGTATGTTAATCTTGACGAAGATCTGTGGGCAGTAATACGTAGGATTATAATGTACCCAATTACGTCTACGTGGCATTATTAAGTTACTCTGTCAGGAGAATGTCAAAAGAAAACCGTGGGTTTACTATCAATTATTATAGACAAATCCACGCGGACTGTCTGTTCTGAATCTGATAGCATTTTATGTTTCAATTAAGGCATGTTTCTGAAGCAGTGGTTAAGAGCATTATCAGCGCATCAATCACATACTCAGGACCGTAACTACCCCCACCCCATACCATTAAAAAAATAGATATATATTGTCCGTCAATTTACAGCACCCCTGAGAACACTTCCCGTCCCCCTCGTTACCCTAAGCTAGTTACGGCCCTGGCTATGCTTACCATGGTAAAGTTGTAATTCTGACCCCTGGGGAGCCACAGTGGCTAAATGAGTAAGACGCCGGCGCGCTAGTCTGGAGATCGCGGGTTTGATTCCGGTGTTGACCGAGAAAGTTCATCGTGATTTTCCGGCTTGGTTTCTCTTGTCAGTGGTGCAGGACGGAGGGTCTGACAAGGACAGCTGTGTAGTCGTTCGTCCCGTGTATACATTGGCGTTCATGTAAAAGATCTCTTGGCGGTTGAAATTATAAGAGTGGCCGCAGCGCCGATGTCCTAGCATAATTTCCAACATAGCACACTGTGCGGCGTATGCCCGTCTTCATTTGCCCATTTAGTTTCATTTCCTACACATACTGTTATGACTTCATAGTATCCGCGATATTTACTGCTACAGCAGGAACTATACATTTCCGAACATCGAAAAAAGGGTATAAAGTAAAAAAAATATATAAAAAAAATAATAATACACACACATGCCTCAAAACAAAACAGAGACCCCGTACCTTGACAGTTGGACTTCAATGATGAGGAGGCGAAAACGCCACTGTCAGAACAAATTACCCACTTATCCCGGTTGGTTCAGAAAAGTAAGACGTTGATCCTTATTCCATGTTGTAACTTTATTCTTCCTCATTTCTATTATAATGTGACAATTGTTTAGGGATTTGCATGTCAGGGTATTCTGACATATAACACGACCAATCCTACACGGATTTTGTTTTAAAATCTTTTTTAAAGAAAAGTGACATTCTTTAACAGGTCTGTAAGGTAATTTATTTCAGCTAAGCTATAAAATCTGACGCAGAGGTATTACACTTTCATAATAAAAATTCAATCTGCATCACCTGTCGAGAGTTATCTCCCCTATTCTAATCATCACAAATGGCAAAGCAAAAGAAGTCGAGTTTCGATCAGGTACAGAAGTAAACATGCCAGGTAAATTTCAAATTTTATAGACATTATTTATTGTGCATTTCAAACAAATCGGAGAGGAACCACCAGGAAGTATACCCTGCAAATCTATGATAATAGCACCCAAACAGTAAATTTCAACTAATGTTTACACCAGTTAAAATCAATGTAAAATTCGTTTATTTTGTCCAAATTCCAGTACAGTGTAATTGCCGAGTTCGTTTCTTCATGATCTGTATTCGCAGTTGTTATTGACTGTGACTAACTTGTTGTTATAGATGTTGGTGATTAAATTTTGAGCTGTACTATGAAATGCGACCCGAGACACCCCTGTATTTTGGTCTGGTGTATTACCAGTGAAAGCGGACGCTAAATTAACTTATTTCACACATTAATCATTTAGAATTGACCAGTTTAATATTCTCATATACTATCTCATCAGGGGGTGGCAGAACAGCGTTATGGGGGTTTCTTAATGTGTATGTATTAAGTATCTGTTTATTGGTGGGTTGGATGGCCGAATGGTTAGCACGTGCGTGCTGTATCATAAGGCCTGTCATTGAGTCAACTGGCGTGGTTTCGAATCCTCGGTTGTACGTGACAAGGAGTAAAGTCGGCTGTCCAACCTCGTGGGTTTTCTCCGAGTCCTCCGGTTTCCTCCCACTGCTAAAGACCCCTACGCGCAAGCGAATTATTGAAATAAAATTAAAACCATGTGTTAGTCCCGAAATGACCTAGTTTGTGTGTTGAGTGGACGTTAAACCCCATTTCTCTCTCTCTCTCTCTCTCTCTCTCTCTCTTTCTTGTCCCTGTTTATTAATGTTATTCATGGTAAGTCAATGAAAGATAGACAGTATGTTGCAAGTGTAAACTGTGTGTTTTCGCCCTTAAAAAAATTCTGAGAGGCATCGAGAACTCATTACTTTTATAAACGACGATAACATGTCAGAGAGTTTTCATGATCGCGTAAACAAACACACGACAGATTAATCATCCCAAAAAAACAAAAAATGGATTTCGAAAGAATGGAAATGTTGAAAATCGTCATTTTATGTTGCAAACACGGGGTATTGAATGTGGCTTTTAAAAAGCCTCCTACAGGTCCGTGAGTATCAGAGCCCCCGCTCAAAGGCTTTGATGTCATCACACCACCCTGGTCGGATCTACTAGAAATCGATCAAGGTCTGGAAGGTAACAAGTGTCAACGCCTCGACAAGACCGACACATTATTCACTGCTAGCTTCTCGTAGGCCTACTGCTTCTACACCGTGGGGTAGACGCAGATTCACAAATATTGACACTGTATGTCGCCGACCACGTCTTCTGAGTGCCAAAGATCAATGTGTGCACAACATTTGAACGTGGTTCGAGCGCATAGAGCAAGTGTTTCCATGGATTTCATGAACCAAACAACGTGACAGTGCTCAAATGGCCTGTGAGACAATATTGGACGTCATTTGTCCAAAGGCCCCCAAGTGCAAAATGTCCGTTAACTGAACAAGAGAGGAGAATTATCGCACAAGCACCCATTTCAGCATGTTACAACATCTGGACGTTGCTTGCTTTCTTCACAATTCTCGAACTTATAGCAACATTATCTACAGACACGTGAACAGTAGCGTCCAATCAGAGGTTGTGACATCGCTACTTCCACGGAAACCTTGACATTGAACGAACCTTGAACTTTGCAACTCGATTATCACAGTGCCGGAATATGCAGTGTATTACGTGAAGGCCTTGATAAGATGTACGTAGTTAAAGCGAGATCAAGCCTTCTATTGAAGATGCCATTTCAGAGGCGTATCTCCCCCATGTGCGTACGGTCATTAATTAGAGGTCGTGTTTTTACTTTACTGCTCAACTTGGGATAATAAAGACGGGCCTACTCCATGTAGTGTGCTATGAAGGAAAGAAGGAATCTTGTACTCGAGCAGCGGCGCTACGCCCCACTCTTACTTAGAAATCCAACCGCCAAGGGTTATTCTATGTGCATGCCAACTAGAAGCTGTTCTTCGACAGTCCATTAATCTTTGCTTCATATGATATGAATACCGTGCGATTGTTTCCGTTGGTCTACCAAGTTCGCTTGCCGACAAATCAAAATAGTACGTCTATTAAACCGTCTAGTGTTACACATAACTCAAACGGGCATTGATTTAAGCTTTTCAGAAATATATAGGTTACTTCAATCCGCGCCGCAGTAACAGAAAGATCTCGAGGTGACAATATCAAGTAAATACAATGTAGTTGTGTACCCGGTTTCTGGAGAACGTATGTTTTGGTTCTTCGTTTTCATCTTTAGTTATTTCCGTTCTTTACAGTAGATACCCATTACTGAATGTACGTCTCGTCATTGTGTACCAATTGTCTTAAATAGCTCCAGGTTACTTCTTAATTGGACGTTTGTATTTTGTGTCTCGTCATGGTGTACCAATTGTCTTAAATAGCTCCAGCTTTCTTCTTCACTGGACGTTTGTATTTTGTGTCTCAACGTTTGTATTTTGTGTCTCGTCATGGTGTACCAGTTGTCTTAAATAGCCCCAGACTTCATCTTCACTGGACGTTTGTATTTTGTTTCTCGACGTTTGTATTTTGTGTCTCGTCATGGTGTAACCAGTTGTCTTAAATAGCTCCAGGTGTCTTCTTCACTGGACGTCCTTGTTCGTATTTCCAGTCTAATGTCTAAAATCAATTACAAGGTATGTCCATTCCATCACCACTTGCGATCTTGAATGGATTGGATGGGTGTCTGTGGGTTGTACAGATGGTTAATGATGAATGATGAGTCTACCGCATTCGTTTATATTTCCAGGTATCAGGTGTTTCAGAAAGCACTTCCAGACAAAATAATTTAATTATTTTTCATTAATCTTGACGAGTTAATAAAATACTGTTGAATATAGGCTATTGATTTAGAAATTATAACAGTTTAAGCTAGAGTACTGGTAATACTGGTAGCCACGGTGGCTAAGTGAGTAAGACGCTGCATGGCTCGCTAGTCTGGAGGTCATGGGTTCGCTCCCGGAGTTGGCCGAGAAAGTTCATCGGGATTTCCGGCGTGGTTTCCCTTGTCAGTTGTGCAGGACGGAGTTCCGAACAAGGGCAACTGTCTGGTCATTCGGATAGGACAAACAACCGAGGTCCAGTGTACGTCCGGGCAAAATTTCCACCATTGCACACTGTATGGCGAATGCCTGTCTTCATTAGCCCAGTTGGAGCAGAACAGTGTGACGTTAAACCCCATTTCATTTTATTTCATTAGTAATACTCTCTACCTGTGATCATTGTTTATCTTTCGATAATAACGTTGGTTAGTGTAAACAAAATAATGTTGTTTAGATTGCCAACTAATCCCAGGATTAAAGTTTGAGAAATATGGAGGTTGGTTGTAGATAACCATAATACTGCACGTTTCAACTTAATGCAAAGTGACAAATACTTTTTTACACGCCCGCCCACATTTCAGTGTGGGTGTATATTATGTCATGACCCGGTCCGTTAACAATTGGCCTGTGAACGCGATAGAGGCTACAGTTTTTGAATGATTGCTTTTCAAGTTTGGTGTGAAGCATCTTAGCCAGGAGAGGATGAACCCTAGTGATATTCAGCGTTCTACGAATTTCCCTTCTGGGGTTACCCCCCCTTTACCGAAAACCTTGTGAACGCGATAGAGGCTACATTTTTTAACGAATTATTTTCAAATTTGGTTTTCATCTCTCCACGACTTTCCGTTCCGGAGTCATTCCTCCGATAACCCTGTGAACGAGTTAACAATTTTTTTTAACAGATTGGCTTGTAGATGCCATATGCTACAGTTTTCGACGGATTCTTTTCCAATATGATGTGAAACATTGCGGTCATGAGATGGCGAACTCTATCGATATTAAGCGTTCTTCGATTTTCCGTTGCGGACTCATACCTCCCTTGTGAACACGGTAGAGGCTGTAGCTTTGAACAAATTTGATGTGAAACATAAAGGTCATAATATGAATGAATCATATCAATATTCGGCGTTCTGCGACCTTCGGTTCCGAAAAACCTTGTGAACGCGATAAAGGCTCTAGTTTTTAATGGATCTTTTTCATACTTGACTTGAAGCATTTGGGTCATCAATCCCTATCGATATTCATAATCCGTAGCCTTGAGTTATCCCCCCTTTACCGTAAACATTGTGAACAATAGTGGCCTTAGTTTGAAGTCCTACAAATTAGCTTTCTTCAAGGGTCTTAGATCGTTACCAAATTTACTCAACATCCAAGTTTTCCATTCGGATAAGCTGCAGTTGAGAGAAAGCCGCTGCGAGGGCGTCTTCCACAGTTTGCGTAGCTATCTTAATGTACCTTTACGCATGTTGATTTTTAGTTTACAACTTCCTGTTCTACATAATATCTAAACATTTCCTCATTTATGTCAACACATATTATTATGACTTATTGGTTTCATTGTAATAAAACGAATGTGATTTGATCAATGATATATATGTGTGCTAAAAATCGTTTTCAAGTACGTTATTTCTTTTTATATAAAACAATTTATAGGGGACGAAAATAGAATATAAACCATCAAATCAAACATATATTATATCTGAACAAGATATTCAGCGTTAACACGCCCTTGAGACCGCGCCACTTAACAGATTTGTTTTATCTTGTATGTGATCGCTTCACGCCTTTTGAAGGTCGTTGCTCTTTGTCCTTTATCTCTATATTCATAAACCCCAATAGCCGACCCCCGTATACCCCAATATGTTTATGGCATGTAATGATTATTGCATTGTACTAGAATGTTTGTAAAGTATCAACCAAGTTACCACTCAACCGGGCCAGTAAATCTTTACTGATATCAAATAATGCATTTTATCAGCAATGTCGTAATAGAGCGTCGATGGGCTACAGATTAAGATATTAGTATTATTTCGTTCAGACACGTTAAGAGTAAAATTGTTTTGTAGATGAATTAAGATATTAATATAATTTCGTTCAGATGGGTTATAGTGAAATTGTTTTGTAGATGGCTTAAAATGTTTTCTCGACTGCACCTACTGTTCGAGTCATCTTTAATCTTAGAATATGTAGGTCTTAAGATATTAAATTAATCGTCAAGTTAAGACATCCTCAATGAACCCTGAAAGCTGTTAATAGAAAGGGTAATACGTGCATTTTAGGATTTCATTATTAACGGTTTTGGTGCAGGCTACCTTATAAAAGCTAACGACGGTTGGGATCCCGATAGCTAATCTTCGCCAGGGCAGTAACGGATCTGTTGATGCCAGGGCAGTGACATTTCTACCGATGTCAGGGCAGTGACATTTCTTCCGATGTTAGGGCAATGAAGTCTCTGCTGATGCCAGGGAAGTGACGTCTCTGCTAATGCCACAGCAGTGCCATTCCTGCTTATCTTTTTAACAGTTTCAGTGACGTGGAAGTGTGGATTGAAAAAATGAGGTCATATGCCTAACGCTCTACAAGAAACGGTTAGTATAGTCGGGAATGACTTATTTTCATACAAATACGACCTACTCAAACTTAATAATAGTAATACTATTCCCTCGGTGGAAGCGGACGCTGGCACTTTCGACATTTCTGAAACCACCCACAAACCCTTCCACAAACGTCCCCTTCCTGGCACGTATTAATTTTGCGACATAGTACTTGTTTGACTTACACATATCATGCATGCACGTAGACAATTGCTCGGCTCCAACCCCATCGGGCAACAATACTAGCTGTACAACTGCAATACATTTTTACACACAATTTATTCACTGAACAATATCTGGGATGTCTCCTTTAAGGATGATAGGGTCTATATCCATATATGGATTTTCAAAATGGCCGTTAGCAAATTGATGAACTGCCATTATATAAGTGTGCTTTTTCAATCATTCAAATCCCTTGAAACCATACAACAAAAGACGCCCCTGTTATGTAAATACTTGATTGTGTCATGTTTAACGATTTTTGGCTACTGTTATATAAATTGTCAATAAAAATAAAGTCACACTAGGTCGTGTCATTGCAGGAACTAGAGTGCTGTTAGGTCACACGGGTACTTGTATTATGCTTTCCATCAGAAATAACATAACTGTAATAATTGTTGAGTACGATAGATACCAGGGTATATTGTATAAGCGGGGTTGAATGGCCGAATGGTTAGCGCGTGCGCGAAGTATCATGAGGTCTGTCATTGAGTCAACTGGCTCGATTCCCCGGTTGTACGTGACAAGGAGTAGGGTGCCTGTCCAACCCCGTGGGTTTTCTCCAGGTCCCCCGGTTTCCTCCCACTGCTAAAGACCCCTACCCGCAAGCGAATTATTGAAATAAAAAATTGAACCATACGTTAGTCCCGAAATTAATGAACGTTACCCCCCCCCTCTCTCTCTCTCTCACTCTCTCTCTCTGTCTCTACTCAGCTAACGTCTTTCTTTATTGTGTCAACGTCATCAGTTAACAGTTTCATTAAGAGTTAGTTAATATCGTTGATAAGTTTATATCGCCTTGTTTTTATGTGTTTATCTAAGTAATACGTTATACAAGACCTAATGATTATAATCTAATTAGTTGACTTTATTTAATTAATTACTGTTACTCATTGTTGTATTGTTAATGCTGATACAATATTAGAGGGGAAAACGGTATACATTATTAGGTATGATTTGCATGGCGAAGTAGATAACAAAATGGTCTAATACAGGAATATGTAGCAAATGGTTAAAAAAAATAAATAAATAAAAAAATAAATAAATAAAAGACATATAACAGAAACACGAATAATCGATTCATTGTAAACATATATAGTTGATTACATAATTTAAAGAATGAAGAATATTATGAATGAAACATGTCTTGGGCATAACTCAAATTCATTGGTGAACAAAAAAATATGATCTTGTTATACCCGTACATAAACGTGCTGCCGTTATATGGAGTTTAAAAAAGCTTAAAGTATCTTATTTACTAATAGGACTTTATTTACCAAAATTATTTGGTCTTGCTGTCTGATATACTACCGACATTTAATGTTGGATTTTAAACGGACATTGTACACATTATATCTGAATCAAGACTAAGATTCATAGGAGACCTCGGTTTTTCATCCCATCCGAACGACTATACTTTGACCCTTGCCAGACCCTCGGTACTGCACCACTGACAAGGAGGAACCACGCGGGTGGAATTTTGAGAACTTCTTGTTTACAGAAAAGACACAAATACAAAATATGTTAGCTATGCCAGCTCCTCAAAGGAGAAACAGTTTAAGATGTTTAAGGGAAGAGCGGGCATACCTTCCTCTGTAATTTGAACCTATATCAAAAAGGATACTCGGATCCAAATGTAAACATGCCCTTTGATTGGTATTCTGATGTTTTAACGCCTTTATTAATGTGTCAACGCCATAAGTTAATACTATAATTATTAACAATGAAGTTGTTTATATCACATAGTTAATGTGTTTATGGTGACTTACACTAAACTATATATTATGGCAGTTACGGTAATCAGCACAGTTTATGATAATGGAAGGGCGTGGCAGGTTGGGCCTGTGGGTGTAAATATTTCGAATACGGAACTTGGTCAATCTGATTTAAAAAAAAACAGAGCCTATTTCGTTTCGTTTTTTATAGCTCAAAATTTCGTTTTACTTGTCTTCACAAGACTAGGATCTGGAAGAGTTGTTATAT
Organism: Patella vulgata; assembly: GCF_932274485.2. NCBI lineage: Eukaryota > Metazoa > Mollusca > Gastropoda > Patellidae > Patella > Patella vulgata. The sequence goes on along the minus strand of NC_065880.2, from coordinate 13,338,616 downwards.
AATAGGCGTTCTGGTTGATGTGAGGAATTAGCCAATGAAACGGTCTGTTACAGCGAGTTCTTGGCGTGCTCTGCACGGAACTATGCACATGGATAAACTCCTTGAAACGTCAACGTTGATTGATTAATCAATGTCTGACATAAAAGGGTCAATAACCGCTCAGTTGTGTGAGTTAGTTGTATTTTACGTCCGCTTCCACCGAGGTGATATCGCAGACAATAACCGCTCAACTGGTCAGATTTTCATGTAGTGTAGGCCATCGAAAGTATAGAAAAAACGAAACGAAATATATATCTGTATTTTAATCAGATTGGAACTTGGTTGAGTGTAAAGCATGTTTACAACAGGACACGAATCATGGGCTTGGATGATTGGCAATACAAAATGTGCCCCTTTAATCCTTTACATCTCGCAAAGCGGAACGCCCACCCCCTCGACCACCTACGCCACTGAATGGAATTAATGTATATTAATTTAATTGAATGTAATTTGAAGGACAACTGCTGAATACACATTGCTTTTTTGTTTCACGTCTATGTTTTATTTCAGAATTTCCACCAAATAAGATAGATTCTCCATTAGAAATTTTGTTATGTTGTTTATGGCTATATATTATTCTGTATGAGCTCAGGTAATAGATTAACTGTCGGCCATTTATCAGACGATCAATCTATAATATAAGCTGTTAATCTCATTCAATACGTTAAGATGAAGTTGAAGACCTTAAAATAGTAGCCACTACAAAATAAAAACATCTATTCATATTAGTTAATTATACGTCATGAGTAGGCAGGGTTGAAATATCACTCTCACTGACAGCTTACCGACTGGAAAATGTTAAACCACGAACTTTAGACAAATGAAATTTTCCAGTACCAATTTTGTTTCCAAATAAACTAATTTATATTCTTGAAGCGTAAAAGCTCCAAATTAGAAAAAAAACCTCCATATAAATGACATTTTGTATGACATTTGATACCGGCATTTTATCAAATTCTAATAGTTACAGACCAGTGTACTCCTGTTAGGAGATTGATTTCTGTTTGTGTATTGATTCTCTGTTCTATCTGCTGTAATATAAGAAAAGACTAACAATCATATATAGTATTGTATTAAAGAAAACTATTGATTTATAGTAAAATATCGTACTGCTTAACATCAATCACTCCATAGTTAATCTTATAAAGATAGATCTCTCGTATTCTATTTCATTTATATAATTTACACTCCATTATTCGATTAAACAAATGGAGTGGATATCATAAGATCTGCCATTGAGTCAACTGGTGTGGTTTGGATTCTCCGGTTGTACGTGACAAGGAGTAGGGTGGCCTGTTCAACCCCGTGGATTTTCTCCGGTTCCCCCGGTTTCCTCCCACTGCGCAAGCGAATTACTAAAATAAAATTGAACCATATGTTAGTCCCGAAATGACCTAGTTTGTGTCGAGTGGACGTTAATCTCTCTCTCTCTCTCTCTCTCCCCCCCTCTCTCTCTCTCTGGTGTGAGAGAGGTGGGGAAGGGGACTTCTGTCCATTTTGATAAAAATCCAATCATACAGCAATCATCCAGGATGTCTAACCTAACCCTTGCGCTTTAGATCATAAGGTTTATCGTCGATCCAGGTGTTGTGGACTTGTATTTTATTTTCATTAAATTTCTCATTATATTAGTTCCGAAATGGCCTGGTTTGTGATGATCTATCTGATTAAAACAGATCCTATTTCGTTTCGTTTTTTATAGTTCAAATTTTTGTTTTATTTGTCTGTACTACACTAGGATCTGGAAGAGCTAATATATAATCTGCGTTCTAGATGGCGTGAGGAATTAGCCAATGAAACCATATATTACGGCGATTTCTTGGCGTGTGATGCAAGGAACTGTGGGTAAATCACTAGAACCGTCAACGCTGATTGATTAATCAATGTCTGACGTCATAGGGTCAAAAGCCGTTCGTACGACTTCTGACGCGATCTTTTAGTACAACCGGTCAGATCTTCATGTAGTGTTGGCCATCGAAAGTATAATAAAACGAAACGAAATATAGATCTGTATTTTAATCAGATTGGCGATGGATTGGGACTAAGAACAATATGTGTACTTTTCTGCTTTGACGTTACACTCAAACATAATTAGGTTATCTATTGCAGGACCGTCTGAATTGATTTTTATCTGAAAATACATGCCGTATGATATTTCTAATGACCCAGGAAAATCAAATTGTGGAATAAAATTATTTAAAGATACATTAGTTAGGAGTTTAATAAAGAGTTGATCATTCTTGCTATAATAATTCAAAAATAGATGATAAAAAAAGAAAATATTGAAAATTTCTTTCAAATTACTTCATTCTCAGCAAAGTTATCGTTGTTTGTAGTTTTGACAAGATGTGTGCACAGTAGTAACCAGGACACTGGTATAATCGGGACTTAGCCTCGCTTTCCCATTTTTAAATTAAATTTTTTAAATGGCGAACCGTTTTAATCTAGTTAAAATCTCGAGTATCCGATGCCACCGAGAGTCGATTATGGTCTTGTTTTGTTAATAGTTTATATAACATTTCAGGCCTAAAGAAAGACCTGCAATAGGCAGATTTAGCTCTTGCATAATGTATGTTTAATAAACCCACACAAAATAATTAAAGAAATTAACGATTTGAAGATTAGGAACCGACGGCTATCCTCGGACTTCCAGAAAGAGATAATAATATACGTATATTCCCCGGTAATTTATTATGTTTTGTAATTAATAGTAATGTTTTTAAGTCTAGACCGCCGAGGAAAGATAATTACAGTAGGTAAACTGATCTTACGCGTATTATTTACTCTGTTCATTATAGATATAACATACCTGTTTGATCGCGATACCCATAATACCAACAAGCTCATACTTTATATATTATATTTATATGATAAACCATTGAATAAGTATAGTTCGACCGTTTAAACGGTCTTTTAAAAATCTTGAATGGATTTATTATTATAGAACTTTTAGAACGTGTAATATAAATGCATGTTTCGGTTTATAATGACAGCATGAATGGTATTTTAAATTGTTCAACTTTATTAATAAATGATAAAATACTTCTATACAAATTGTTATTGAATGGAGCAATAAATACATGTAAAAAAAATTTGCACCGCCCAGATTGACATTGATGATTCATCGCTCGGGTTCTATGGTCGACCTATTCATTCCGAGGAGAACCAGTTCTAATATTCCATATGTCTTATTGGCCATAAACATTCTATTAAGTGCAATTCCAAAGATATATTTAGGAAACTTTGTACATACATCAACGTGTTAAAGTAGTTGTGCCTCTCTCTAATTTCTCGGATTTAATAAATTTGCGTTTTGATTGACCCTCGAGGCAACATTCTTAGTTCTTCTGAAACAGGGGGGTTGGATTGCCGAATGGTTAGCTAGTGCGCGTTGTATCATAAGGTCTGTCATTGAGTCAACTGGCGTGGTTTCGATTCCCCGGTTGTACGTGAAACGGGGTAGGGTCGCCTGTTCAACCTCGTGAGTTTTCTCCGGATCCCCCGGTTTCCACCCACTGCTAAAGACCCCTACACGCAAGCGAATTATTGAAATTAAATTGAATCATATGTTAATCCCGAAATGACCTAATTTGTGTCGAGTTGACTTAAACTCTCTCTCTCTCTCTCTCTCTCTCTCTCTCTCTCTCTCTCCCCCTCTCTCGCCCTCTCGCCCTCTTGTACTGTTTGTTCTATCTATGTTTGATTCTGAAGTTTTCCTGAATAGTCTGATATATGTAATTGACTGAGACAAGATCGCGAAAAAAATGTGAAAATGGCCGGTATGTCTCAATATGACATGGCTTAATGCTTTAATCTATAAATATCAGCCGATCATAAGATATAATATTTGCTTTTGGGATTTAAAAAAAAGACATGCTGCAAGGCAATGCACTTTAAGGGGGAACTTCGACCGAATTATCTTGTGTTCTGCACTTTTTCTTACAGAGTTAATAAAGTCACGTATGACAATGTTTATATTTATTTATGTTTGGTATCGCTGACCAGATAAAGTTATGCTATTCAGGGGTTTTCATATGGGGTGTATTTGCATACTGTGACATATTAACAATGCATTTATATTATATATAAGTACAACAAAGTCAGTAATAAGTATGTAAGGTAGTATTTGTTATTTATTGATAAATGAAATAGTAGGCATAAAACATCTATTGTTGGTTGTTGTTATTATTGTTCATATTGTATTACTATTGTTGGATTTTATTATATAAACAATCAATAAAAATCAATAACAATATCAATGGAAGTTAACTTTATAGATATAACAAATTTACCTCCTTTTTTTGCGGCATGCGGTGACCCATTCGCCGATCTAACCGCGCGCAAGCTGTACCGTTTTGCGCCGTCGAGGTCTTGCCCAATGAGGCGTAGAAACGGCTATTAAAATATGTGTAGGCGCGTTATTAATAAGTAATAAATATTAAATAAATCTGATTAATTTGTTTGTTTGACATATTAGCAATTTTCAAGCCGGGTGTATTAAACGTATTAGTATAATAATATATTACAGTATAAGTAGTTTCATGTAATCCCGTTAACCTTCGAACACTTAACGTATGAAATCGCTCCATTAGTTTTCATTAGGTTTTTTTAAAATAATAATAGTAGTAGTTTCATGTAATCACGTTAACCTTCGAACACTTAACGTATGAAATCGCTCTATTAGTTTTCATTAATTTTTTTTTTTCTTATAATAATATTAGTGTTATGTAATGTAGTTTCCTGTCAACCTTCGAACACTTAACGTATAAAATCGCTCCATTAGTTTTCATTAGGTTTTTTTTAAATAATGATAATAGAAACATGGATTATATTAATAATGTTGAGACTATTTCTTCAGGACGGGTTAATATAAGATTAATAGAGATCTCATTATGTCTATATCTATTTCTCTTTTAATGTACAGTGCACTTGAAGGTTGATATTAAATCTCGGAAAGCTCTAATAATAAACCCTTTATCTTAGTATTATATCAGAGCCTATTATTAAATAGGTTTACAAAGCACGTAGACCCACCCAGCTATCTTATAATCGGGTGTCTGCACTTGTCTGAATTTGCTTTAGAAATGGCGGTTCAATTCTTTTAAATATCTGAGAGTCACGGTGGTTTGGTGAGTAATGCGCCAGCTGACTAACCAGGAGGTCCTGTGGTATTTGCAGGGTTGCAGGACGGAGGGCCTAGTATGTCAAGGAACAGGGTCTAGTCGTACGGGAGAGACGAAAAACCAGAGTGTAGTGTACGCGCGGAAACGCCGCACTCGGAGCAATTTTTTCCCGCATAATACAGCATATTCTATGGAAATGAAATGGGGTTTAACGTCCTACTGTTCTGCTCCGACTGGGCTAATGAAGGCTGGCATACGCCGTACAGTGTGCTGTGGGGGAAATTTTGCCCTGGCAGCGGCACTATAATTATAGCCTACTCATATATCGAATTCCAACTGCCAAGGAATCGTTTACGTGCACGCCAATGTATACACGGGTTCCCGGTGTTTCGTTCCATCCGAACGACTAGACAACTGCCCTTGTCAGGTCCTCTGTCCTGTCATATTCTATGGCGTTTACCTGTCTTCAGTTGGTGTAGATAAGTAGGGCGTTAGACCCTATTTCATTTCTTTATATAACCATGATTTGATTTTTTTGTACATCCTACACAAATTAATAAAATACTAATTATATGTCTCAGATCGTTTTAATTATAGACGCCCCGCCATATTTGTTTACACAGAGTTTATTTTCCACGAAAAATATTTCCATTTCTAAGTAGGAATATGGGAGAAATATAGAAAGCAAATACGATTTTATTTGTATTTCGTTTAGTCTTGTCAACTTTCAGACTGGTCATTCATTTCATAAAGCCGCCCACCCCACCCCACCCCACCCCATCCCATCAAAAGTTGTATTTATTCCACGGAACTAACTGGGTATTTTATACGAACAGTGTTAATAATAGATAGTAGTTTGAACAATATTTTTATTCAATAAATTAAAAAAGAATGAATATCTGATTAGACACAGAGATTCGATATTTAAAATAAAATGTTAATTATGGAAGGTCTCATTCAAGAATCATACAAGAACAAAAAATTGGGAATCAAATTAACAAATTCAACGACAATATCATTTTGCCAGGGCATCGTGGCTAAAACCCTTCTTGTCAAACTGTCGTTGAATTATACTATTCGCCGTGCAATATTTAATAGAAATACTATAAAATTCGGTTAATAGATTGATTTTCGTCTTAACGTCTTAACCATCGCATGTTTCGACACGAATTTATTATTATTACTAATAGAAGGCATACTATACGTTTTAGATGAGAATCGAATCTATCCCAGTTATGACTATTTAATTTGGCCTTTCCATAGAATGAAAAACAACCAATCATTCATTGACCATTCTCTGTGCACAACCCTACAGACAATAAGAAACTATTAGATTTCTCAGGTGGAAAAACTGATCAGACTGACAGCATTCATGCGATATACCTGTTTGGTCATTAAGTCGTTTGTTTAATTAGATTAATGCGTCACAAATTATTGTTGACGAAATGCGATTATGACGTTTGTAACCCTCTTGTCAAAGTCATCTATAGATATTTACTTCGATGCCATTGGCGGCCGAATCAACAACGCTGGCCAATGAGCAACAGGGTTATTATTTATGTCGGTTTATCTTGTTGCTACACGCTGCTATCAATTGCGGGACGAATAGGTATTTATATTGCCATACCGGCTTATACAGTTAACCACCTCCCGGCTTCGAGTAAACATATAAAACACTCGAAAAAGGGGAAACCATCACAGAAAACATCATATAATTCAATCATATTGGGGAAGGATTTCATTAATAGCTGCCGTCGCATGGAATCTTAGCAGATTTTAGTCATCTGTCAAAGACCTAACGCATGTATATAAGGAATTTCCCATCTTGAAGAATTTCATCTTGTTTATGTAAGTATAATATGAATTGTGTTAATTTGCATCTCAGATCAATAGATCGTTATGTCTAGTGAATAACTGTGATTTAAATTTGATGCTAGTCTCTTGAACTTTAAATGTACGAGAGATGAATATTTTGACGCGAAATGGTTCTACATGTCCAAACGCATACTGATAGAAGTGTATTGTACGTAACACTGCAGGCATAGGTCATAGATCTATATGTGACCTATAGTATATATATATAAAGTATATGTCACGACCTGTTGTTATTAAGGGGGGTTTAATGAAATACTACACCGTTTTTGTGGGGGTTTGGTATTTAATGATATGCCCCATTGATTGCCATAGATTTATGATTGGCGACCTGAAGGATTATTTTAGTGGCTGTTAAGTATGATTTATTTTACTGTTAATCTAAAGATGTTCATTTATTTGGAATTTTTAATCCGGCGTGTTTAATATGATTGAATGAATGGATTAAATTGGTACATATTTAACTCAATGGACATACAATATATAGTGTACATTTTTAAAAATGTTTATTTTAAAAATGTTTAATTGCATTTTACATGTATACATGTAAGTGACAAGGAGTAGGGTCGCCTGTCCAACCTTGTGGGTTTTCTCCGGGTCCCCCGGTTTGCCCCCCCCACTGCTAAAGACCCTTGCGCGCAAGCGGATTATTGAAATAAAATTGAACCATATGTTAGTCCCGAAATGACCTAGTGTGTGTCGAGTGGACGTTAATCTCTCTCTTCTCTCTCTCTCTCTCTCTCTCTCTTACAATGTTTATGCAATTATATTGGCCTATATATAGCTTGAGACCATAGTGATCCTTACTATAAACATCAACAGATTGGTGTTTTTTTTAACTGTGTATTTATAATATTTACAGTAGTTACCAAATGATAACCCTTATCAGTGGTGGTTATCAGATTGACGGACGGCATCTTCAATTGAGATGGGTTTTCCTACAGTTTAAATATTGTGAAGTCAAGCCCTACTATCAATAAATGATCAGATTAAAGACCAGTATACTAGTGAAGTAAAGCCTACTAATTTTATGGCGCTTTGACTATGTATAGCATGTATTATTGACGTGCATCTGTTTTCATTAGGTCACGCAAAATTAGCCCTTGATTTCTTCTTCGTTAATTATTAATGACCTTCTAGACAGTACATCGAATTATTTATAATTGAATTTTACCCCTGTTTATTATTGCTTTACAGCCTCTATGCATCTGCCAATTCATGTAAAAACTACCCAACGCGCCAAGAACAAGATGCCGGCCGTTTCCAGAGATGTTCTCGCAAAACGACTGCGCCAGAATTGGTTGGCCAAGAACCCCCTAGATACCTGCAGTAATGGTGGAGTCAACCTGGACGACAGTCTCACGAGCCTGAGCTGGTTACAGAATTTAAATATCATGAAGATTGGCACCGGTGCCCCAACTCCCCCTCCCAGTCCCATTCCCCAAGAAACAGTGGTAGTCAAGAACATGTTTCCTCAATTGACTACAATTCAACCACCAAAGCTAGACTCGCGATTAAATTACAACGAGGTAACGTCCTTCAACAACGGGTATGCCCAAGATAACATCGATTACAAGAATAACCCGTATGTAAAACCTCCGTATTCCTACGCAACTCTTATCTGCATGGCCATGAAGGAGACGAAGAAAAATAAGATCACTTTATCAGCAATTTACAATTGGATCACCGATAACTTCATGTATTACAGAATGGCGGATCCTAGCTGGCAGGTTAGTTCTATATAACTTATTCTAATTTCAATAGACGTCCACTTAAATTTTAAAGACGCATTATGCAAGAGCTAAATATACCTATTGCAGGTCTTTTTTCTAGCTTCAAATGTTATATGAATTATCATTTAGACACGTATTCACATTAAATGCCAACATCAGCTCTCTAGATCATCGGATGACAGAGATATTTAGTGGATTAGAAACAGTATGTCTTATGTCTTTGTTAAACGTTCAAATGGAAAATCGGAACTTTGTTAATTATCGTAGAAATGGTACTTGACAATCGAGACTATTCACGCTATTTCTAGTCAAAATTTCAAACAGTGATAACGTCGCTAAGAATAAAGCACTTTAAATGACATTTTCAACATATTCATTTTTCATTATCTGTTTTTAAACTATTATAGCAAGAACGGTCAGCTTTTTCTTGTTATCTTAACATAATGCATCTTTATATGACATAGTGGTTTAGGTAAGGTGGACAACAAGTAGGATCAGGTGGTGATAATATCTCACCAGATCTCGACTGATGTTCAATTCAATCAAATATCCTTTTAATGGCTCAAACTTCCTTATGGAAAATCAAGATCTGCCACTTTCGATGGCTAAATCCTGTGTAAACGCATATAGATTTCTACAGCTGGCTAATCCACACTCTTAGTTATATATTTTATTGATGACCACATCTGTTCATCTCGGTCTAAATTGGTCCCGTTCTTGTTATAACGTAATTGACATGACGTCCAAGGTTGATTAAGTGATCAAGTGAAGGCTTATGTTACCTGATGCTTATTGTATCTATGTTACACCTACACTGACGTGATGCTATGTAAGTAATTCGAACTCGGGGTGTACTTGATTTCAACTCGTGCTAAATTCAATAATGATTGTAAGACATTCCTTGAAGACCACTTCTCGTGTAAGATACTTGCACAGACACATAATTAACTAGAACTGGAATGTTCATTGTTTTGGTGGGGGCGATCGATAAAGGATCGTATAAACAGGGGAATAAATGATCACAATTGTATAAGAACTGAATTGATTTATACCATGGAGAAGGTGTGTTAATTAAATCACATTGAATAGTTTTATAGTACAGAGCACACATTCTCTACGCACAATAATAAATAACACGTATTTAAATTTACGCTTCGCGGAACAATACCTTATTTCTCTGACGTAATATGCATGTTTTCTTGTCCCCCCAACACAGACCAACGCAATTATTGAATATAAGCCAATGTATTCCAATGCAAAAAATATGTATCAATATTCACGCCCCATAAAGCAAGATATCATCTTTCAATGACGTTATACACATGACCTTTAGGTTTTATGAGAGATCGGTGGAATTAGAAAGAATATACACACCCCAGAGAGCAACATAATATAATAATCTTTCAATGACGAAATACACACTTTTAATAACCCATAGCTAAACATTACCTATAAATAAAATAAAATTTAGGGATGGTTTTATGGGAGATCGGTGGAATTATTGAATATTATTTACTTACATAGAAAGAATAAACATACCCCAGAGAGCAACATATAATAATATTTCAATGACGTAATACACACCTTTAATGAACCATAGCTAAACATCACCTATGAATATATTTAAAATTAAATTTGAGGAATGGTTTTATGGGAGATCGGTGGAATTATTGAATATTATTTACTTACACAGAGAGCAACATATTATAATCTTTCAGTGACGTAATACACACCTTTAATGACCCATAGCTAAACATAACGTATGAACAGTATTTAAAATAAAATTTGGGAGATGGTTTTGAATTAACACATTCCAGTGGAATTAGAGGGTTAATAGAAGACATATTTTGGATGATTATTGTGAATAGATGTGTGAAGCGAATAATTCATCCTTGATAACACAATACAACCGTAGTTGATCTTTTACATAATTCTAGTTATCTGTTTGTTACAAGAGTCAACCCATGCTGTAAGTACTCCATAATAACGCTAATGGGCCACCATTTTTCAAGCTCATTACCACTTACCTATAGCTGTAATTAAACGTATAATCTATTGTAGCATTATATAACTTTATTGATTATCGCTGTCATCTGTTATGTTTTTCAGAATTCCATCCGACATAATTTATCCCTAAATAAGTGTTTTGAAAAAGTGCCCCGTCGTAAAGATGAACCAGGAAAAGGGGGTTTTTGGAGGATTAACCCCGAATTCAGTGACATGATAGAAAATGGCATCTTTAAGAAACGACGTGGTAGTCGAGATTGTTGTCCCGCTCCTGCCCCTAAAAGAATAAAACGTGAAGAAGAAACGTTCGCAGCCTTAAATGGAAACCTAGATGACGAAAATCAAGTTCTAGTTAATGGTAGTGTACTTTATTTTGGTGTCCAAGAAGAAGATCAAGAACACTCCGATATTAAAACCGATTTTAATTGGACCTCCATTTTACAACAAGACATTGAGGTAGGGGGTGTCCGAATCAAAACCGAACAATTATTAGACGAAGATGATGCTGCTAGTCCTATTTTAGCCATGAGTCCCCCTAGTTCTGAGTCCAACTCGGATGATCTGGGTCTAGATGATCTTCTTGCTCAAGCTGACTTTACTAACGGTGTACCCAATTCCCAACAATTTAGCGATAACCCCTTAGATTTAACCGTTACTGGACACAATATACGAGCACCTGACTGGTGGGAAGAAGCTTTAAATGTTGGCGGAGATTCCGGTAAACTAGCGGATATCACTCATCATCAAAATCATGGACTTAATACACCAGTTTACTCATCATCGCCTGTTTATGAAAGTGAACAAATATGGATCCCGGCAATGGATGACGTGGGTAGTGCTTTCGATATGGATAACCTGTTTGACATTGATAATATACCCAGTCCTTATAACATGTGAAACTCATAATTATACAAAAGGTGCTTTATAACTACTTTCATAAAAATATGAGTGTTTCCCAACATCAAGATATAAAAACCAATAACAGGACAGTGTTTAATAAAAGCTAGTGTGGCGATCTATTTGTTGTCGCAAGCAATGATTAAGTATGTTGTCTATTAATGTATTAGAAAATCATGCCCAGTCATGTCTTGAGCAGTGAAAGAATACGAAACGTTGGCTTTATTATTGAAGATATAATGTGGTAATGCCCTGAAGGACATCACGTGATATTCATGAGATTGCGATATGGACGCTATATAATCAGTTCCGATTTCACATTTTTGAGGTGAATGCCTGTTTGTTTTGAATAAAACATTATATCATTAATCCATAAAGTCATGTGAACTTGTGGAGAAATCGATGACATTTTGTGTACATGTACACACATGGATTGTTAACCACGAGTTCGACTGTGAATTCGTGTGATGTATTAATCCGAGCCCAATCACAACTCCGTCCATTGTTGATTAGTGATTGTATATTTTTTGTTTGCATAATACATTTAATCATTTTGTCATTTTCCTGAAAGATTTATTGATCCATCTATCACAGATTATTCTCGTTGAAGACATTTTGAAAAGTGTTTGAATGAGATCTATCGCCATTAATCAATGAGATTGTGTGTGTCACGTGATTGTGTGTCACGTGACACACACCTTCCTTCATTAATCTGTATGTATGTAACACTCATTAAATGATCACACTGTTTGTGAATTCCATTCTTGAAAACGTGACAGTGTATGTAACATTCCGTCCCATTATCCAATAAAGTACCAGTAATAAATTATCTATGAAAGGCCAGTTTGTAAACAACATTCCCCCCTTCTATATGATATTAATTCCGTTGTGTTAAACATTCATCCAATTTGGAATTCCGTTTCTCTCCAATGATATGTATTTACATGTATTTAGAAAGTTTCAGAAGTATTTAATATAATTACGTTGAAGTCTATGGCACTTGGGTTTGAAGTGACATTTCTCTACAAATGATATTTCAGAAAGTTCAAAAATTTAAATTATGTTGAAGAGCTCAAAGGGTTAAAGTTAAAATCTACTGCACTTTCTTGTTTGAATTTTGAAGTGACATTTCTCCATAAATGCTATTTGAAAAAGTTGAATAATTTAAATTGCTTTGAAGTGTTTAAAATGTTAATGTTAAATTCTGCTAGACTTTTTTGAAGTGTCATTTCTTCCCAATGATATTTTAAAAAGTTCAAGACTTATTAATTATAAACAGGGGCCTGTTTCACGAAATTTTAACTAAGATAAAATCCAAATTTGAGTAATTTGATTGGGTAATATTAGATTGATTTTAGTGCTTAGCCAATCAAAATTGAAATATCTCCTAAAATTTGGAATTTATCTTTTAGTTAAGATTTCGAAAAACAGGACCCTGAACATAATTCCGTTAGAGTGCTCATAGGATTAATGTTAAATTCTACTGCACTTTGGTGTGTTTTGGTATAGAATATATCCTATATATGTGTTAGTAGTTAAATCTATTAGTGCATCTAGAATTTACAAACAGTATTTAATTCTATTAAACAGTATTTGTATTATTAAAATGTGCTAAATGTGTACAGCATTCGGTAAGCCAGTATTTTGTATAGTAACAGACCTGATAATTATTTTTTCTAGAATGTGATATTTTGAAGTGCTTATTTCTCAAGATAATAAATATACTGGTATGAACTGTGATCCATTGTTTTCACTGTGTGTCAATAGAATTACATCTATATCTATAGTCTTTTTCATATTACATATTGCTTGAGTATGTTTGACTTGTTTATATCATAGATTGTACATATTTTCAGAGTTGTTATTTATTTGAACAAAAACATAAGATTTGTATTTTTCTATTGGAATTTGTTGCGATTTTCAGTTCAAATTATTTGTTTGTAACAAACATAATAAAGTTGGTCTGAAATCATAGATATATAAAATGTGATTTATTTTGTATTTCATATACCCTTCTCAAATTTGTCCACTCAAGTCGCCCATGACCTATCCCTATGGCCATATTCTGTTGAAATCCTACAAGGTCCCGTTGACGTCGAATGAGACAGACCACTTGGCATAATTAACGATAGGCCTATATTTGGAGATAATTTTTATCGAGGGGCACAATTTTGAAAACTAGATCATTGGCGAGTAACCAAACGCAATTTAGGTTGTCAAGCAATTTGATTAAGTTTATTAAATCATGCATTTGAGAAATGTCGGGGTTTATAGGATACAATGATAGATCGTATAATATAATTTTACGGGGATCACGATGGCTAAGTGGGTAAGACGCTGGCTCGCTAGCCAGGAGGTCGGGTGTTCGATCCCTGCATTGGCCGAGAAAGTTCATCCAGATTTTCCGGCGTGGTCCCCCCTTGTCAGTGATGCAGGACGGAGGGCCTGACAAGGACAGCTGTCTAGTCGTTCGGATGGGACGGAAAACCGAGGTCACGTGTACACATTGGCGTGCACGTAAAAGATCCCTTGGCAGTTGGAATTCGATATAATAAGAGTAGGCCGTAGCGGCGCTGCCCGGCCAAAATTTCCCTCAGCACACTGTATGGCGTATGCCCGTCTTCATTAGCCCAGTTTAGGAGCAGAACAGTAGGACGTTAAACCCCATTTCATTTCATATTATAATTTTACACTGGAGATGATTTGTTTTATGAATTGCTAATATTGCTACTTTGCAGAAGGCAAGTCACTAACTCAATATCATTCATCATCTACAGTCGTCGAAATCGCAAACACGACTCTTTGGTCAATTTAAATAAACATTGATGTTGCTATCTTACGTGAAAAGATGGGCTTCTGATATCCAATATTTAAGACAAGATGGGAATTTTAAAATTGGCCATTTGTAATGAAGCGACTTTATGAACGAGGCTAAACATATCCCACAGGAGAATACTACCAATGTAGACTAAAATACCGGGCTCCAAAGACTGCCCTTCAATTTGGACTCCTCGCGTATTTCGCCGAACATAATTGAGTAGAAATTACAATAAAAAAAACTGAAACAAAATAAGTTGCGACCCATTCGTGCCCATTTCTAGTTTCCAAAGAATACAGATTTAGCCCCTTTAAATATGCACAAGTGAAAGAATTGTAGCGAGATAATTATTGTTTTATCTTACTAATACATTAATTACATCACGTATATCATACCCACACGTGCATAAATTCCGCTCTGATGAATTAATTAATCTAGCATAGGCCTACACCCACACACCCACTTTAATGTACAAGGTTAGATCATTCCGATATACATTTGAGGGGGTATCGTGATCTAAAGAGATAGTAACCTTAAAGATTCATTTCATAAATATATGTCCTCCGTTATTTGCTTTTAAAAGTATCCATTTGACGCCCACGGCATGTTAGAAAAGAGTAACCTCCCTTGGGTATTTAGAATGGAGTAACGTCCCCTGAGTTGAAATTTAACAACATCAGAAGAAACGTAACAATTCCACTAACCGGGCAAACTCTTGCCATGTCGTGTATGCGTGCTATCTTTAAACGTTACCATGCAAGCAATGTTCATTATAAATAAAAGATATCCCGTTATGTCTATATATAGCGAAAAGTTCGTGATGCACACTTTTAAATTACCGATATCGGACAGTTTACAGAGCAGATATATATCGCAACGAGAGAACACTAGTCTCATAAAAAGATTGAAGTATAGTACAATGTATGTATATTATATTCTTATCGGCCATTTCACTGTTCGTGTGATAACCGTCTCTTTAAATAATAATGTGCTGTTTATTTTTTAAGTTAATGAAGGCGGACATACGCCATGCAGTGCATTAAGATTGGAATTTTGCCAATGTGTAGAAGGGATCTTGTCACTTTGTCCCACCAAATCGATTAGGTGCTATTCCTTGTTATAGACCGATCTCCTGCACCACCAACAAGGGAAAACCAGACTGGGAAATCCCGTGGATCTTGGCCAACACCGACCGAGGTCGAACCCTGGACCCCATGGTAAGCAAGCCTAAATGCCACTATCCAACAGTATTTTATTTGGCACAATTTCTACACATTGTCGTCCATTTGATTTCTACATTAAATTAAAACATGGATAGAGCTTACAAGGAATTCAGGCATATAATCATGCCCCTTTCGAGTACCTGACCGCCGTGACTTGATAAAGATATCACTTGTAAACTACAACAATGGTAAAAGTTGAATGTCTAATAATAGCAATGACACACTTTACTTTTTGTAGTTTCTCTCTTCTCGTTTTACATTATCTATCCACAAAACAGGTCTATATTTCTTCAAAGTTGAACTTTCCGCCGTTTAACGGTTACAAAATACAAGCATGTTTATTGTCGAATGACGTCATGGTATTATACGTCCGCCGCCATCGTAACGTGTTCGGGAAATTTAATTGATCGGTCTGTTTTTAATCCGATTGAATCTTATCTAGCGTTGATATTTTGATTTTTTTCTCTTAAACATACATTATGCAAGAGCTAAATCTGCCTAATGCAGGTCTTTCTTTAGGTCTGAAATGTTATCGAAATTATGAATTAAACATTAATTAACTAAACTTATCCAGACCATATAATCGACTCTCGATGGCATAGTTAGCCTGCGATATTTACTGGATTGCTCAACGCTCATTGATGATTAAATCAAAAATGGATAATCGAGACTATGTACCGACTTTAATAATGATGATCGAGGCTAGGCCTAAAATTCAATAGCTAATATCTCTGTTCAGAGTGGAGCAATTTCACTGAAATTTTCAGCAAATTCCCTTTACATGATCTTGTTTTTAACTATTATAGTGGGAACTGCCAACTTTTTATTTAATCTCCGCATAGTGTATCTTTAATTAAATGGTAAATAAACATTACATATTAGTGTGGATTAAGCCGTGAGAAATTTAATATTTTCCGAAAATCATGCACCGTTACTTTAAACAAATTATATTTACCTATTTGACGTTACACGTTTTCCAGCACACCATTATAATACCACCGTGTCAATAAGTACTCTACACTTAATGTCCTTACAACAGCATAATCTACACAACTTCAAATACATTAAACTCTACAAAATATTGACCAATCAATTTACATACCTGGTCTACATTACATATTCGTATTACCTCTCCAATTACTTATATAATTAAACGTCATACAAAGAATACACAAGCCGGGCAGTTTTTTTATTTTATTTATTTTTTTAGATTCGGAGTCTTAACGTTTATGAGAGAGAGAGAGAGAGAGAGAGAGAGAGAGGATGGGGTTTAACGTCCACTCGACACAAACTAGGTCATTTCGGGACTAACACATAGTTCAATTTTATTTCAATAATTCGGAGTCTTAACGTTTATGAGAGAGAGAGAGAGGTAGAGGTCAACTTGACACATATACTAGGTCACTTCGGGAGTAACATTTGGCTCAATTTTATTTCAATCATTCGCTTGCGCGTAGAGGCGGTTAGCAGTGTGCGGAAACCGTGAGGCCCGGAGAACAGCCAAGTGGGGAATCTAAACCAAGTCACTAGACTAAAGAGACCTACTCCGACCGGGTTAATAACGAGGCTATACGCTATACAGTATGCTTTTAGGGATTTAGGGAAATTGTGTCAGGACAGCGGCACTACGGTCTGGTCTTTTATAGAAATCCAACTTAAGGGTTCTTTTACGTGCACGCCAATATGAACGCGAGACCTCAGTTTTTCATACCATCCGAACGAAAATACGTTGTTCCTTGTCAGTTCTCCCATCCTGTACAACTCACAAGGTGGAACCACACCAGAAAGTTCGATGACCGCCTTCGCGAGTCAACGTCCCACTCACAGAATTGTATCCGCAGAACAAAGTTATGACGTCATAACTGTGCCAGTC
Source organism: Patella vulgata (assembly GCF_932274485.2). Taxonomy (NCBI): domain Eukaryota; kingdom Metazoa; phylum Mollusca; class Gastropoda; family Patellidae; genus Patella; species Patella vulgata. The sequence goes on along the minus strand of NC_065880.2, from coordinate 13,321,031 downwards.
TTCATTAAAGAAAGTCTTTCGATTTCTGTCTGTGCAAAGAACCCAACAATCAATTTGCTTATCCTAAGCAAAATATTATCGAACATAGTCAAGGTATTGATGCATGTTATACAACTCTGGTAAGGTCAATTAGATTTTTGACCTTTAACCTTGGACAATATGCGTTCACGACTTTAACATGCACGCTCTAACCTTTAACCTCTGAACCAACACGAGTCACTAAAGTTCACTTATCGGAGTTCATGACCTTTAACCTCTTGACCTGTAACATCTAAACTATGTTACCTTTGAACTGTAACCTTTAACCTCTGACCTTTTGTGTTGGCCTTTTACATTTGAACTTTGACACACGGGTCAACACAGTTCCGTGATCAAAGGTCATGACCTCGGTGACAGGTCAAATCTTTGGGTCATGAACATGCCCTACCCTTGTCATGACCTGACCTGGTCATGGGTTTAGGTCATGACACGGACATGTCACGGTCATATTTTTAGTATATAGTCTTATCTAAGGTCAGAGTTTGACATTTACTTGACCCCTAAAATGGAGACAGAAACAATGCTAGCTATTCAAAACGAAAATACCAGCCTTTCCTACGACGAGGAAATCCTGGAAAAATCTGGATACAGACTGTCTTCATTTTTGGGTGAAGGAGCCTGTGGTAAAATTTACTCATGCGAGAAGATTGCTGATTCAACCAAACTGGCTGTAAAAATTATTCAAAAGACCTCCGCAATTCAAGGCGGTGAGAATTTGAATAAATTTTTACAAAGAGAAATATCAGTGATGAAATCTTTAAATCACGTGAACATGGTGAATCTTCACCAAGTCGTGGAATCAAATGACAAGTTTTACTTGATTGTGGATTTAGCTGATCAAGGTGATCTTCTAGATTTTGTTGGTCTTCACGGCTCCCTTAATACCGAGAAAACCAAGAAAATCTTCAGACAAATTGTCGATGCAGTTTCTTACTGTCATCAACAAAATGTCGCTCACCGAGATTTGAAGCTTGAAAATATCCTCATGGCCAAAGGTCAAGTCAAGTTGGCTGATTTTGGATTCAGTCGACAAATGACAAGCACAGACTTTTACAGTCAGACATTTTGTGGTAGTGTAGCCTACACTGCACCAGAAGTCTTACAAGGTAAAAAGTATAACCCATTTCAATCAGATATCTGGAGTATGGGTATCATTTTGTATGCCATGTTGTTTGGTCGACTACCATTCGACGATACAAATGTCACTAAAATGGTTCGAATGCAGTTGAAGCAATCGATACCTTTTCCTGCCGACACTGATAGTGAGATCAAGCATCTGATTGGTCAGATGTTGGAACCCGAGGCCAAAGATCGGATGACCCTGGAACAAATCCAGGAATCTGATTGGCTGCAAGGTTAAATAAAATACCAGGAAATATCCGGTGGATAAATTCTGGTATCTAATCATCCTAACTTACTTCTATAATCATAATAATAAATCATCTTAACCCTTGACCTAACAGTTCAAAGGTGGCATTCTATTTAACCCTTAACCTAACAGTTCAAAGGTCACAACAGTATAGCATTGTACGTAATAACCTTTGAACTTTACCGGCGCTAGAGAATCCGTGTTGGATCCGAGTCATTCGGCAAACCGAGTGGGATCCGAGTAAGGCACGGACTCGCTAACCTGCAGGTCCCGTGTCGGATCCCGGTGTAGGCCGATACATTCACTCGGGTATTTCCTGCGTAGTTCCTCTTGTCAGTAGTAGGACTAGGGCCTCACAAGGACAGCAAGAAAGTAAAAGTCGGATGACCCTGGAATAAATCCAGGAATCTATTCGGTAGATAAATTTTGGTATCCAATCAACGACTCGCTAACCTGGAGGCCCTCGCGTTGTATCCCGGTGTGGTAAGACAGGAGGCCTGACAGGAACAACATCTATAGTCGTTCTCTACCCAGCGCCCTACCCTCTGAGTCACTGCGACTCTTTCACTTTTAAACTCCCCCGTACCCAGCCGAGGGCAAGGGGAGGGGGGGGGGGAGGGACAGTCCGTGGGACTGAAGAATGATAGTCAAACACCGGCTTGATGAAAGCAAGTTTAATCGTAATTTTTGGACCTGGATAAAATTCAAAAATCTATTTCACCACATCGATGCAGAATTGTTCGACATGAAAATTGGAACGCTTCTTCTTTGAACAATTATGCATCGATGTGGTGAATTAGATTTTTAAATTTTATCCTCAGAACAAAGTTATGACGGCATAACTGTGTCCGTCTTCATTAAAGAAAACCTTTCGAATTCTGTCTTTACAGATTGATAGGTGTAAATGTAGGTAACAATACCTGTATTTTAAAACTATATGTACCCGAATGAGGGTGAACTCTATGCACCATATTCTCTGGCATAGTACGCTTGTACTTGTTATTTAAAATGGTTCCCAACATTGATTAACAATATTTAAAAACATGTTCCAAACACGCTGCCCTGGTCACCGCCCCACCCCCTGTGGAGTATTGATTTGGGGAGGTTGTTATACATTATTGGTTATTTTCTGACATCTATCTGCCATATATGTTGTACTGACTTTCTCAATGGCACAGTCACTAGAGAACGATTTTCTGGGCTGGGAAACGCGTTTGCATTCGAAATGTTTTCTTTAATGAAGATTGACACAATTATGACGTCATAACTTTGTTATGAGAATAAAATTGAAAAATTTAATTCACCGCCGCTGCTAAAGGCCCGAACGACTAGAGAAATCCCAATAATCCTTAGCGTCCACATTCGGATCCAACACGGAATCTCTAGCGCCGATTTAAAGGTCAATTATGACGTCATAACTTTGTTCTGAGGATAAAATTCAAAAATCTAATTTACCACCGGTGCCAAAGGCCCGAACGACTAGAGAAATCCCAATAATCCTTAGCGTCCACATTCGGATCCAACACGGAATCTCTAGCGCCGGTAAAGGTCAAAGGTTATTACGTACGATGCTATACCTTTGTGACCCTCGAACTGTTAGGTCAAGGGTTAAAGATGTTGGAGAGAATTGATTTATTATGATATAGAAATAATCGTGATGTCAGAACATTAATGAATATAAAGTATACTACAAAATAACAGGCATTGGCTTAGATAAAGACAGTAATCGCAGATTGTTTTACAAGTCTACATATAAATAACGAAAGAGTAACTCAACACGTAACTGGAAAATGGAAAAGCCGGTCGTCACATATATACGTGTAATGCCAGCAGCTAGTATGGCCAAAGCTAAACGTGCTTCTGTAACATCACTGTCAATTATGCCGGAACCTCAATTAATAAATCCAACCATCTGGTGTTCTTTTGGATTCCACTCAACTCTTTTTCTAATTGACATGTCATCGATCATAATTAAACAGTACAGGTATATTCAATCGGGTTTTCGGTTCTTTTCTTTCCTAGCATCTTCAGTACTTGCCGAGAAATTCCTGGCTTACTGTCGATGCTACTCAACCATCTGAAATAGAAATACCCAAATTAAGGCCATAAATGATACACCAATCGCGGGTCACGAATAATTAGTCCACCGACCACGTGTATGATATCCTTCTCTACAGTGTATGTAAACTGCAAACAGATAAATATATTGAAAATATATTTTAAGCTACCCAGCATCCTAGTCCTAGCACTGTCGACTAGACGTTACGGAAAATACGGAGATCTGTGTTACCATACGCGGAGTGGGGAGGGGAGTATTCGTGTCCTTTCTCCATTCCAACGACAGCAATCCTTTCAGTACTATGGCTTTATATTAAGGCGCTCCTTGTCCGTGGCAGTTCCACCAAGGCCTTAATAGTCAATCGCCATTTCTCCCGTGCGCTAGGAATAAGTACGGTAGTTTGGGCCTTAAAGCGTATAAAGGGGCATAACTCCATTCGGCATATCGCAACCCATTAGCTAATAACCAACTAACGCCGTATTTACCAAGGCCAATAAAGTTATTTATTAGGTTTCCGCAACTGCGAATATGATTATTCTATGTATTAAAATAAGTATGTACAATTCATTGTGAAACAGTATTAAAAGTATAAACGTTCGATGTCCGACGTGGTGGGAGATAGCATTGTCTATCTAGAGTCAAATTTTAATGACGACGCGTTACGCACACCTGAGCATAATGGTGCCGCAACTCCTTAAAGCGGCGAATAGTAGAAGCCGTTAAACACTGAGCAACTTTAAACCAAATAATTGCATTGGCATTAAAAGTATTTCGAAAGAAAAAAAGTTGTGATATTAGGATTATATTCACATTTTTCATTTTTTTTTTAAACCAAATTGATTCATTAAAAATACTTTAAAAAAAAAAAGGTCAGTTTTAGACAATATGGTGTCACTTAAATTGTAACCAACCAGGAAGTTCGAGGTTTTCTCCGGGTCCTCCGGCTTGATCTCGCTTTAACTCCGTACATCTTATCAAGGCCTTCCCGCATATTTTGATAGGGTATTCAACCAAAGAACCCAACAATGAATTTGCTTATCCTAAGCAAAATATTATCGAACATAGTCAAGGTATTGATGCATGTTATACAACTCTTGTAAGGTCAATTAGATTTTTGACCTTTAACCTTTCGACAATATGCGTTCACGCCTTTAACATGCACGCTCTAACCTTTAACCTCTGACCCACTAAAGTTCACTTATCGGAGTTAATGACCTTTAACCTCTTGACCTGTACATCTTAACTATGTTACCTTTGAACTGTAACCTTTAACCTCTGACTTTTTGTTTGGCCTTTTACATTTGAACTTTGACCCACGGGTCAACAAAGTTCATGATCAAAGGCCATGACCTCGGTGTCAGGTCAAATCTTTAGGTCATGAACGTGCCCTACCCTTGTCATGACCTGACCTGGTCATGGGGTTAGGTCATGACACGGACATGTCACGGTCATATTTTTAGTATATAGTCTTATCTAAGGTCAGAGTTTGACATTTACTTGACCCCTAAAATGGAGACAGAAACAATGCTAGCTATTCAAAACGAAAATACCAGCCTTTCCTACGACGAGGAAATCCTGGAAAAATCTGGATACAGACTGTCTTCATTTTTGGGTGAAGGAGCCTGTGGTAAAATTTACTCATGCGAGAAGATTGCTGATTCAACCAAACTGGCTGTAAAAATTATTCAAAAGACCTCCGCAATTCAAGGCGGTGAGAATTTGAATAAATTTTTACAAAGAGAAATATCAGTGATGAAATCTTTAAATCATGTGAACATGGTGAATCTTCACCAAGTCGTGGAATCAAATGACAAGTTTTACTTGATTGTGGATTTAGCTGATCAAGGTGATCTTCTAGATTTTGTTGGTCTTCACGGCTCCCTTAATACCGAGAAAACCAAGAAAATCTTCAGACAAATTGTCGATGCAGTTTCTTACTGTCATCAACAAAATGTCGCTCACCGAGATTTGAAGCTTGAAAATATCCTCATGGCCAAAGGTCAAGTCAAGTTGGCTGATTTTGGATTCAGTCGACAAATGACAAGCACAGATTTTTACAGTCAGACATTTTGTGGTAGTGTAGCCTACACTGCACCAGAAGTCTTACAAGGTAAAAAGTATAACCCATTTCAATCAGATATCTGGAGTATGGGTATCATTTTGTATGCCATGTTGTTTGGTCGACTACCATTCGACGATACAAATGTCACTAAAATGGTTCGAATGCAGTTGAAGCAATCGATACCTTTTCCTGCCGACACTGATAGTGAGATCAAGCATCTGATTGGTCAGATGTTGGAACCCGAGGCCAAAGATCGGATGACCCTGGAACAAATCCAGGAATCTGATTGGCTGCAAGGTTAAATAAAATACCAGGAAATATCCGGTGGATAAATTCTGGTATCTAATCATCCTAACTTACTTCTATAATAATAATCAATCAATTCTCTCTATAATCATAATAATAAATCATCTTAACCCTTGACCTAACAGTTCAAAGGTCGCGTTCTATTTATCAACCTTTGACCTTGTCTCGTGTGGAGCCGCGGTGGCTCGGTGAGTAAGGCACTGCCTGGCTCACTAACCTGGAGGTCCCGTGTTGGATCCCGGTGTAGGCCGATACATTCCGTCGGGTTTTCCGGCGTCGTCCCTCCTGTCAGTAGTAGTACTGGGGACAGCAAGAAAGTAAAATCATTAGCAGGATACGGGGGTGGGGCGGTGACCAGGGCAGCTTCTACTCGCCGCTGTGGCTCGGTGAGTAAGGCAGTGACTCGCTAACCTGGAGGCGCCGTGTTGGATCCCGGTGTGGTAAAACACGAGGCCTGACAGGAACAGCATAGTCGTTCTATTATCCGTAACCCCTTCGTTCGGGGGAAGAGAGCCCTTTCCTGCCGACACTGATAGTGAGATCAAGCATCTGATTGGTCAGATATTGGAACCCGAGGCCAAAGATCAGATGACCCTGGAACAAATCAAGGAGTCTGATTGGCTGCAAGGTTAAATAAAATACCAGGAAATATCCGGTGGATAAATTCTGGTATCTAATCATCCTAACTTACTTCTATAATCATAATAATAAATCATCTTAACCCTTGACCTAACAGTTCAAAGGTCACATTCTATTTATCAACCTTTGACCTTTATCTACAAAGGTCACATCATGGCTCCCCATCATGGATGAACCTGGAATAAATCCATAAATCTATCCGGTAGATACATTCTGGTATCTAATCATCCTAACTTACTTCTATAATCATTAGTAGGATATGGGGGTGGGGCGGTGACCAGGGCAGCTTCTACTCGCCGCGGTGGTTCGGTGAGTAAGGCAGTGACTCGCTAACCCGGAGGCGCCGTGTTGGATCCCGGTGTGGTAAGACACGAGGCCTGACAGGAACAGCATAGTCGTTCTATTATCCGTAACCCCCTTCGTTCGGGGGAAGAGAGCCCTTTCCTGCCGACACTGATAGTGAGATCAGCAAGAAAGTATAAATCGGATGAACCTGGAATAAATCCGGGGGCAAGCTGTCCTCCCCGAAAAAAAGATTGGAGACCATAGTTCCATAATTCCTAGGCCTACTGTTTGTAATAGACAGTAGTCAGAGATCATCATGACGTGACCTTTGTAGACAAAGGTCAAAGGTTGATAAATAGAATGCGACCTTTGAACTGTTAGGTCAGGGTTAAGATGATTTATTATTATGATTATAGAAGTAAGTTAGGATGATTAGATACCAGAATTTATCCACCGGATATTTCCTGGTATTTTATTTAACCTTGCAGCCAATCAGATTCCTGGATTTGTTTCAGGGTCATCCGATCTTTGGCCTCGGGTTCCAACATCTGACCAATCAGATGCTTGATCTCACTATCAGTGTCGGCAGGAAAAGGTATCGATTGCTTCAACTGCATTCGAACCATTTTAGTGACATTTGTATCGTCGAATGGTAGTCGACCAAACAACATGGCATACAAAATGATACCCATACTCCAGATATCTGATTGAAATGGGTTATACTTTTTACCTTGTAAGACTTCTGGTGCAGTGTAGGCTACACTACCACAAAATGTCTGACTGTAAAAGTCTGTGCTTGTCATTTGTCGACTGAATCCAAAATCAGCCAACTTGACTTGACCTTTGGCCATGAGGATATTTTCAAGCTTCAAATCTCGGTGAGCGACATTTTGTTGATGACAGTAAGAAACTGCATCGACAATTTGTCTGAAGATTTTCTTGGTTTTCTCGGTATTAAGGGAGCCGTGAAGACCAACAAAATCTAGAAGATCACCTTGATCAGCTAAATCCACAATCAAGTAAAACTTGTCATTTGATTCCACGACTTGGTGAAGATTCACCATGTTCACATGATTTAAAGATTTCATCACTGATATTTCTCTTTGTAAAAATTTATTCAAATTCTCACCGCCTTGAATTGCGGAGGTCTTTTGAATAATTTTTACAGCCAGTTTGGTTGAATCAGCAATCTTCTCGCATGAGTAAATTTTACCACAGGCTCCTTCACCCAAAAATGAAGACAGTCTGTATCCAGATTTTTCCAGGATTTCCTCGTCGTAGGAAAGGCTGGTATTTTCGTTTTGAATAGCTAGCATTGTTTCTGTCTCCATTTTAGGGGTCAAGTCAATGTCAAACTCTGACCTTAGATAAGACTATATACTAAAAATATGACCGTGACATGTCCGTGTCATGAACTGACCCCAGGACCTAGGTCAGGTCATGACAAGGGTAGTGCACGTTCATGGCCCCAAGATTTGACCTGTCACAGAGGTCATGGCCTCTGATCAGGGAACTTTGTTGGTCGTGTGTCAAAGTTCAAATGTAAAAGGTCAAAACAATTTAATTGACACCATATTGTCTAAAACTGACCTTTCTTTCTTCAGAGTATTTTTAATGAATTAATTTGGTTTAAAAATCAAAAAAAAAAAAAAAAATGAAAAATGTGAATATAATCCTAATATTACAATTTTTTTTCTTTATGAAATACTTTTAATGCTAATGCAATTATTTGGTTTAAAGTTGCTCAGCGTTTAACGGCTTCTACTATTCGCCGCTTCTACTATTCGCCGCTTTAAGGAGTTGCGGCGCCATTATGCTCAAGTGTGCGTAACGCTATCTCCCACCACGTCGGACATTTATACGTTTATGCTTTTAATACTGTTTCCAAATGAATTGTACATACTTATTTTAATACATAGAATAATCATATTCGCAGTTGCGGAAACCTAATAAATAACTTTATTGGCCTTGGTGAATACGGCATTGGTTGGTTATTAGCTAATGGGTTGCGATATGCCCAATGGAGTTATGCCCCTTTATACGCTTTAAGGCCCAAACTACCGTATTTTTATTCCTAGCGCACATTACCGGTTCAGGGAGAAATGGCGATTGACTATTAAGGCCTTGGTGGAACTGCCACGGACAAGGAGCGCCTTAATATAAAGCCATAGTACTGAAAGGATTACTGTTGTTGGAATGGAGAAAGGACACGAATACTCTCGTCCCCACTGCGCGTGTTTTCCATGTCTCGCCGGCAGTGCTAGGATGCTGGGTCATCGACAATAAGCCAGGAATTTCTCAACACGTATTGAAGATGCTAGGAAAGAAAAGGACCGAAAACTCGATTGAAAATACCTACTGTTTAATTATGATCGATGACATGTCAATTGCTGAATTAGAAAACGAGTTGAGTGGGATCCAAAATAACAACAGATGGTTGATTTTAGTAATCTTTCTTTCCGGCATCAGTGACATTGAAGTTACAGAAGTACGTTTAGCTTTGGTCAGACTAGCTGTTGACATTACAGGTATATATGTGACGACCGGCTTCACCATTTTCCATAGTCACGTGTTGAGTTACTCTTTCGTTATGTTGACTTGTAAATCAACCTGCGATTACTGTCTTTATCTAAGCCAATGCCTGTTATTTTGTAGTATATTTTATATTCATTAATGTTCTGACATCCCGATTACCTAGATGTCATATTTTCCTCTCATTCGGTAACATATTAACGGCCCGACACCTAATTTTAGTTCCGAATTACAATTTTTTGCCGATATCATGGGCGCGGTCGTTGTTGTTTACCTTTTCGCACGATACTTCCGGTAGTCGCGATCAGTGCTTAGCAACCTTCGTTGACTTTATAAATTATCGGCTGTAATCTCTTAATTATATCTCAAATGTTAATTCATTACTGTTTTATATGTTTCAACAACTATTGTAATGTGTATAATTAAAATGATTTTGTATTACCGTATATTTTTCATACATGTAATTTCCATACTTGTAGGTAGGCTACTGTATTTTGTGGAATATTTCCCAGTTTCCAACATTTATCGGATACTGGTGAAATAGAAACGGACTTGTTTTATATTAATTTATAAGAAAACGGATACGCATCAATATCTAAACTTCAGATCAAGTCATCCTGCAAAAATGAAATGTAACTTTCCGTACAATTGTATCGAATGAAGCGTGGAAACAACAAAGACTTGGCGAATTGAAATAATTTCTTATAAAACGAGACTATCCCGTAAAGCTGATCGACAATGCGATACAGACAGCCTTAAAATTAGACCAGGAAACTTTACGAATCCCAAAACCGAAGGAGAAAAATGACAACATCATGACATTAGTTACTACATTCAATCCACACCACAACAGACCAATGAACATCATCGATATGAACAATTAGCAGCTACAAACAACCAGCAAATCTTCGGAAAATATTGACATCTTCTCGGTTTGATATGAATGAAATTACGGAAAATTAACGCGTATCAAAATATGTCGATAAACGGTGTGGATTATGTAATGACATCATGGAAATTTCAACATTCTCCATGCCAAAACAGAGTATTTAGTGTTAAACAAAACATGAACTGCAAAACTAAGCATGTTGTTTACTAGTTACGTTGCTCGGGATGCGGTGGATACTATATTGGCAAAAGTAACCCACAATTAAACGTTCGAATGAATCTACACAGGTCTCAGATACTCCACCCAGAAAACAGGACAATTCCACCAAGTAGCCATCTAGACACATGTGGTAAAGGAAAGTTCAAAGTCGCGCCAATATATAAGTTAAATTTCATAAATGAACAAATATTGGAAGCCAAAGAGAATAGACTGATAAGAGCTATTTTCTCCTAAATTGAACCGGCGATTGAAATGAACATTATTTTGGTTATAAAATTACCCCTTTGATTAGGGCATACTGGAGTTATCTCCCCTTATTGACGTCGCGCTATTATGTAACTAAGCGACGTTATTGTCTTTTGTACATAGCCCTGAAGACGCTGCAAGTCCGAAAGATCTTGGCAAATATGTAAATGTAATTAAAATACAGATTTTTCCATCCAAATCTTAGTAGCCATTTAAACATATGTGGTAAACGAAAGTTCAAAGTCGCGCCAATATACAAGTTAAATTTCTTAAATAAATATTCAATATACCATAATATGTTTGATTAATAACCAAACACAGACAAGTGCTCCGGGTCCGGTTGCTTAAAGCTCCATTTACTTTTAACGGATCGTTAACTTTAACGGAGAGAAAGGTTGTTGCTGGAAGCCCCGTTATCTTTAACGTGTCGTTAACTTGCCGTTATATTTAACGGAGGTGTTGGGCCCCGTTATCTGTTTAACGATGGTATTAGTCGGCTGTCAGTAAAAGTATACACTGGGGTCGTGATGGACTTTGTGATACAACCGAATGCTGCATTTATTAATCATATTAATTTGGATATACGACATATAGAGAGTACAGAGAAAGGCAGTCAGAATTTGATGAAAATAGTTTACATTAGCGTTACAGGTTCAGGCAAGACTCGATTGATTTCATCGTTAACTTGCTGAGGGCAAATTTAGAAAGACCAACATAGAGAGGCCATGCACTTTCCGCTGAAAAGGGAGTGCTTCATCACCTTGCGTTTCTTAGCTAGCAAGTGGCAGTTTTTTTACAAGTAGTAGGTGACACTGTAGGTGTTGATAAGAGCACAGTTTGCAAGGCTGTAGTAGAAAAGAGAAGACAATTTATTAAATGGCTGATTGGTGATGAAGAAGTAGAAAGTGAAGCGGTTTTTTTTTATAGATTAGGCGGTTTTCCAAATGCAATCGGCTGTATCGATGGGTCTCATGTGCGGATTTAAGCGCCGACAGGTTGATGAAGCATCCTATGTAAACAGGAAAGGCTGGGACAGTATAAATGTTCAGCCAGTGTGCGATCACGAAGGTATTGTAACATATTCCTAAACTACTAAGCTAACTCGAAAATATTATGCTAGCAATCTTGTAGCATACTATATTAATAAGAGACTTCAATTCATGCAGCAATATTCTAGTGTTGATGATATGGGATGTTAAATCAATTATTAAAGAGCATTATTATTATACACTGTGTATATAGCCTATATTATTTATTATTTGTCATATAATTTATACCGTAGCACATTTTTTTTGTTTGGGGGGGGGGGGTAAAATATTGTGACTATAGTGAATTTTTTTTTTTTTTTTTAATTTACATGTTTTGACATTAAGTGTAGTAGGGATAACTCTATCATAATTAACTAAATTCGATCATTGGATGGTAGCATTGACTATGTCTATGGATGGTAGGGACTTAGTTTGTTATTGAACGTCACTTCTTATAGGTCGTCTGCAGATTAGTTATCATTTTGTTTCCGTAAGTTTATATTCTCTTTGAATGGCATTTATCGATTGAACATATAACGCAAAACAATTCAATGTATAATAATCACTATATTATAGACACTCGGCGTTTTGGCAAGATTTCACTGGTCGTTATCAAGCCCGAAAAGTAACTGTCGGAATAGTGAATAATGGGATTTGGAGTACCGGTACATTTTGACATAAAATAAGAATTCCCCTTTCCTCGCTAAGTTTTTTGTTGGCCCAGTCTTCGTATCGTGGACTCAGAATATAAACAAACTTTCAGTACTGGGGGGTGAAGATAATTTCATCGATATAATAGATTTACAAGTAACTTCAGCTTAACTTACTAGGCCTAGTAAACTGGCAGTGTCCTTCATGATGTCAATTATGTTGGTTGTTGCCTGGCTTATATCATTTGGTGGGGGTTCCCCACCTGTCTTGTGTTGACTGGTCCTGTAGGACGTAAAAACCTTTTTAGCCTTTTGTGCCATGTTGCCCCATTTGTCTTTGACCTCTTTTATACTTCGTGAGGCAACACCTTGAAAATTTACTTTTTGTGTAATATTTTCCCATATTTCACTTTTTTTACGATTTGTAACTTCATATGACAATTTTGAATTTATAATGAGACTATGTTGTTCAACCAAGGATTTGATTAAATTTTCTTCCTCAATTGTAAAATTCTTGCTTCTTGATATTCTTTTTTTGTCTGTTGCAGTTATGTTGTCGGCCATTTTACAAAAAATGTTTAATGTACCGGTAAGCAGGATGTAGAAATGAATTGTGGGTAAGGTTATCCGTCTGTCCTTGGATTAACTTTAATGAAATTGACTTTCCAGCAACAGAAATTTAAACGACACGTTAGCTAGATAATGAACCGTTAGAATTTAACGGATCGTTAAAATAACTTAGTTTTGAGCAACCGGCCCCCGAACACTTGTCGTAAGGGAGATAACTTATTATAGCATTTAAGATGTTTATCAATTAACTGTTGACTATTTGTACAACCTAGAATGTCTTTCTCATTTCATCGATTACGCTGTCGTGCTAGGCTGGGAGCCTGTGGGGAAGACTAGCGTAACAACTGTCATTTATTAAGGAATCCCAGAGGTGCCTTGCATTCTTTGCGAGAGCTAAGTGAAGAATCAATCGGCGCAGCTTGTTGGTCTGATATTGTACAATTCCAAAATTTACAGCCAGAAGGTTTGCGAGCGGCACACAAATTAACATCTAAACACATTGACTTCCATCAGCAAAAAATTAACTTTCAGCTTGCATCTCAACCGCTCTGTCTTCGTCGGTTGCTAAAGGCATGGAATTTGCCGCAGCTTCAGGCAGCAAAGGCTTTGAAAATTGCAGTGGTACTGTAAAATATATTTCTATTGTTGATCAAAAGTTTGATAGTTTTAATAGCCGTATACTGTTAAAAAATATGGATTTAAAAGTCCTATACGGACCAATAATATAACTAACATTGAAATGTTTTTATCAAAGACGAACACTATATTGCTAAATTTAAAAGACATGACGCAAAAACGTGTATGCACAGGAAAACGCAAAGTAAATGTGATTGGATTTTCATTTAATATTGACAGTCTTTTAGGTCTTGCCAAGGAAGTACTTCTTTCGTCTACGGAAAGCAGCCTTACACAGTTTATATTTTAACATATAAGTTATCACAAGGAGTAATGCCGGTGTTCACGGTTGATTGGCTATATATAGTCCAGGCAAGATAGCAAAAGTGCGGGCAGTTGCTGCAATAGAAATGCCGACCACGGTTTATGGTCGGTTTAGACGTATATTATGACCAAAAAAAAAAAGTCCCAGTCCGAAATCCGTGCCCAAAAGGGTCAAATTGGTCAAAATCCAAAATGGCCACCGCTTTTGGATTGTAAATTCCATTTTCCACCCAATTATCACAATATGATCGAGTTTGGTATCAAAATATACGTTTTCGGGCTAACTGAAGCCCTTTCCATACACATTTTTGTGATAAGTGTTACCGCTGAGTCAATAATAGGGGTTATTCAAGATGGTGGTCAGTTTGGGCGGGAAAATTCGAATTTTACTTGAGGATCAAGTTTGGTGTCTAAATATATGTTTTCGAGGTAGCTGAATCCATTTTTATACATATTTTAGTGATTAAGTGATTCCCTGTGTCAATATAGGAAAAATTCCAATTTGGGATTTAGATTTCCGATTAAGGGTTGGAGATTAATGATACTGCTACCTTAGACCCAATACAATGACTTTCATCCAGTATCAACTAAATTTCATTTGGAGTGTCTCCAAGTTCACTGCGGTAGCGACATAGGAGTATGTCCACTGGGGCCACTGTCAGGTCACTGCAGAAGCTGGTGGTGCCTTTTGAAGCACGTGGCACAAAATGATTCAGATGTGGAGACACATATGGATACAGTATCGCCTGTTTGTCAGATATGCAGTGAAGCATTCAATAATGAATAACCCATAGTTAGTGGTCAATGTTTTAAGGAGGAGTCTGTATAGAGGTCTAGAGGGTACGCGGTGCCAAAATTCACTTTTGCGGACCGTTGTCTTTTACATGGTCTGTAGGAAAGACTAGCAGACGGTCCATTACAACAGCGGTGACCGCTGTTACAACAGTAAACAGTAAAACTCGCAATACCTATTTTTTGGACAAGCCAAGAGAGGACAAATGACGACTGGATATTAATCTGGTTGTATTTAATAAATCAGCATTGAGGCTGGTGTCCCTAAATAGATGACACTTACTAATTACTTGCACATCTAACTTGTTTATAAAACATCTAGCAGTGAAATTGTTCTTCACTCTGTGTAACCTTTGCAAAAACTCTAATTGCAGAGGCATGCTGGCCAGGTAGCCAACAGCCTACCCTGCCCTCATAAATGTGCCATCGAATATTGTGCCCCCTTTTTCTGCTGCCCTTCCCTTGTTCCAACTAACTCCAGAGATACTACAATGTCCGTTTTCGATTGATGATGTAACGGCCCCATACAAGCTCAATCAGACCATGATTTCCACGAATGACTTCCAGAATAGATTTCACAGACGGATTAATATTTCCATCATATTCAGAGTCAACTAATTTGTCTTAGTTTTATTTATTTATCTAAATGAATTTAGGAAAATTGCAACACGGGCGACGGGAAAGTTTTTGCCGGTTAGCATACTCAGGGCCAATACGCTAACCGTCACCACTAACTCTAATGACATTTAATCTGTCACAGAACTCAAATTATCCCGATCCTACCCCCCCCCCCCCCTCCTAAAGTGCCCTAACTTTGATCTGCCTACCACGACTTAGTCATGACTTTACACCAAGTTTTATTCTGTCCTAAATTCTCTGCCATTGAAATTGGTATCTCCGCTCGTTATTGAACGTAAGCCAGGGATCTTAATCGGCTCATTATTGTCGACCGCTAATACCCGTTATCTTTCCGTCATTTTGGGAATGACGATGGGCAGTTCACTGCATATCTGACAAACAGGCGATACTGTATCCATCTGTGTCTCAATATTTGAATCATTTTGTGAAATAAATTCGTCTCGTGCTTCAATAGGTTTGGCCATCTTGGCTCAATTTTCGAGGTTGGTGATCGGACACGCCCACGACACTACGTCCACAATGAGCTGAGAGTAACCCCTTTCGTCATGCCTGCTACGCTGCTTCCGTAGTGAGCAGTGGTCGGCCAGAGCGTCTAAATTAAATTTAGTTGATGCTTGATGAATGCCATCGTACTAGATCTGAGGCTGACTCGACCACTCGTAATCCCCAAATGTCCAATGGGATTTCCACATATTTTGACCCAGGGGAACCAGTAAATTACCAAGATGACAAAGTGTGTCGAAAATGAGATCAGCTGGCCTCCAAAACATATATTTTGACACCAAATGTGGTAATTTTGTAAAATTCGAATTTTCCCGCCAAAACTGACCGTCATCTGGAATTATTTCCCAATATTGACTCCACGATATAACTAATCACCAAAATGTGTATGGAAATGGATCCAGCTACCTCGAAAGGATATATTTTGATACTAAACTCGATCATATTATGGTAAGTGGATAAAAACTGGCATTTTCCAGTCAAAACCGGCGGCCATTTTGGATTTTTGCCAATTTGACCCATTTGGGCACGGATTTCGGACTGGGACTTTTTTTTGGTGATAATATACGTCTAGACCGACCATAAAACGTGGTCGGCATATCTATTGCAGCAACTGCCCGGAATGGTGCGAAATTGAGTTAAAATGCCTGGACTAATAAGGTTGGTCGTTTGATTATTTTACAAATTTGTGTAAAATAATGCTGGTGATTCGAATTGTTGTCAATACCGAAATGTCAGTGTTGGTATTGGTCTGCAGAAAACCACACCAAGACAGTATTTTAGAACCTGAGAAATGAGAAGAAAAGATATTTGGGACGGCGATTTCTGGACCCCCCCACCCAAAAAACATTAGTCAGTTGGGGAATCGTACACTCAGATTTTTTTAAAATATTTATTTTTAGTTATTTTGTCGGCCTAATCCGAAACATAATACAAATAGTCCTCGATCAGCGCATTACGCACTCCTAGTCACACCACCCTCCAACCACGATCTGTGTTTTAATCCCACCCTGAACGAATATAACATTACTTTTTAAATGAACTATTCAAAAATATTGTTTACCTTAGCAGTTTTCATATGTTAACCTTTTAATTATTTTTTTGAATTAATATGTTGACAATTTTACCATGTAACAGCGAATCGAGCGGTATTTATAATACTCATGTTTCTTATTTTGGTCAATCCAAATTGCACCAATTCGGCAAAATACTCTTCAAAAATGAATATATGAAATCCAATCAATCGTTTATTTACAAACTATATGACGAGCAAAAGAAAGCGCACAACGTATATTGTTTACATTAGAAACGTCAAGCTTTCGGCCCTTCTTGCCTGAACCGGAAGTCAGCGTTGATACGCATTTGTAAATAGATTGGCGTTCTTGGTCTAGTTAGTATAATATATATATACGTCATTGATTGTACGCTTTGACGTTTTACCCACCACCGGATGTCAGATGCCGGTCTCCACCAATTTAGCGTCTGTGCGTTCTAGTTAGTATAGACGTCATTGTTCATAATCCACTATTTTTACGCTATATGCGTACAAACTACAAGGAGCGATGATTTTGTCCGGCAGTTTTCATCTGAAATTCCAACTCAACTATCTTTAGGGTATAACGGTGACATAATAATACGGTTATTAAATCGGATAAAAATTGTGATCTCATTCTGACACCAGGTGAAATTATTATCATTACAAATTGAACTTAATGCTTGCTATGCCACAACGAGAGTGGTCCTCATACGTTAACTTACCTTTCCGTCCCTTTAGGCTGTAAAGTGACCATAATTTATTTGTGCCTAATTTACTTAATATTCTTCTAAGACAGTTCCCTGAAACGTGTCCACATTGAAAGTTAACTCCCCTTTCCGTCCCTTTAGGCTGTAAAGTGACCATAATTTATTTGTGCCAAATTTACTTAATATTCTTTTAAGACAGTTCCATGAACTGCGTGTGTCCACCTTGGGAGCTAAGGAACAATATCTTTCAAAGAAAAGATAATATAATTTCAATAAAGGACTCATAAATATATATATTGCATGTGGCAAATAAGAAAACAAAATGAATCATAAATGTATATTTTAATTATCTTTCAATCTGGTAATTAAATTCAAAACCAATTCTAACACTGATTGCTGTCTTTAAACAAGCAGACTCGTACAGCCACATTTTAGACTTTACCATGGACTATATAATATTGTTAAATTTCAATTACCATGATTATTTAAGATGGGGACGTTACATGTATACATATTCCTAAACACAAACCCCCATGAATGAAATTGGATATCTTGTTAAAGTAGCTAAGTCCGTAACTCAATATCATCCAAAATCTTCGACATTAAAAACACGAATTTTTTTGCAATTTAAATCAGCATTGGTGTTGTGATTTTACCTGGAAAAGATGGGCTTCTGATATCCAATATTTAAGACAAAATAAACATTTTAACATTGGTACACGAATCGTGTACCATAATGCGTTTCAGTGCCATTTGTAACAAGGTGCTCAAAGAATGAGGCTAGACATATTCCACAAGTCAGGTCAAACGGTGATATCATATTCTTGTTTGGAGAGCATGCGCAATAAATAATATCGGTGTTGACTGGAACAACCAGACCCTAGAAACTGACTTGCAGTTGAGACTTTTGGCGTATTTCGCCGAACATAACTGATGACAATTCACAGTAAAACGGACACGATTGAATGTAAAACAGTTTATATAAATTCATATTACATTATTATATGTGTTGCGACTCATTTGTGCCAATTGCTAGGTCCAAAATATTAGCGATTTAGCTCCTTTAAATTCCATGTGTAATCCGCTACTCAGTAGTTTATAATTGGTCTAACATGTAATATTGTTTAACAAATTGAGTGATTATGCGCAAGTGTATGACAAACTCATAATTACCAGGGTTTTTTTGCTTAAAATCATCTACCTCATCCAATTCCCTGGCCGAGGTTAATTGATTAATAATTACCTTCTCCACATCTCCAACCGCACCCCTGCCAACTGTTGAACTAACTGCAATCGGTATTTCCATTTGATTTTGCACTACATTGTTCAATAGTTGGATCATTATTCGACTTAAATCTGAACATTAAAAAGAAACAAAATTGTATACATAGTTGGTACTGATTTACATGCAATCTTATTTTGAGAGATATTGGCGCAGGAATAACGCAAATTTGAAGAAAGATTCACACGAGCTTTCAGTCTGGGTAGGGGTTGATCAACAAAAACATTGGATTTTCTAGTCAAAAACGACTCGTGTATTTCATTCTTTTACATTACTGTACTGTGTTCGGAAAGTGCCCGTCGCGAAAACGCCCGAAATGGAAGCTTTTTCTGAATATTTTCTCGGGTTCAAGGCCTAATCATCATGCCAATCGCCATCCCTAATTTTTATTTGGTACGTGGTGCCAGTTAGTTAAATTGAACACTTGTCTATCCCCAGATGGCAGGCAGACCGGTGTCCTCTGCGAAGACTGGTAACGAGCGGTTGACATGTAAGAAA
This sequence comes from Patella vulgata, assembly GCF_932274485.2. Lineage (NCBI taxonomy): Eukaryota > Metazoa > Mollusca > Gastropoda > Patellidae > Patella > Patella vulgata. Next base: position 13,301,744 of record NC_065880.2, on the reverse strand, counting down.
CACCCGCATTTTTCAAGAGATGCACAGAGAACTCGGAAAATCGATACGGCTCATTCTCTAAATGTCCCAATACTTCACGTCGAATTTGCAAACTCCAGTACGGAAGATTGCAGAATATCGATAGGGTTCGTCCTCTCACGATCCTTAAGCTTCACACCATATTTGAAAAAGATCTGATAAAAACTGTAGCCTATATCGCATTCACAAAGTTTTCGGTTAAAGATGCGTAACTCTGGAACGAAACGTTGCGGAACGCTGATTATCAATAGGATTCGTCCTCTCATGGCCACAGTGCTTCAAAGGCTAGATGGTTCAGGATTAGGGCTGGGCAATGTAGACAAAGAAAGATTGTATTTAATAGGAAGTAACTCTAGTACAAAGTAGGCCTATATATGTCCCTTTTGATGACTGCCTTTATTGACCTTTTGGTGTGATAGTGATGATCCAAATTGGACTTGACAGGTTTTTGTGAATGTCAATGTTTTTCAGGCGGAACGATCTTCTTATAAAATAATTAGATTCACCCGAGCTAGCCTAGGGAAAACGTAGAGTCGACCAACTCTCTCCAAGACAAACGTTAAAGACATTACTCACACAACAGGACCTCGATTGCCATTCAAACGCAGGCGTAACCCCAAAGTGGGAAGTGGGTTAGATTATTGCCGTAGACTCTTTGCAAAACACATATAAAAATATACCTGTAGCCACTACTCTGACGTTTGGTAGCCACAGCAGATTTATCTCCCCTACATAATTTAAGACTTTCATCTCATAAACGGCAACTCCATGTTTAAAAATCCCACCACCACAGTTATTCTCATGGAGTTTCAAAATATATGTCAAGGACAGACAGCCAGCCAGCCCCAGCCAACAAGAGAGATGGACGAACCCAGTAAATCTCAAAAATAGCGTTGACGAGACGCTAAATCAGTAGGGTGAGCCACTAAAATGGGCAGTGGTATCAGGTGGTTTAGAATGAGCACGCATCACATATCCCACCAATACGTGAAATGAAATGAAATGGGGTTTAACGTCCTACTGTTCTGCTCCTAACCTGGGCTAATGAAGACGGGCATACGCCATACAATGCGCTATGAGGGAAATTTTGCCCAAGCAGCGGCGCTACGGCCTACTCTTATATCGAATTCCAACTGCCAAGTGATCTTTTACGTGCACGCCAATGTGTACACGGGACCTCGGATTTTCGTCCCATCCGAACGACTAGACAGCTGTCCTTGTCAGGCCCTCCGTCCTGCATCACTGATAAGGGGAAACCACGCCGGAAAATCGGGATGAACTTCCTCGGCCAATGCAGGAATCGAACACCCGACCTCCAGGCTAGCGAGCCAGCGTCTTACCCACTTGACCCCCCCACCACCAATACGTATAGCTTACAGGTGTGATAACTTCGACCCGGATTTCAAAACCCCTAGTAAGAGATTTCTTCCATAAAATTAACAAACAATACAATTGACTTTATAAAAAAGACATCGGTGATTCGATATAAAATCAATTAACATATAGCATTCAACAAGTACTAGCTATTTCTTCCATTCAATTAAATTGTGTACGAGTCTTAGTATTAGCTGTCGACGACATCAACAACGGGTGTGGACGACTTTGCTTGTGGACGACTTGACTGGCGCCCAGAGATACCGTCGGGGCAAACGTTCACAGCCCAACGGTTTAGCTATGTTAACTCTTCAAATGAGACCTGGTATTCCGTGTTTTTGATATACTATTGACCTGTCTCGTTCATTACATACTATAACTAACAGAAAACCCCTACTAATCCAGTTATTATTTATGTAGGAGCGACGGTGGCTCAGTAAGGGGCTGACTCGCTAACCTGGAGGTTAATAGAGCTGGATCCAGGTGTTGGCATTGAAAGTTGCATGGGCTTGTTCAACGCGGATGACCTGGAGCGTATAGTCCTTCACCTCAAGATCCCTTGTACCTGTCAACATGCGCATTAAAGAAGCCTTGACTGAAAAGCAGGGGGTTATTTCAGAAACGTAGGACGTTAAACCCCATTCTATTTCAATTATTATGTAACTTCTTTTCCATGGATCAGCTTACATCCTAATTTGTATTATAATAAGCACGGATTTCTATATTGGCAGCGTAAGATTTGTTCCATGGACAAAGCGTTTATCCCTGCACATCTCGAGGCCTAAATACATGAGACAATTTACGTGTACAATTGACAACGAAGTAATTTGAAGTTCGTCAATAGATTGAAATCAGTAAAACGAATCAATATAACAGCAAATTTCTGTAATCAAATTTACATCATAATATAAATCAGTTTCCATATTGGGCCATACCCGTTCAAGTTTGTATTAAAACACGTATGGCTACAAATGAAGGTACCGTATATAACTCTCTTAAACAATATTTCTTAAAGCCATTTCGTTTTCACTTTCAGTCCTGATGCACATAATACTTTATCAGAAAAAAATCACGGCCATATCGGTTCAAGTTTGTATTAAAACACCCATGACTACAAATGAAGGGATATAACTCCTTTAAGTAAACGTAATATTGTTAGAGCCATTTCGTCTTCACTTTCAGTCTTGAGACACATAACTTTTATCAGAAAAAAACCACGGCGGTTATAAATTTGCTGAATCTTCAATAAGTGCGTATCAATTCAAAAGGACTTGAAATCTTCAATAGTGTGGGGTGTTATGATCTTTATAGCTTGGTTGACGAGGAAAAGTTTGACGTTAAACCCTATTTTCATTTCTGACCTGCCACTTTCTGTGGTAGGGGACCACTCTCTGTCTATACTGCATCGAAAGGGACCCCCCCCCCCCCTTGCCTTGCCTTAACGTGTCTTATATTTTTTTTTACATTTAACAGTTGAAGTATCGTGTTATGTTTTTAGTGAGGGATGAGGGCACACAACTGGTGAGGACTGTGCATGACAAGCACTCTATAGGTAGTTCAATATTACGCATTGATTTCAGGCAGTATTATCTTATATTACGTGATACTATTAAATGTTATTCACAGTTACTTGAATAGGATGCTGAGGAGGATATTGGCTTCAAATCTCCCTAATGAACCGTTAGAAATCGATATATCTAAATGAATTGAGTTAATTAAGAGGTAGATCAGTCAATGACTTGCGTACAGATTACTTTATGGTTGATGTAAGTACTAACCTATAAACTGATAATATCGATAATAGAAACGATAATTTTCATCAATTATATATATAATGGATTATTAATTTCAAAAACACTATTTTGAATACACGAGACGCGTGTTTCTTCTCCCACTAGATTATTTTGTAATTTCTTTCTCCTCTACGTTGCGAAGCACATGGAATCCCTAAAGTGTGTCCTATTTTTAGAACACTAAATGTTAAGTTTTAAATGCCTTTTACCCCCGGGAGAACACTTAAAACGCATAAAGTGCGTTTTTGATATAATACAGAAAGGTGTTCATCCGAGTGAAACAGATAATGAACACTAAAAGGTGTTCCATTACAATATTTTGAACATCGTCCGTTCAGAATTTCACGACACTTGAATGTTCAGGAACTGTCCTTTTGAATCCTTGTCGAAAATCTAATCGCTTCCCAGTCAATTTTACTGGGCAACTTTTTACTGCTAAACGATCGCGTCAGTCCCTGTGAACGTCTTAGTGAGAAAATAAGACCTTGCTTACCTCGCAAGAACCAGTATCAGCGATACAACACTCTGTTAAAAAACACGTCCCCGTCTTCTAACCGACTTCATTGAAAGGGTTACGCACAAATTTACGAACTCGGCCATAATGGCGATGCAACAAGTCTCGAACAGTAGACAAAAGTCACGAATTCTGAGATAAATTTTAAATCCAGTTGCATTGAAACTGTTGTGTATTAATGATCTTCAGCAGCTGATGATGTTTTTACCGACATATTTATAGCTTTGATTAGGGACTAATTTGGCCATACATGAAATGTGGGCGCTTTTGACATGGAAGCGGAAGTGTGCTTCCTGGCGATCTATATGGACTCAAGAGAATTGAAGCTCAGTCTATTAAAAATGTTCACCAGCTGGATGTTTTTACGGACATGTTTATAGCTTTGATTCGGGACTTATTTTGCCATAAATGAAATGTTGACGTTTCTGTCATGGAAGTGTGCGTTATGGTCTCGCGAGATATACAGCTGTGGGCATATAAAACCGAGAAATACTTAACTTCAGTACAATTAAAACTGAAATTGAAGGGTTTAGCAAATCTTGTTCCCCTGAACAGAATGACCCGGAAACCACCCCGCATACCCATTTCCTGAAATCATCAACAGATTGTCATTGTGGCCGACATTTAATTTTTGATTCATATACTACCATTTCTGCTCTGAATTTTATATTTCGAATGTGAAAGAAATGTATTATGAAATATTATTCAGATACAAAAGTTAATCGGATTCTTTTTAAATACTTGGATCTACGTATATTTATAAACTATGATATGCAAGTCACTACACCTATACATTTAATATTTTTGTGAAATTCAAACATACACAATGATCTTCCGCATCATCTTTGCGCCTGCTAGCAATAGAATGTCCAGGTTTTGTTGACCCTCTCAACCTTTCTCGGACCAATTTTTAAAGATAGTTGGTAGAGAATCTGCAATTATAAGAATTACTTTTTACACAATTTTCAAGCTGTCGTAGCTGTGGTCATTATCCAGAAAGTTTTAAAGTTGAAGGCCCGTTTTCAGTTTCACCTTGTTCAAGAAAACCACCGTGGCATAATTTCGACAAAGAAGGGCAGGCTTATAGTATTATTTTCCATTTCCTTGGTCCACTTATGGTAGTATATGCCTATTATTGGGACCCTACTAATCATTGACAACAATGTTTTGGTTTTTTGGTCAATATCGTTCGAAAGTATTGCAAAAAAATGGCATTTAAAATAGAAAGACGCCTTCTCGTATTATCAGCATTAGCATTTCTTCCTTCCGTTATGAATTTTCCGGTAGTTCTAATACACGAGGAATAAAGCAAGTTTAAACTGGAGACAACTATTCAAAAACAATGTGAATAGAAGTTGGGTCTGTACTGTGGTGTCCCGGTAATTAATAACACGAACATTAATATTGTTCGATTGAGGTAAATATATTACCAATTCATCATCACCAACGGATGGAATTTCTTTTAGGATTGGGACTATCTGTCTACCATGGTGTTTCTTGGGTAAATCTTTATAACAGATATCAGATTTCTTGTGTAATTTTCTGTTGCTAAGATCCCTTTTTTACGTCGACTATTCTTTAGCTAACACTTGCTAGTGCCCGGTATGTAATAACGCGAACATTTAATATTGTTCGAGTGAGGTAAATATATTTGTATAGTTCATCATCACCAAAGCATGGCCGTTATTTTATGATTGGGACTATCTGTCCACCAGGATGTTTCTTGAATAATTATTTATTGGTATCAGATTTCTTGACGAGTAGTTTTCTGTGGCTAAGGTGCTTTTTTTTGCTTCGACCATTCTTTAGCTAGTTCCTCCTGGTTTGCGAAGTTGGTCTTTAGTTGCTTCTTCCTCTGTTGCATTTTCATCTTGAATAACAGGGATAATGTTAGGCTTTTAAAAACGATTAATAGTGATGTCATCTAATGATTTAGGTTTTAGATTGTGACTGATATGTCTACTGTTATGAGCCACGGTCTTTGAGAATGACTGAAAGAGAGAGAAATAGGGTTTAACGTCAACTCGACACAAACTAGGTCATTTCGGAACTAACACATGGTTCAATTTTATTTCTATATTTCGCTTGCGCGTAGAGGTCTTTAGCAGTGGGAAGACCCGGAGAAAACCCACGAGGTTGGACAGGCGACCCTACTCCTTGTCACGTACAACCGGGGATTCGAAACCACGCCAGTTGACTCAATGACAGACCTATGATAATGATGACTGAAACAGCTAAGTTAATTATATTGAGCAGTGTGAGTAGAATATATCTGGTTTTGTTTTATGTGAGTTTCGAATCAAAGAAACTGTGTTCTATTTGTTCTTAAACTTAAGGGTTTATAAGGTACTGCATGTATTCTTACAAACTCAAGAGAGAGGATACACCGGAAAAAAATAATATATTTAAAGCAAACCGCGTTTCAGAAAGTTGTGATTTTTCTGCATTATGCTCTATTTTCAGTAAAATATTTCGAATATATAGAAAGCCATTTAAGCGTAAACCACATACATTATTAATCAGATGACCTCGATTAAGCTAGGCGAGTATTTGTTTCAGTACGTTTCGCATGATCTACAACAATTTTCTGTAATCTATGAGCCTTCAAACAACAGTAAAGTAGTTGAGTATTATAATCTTGCATCAGTTTACTCAAATGCAAGCGAACATCTACAGTGATGGGTGTTGGTAGCCTACATTACGAGACACATTAATAATAAGTGCAGGGGGACTCCACCCCACATAATTTACACATGGACAAGACATCACACTCAGATACCACAAAAAAAAACCCAACATAAAACCAAACAATTAAAAAAAAGTGAGTGAATCCGGGTGTTAGCCGTAAGCGTCCACTGCGCTGTACAGTCCAGGGTTTTGGGGTTCCATTTATCATTTAGTTAATAAATACGACAAATATTTCAGGTAAATTACCCTGGGACGTGCCTCACCTGTATGGGTGTTGGTACATTACGAGATACATTCAGGGTTTCTGGGTTCCATTTATCATTTAGTTGAATGTGACAAAATATTTCAGGTAAATTACTCTGGGACGTGCACCACCTGTATAGTCTGTAGGGTTATGAAGCTGAAATCAGTTTTGTAGGACACAAAATGGTAACCGCTTGGCATCGTATACAAAATGTTCGTTATGACCCAAACAATTCGGAATCGGTCGGTGCCATATTTTAAATTCAGCCTAAGTGACCGTTACCATTTCAACCCCCTATTTCAACGTTTTTAGCCTGGAAATAAGACATTGTTTTGGTGATCACGTTTGTTATGCTCCTCGGTTGGCAAAAACATTTTGTAGTACCTTGAAACTTTCCATACTATACCTAGATACGGTTGCCATGGTAACCACGGCCTATCTTCTATTTTTGACGGCACATTTGGTAGCACTTAAAGAAGGCATTTATTTAGAAAAAATATCCACTGTGTAATTGCAGCTATATGATACACGAGATTAACAACACATTCATCTGAGTATAAACAACTACGTATCTTAGTAGCGCAGTCAAAAAGAATTTGAACGTCATTCCTATCGGTCTGTTTCAGTCTCTTTGGGTTATTGCCTTCGATATTTGAATAGGCTGGTGTCTGGTCGCATCACTAATCACCACTTCTTCAATATTGGATATCATACTAACGATATCCGAGTTATTGCACACGACATCCTCAATATCTTTTTGATGCAATAGTTCAAGATAGAGATATTTTGCCTCGGGTATGGTGATGATCTTGCCTTTATCCAATTCATCTTCAATTATGCCCAGAAATTCCACTTGCGTATCAAAAAACTCCACCGTGGCATCAAATTCTTCTTCGTCGGTCCTAGAAGAGTTGCTAATTTTGAGCTGACGTAGGTGACAGGCTTTGTGATAGTAGAGTAGATACTGATTCGATCTAACATCGTTTAGGCGACATCTCCTTAAGTCGTTTTGTGTGCGATCCACTATCTTCTGTATAGTATCGAGCTGAGTGATATCTGCTTTACACAATGGGAAGGGACGAACGTGTCCTCTCTTAGAGCGGTTTTCCTGACAATAAAAATCACAAATTATTGTCGAAAGGTGGCGTATTTTGGCGGGTAAGAACGGAAGAAGTACTTGTCTCGAACAATACGGTAGATGACGAACTAGATGGTCTACCTTTCCCGCGGTAAAAGAGGCTACAATCATTTTCTTTAGACGTCTCTTCAAACTGCTCTTACCGTGTAACGTCTTTATGACAGGAAATATGCCATATGGCGTCATTCTTTTTCAAATCATCAGCTGTGATGCCGTTCCGTCTTTTCGCGAGACAGATATAATCGGGATTACCATACTTGGCTCGCTCCTGAAACTTTCTAAGAAATTATCTTCTTTGCTTTCTTTACGCGTTGTATTGCAGTAGACTCGTCACCTTATCCGCATCCTATTGTACACTGACACTTGATACATGACTATAGTCGCTGGTCTTCGTTTTGACGCTGGGTCTTCGGAATTCCACATTATTGTGGAACTCAAATGATTATTTGCAATCGAAAATCAAAATGGCCGCCGTTACTATGGAAACCAAGTAGTGACGTCACATATTTCAGTACCATTCAATCCAATGATACATGGTACCAAGCCACTTACACAACATAGTCTCTACACTCTAAAACAAGAGAGGATAGGTCGTGGTTACCATGGCAACTGTATTTAAAATAGTATGGATAGTCTCAAGGTACTACAAATATTTTTTCCAACCGAGGAGCATAAAAAATATGTCTTATTTCAAGGCTAAAAACGTTGAAATTGATGGTTGCCATGGCAACGGCTGTAACTGTCACTTTGGCTGAACCGATTCCGAACATTTTGGTGTACGGCGCCAAGCGGTTACTAATAAAAAAATTCAATATATATAACCCTACAGACTAGTAAGTCCAATGCAGGGATACTCGTTTCGTACTTTTTGGCTTATAGTCTTATGTTGACAGCTTTCTCAAATATTTAGGTATTTATTGAAGTATAATGTTAGGTAGCTGTGTCGGTCACATTTGAACAGACATCCCACCAATAGTAATGATTGAACTTACTTCGGCAGTGGTGAGGTGATAATTTCTGAATAAATTTCATTTATTAATTAAAACAAATGACATAAAATAATAATTATTAGCCGCCTCTACTTACTGCTTTTTTCTTGGAAAAATAGATAATGTAGGCTATGCCGCGGACGTGCTCATAAGGAATACATATCTTCATAGTCAGTATAGTGTATCAAATTAATTCGTAAGAAATAAATGAAGCGTTATAACGAAATAGAATCAAAATTACCGTCACTTCCGGTATCAAATGGCCAAGCCCTGCAAATGGTTTTATCTCCGGATTCGTCAACAAATTTGAAGAACATCGCTAAAGAGTATTCACAAGGTGGGGGGGGGGGATACCTTGGCACAAAAGGTCGCGGACCGCCAATTATCGATAGGGTTCCTCTGCTCGTGACAGAAATGCTTGACACCAAATTCGAAAAAAATCCGTCAAACATTTTGACCTCTATCGCGTTCACCGACAATGTGCACACACCCACACTGAAACGTGGATATTACTGTCGCGTTCACAAGGCTTTACGGACCGACTGACCGACATAATACGACCACACTAAAGTATGGGTGTTTAAAAACAGTTACAGATCAAATTTAGCTCTGTGGAGGAGACAATCTTTCGATTAATTTGAGTAAACTAACGTCTATTGCCTTAATGCCCTTAAGTGAGGCATTTCGAAGCGTAATTCATTTTAAATAATAGAATACCACAATTAACCCCCATATTCCTGAAGCAATGGCCCAAGAAACCCCTCTCTCGCCATTGCTGGATTGGCTTCTGATACCTGAGCTTTTGAGGGAGTGTGTCTAATCCCAAGTACAGCAACACTGACAGCCCTTCGTTTAACCTGGGGTCTTCTCTAAAACTTTGGACAGTGATTTAAGGTATTAAAAACGTTGAAAGTCTTGTTCATCTCCATACAGTATTGTTTATATTTTGATAGCCTCGTTTGTCACGCAATTAGTTTTTCTGCAATATTCTGCTATGCACTGGTTAATTAGGAATAATAAAACCGTGAACCATGACGTAACGTTATGTAAACATGTATTTGGTCCAATTTGGAGCTTTGTTTAAAGCGCAATGACATGGTAACGCAGTTATTGGTTGTTAATCGGACTATTGACCAGTCATAGTTTGGAACAGAAATTTGCTTCCATTACAGCAGTGATTAGCTCTAATCAGACGAAACACTGTGGGAGTATGAAAAAGCTTCATGTAATTACTGAAAAATATTATATTAAATTAAGAAATTCTGCTTGAGTGCCCATTACAGATCATAATGAGAAGGTGTATACGATTCATGAGGTTATTATCTCAGAGACGGGGGCTAAAGCGCTGCGTTAAATTTTGCGTGCAATTCAACTTCAGTCTGGGATGGGTTATACCCCGATCGAATAGATACTTTTGATCAATCAGCTACGGACAGGTGTTCTATTTCAGACCATATTGTGGTCGGCGTGGCAGCTGGTTATTACACAGTACCACAGATTGCTTTATTAGATAAAGGACATTACGTAACCCAGCGAGCTGTGGTGACTAGTGACTTCTCTTCACTAATAAGTTCCGCGGCGGTCGTTGGTCGGGTCAACCCAGTACCAATGTCGACCATCTGTGGGTTGTAATACTATAATCATGTTTAAACCATTTTCCTAAATAATCTCAATTGTGTAACATAAATCCTAAAAGTCAAAACAAAGATTTTTAAGTCCATAAAACTTAATGGTAAGTGGAATGAGAAAGCATCAAATTAAAGGGGGATTAGGAGATAATGAAAACAGAAAATGTTGAAAATATCAGACATTTTGCTTCACCCTGAACAGAGATATTAAAGATTAGATTTTAGTGGACCGAGATATTAAAGATTCGATTTTAGGCTAGAGACGATCATCATTTTTAACGTTAGTTCTTTAATAAACAGAGTCTCGATTAACCACTTTTACGTTGAATTATCCACCACAAAATGTATTCAAATCCACTAAAGATCGTAGGCTAAAGATGGCACTGAGAGTTGATTATGGTCTGGATCAGTTAATTAATGTCTAATTAACATTTTAGATAACAATTCAGGCCCACAGAAAGACTTGCAATAGGCAGATTTAGCTGTTGCATAATCATTGTATAACAATAGCAAATTCTGAATTATTATCCCGGAATGTTTCGCAATAGAATAGAATTTACGAGCTGGACAATTAAAGATACATTATGGGAGATTCGATAACGAGTTGGCAGTTCTCACTGTAATAGTTAAAAACGATAAACAGCAGTCTCGATTATCCACTTAATCGTTAAGGAAAGTTATGCAGTAAATCGACTCATAATCCACTAAAGATCACAGGCTAGCGATGCCATCTAGAGTTGATTATGGTCTGCATAGGTTAATTAATGTTTAATTAATAATTTAGATAACATTTCAGGACTAAAGAAAGACCTTCAATAGACAGATTTAGCTCTTGCATAAAGTATGTTTAAATGTTCTGGTATGCAGGGGGGGGGGGGGTCTTGCATAATGTATGTTTAAATGATCCGGTTTGCAGGGGGGGGGGGTAGGACTTTTTTCTACGAATTCCAATTATATCTTAGGTAGACCAATGTTTGCAGGGACCCTTGTCGAAGGCGCCAATAGTCCACGAAAAGTTATCTGACAAATACAATGTCTAATGAACCATTCAGGTCAAGTCTTACTCAAATTCAGATGCGAATCTCCTCAAAAGTAATAAAATTAGAAACCTTATTCAGGACCGCCAAGATGATGGCAAGAAGGTGCTGACTGACCACCGTGGCCACACTCGACCCGATCCAAAGAGCCAGAAGGACGACAACCCGAAGTGGTAATCTCGCTTGCATCGCGTTGATACCATTTTAAGGTGACGCGGCTTAGGCACCGTCTTCTCATGAGATTCCAATGCTACCCGACATCCTGTCATGTAGGTATGTCATATATGAATCCCGCCACAGAGTAGAATACCCTTTTCCCGCGAGTATTAAAACACCAATTACAATATCACACACCAAGTCAAAGATTAATTCGATTAGTCTATGTCTGTTCAATGGTAGAGGAAATTGGGAACACGGAGAGCCACAATGGCCATATTCAGTTTATCCGTGAGAGCTTTCCTTGCGCCCCGAAAACGATCGTAGTCTACTAGAGGATACGTTCGTGTCGCAGCCCAACATGATAATTACAGAGAGCACATGGGTGGCAGTCTATGCGTAGCCCTAAACTCTTTCCCGGGATCTAGATCTCGAAGCCCAATGGTATAAGGTTTTAAGAGACTAACATCGGCTTATGAGAAAGATATCGACATACTTAAAATATATTTCCGGTTTCAAGGTAATTTTGGTCGCCTGTGAAGCCTCCTTTTCTATTCTTGCTACTAATTACTGTCAGTTACAGCTCTACTACTTGTTCAAATGGCATCCCAGCTTGATATAAACTAATGTTATTGACACGTGGGGGAGTGTGGTGATTTAGAATTATTATATTGAGTCTGTAAACAGGACGTGTAGCTAAAAGAATCTATACTAGACGTTGATCGTAATGCCAGACTGCTGATATTTTACCGAGATTTCGTCTAATTGTTTGAATGCGGCTGTTGTGCCAGGCAGGGTAAGCTTACTCTTCCGGACATCTGTAACCATAACTGATTACACTATTTTTAGGATTTCGAATTGTATTTAATTGTTTGTAGTTTTATTCTTAGGTCGGCCTTATAGCCATTATCTTTTGTGACAAAATATCTAGCGCGTCAGTTTGCTGAACTTTCTATTATACTAAAATGCAGGCTAGGTTAATTTAATCGGCCGTTCTGTACGTAATGAGTCCGCGATAAATTATCATGGCGTCATGATTCGGCATTAATTCATGAGAAAAAATACTTTTAGAATAAAAATAAAGTAGAGTTTCGAAATGTGAATTCGATAAAGACATAGACAAGGAGTATCTGTGGGTGAAAAGGGTGTGCTCCGATTGCCTGTTCCTTCTTCTTTAGGCCCAGTATGATATCCTATCTGAATATGAATTCCCTGTTTTCACATTCAATACTGTAAGCCTTAGTATTAATAACAAGCCAACAGTGAGGATGATGTCCCCAGCCGAAATCCCAAAATAAATAGATGACACTTATCAATTAATCGCACATTTTTGTTTCAAATGTATCAAGCAATCAAACTGATTACCAACTATACACTAAGTGTCATCACTCTCTATCAGATAGAATCAAAGTTATCTTGTCCCAAAGCATCGACCAATGAAATTGCGTAGCCAAGACATTCACCTAATGAACATCTGCATCAAGTTTAAATATTCTACCTCAATTAAAAGCAGAGTTGTTATGTTCCAAAGTCTTGACCAATCAAATTGCTTATCGCTCCTTAGCCTAAGCAGAAAATTCTCATCATCAAAGTTAGTCAATTATAACGAAAGTTATCGTTCCCAAAAGCATCAACCAAATTGCTTATCGCTCTGCTTAAGCGGAAAATGCTCATTATCGAACTTAGTCTATGTATTGATGTAATAAAACTATACACCAAGTTTCATCACTCTCACTCAATTAGAACTAAAGTTATTGTGTCCCAAAGCATGAAACAATCAAATTGCTTATCTCTGCTTCCGATAAGCAGAAAATGGTCACTATCGCTCTGCTTACCCTGAGCAGAAAATGCTCATTATCGAACTTAAGTCATGGTATTGATGTAATAAAACTACACACCAAGTTTCATCACTCTCAATTAGAACTAAAGTTATCGTGTCCCAAAACATGAACCAATCAAATTGCTTATCTCTGCTTACCATAAGCAGAAAATGGTCACCTTCGAACTCCATCAAGGCATTGACCTAATAAATACCTACACCAAGTTTGAACATTCTAGCTCAATTAGAAAGAGAGCTGTTTTGTTGTGTCCCAAAAAGTGTGACGGACAGACAGACGGACGAACCCATTTTAATAGTCCCCTGCTTTCTTCGAAAGGTGGGGGACAATAATTTATTTGCAAATTACATCTGCAAGCATTTCCATTATAAACTAATCATCTATGAATAGAAGGAAATTATTATTTCAGGAGTTATTTATATTTAAACCAGCGGCTGCCAGGCAGGATACGCCCACATTTTCGAGAGATGGATAGAGAACAAGCTAAAAAGAAAGTGATTTTTCCTACAATCAAGGGCCATAATTCAGGAAATTACAATTCGATATGCGCAAATATCGAAAGGAACCGAGATCTTTGGGTTATAAACTTACAAAATCGGGTAAAAATTGTGACCTTTATAGGGTCCACAACCTTGATATACCATATTTTTACCCTATTTGAGAACGAGGGTCGGCCATTTTGTCTTGTCAGTTTTGGGCCGATTTTCACGAAATACGAACTCAGCCGTCTTTAGGGTGTAACGGTGATATAATAATACGTTTTTTAAAATCGGATAAACATTATGACCTCTATAGGGTCCACAAGCTAAAAAACGCGATTTTTCGTACAATCAGGGGCCATAATTCAGGAGGTTACGTTCCGATATGCGCAAATATCGAAAGGAACCGAGATCTTTGGCTTATAAACTTACATTTCAAGTTTCGTCAAAATAGGATTAAAATTGTGACCTCTATAGGGTCCACAACCTTGATATACCATATTTTTACCCTATTTGAGAACGAAGGGCGGCCATTTTGTCTTGTCAGTTTTGGGCCGATTTTCACGAAATACGAACTCGGCCGTCCTTAGGGTGTAACGGTGATCTAATAAAACGTTTTTTAAAATCGGATAAACATTATGACCTCTATAGGGTCCACAAGCTAAAACGCGATTTTTCGTACAATCAGGGGCCATAATTCAGGAAGTTACGTTCCGATATGCGCGAATATCGAAAGGAACCGAGATCTTTGGGTTATAAACTTACATTTCAAGTTTCGTCAAAATAGGATTAAAATTGTGACCTCTATAGGGTCCACAACCTTGATATACCATATTTTTACGCTATTTGAGAACGAAGGGCGGCCATTTTGTCTGTCAGTTTTGGTCCGATTTTTACGAAATTCGAACTCAGCCGTCCTTAGGGTGTAACGGTGATATAATAATACGATTTTTTAAGCATACATTTCAAGTTTAAACCAAATCGGATAAAAATTGTGACCTCTACAGTGTTCACAAGCTAAAAACGTGATTTACGTACAATCAGGGGCCATAATCCATGAAGTTACAGTCCGATACATGTCAATATCGACAGGAACTGGGATCTTAGGGTGATAAACCTATATTTCAAGTTTCGTTGAAATCGGATAAAAATTGTGACCTGTAGACTGTTCACAAACAATTGTGGGCGGACAGGGGCGACGACAATATACGTCCACATGAAAATCTGGGCGTATAAAAACAATTTAGACTTTTAACTTAATTAATAGATTTTTTTGTGACAAATGGGGAAGACCGGGGCAAATACGCCCAGTTCAAACAAAATTCGATTTTGTGGTCTTTAGTTTATGTCTAGAAAGGCATCGCTTGCATATATGGCTATTTGATGGCTAAATAATGAATAATGACACTCTTATGTCATTCAAAACAGCCACATCAAAGTTAGCGAACCTACCCCGACGTAGGGTAGGTTCACCCACCTGTTGGGGACAGTGCAAAGGGAGATATTTTATTAAGAGTAACAGTGTACTTTCATCAATGTTGTTACTGAGAGAACACTATACTTGCGCCAAATATAAACATATTGTAGGCCTAAGGGTCAATACCCTGCAAAACGTCCAAAAATTAGAAATCTACTTGTGAAAAAAAGTAGTCAATTTAAATTTTCCCCAGTCCGGATCTTTTAGGATATGTATACATATTCGTTTATAACCCAAAGATCTCGGGTTCCTTTCGATATTCGCGCATATCGGACTGTAACTTCCTGAATTATTGCCCCCGATTGTACGAAAAATTGCGTGGACCCTATGTTTTACCTAGAATTATTGTGATATATGGTGAAAGTTACATATATTATGTCAGTGTCAAGTTGTTCAATTTTCTGAATGAAGATTTAATTTTTTTCTTTTTTGTAGGTAATGGTGTTGTTCGAGCATACGATTCTCTATCAAAATCTTGTAAAAAGGCGGTCCTGAAATCCCCAGAGAAAATAACTAGTACAAACCTGCGCAAATATATGGCAACCATAACCCAGGTATTGTATCATTTAGTTATTCATTACATAGGCCTTAACCCCTCTAATACAGGGAGTGCTAATCTAATACCGGCTAAGAACATACATAAGAAATCATTATTGTTGACGAAATAGGGGGGGGGGGGGCTATAATGGTGTGTATCTGTGGTCTCCGATACAGACGGCGTCCAATCTCATCCCAGACATGTTCTATCGGTGCCATGTCCAGAGACATGGCTGGCCAGTCCAAGACATTGATTTTGTTAGTCCATACTAAAACGGGCGGTATGCGGACGTGCATTATCCTGTTGGAAGTGCTGAAGTTGTGGGTGCGCTCGAAACATCGGAACAACAATTGGTTGCAAGAAATCATCACGGTAGGCTACAGCATTAACGCGACCCCTGCAAATGTGTAGGGCGGTCAGGTGATGAAATGTGAAGCCTCCCCACACCCCATCGAGATTCGTTTCGAAGACGCAGCAGTCTGCAAGACGTTCCCCAATACGTCTCCACACACGTTGACGGCCATCAGCGTGATAAAGATGAAAGCGACCCTCATCACTGAAGAGCACACTTTGCCAGTCTACTCTTCTCCATGTCTGGTATCCTTGAGCCCATATCAAACGCTGCTGACGGTGATGATCCCTGGGGATAGCTCCAACATAAGGTCGTCGTGCACGGAGTCCTACTTCTCTTAGACGACGGCTTACGGTGTTGGCACTTACTGGTCCTCGTCTTCCGACGACTGCTGCACCCGTTTGAGTCGCTGGACGGAATCTGTCATGCAGATGAGTGACCCGGATGTAGCGGTCTTGAGCCTGGGTTGTAACGCGTTGTGGACCAGGACGTTGACGGTCACGTGTCGATCCAGTAACTCGAACACGTTCCACTAACCTTACAATAGTGGACTGATGACAACTGAAGTGTCTGGCAATAGCACGTGTAGACATGCCAGCCCTGGACATTCCCATGGCTTCATTCCGTTGATTTTCAGTAAGTCTCGGCATCTCTAGCTCGATTCCTTCCCACGTCCAACAAAAAATTACGACAGATTGACGTTTCACAGTTCATGTACTGCACATTAAGTTGAAAATATGCATTTAAAGGGCTCACACACAATGCTGCACGTGAATATTGGGTTTTTCATGTGCATCTCGTGCAATTTATTTTTGTGCACACGGGCCGATATTTATTTGCGTTTGGGAGCATTGTGTGAAACAATAGTTGATAGTATTGCATAATATTATACATACAAAACCACCTAGTAATAAAATATTTGGGAAAAAAAGTGATGCGTTTTCCATGGCGCTCAGTATATATAACGCACTACCGGAATCTAAAATAGTGTTGATAAAAAGTTGATTAATCTTGGAAATCTCAAGGGTGGCCGCTAGCGGACTTCTCTTATTTTCGGAATCTGAGCAAATGCCTTGTTTGTATAGACGAAATGAAATGGGGTTTAACGTCCTACTTGTCTGCACCTGACTGGGCTAATGAAGACGGACAGCGGCACTGCGGCCTACTCTTATCGAACTGTCAATGGTTCTTTTACGTGCACGCCAATGTGTACACGGGACCTCGGTTTTTCGTCCCATCCGAACGACTAGACGCTGTTCCTTGCCAGGACCTCAGTCATGCACCACTGACAAGGATAAACCACGTCGGACAATACCGAGGAACTTTCTTGGTCAACACCGGGATCGAACCCGGACCCCCAGGTTAGCGAGCCAGCGCCTTACTCACTGAGCCACCACGACTCCTTTTATGAAAAGGGGTACCAAAAATGAAATTTCCTGTAGTACTCAGGATCAAGTGTACAACTTTCCCTTTCTATTACAAATCTTTGCCAACATCCAGATCCCATCTCCATTTCCACATCCAGTCCACTTGCCCCCAACCTTGTGGGAATGAAATGTTGCCAAAGTTTGTTTTCTTTAAATTAATTTGCGGAAAATTAGAGCAGGCCTGCAACAATGCTGGTAACATCTCGACGTTGGATCCAGTGATTGACCCCCCCCCCCCTCCCCCAACAAAACGGATGTAATGCAAGTTTTTTTATCCGGGGCGGGAAGATGGGTGGGCGTGGGAGCTTTTGATCCCCACCCCCGGATATGCTCAGAATTCTATTTCATATGCACACCGATATGTACTTGGGCCCCAACAATCCCTACCATCTCATTTTGCGCCCCAGCCCTTCGCGCACTTGGGCAAAAGGTTGAAAGAAACCACTTTACTTTGCCTTTTTGAACAATGGACTTGAACAGAGAAGGGGGTAAAATGGTGGGTTATATCAATCTTTCAGAAAAGAACATAAAAGACACAACAATATCAAACATTTGTAACTTTTGTAATTTCATAAAAAAAATATAACATCTAAACGATAAAATGCAGTGGAATAATATTATGCTTCCGAACAATCAGATAAACACAATATAAATAACATTGGCTGGGATAAACCTAAATAAAATGACTTGGCTTCCTCCGATCGCATAACTGGACAATCGCAAGAGCACAGGAGTATTTTCTCCAGATAGTTTTGGTGAACTAATGTAAGCTTTCTCTGGTAGAATCTGTGATGTGGAGTTCCTTCTCCCTCCTCGATTGAGCGTCGAACATTCAGTATGTAAATGGGATAATTTAAAAAACAGCTTCATTCCTTCATCTTTTTTCACAATTACATTTGTCCAGTCAATTGGATCCCCTTTCCTCGGACACCCGAACTCGCAAAATACCAAGTTGATGGGAAAGGGCCTTCCAGTGCAGACATCAACAGTGGAATACGGATCCCACCCTTTCCATTCCTATCAAAGTCGAGAGCTGCGATGGGAGCATTATCTCACAAGTTCTTTTAAGGGCCCTTTCAATAGCACTGTGAACTGAATCACCCTCATTTTGGCCATGACTGGTTTCAAAAAAAAGTAGGGTTATCTGTGTAATGAAGTTTGAACACTGAACAAAGTTTAGGAGCATTGCTGGCAAAATTGAGTTTTTGTTCTGGCCGGATCATCCATCGGCAAATAAGGACACTTTTTGGACACCATCTGTATCGGACTTAAGCAGGAAATTATGGACGTTGGACGTTATTTCATTTGCTCCCCTAGCGGCTATGCCTTCATGCCATAGACAACAGTGAACTGTCTTGCTTTAATATCACACCCTGTAGAAGACTCCACAGCGATTGGTTTTTAGGTAGATAAATTACTTGTTGCAGATCGGAAGAGGCAAGAATATGGCTTGGGTCATTATCAAACTTAATTTGGTCTTTTATTTGTCTTGATGCATCTTTTACAGCAATATGTATTAGATATCTTGCTCTCAGTCTGTTCTTTTCATCCTCTCCGTCTGAGCGATATCCTTCACAAAGACCACATAAATCTTTTTTCGGGCGAACAAATTTTAATTTCATCTGTTTGAACACTCTGTAGTAGGTTGCAAATGAAATGTCACTTCGGCGTGTTTCCTTTTTGAACATTTCAAACATTTTACCTACTGTAAACTCAGGAGATAAATACTGGTACTGCGACGACGATCTACAGTAGTGCGATTCCGTGCGTGGAGATCTGGCAATGTGTTGACTGCAAACATTTCGAATTTCATTATCCCTTTCTTGTAATACCTTTAGTCTACCGCCCCTTTTCTCTGGTTCCCTTACCCCTTAATTCGAAAGCTTTCCTAGAGCTGTCCTGATTTGTCTTTACGGCAATACCTGTAGTGGCTAAAAACATAATGCGGCAAACTTAAACCCGTCCTCGAGCTCCATCAGGTAAGTAATATTAAAGTGTCCTACTCTTGCGACAAGCCTTGTCTTTATTTCTTGCATAGACGGGTGTTGTAGCAACAATATGATTTGGTATCCAGTTTCGCTTGTCTTCAAGTGTAGGAATATCATAATACGCTTGAATAATTATTTCTTCGTTCCTCGGACATAGACTTACAGGAGAGTCCTCGTTTCTCACAAATTTCAGAACTGCAACGATCTTTTGAATGATTACGAGAAGATATAACATTTCCGGGGTTTTCACTAAGATAAGAAAGACCTTTATTTCTTTTCTCCTTTATTTCAGCCTTCTTTAGCGTTTTGGGTGAGGGTGCCTGGTTTTCGTCATCATATTCTTCTCTAGCAACTCCATCAATACTGAACTCTTCAGGCTGGTTCTTAGTAGCACACCTGTCTACTTCAAATACACCTTGTTCAATTTCTGAATCAGACGATACGGGTGGAACATAATCTTCGTCCCGGTCATTATCATAATCCTGAAATTCATCTTCAACAAGATTACGTGCTTGATTTAGGATGCGAGACAATGGAATATCATCGTCATCACTATCTGATTCATTTTCAAACGCTATCACGATGCCATTCCAAAATTTCTGGTCGGGTTCCCACCACATCCTATCCCGACCACCTTCCTTAACTTTACATCCGTCTATAAGTTGTATTTCTTTAATACTGACTACATTTTGGGACCCACCCTCATCCCATTTTACAAGGACGTCCATTTCAAGTTAACTTCCGAAATTAGATCATAGATTCATTTTTAAAAAAAAAATGGTCAAACACTGTAAGTAGGGACATTTTTTATTTCATGCATGGAGGATTCATATACCCCATCCACACACAATACGTAATTCGGTCATTCTTATTTTATGTGTCTGTGCGAAAAATTAAGCGACCATAATATTATTGATAGAAAAAATTAGTTGCTTTCGCATTATGATATATATTCATAGCTTAAAAACTCACCTTTGTGATTAGCATATAGGCCTGAGTGACCCTTCTAAGATCGAGTGGCCTTGTTCATTTTGTAAAAATAAAAACTTAAAGGAGCTATTCTATTAATTTTATTGGACTTTATGTTGTATAACTTTCCTTAGAATACTGATTATTTTAAGGAAAAGATTAGCAAATTAATTGGAAGCCCCCCTTCAGTAATATACTAATAAATAGTTAATAATTTTAAAACATTGTTTGCTGCAGCTGGTGATACTGACCTTGAAAATGACATCATATTCGCCTTTATTCAGAGCAGAAATTTATAAATGTCAGATCATTCGCGCCAGCCTTTCATCATTGTATTTCCAAATCTTACAATGCATCGGATTTGACAATTTGACCGAATGTGAAGATTGACAAATCATACTGTTTCCCGTAAAAATCTCAGATTCGTCAAAATTGCCGGTTTACCAGAAGTTCGACGATTTTGTTCATCAATGATTGTAGCCGAAAAGTGTGACCCTTCTCCTATGCGAATGGTAATTTTGTTAGCTTCAAAACCATGCCGATCAGGCATTTGTCGAACATTAGAATACAGCCGACCATAGACAATGTTAACGTTACATACGGCTGCTAGAAAGAGATCGCAAGATGCGGTGTTGTAGATTTTTTGGTGGCTGGATTTCCATAGCATCCTGGTCTTCAGTCGTAAATGCTCCATAATAATCAATATTCAAAACC
Organism: Patella vulgata; assembly: GCF_932274485.2. Classification (NCBI taxonomy): domain Eukaryota; kingdom Metazoa; phylum Mollusca; class Gastropoda; family Patellidae; genus Patella; species Patella vulgata. Next base: position 13,280,383 of record NC_065880.2, on the reverse strand, counting down.
ATTTCATTAAACATCGTATTCCAGAGATCGGTGTGTGTCAATTCTATTCCAGTTGGGTTCGAACACGCATTATAATGGCATGATACAACACGAAATGTCGACATTGGATACTTAGGGATGAGTAACACTAGTTGATAGGTGATCATCATTTATAGTAGGAGTTACTTGGGATGCATATGAACTCGCATGGTTTGGATGATATGAAAAATCGAGGTCCCGTGTATACACTGGCGAGCACGATCCTTTGGCAGATGGAATTCGATAAAAGAGTAGGCCATAGTGCCGTTACCCGGGCAAATTTTCCCGCATAGCACACTGTATGACGTATGCCCGTCTTCATTGGCCCATCGGAGCAGGACTTTAAACCCCATTTCATTTCATTATTCTTGTCACCTAGGGGAAATTTCACGGGAACGCTTACTCGGTCCTCAATTGAATTTTGCTCTTCCTCACAGATTCTTAAGCCAAAAGAAATCGCTTTTCCAGTTTCTTTGGCCGTCCTACTGATGAAGAACTATTGTTTCCTCGCTGATCTCGAGTCTGTTGAACTCTAGCACTGTCTGGTGCTCTACGGAGCAACTGTAACAACTGCTTTCGTCATTTTCCTCAGGATGAGTAAGCGGACTGAGGAGATGTGCTGATACAGAATTACCGCTGTTCCCATTGACACATTAGTCCCGGACTATAATCTGGTCTGCCATTGATGTTAGACCGAAGTCAGAAAACTGATTATCAGACAGCAATGTAACCACTTTGCCATCGATCTGTGAAAATTAAAATTTAACAGAGGTTAAGCTTTACATGTACGTAGTACAATTTTCATATTCTATAATAACTTTGCAGATATTAACAGTAACCTCACAAACCCCCAAAACTGCCAATGCACAATTGCCATTTAGTAATCAGAAGGCCCTTATCAAACAAGCTCTGGACAAGATTTGCTTAATGACGGAACTAACAGGTACTACACGTAACAAAGTTACGGAGAAACGATAAAAGTATCAGTAAATCTGATGGATGCTCCCCGATGTATTCAGGTAAGGTGTGCATATGCGAAATTTATTATAAATTAAAATAGGAAACAGAAAAATTCAAGGTTTCAAAGGGAAATAGGATGAAACACAGTAAGCTAAAAAAAAAAGGGGGGGGGAGGGGGACATGGATACCCTAATTGCTGAAAAAAGACTATACTTTCAATTTATCTTGTTAGCCATGCCAATCCCGAGATTTCGTTGCAGGCACTGTCGTCCAGCGAATTTCTTATAGTGTGCCAGTTTGATGTCCTTTTATCGTGTGGTGAATACCCTTATATTATGCTGGCTTATAGTGTGTCAGGTTAATCTCGGGATTCGTTTCCGTATATGTTAATAAATCACGTGATATCAAAGATAGTGCTGTGCGTAAGATGCTATGTTTAATAAAAACATGCCAACAGTGAGGCTGATGTCCCCGGCCAAAACCCTAAAATAAATAGATGACACATATTAATTAATCGCACATTTATTTCTTTTTAGAAGTATCAAGCAATCAAACTGATTATCAACTATACACTAAGTTTCATCACTTTCTATCAGATAGAATCAAAGTTATCTTGTCCCAAAGCTTAGCTTTAGCTTGAAAGGTTAATCATTAAGCTCGGTCAAGACATTCACATAATGAACCTCTACATCAAGCTTAAACATTCTACCTCAATTAAAAGCAGAGTTGTTGTGTTCTAAAGTCTTGACCAATCAAATTGCTTATCGCTCCTTAGCCTAAGCAGAAAATTCTCATCATCGAACTTAGTCAAGGCAATGATATGATGAATCTATACTCGGAGTTTCATCACTCTCACTTAATTATAACCAAAGTGATCGTACCCCAAAGCATCATCCAATCGGATTGCTTATCGCTGCTTACCGTAAGCAGACAATGTTTATCACTGAACTCAATCAAGGCAGTCACTTAATGCACGCCTACACCAAGTTTGAACATTCTACCTCAATTAGGAGAGTTATTGTGTTCCAAAGTCTCGACCAATCAAATTGCTTAATGCTCTGCTTACCCTGAGCAGAAAATGCTCATTATCGAACTTAGTCAAGGCATTGATGTGATAAAACTATACACCAAGCTTCCTCACTTAATTAGAACTAAAGTTATTGTACCCCAAACCATCAACCAATCAGATTGCTTATCTCTGCTTACACTAAGCAGAAAATGCTCATCTTTGAACTCCATCAAGGCATTGACCTAATAAACACCTATATAAATAAAATTCGGTGTAGAAATCGTTTTCCTTTAGGTTAAGTAGTTATTAAAGAAACTATTATACGCAAACCTGTGATATCTAAACAATGGTAACATTGATGATCAAATATTTTGTTGCGTTTATGACGTTATAGAAAAGTCTCTCCCATTGGCTACTCTTGTGATACATAGTCCGACAGCAGGAGGGTACGACCTTGCAATCGATTTGGTAGTTATTTTCCGACGGTTTCTTGTTGAAGGAGGTGTGCTGAATCCATTTTTGCTTACTAGATCGCTATCCGGTTTGAGCGTTAGAAGATATTCAGCTAATTAACTGATTGGGATACACCTTATCCTAATTAGTGGCCTGTATCTCTAATACGGCAAGTTTTCCGAAAATAATATGGAGAGATAAAAAGTTAGATAACACAATTATCTATCCAACGGAATCGTCAGCATGGCCGTGGTCCATCTAATTGGGCCACTATGACCCTTTGTATTCATGCAAAAAAAATGCACAAGCCCATAGATCCCAACAATTACTGCTGAGAGTCACTCTTAGAAATCAATCAAGCTTGAACACATTTACCTTTCAACTACATCGACCCCATGGCGTGGTCCATCTGATTGGGAAGCAGGTGCCCTTTATATTCATTTAAAAATGCTTAACAAACCAGTAGACCACAACAAATCCTTCTGGGCCCCTTTTGGTGCCCCGTCTTCATTAGCCCAGTCGGAGTAGAAAATCAAACCCCATTTTATTTCAATCTAGAACACATTTACCTATTCAACAAAAACACATGTCCCCATTCAACATCGCCGTTTAGCGATGAAATAAAACCAAAGACATGAAACAAATGAATGTGAAAAATTTTGTGTGAGCCAGTATTCTGTAGTGATATGTTCTATATTTAGCAGACGCTTAATTGTACTGGTCACGTGATATCCAATTGTTTGTTGCGGAACTACTCTGTACCATGCTGGAAGACTAATAAATATAGTATCATGACATAAAACTCTTGTTTCTACCAACAACACAACAAAAAATTAGTAAAACTAAAACTGATACTTGAACTACCAAATTGATTGTTAGGTCATGGCGAAAATTCCCATTCTGCTGCCGTCCAAGAAGATCGAGTTCATTTGTAAAGTCTGCGTTAAACATTATTAAATCAACTTTGCTTTAGTTTTGTTTAAGTTCACATATTTCTTATCCTCAGGAGTTCGACGTTTTATATTCCGCTCCTCTTGAGGCATAAACTTCTCTATATGAATTTCTCATTTGCCCCATTGATAGTTGATTTAAGAGCAATTATTTCGGATTGCATTCTAGTTTATTGATTTAGAATTTGGACGAATCGCCGTCTTAGAGCGATGGACAAGGTTTGTCAACCACGGTATGAGACTTGGATTAGGAAATTTGTCATGGTTGAGGGTTTAGTCGGAGACCTGTGTGTAGACATGGTGTTGTAGCCGTGTCACCCCTCTAAATTGGGCTGGATAGATACAATACAAATCTAATGTTCTGTTGAATAGGTGATACATGTATATAGTCACATTTGGTGATGGTGTATCAGTTAATAGTACCATTTCAGAGTCATATGTATTTGGTGACCTAGACCCATCAATAATATTATTAGAGACGGAATTGGGGAAAATTGCCTTCTGAAATAAGTTATTTATATCCTTTGTTTTGTCTTCATTTATCAGATATAGTATTTCTGAAAAGTAGGGAGATAAAAATATAGTTTCATTGGAATCATTCACCTGGATGCTCGAGGTAGTATTATATAGATTGATAAAATATCGGAATGGGGTGAGCCGAACCATATTCCAGATATTCTGTAGTTAAATTTATCGAAGGTTCATTCTCTTTGTATTTCGGATGAAAACGCGTCATTTCAGTGATATTTGTTTCAGGCAGATGCTATGCCTTATGAAAAAAAAAACTAATGGGGCAACACATATTCATGCTGTAAACAAATGACAACTGCCCCGTAAAGGTAACGCACCTTGACGTCTTTGTCATCAGCTTAGTCGGTGCAGAAAAGTGAGACGTTAAACCCATTTCATTTCATTGAGCTAACTATTGCAGGATTTTCCGGATGAAATTATTTCAGAATGTCGTAGACGTGTTCAACGATTAAATTTCATGAGCGTATAGGAGACGAGGCTGAACATTGGCCTGGTAAATTATGCAGGTTATAGAATAAGACTATATGAGCAATGCACGCCAATGTATGTAGGGTTCTTGCTAATTCTTGATTATACATTAAGTCTATATAATTCCAGGATGCGTTTATTCTGCTTAAGGGCCAAGAATCCATTAAAGTGTTGGTTCCATTTACAATGACTGCTTTAGTTTGTCCGGTTTCGCGTATCCAGTAGCAACTGAAAGCCTACACTGAAGTTGTTCCTAGTTGATGACATTTAACGTACAATTAGTAACGATTTGGCAACAGTTCGACAAAAGGCTAGTATGAACATTATGAAAACAGATCCCAAACCATTGCGTATCGAAGTTATTCATGCGTCACATCCCGTATTTGCTTCAAATATTCTTAGTTTATCTATTCTATTTTGACAATTTTCTTGTTCTTCCGCTTTCATCCACAATTGTCATTTTATATTGTATCAATGTAGAATTAGAATGGTGTATGTGGCTAATTAGTTTTGCTTCTTAATCGCGCTGGTGTCTTCATAATTTTGGTTTAAACAGTATTTACAGCGAATTAGATATTAAAGCGAGAATTTCATATTTTCTAAGAAAGTCAAAACATAATTATTTCTATGTCTTTTGCTCAATAGGTTGTCAACTCACTATTATACGATCATAGGTGTCATTCTCACACTTAAAACTCATTTACACAGGAAATAACAACACAATTACCTCCCTTGTTTCCTATTGAAAACAATGGTCAGCCATTTCCTCAACGTTGGAATTTGAAGTTGAAAATGATATTTTTAAGTCTTTGCTCAAGTAGCTAAATTGCTCAAAATGTTTGAATTTAGATTCAGGCTGAAAATAAATCTCCGAAACTCAATAACAGATTTTGAAAATTATAACGTTCTAGTTAGCGACATGTTATCTCAAGAGTTGTTAGATATTTGTGATAACATAATTCAAATGCCAGAACAAGATAAAACTGTGGAAGTGGTAATTCCGGAACACGTTGAAAAATGCAATTGAAGAACCGGAGCCAGATTTATTATGGTCATGCGTGTTATTACTCGCAAAGATCTGAGTTAACTGGACCACCGGTTGTCGACTTTCTTGTGAATATAGATGTATCATTTCTGGTCTTGCGGGTGAGGAGGTATCACACCGGACTTTTGACCCCAAATAAATAGGCATTAATACAGAGGTTATTTAAAGATAATTCATTCATGAACTAACTTAGGAAATAAACGGCCAAACTTCTATGGAACGGTATCGCTGCCAATATTAAATTTACAGTTAAAGCTATACACCATTCATATAAAATACAGAAATGATCAATGATTTCGTCAATGTTAGGGTCTTGTTTTGAGTCTCTAAATATAATAAAGTCTCTTATTCTATTAGCTACCAATACATCATTTACACTATTATGTTCAGTGTCACATTTATTCATCGTATTTAGTATATCATTTACATTCATGTCACTAATATTATATTTATTAACGAAATGAAATGAAATGGGGTTTAACGTCCTACTGTTCTGCTCCTATATTTATTAGCATTATATTTGTAACATATATAGTTAATATTATTACAAGTAGTGGATTTACTTCCATGCAGAGCACAGATGTGCGTGCATTCATTTTTACTTTTTAATATCGAGGGCCGAAAGCAAGAACTGCCTATCTCCAAAATTGACGTTTTGAGAAAATGAAGATTTAAAGTTTGACTAAATTTTAAAAATCAGGTAATTGTTGGATTTAGATGATTTTTGGTAATTACGTGTGTATTAATAGTTTACAACAAATGATGAATGATCAATAGGCTTATTGCAGTAGTTTTCAATTTATTTCATAATAATGGATATAGACACTTCTGGTTGATATAAATTCCCCCAATATGGTAAGTCAACATTGGAGATATATGTGCATAATCCTCATACCAAGTTATGAATAGACTGTACAGAAGTCAGAAATTCAGTATGCAAGTCCTGTGCTATAAGGGGAATTTTGCCTAGACAGCATTGGCGGATTTAGGGGCTGCTATAATATAGGTGCCCAGGCTCCCTAAACTCGGACAACACAGCATTAAAACACTGTTTTTTTTCAAAATTTGTTTAAAATAATTATTCGCCCCCCCCCTCACCTATTTCAAATTCCTAGATTCGCTACCGCCGCCACCGAAATGAATAAATGAATGAACTACTTTAAAACATTGAAAAATGCATTTAATTCAAACAAGTAATTCAAATACATTTTTAAAAAATTGAACATTAACTGACAGAATTATTATGATTATTATTTAAACGATATTTATACCGCGCTCGTCTTGCACTGCAGAGCAATGGTCAGAGGCGCTTTACAAAAACATAAATTGAATCAATATAAAATTCAAATGTACATAAAAGGTTAAATGATAAAATTACATGTATATAGAGAATGACATAATCATATGATAAAATGCAAGATATATAGAATCTTTTTTAACTATAAGCCTGTGTATAAAAATGTATTTTTAGTGATTGTTTGAATATTGTAATAGATTTTGCTGACCTTATGAAAAAAGGGAGCTTATTCCAGAGTCTCGGTGCCTGGAAAGAGAAGGGTCGTTCTCCGAAAGAAGAAAGATTTACAGATGTGGGTATAAGGAGAAAGGGGTCACTAGATGATCTCAAACATCTAGTTGGCGTATATACAGTGATTACATCTTTTATATAAGAGGGTGAAGTGCCATTAAAACATTTATAAACCAATAAAAGTATTTTTAAATTAATGCGGTACTTAATGGGTAACCAGTGTAAAAAAGCTAAAATTGGAGTTATGTGGTCATGTTCTTTCGAAAGAGTTATCAATCTGGCAGCACAATTTTGAAGTTTATCTAGGTGTTTTACAGGAAGACCAGCAAGGAGAGAATTAAAATTATCAAGCCTAGAAGTTATAAAAGCACGAACAAGTGATTAAGTTGCATCTAGTGAAATGTATTTTCTAGTTTTACCTATATTGTAAATGTGGAAATAGCAGCTTTTACATACATTATTAATTTGACTAATCATGTTCATGTTTTTGTCAAAGATAACACCAATATTTCTTGCAGAATTAACAGGTAAAATAAAAGACTTAGCAATAGATATGGATCTACAATCAGCTATTTTGCTTAGATTATTATTTGATCCTATAAGAAGTTTTGTCACTATTTAACTTTTAAAAAATATCTATTATCTTGTGTGTTGTCTTGTTGTCCATCATCTTGTGTGTTGTCCATTATCGTGTGTGTTGTCCATCATCTTGTGTGTTGTCGTGTTCATTATCGTGTGTGTTGTCTTGTTGTCCACCACCTTGGGTGTTGTCTTGTTGTCCACTATCGCGTATGTTGTCTTGTTTTGCACCATCTTGGGTGTTGTCTTGTTGTCCATCTTGTGTGTTGTCTACCATCGTCGTGTGTGTTGTCCATTATTGTGTGTGTTGTCCATTATTGTGTGTGTTGTCTTGGTCTTCGTGTACATCATCTCGTGCCTTGTTATGTGCAGAAGATTTCTTTGAGGTAAAGAACTAATCATCAGAAGTGTCATCACCCTCGGAATCAGACGTTTTATAATCTGGATCATTATCAATATCATCAAACTCGCTTTCCATATCCTCTAATAGTTCCAGCACCTCCGTAGCATCTAGACATCGTCCTAAAACAAAAACAATAAAATATTTCAACTTCCTTATTATTAATTGCGAAATATCAATATTGTAACATTTAATATGAATTAAAAGTGATCGTGTTTTTGTCCTTGGTCGTAGGCCTACTTCAACAAGAAATGGATATATCCATCAAGGACTAAACTAAATTTTAATGGAGTTCTTTTGGAATATCTTTATGTATTATATTACATTATTTTTGTATATAAAATTACACTAGTTAAATTAAGTGCCTCTTACCTTGTCTACTAGCCATTTTAACAGATCACAAAAGTGAAAACATCAATTTTATATCCTTTTCTGGTACATTAACAAGGCAGTTTAGGAGGTGATTCAAGGGAAATAACTCTCAACATATAAGTGTTTTATCAGCAAGAACTGGACAAGTGGGATATATACATATCTTGCACTAATGTAGCAAAACAAAATGACAGCAAGAACTCTTTATCTGGAGATACGTTTAAGAATTAATATGTAACTCATGCGACGAACCGATGCCTAATTATCGAGAAATCCAACCAATCAGGGTCCACTGAAGGAGGAGCTTAGGAACCGAATGGTAAACGTCTCTCTGGGGCCGAGAATGGCTTTGTACATATATATGATATTTCCCAAAGGAGTTTCAACATAACACCTTTCTCATAGCAGTGACTTTGATATGCATATGATGTGATATTTCCCAAAGGAGTTTCAACATAACACCTTTCTCATAGCAGTGACTTTGATATGCATATGATGTATCACGTAATGATAGAAACTGCCAATAAACCTAACCACACTTAACGTTATAATGTTCAATCAAACCAGCAGGCATTGCAAATAGTCTCAAACGAAGAAGCTTTAATGAACTGGAGAGGGTATGACGTCATTTATGTCCACTGAGGCCAGTGACGCGATACTGGTTAACCCAAGAAGCGCACTTAACCCAAAACATTAGAGTTAATTGGTGTGTGGAGTAAATAAAACTTCTTTTATTTAAAACGAGAAAGATAATACTTTATTATCCCAGAGACATTTGGTTAACACGGTAACATCTATACAGAAATAAAAAGTAAATTATTAAATTGTAATAAATCGTGTAATTACCATACGGTTAGAGAAGAAAAAAATATCACCTCAAACAAGAGTACAGAAATGAAATGGGGTTTAACGTCCTACTGTTCTATCCCGACTGGGATAATGAAGACGGGCATATGCCATACAGTGTGCGATGAGGGAACCTTTGCCCGGGAAACGGCACTATGACCTACTTTTATATCGAATTCCAACTGCCAAGGGATCTTTTAATAGAAATGAAATGAAACAGGGTTTAACGTCCTACTGTTCTGCCCCGGCTGGGATAATGAAGACGGGCATACGCCAAACAGTGTGCTATGAGGAAACTTTTGCCCGGGCAGCGGCACTATTACCTACTTATAAATCGAATTCCAACTGCCAAGGGATCTTTTATATGCAAGTCAACGTATACACAGGACCTCATTTTTTCGGCCAATCCGAACGACTATTGGGTTACACAAATATGAATGTAAAAAGGATTGTTTAAATAAGGATATATTTGAATCAGTTACTAATTGTCTGAAGAGAGAGAGAGAAATGGTGTTTAACGTCCACTCGAAACAAACTAGGTCATATATGCAACAAATCCAGCAATATAAGCAACTATTAGTGAAGAACATCACGACAAATGCTAGGATCAGGAATATAAACTTAATCATTTATTTAAGACTTGTGTTTCAATAGAGTTCATATCTAACAGTCTATTTTTACTAAGGGTTGAATTAATAATAGATACGGATGGAGGGAGGGTCCGAATTTACATTAATAAAATTACTAGATACCGTAAGTATAGGTGGTTCCCCCTTGTCGGTGATGCAGGATGGAGGGACTGGCAAGGACAGCTGTCTAGTCGTTCGGATGATACGAAAAACCGAGGTCGCGTGCACGTAAAAGATCCCTTGACAGTTGGAATTAGATATAAGAGTAGGCCGTTGTCCGGGCAAAATTTCCCTCATAGCACACTGTATGGCGTATGCCCGTCTTCATTAGCCCAGTTCGGAGTAGGACATTAAACCCCATTTCATTTCCATAAGTATAGGTACTGTTTGCAATGGTAAACAATTTTCATTATGAACAAGTAATCTTTTATAAGCAGACCTAAACTGTCTTACTGTAGGATTATTATTACAACCCCCAAGACGTCTAATTTTACCAAAGAATAACTCTATGTGGTCTTGACTAATTTTAATTCACTGATTCTCAACCAGCAGTGTGCAACAAGATCTTCTTAAGTGTGCCGCGAAATTTTGAACGGAACACTAAGAAAATTTCTCACTAAAGAAGTCAGCTATTTGACTGATGAAATTCGAAACACTGCAATAAAGTAAGTTCATAGCTTTGTTTTTCTTTATTTAGTTTGAGTCATTCTATTTGTCTTTGACTATGTGTCTACGGTTGTATGCCGTCTGTGACTTGACATGTTTTTATGTTGCAAAATTTAAATATTATTCATATATATTTAACCAGGTCTGTCGGTGGCAAAAAAAGGTTGAGAACCATTGAATGGAGCAGTGTTCTCTTTAATACAAAAGTCTAAAGAACAGGTCACTGAATCATTTAATAATTCAGCTGCTTATTTAACATTCATTTTTATTTTATACCATTCAGTATGCGCTGATCTTAACTTGTTAATAATATTATGTAACCCTTCATTGTCTTCAAATTTACGGAGAGCTATAATATAGTTCCATTTCACTAACTGGTTATCACCATCTGGCAACGAACCCTTATCAGCTCAGCTAAAGTCTGTCTAACTATTTTTAACATGTGACACGGATCTAGAAAAACTGACACATTTTGAGTTCAGGGGTGAGGAAACTGAGTTTTAAAGTTACCAAACGGATCCAAATTGCATCCAAGATGTTTAATCAGAGACAGTTACGCCTACGGAGTAAAGTTTTTCTAAACATTGTTTTACTAAATTACTTCTTTCTACAGCACATACACAGTCCATTAAAAAAATAACCTATAGAGAACTTTCAGCTGCCATTTAGTGCAACTACCATGAAAGTTAATGCTTCTTTAGTTATTGGGTAAACTGCCGTCATCTAACCGAGTACCCATATCTACCCATGATACTTTTGACTATCCCATTCCAAATGTTGTCTTATTGCTGTTTCATCCATCAATAAAGACTCTTAAAGAGCATATAGGTTTGTTTCCAATACTTTCTGCTTTTGATTTTAATGCTGAAAAAGCTGATGAAGTAACCCCTGGTTGACTATCAACAGACTGATACGATAGTTCTTGCTTGTGGAAGGCATGTATCCAACATTTTTCTGACATATCGGTAAGCAAGAGGTGAATAAAAATTCAAGGTCAAAACAAAGCTTCTTAACTGTAGAGAATATGACGCAGGTTTATCGCTCCAGCAGTTTGTCTTTTCAAGGGTCAGTAACACCACCTGCGGAGTTTTCTAAGATACTTAAACTTTTAGTACTTAAAAGATTGTTGCTCCTTAAATCTGTAATGACACTCTGTAGGTTAGCGTTTCTCTTCATATGACGTCTTTTAGTCCGAAGAAGTACTTCAATTGTCTGACTTCGAGTTTTTCTTTTCATGGTTCGTTTATCGGGGGTGAGTACTTTTGGGGTTCTTATAATTAAAAAGTTCTCTTCTGTTGCTGTTATTTGTTTAAGATACGAAGGGAATGCTTAAAAAAAAACACTGGGCATCACACCATCTCTCAATCTAATAATACACGATGTGGATGTTTGGTCAACATCTTCTTCACTGAGGTGTTTGGAGCAAATGACAGCAGATTTAGATGGCACAAAATCTTTTTTTCGTGTTGCAGCGATCCATTTTTGACGTAGAGCCTTATCACTCGGAAATCTTAACAATATAGGAATTACAATACAAAATTATTTTATCGTCTGCAACGACTGAGTTGATGAAGGCGATGTACGTCATCCAGTGTGCTATTGGTGAAATTTTACCCCGACAGCCGTATTACAGTCTACTGTCCAGGTTTCTTTTACCTGTAAGCATATGATGGAAGCCCATGTCACGGCATGTGTTCAAGGGTCACTGGCTTTTCATAACACCCGAAGGACAACACAATGACCATGCCTGGCATTGTATCATGTATCCATTGACAAGTGGAAACTACGCTAGAAAATGCAGACCAGCACCGGGGCCAAACCCCTGACTTCCTGGTGAGTGAGACATCGTCCGCACTAAGAAACTGTCCCCAGTGTATTTTATCGGAGTTCTATTAATGACCACTATGGCGTCTTTGCTAAAATATGGCCATATCATTTCAGGTGAAACAATAATAATACGTTCATTTGTCGTTAAAAGATAAAATACACCATTAAGTTTCTCTTTATTTACCTATCAAATATAATCCCGTTTGTTCTATCTCGTTGTGTGCAACCGATAGCAGAGCAGGGCGGCATATCGTCAAAAAAATTAGAAAGAAGCTCTTTGGCGTCGATGACTTCACGTCCTTAAAGCTTCTTGTCTCAGACAGTAAGGAATTATGCCCTTGATCACATTGCCACCGTCCTTTAGCTCACTGAATGATACTTCTTGTGAAGACGAAGAATTGTTATTAATATAATAATATATTTTTTGACAAATAATTCTGTCTCCGCCACGTGAATTAAAAATTTACCTGTGCTCTAAACGTCAATTAGGCTATCTTTGTTTATCAAATACTGCAATCAAATTCATGCTAAAAAAAAAAAAAAGAATTAATAAAACATTGATCTCTTTGGGGTTTTGTGTACTTCTGGAATTGTACAAAATGGGCATTTCGCTTCTGGTTGGAATCTACAATCGAGAAAATCAGTATTAATCATCAATTGTATTTATAAACAAAAATAAATAAAACTGTTTATGTATGTAAACTCGCACACAAGGCCGATCGCTACTGGGCTACTCTAATCGTCCGGAATACTAAAATTTCTCCGAAATACCGCACTCAAGATGAAGGGGCTAAAAATGTGAAAATAAGTCATGAAATACAATCTAGATAGTCTTTTAAGTTTGCAATTATTTTTTGTGGATGGCAAAGGAAAATAGATCGCGTTGTAATTTGCGTGATGGGCTGTAGAATTGTAATTCACTTGCCTGGGCCTAAAATGTTTTTCGTCTTTCACTAAAAAAATTTCACTTAAAATGTAAGCAGAGGATTAATCAAACAAGTTATTTAAGGCACGGTCTGTTCTCGCATTCGCCGATCTCTGGACAGTGTATTCTTATTATGTATAGTTTGTTTTGAACTGATATCCTCTCACAGCTCTTCACCTTCAAATGAATTATCAATGAGCTGACAATCGACTGTCTGTTATCACGCTCTACTTAAGCTATTAGAGATTTTTGGCAAGCGGAAATGTTCCCATCACGTATCCGTATCGTCAGCCCCGTCTTCATTAGCCCAGTTTAGGAGCAGAACAGTAGGACGTTAAACCCCATTTCATTTCATATCGTCACCTGCTACGTTGCGTCAAAGTAGTTTTTTCAGATTTTTGCGCCTCGTACGTATGATTAGCTGAGCTGAACTTAGTTCTATTACAGCATGATGGCAGTTATCTACAAGATCACCATCAGTACCAGTCCAGTGCCAAGCCTACAAATTCATGGAAGGAGTAACGTCGTTCGACAATCGCTGAGCTATTAAATAAAATTTAATGTTGAATCTTACTAAAAAAATCTTCGACTCGGCAGCAATTTTTGGTTTCACTAATGTATCATTTCAGAAAGTTCATACCCCTTTACCATAGAACAAAATGATTTACAAGGTCCCACCTCCCCAAATTTAGCACGTAGATCAACCAGCATGTAGACAGGCAGGGAAAATAAAACAATTCAGAGAAAAACTAATGATTAAATTCAAGTCTTTATCGTGGTTTAAATCATATCAAATATGCACCTTCGTGTTCTAGGTTACACATAGATTCATAAAAGCGTTATGGCAAAACATTTCAGCGTCTAAAAGTAGCAAAAAAGACGACGATGTTATAGGACCTTTTCTTTATGAAAGGTGTTCGATACGCGCTGTCTTATCCGTGTGCCGTATCAGGTATCTGAAATACACACGCAAAATCAATACGGATACGCTTGTCAAAAGTCTCCAATAACGATTTACACTGGTTTGTGTCACTTCCAGGTTCTTCAAATCTTTGTTACGGATCAACTGTAGCAGACCGTCCATACATTTACACAAAACAACTTTAATTACCCAAAACAACGTGTACATTGATTGAAACTGCGCTCGCGCGATAGAACATTAACGTCTGTTCGGCTTATTGGTTGTTTCTGTCATCACGTGACATTTATCATTTGCATATCAAAGTTACTGCTATGAGAAAGATATTTAGAAACTGCTATGCAAAAGGTGATGGGTTAAAACGGCTATACGAAAGATGATATTTTAAGACCGCTAAGCGAAATATATGTAGAAAGACAAATGGTATGTCACAGAGCACAAATCTTAAATGTATTATGTGATGTTCAAATCACTTTGACATAATCGGTATTAGGACTTTGTACAATGTACTTTTTACATAATATGACTTTGTAATTTGAGATGTTTTTACATTATCATTATCTGTATTAAGACATTGTACATTTTACTGTTTATACTTAAAGTAGCTAAGTCTCTAACTCAATATCATCCAAAATCTTCGACATTGAAAACACGAATTAATTGTCAATTTAAATCAACATTGATGTTGCGACTATACGGGGAAAAGATGTTCTTCTGATATCCAATAATTAAGACAAAGTAAACATTTTACCATTGGTACACGAATCGTCATGTCAAACGGTGGCTTTATTTTCTTATCTGAAGAGCATGCGCAATAAATACTATCGGTATAGAGAGGAATAACCACGCGCTAGATATTGCCATTCGATTGAGACTTCTGGCGTATTACGCCGGGATGTTCCCACTTATCCGACAGGCTTTGATGTCAAATTTTGCCGCTAATCCAGAGTTAATCCCAGAAATGAAATGAAATGGAGTTTAGCGTCCTACTGTTCTGCTCCTAACCTGGGCTAATGAAGACGGGCATACGCCATACAGTGTGCTATGAGGGAAATTTTGCCCGGACAGCGGCACTACGGCCAACATGGTGTTATAAACTATAGTCCATATCTTTTTTAAGACTAAAACTGTATTGATTTTAACAAATTTAACTTTTATTAAATAACATCAAATAGCTTACACATATAAAAATATATTGATTTTAACAAATTTAATATTTATTAAATAACATTAAATGATTTACACATATAAAAATGCATTACAATTTACACATTCTTGGTGTTTACAGTAGCTGGATAAGTTTTTGTTGAACATTTCCAATGGACGGCATTTGGTCTGCTTGACTTTATACTGAACTTGTAACCATTGTGTATTAAATATCGGCCACCTCGATTATTGGAGATAAAGCGAATATTAACCTGAACGTTTGTCATTTTAAAATAAATATAATTTCGACACAGATCGACCATCTATTTATATCAATATAGTGAATTGAATTCATGTTTGAAATCATAACGCCGGCATGAACTGTGTTCAAAATGTCATTAATTAGTTGGTTAATAAATTTTATTAAGAGGGATTAAGAGCTCATTAACGCTGAACACTAGTGAACAGTTCTTGAGTGACTACTTTTAAACAGACTATAGTTTTAAGATCAATCAAACGATTAACAGTCTGCCGGCTAAGTGGGAACACACCTATTACGCCGAACATAACTGATTAGAAATTGCAGTAAAAACAGAAACGATTGAATGTAAATCAGTTTATATACATTCACATTACATTATTATCAGGCCCGTAGCCAGCTTGCTAGCTTCGGAGGGGCAGTGAGGTTTTTAGGGGTGGGGGACACACCCGGCACAGTCTACAGTAGGTATTTTAGAGCTATGGTCGGCAAACATTTTTTCGTACGGGCCTGATTATTATATTATGCGTTGCGACCCATTTGTGTCAATTTCTAGATCCAAAATATTAGCGATTTAGCTCCTTTAATTACTGGAAAAGACACCCGAGCAGAACATTAATATTGGAAGCTATACCAGAAACGTCTAGTATGTTGACTGTACAATGAGATAAACACTTCCTGTTACGTATTTATCGGGGGTTTATTTTCCATTTATACATGCTTGAATCATTAGAACACGAGACGCCATAGCGTCGAGTTGTTCTAATGGATAATTCAAGCATGGTTAAATGGACAATAAACCCCCGATAAATACGTCACAGGATCGTGTTTATCGATATTGTAGCTCAAATATTTCAGGATTTTCTTTGGAACTACATAGAAAATATTTTTGTACCCATTTTAAAAAGTCGTTATTTGGCCACGTGCTGGCGTTCCATTTTATAAAACATATTCTCAATAGATTTATGCCGTCCTCGCTTTCCTGCAAATTTAAAATGCTTGAGTCTCAAATCTCTGGTAAATGGTTTATTAAAGAAATGTTATTTGAATATCGGCAAAAAGTTATTTTCTAACGTTTGAAGATTAAAGAGGAGCAAGTAACTCTTGGCAACAAGATGACTTCACTTCAAAGATTTCGTGTAACATTGGGTGAGTTTTTAGCCTTTATTACTTTATTTGCAGATCTTTGTCACAATTCTGTAGTTAGTTCTTGTTCAGACAATTGCAGTTCGTTCTTACGTGATCAAAAATACCCTATAAAATAATGCGATATCTAGGGTTCTATCGGTTGCTATGTATACCGTTCGGACGTGTTGTTTGTCAATTTTGGCATAGAATTTCTGTTTATTAGGCCTAGTTCAGCTACTATTTTCGACTCCCTCATTATATTTTTAAGCGATTTCTTGTGACTAATGACTTATTATTAGGCAGATCATGCTAGTCAGAATTTGATCAAAGCATGATTTAAAACAAATTCCTCCTGATCAAGTAAAAATTAGCGAGTGAAGCTAGCCAACCAAAAAAGAAAACAAATTTGCCCATAATGTCACTGCCTATAGTTACGAATATATTTCGATACCTGAAAACGGGTTTTAATTAATTTATGACTGATTTTCTACTGTTTTATGTATTTCAGAAATGTGATTTCATAAAAGATGATGTTTGAAAATGGTGTGATAGTCATGTGTGCAAAGTTTCTTAAAGATATTTGCCAATAAAGATTTGAGTTGAGAAAGATCATTGAGCACAGAAATGAAAAAAAGTAAACTGTAATATTTTATACGCAGTAATTCGCCTTGATAATTTAGAGGGGGTTTGTTGTCCATTCGACCACACTTTTCGAGCAATCAGAATCGAGGAAATTTCCAGTCTGTGCTACAATTACTAATAAATCAAACCTTATAACTGGCCCATCTTTTGTCTGCGATATCACCTCGGTGGCAGCGGACAAAAAAAATTCAACTAACTCACTGACCCATCTTCTTGTGGTGGTGAACTATGAGAAGTATCACAGTAGTCAAAATATAGAGCTGACACAATAATGATAACCCGGGACTGTGATAATATCCTTCCAGCAAGAGATTCCAGTCTTACTATTCGCGGCAAGTATCACCATGCAATCTCAAGCAGTAGCCACTTGGACAACCACGCAAAGTATTACCATTTAACCCCATTATATTTTAAAAATAATGTTTAAACCACAAGCTGGTTAATATACAGATCTATATTTCGTTTTGTTTTTTATACTTTCGACGGCCTACACTTTATAAAGATGTGACCAGCTGTAGTAAAAGGTCGCGACACAGGTCGTACGAACGGCTTTTGACCCTATGACGTCAGACATTGATTAGTCAATCAACGTTGGCGTTTCTAGTGGTTTACCCACAGTTCCGTGCATCGCACGCCAAGAAGTCGCCGTAACAGATTGTTTCATTGGCTAATTCTTCACGCCATCCAGAACGCAGGTTATAAAACAACTCTTCCAGATTCTATTGTAGTACAAACAAATAAAACGAAATTTTGAAGTATAAGAAACGAAATAGGATCTGTGTTTTAATCCAGACAAATAAAACGAAATTTTGAAGTATAAAAAACGAAACGAAATCGGATCTGTGTTTGAATCAGATAGCAATAGACACGATCATACTGAACAAGTATACCTTAAAATGTTGATGGGTGCTGGGCAATCGAGTCAAGTGGCGTGGTTTCGATCTCAAGAATGTAAGTGGGGTTGCCTGGGGGAGAATTTTTGAAAGAAATATTCAACATAATTACATGTCGAGTGGACGTTAAACTCCATTTTCGCTCGCTCGAACTTTAATATTTGGATGGGAGTTGGGTCATCGAGTCAAGTGGCGTGGCTTCGACCCCAAGCTTGTAAGTGTCGTTGTTTGCAAGCGAATTATTGAAAGAACCCTATTTCTCTCTCGCTCGAACGTATCTGATTGAAAACCTCGACTTTGCAAGCCATCGAAAATAAGATAAAAAAAAGAACATTATAGCAATCTTGAAATGTCTACCGCTTGAAGAGCTAGACTAATATACATTACATTTTACATTAATCTGAGTGTCTATAGAATCCATATTTAGTCCAGTTTCAATTCAAGTTTTAGTCTCAGTAGACAATAGTGTCTCTGTAATAATATATGTTTGAGACACAAACAGAAAACGGTTGTATGCAAGAAGATATATTCGTCCAGATGATCTTGAAAAAAATCTGTTCCTTGCGTCAAATTAGTACTAGACATGGCACGACCTTTTGGAGAAGTTAGTAAAGGTAAGCAAATTTTTATGGAGGCTTAGTCTAAAGCACATCCCTTTAGTAGTCAATTGTGTTATTTCAAATTAAATATGTATAGTTTATAATTCTAATGGGGGAGGGGGATCACGGTGGGTAAGTGGGAGTTCGAGTGTTCGATCCCAGCATTGGCCGAGAAAGTTCATTCAGAATTTCCTGCGTGGTTTCCCCCTTGTCATTTATGCAGGACGTAAGGCATGACAAGGACAGCTAGCTAGTCGTTCGGATGGGACGGAAAACCGAGGTATCGTGTACACAAAGGCGTGCACGTAAAAGATCCCTTGACAGTTGGAATTCGATATAAGAGTATGCTTTAGTGCTGCAGTCCGGGCAAAATTCCCCTCATAGTACACTGGCGCATGCCCGTCTTCATTAGCCCGGTTCGGAGCAGGACGTTAAACCTCATTTCATTTCATTTCTAATGGAGTGGTTTGACACAGTGCCCTTTTATCCATAATGCTTTCTGGGCTAGGATCCCGTCAATTTGTTTTCATTTCGGGCTATGTACTGGTGCCTTCTGCCTGTCGTACCAGGACCAGACTATCAGATGTATTGGAGGGGGCTCCTAATTATACAAATTCCTGGGTCTCGGTTCAACAGTGATAATAACTATCTAAACTAACATCTGCAGTTGAAAAATGTATTACTGATCACGTCCTAGACGAGTCCAATCAGATTTCCAGTGGTGGTGTGAAAAATTGTTTTAGCGATTCGACATCCACGAAGTTGTTGAATAGGGTTGTTTTTTTGTTGTCTCTAAAATAGAGCACAGGGAGACACAACCACAGATAATTTAAGTGAGAATACAACAGAATGACGTTTCAGATTGTGACTCCTTGTGAGGTCGGTCACCGCAAACAGAATGACGTTTCAGATTGTGACTACTTGTGAGGTCGACCACCGCAAATTACGCCCTAAACAAACTTAAAACATTTGAAAGTCTCCTTATCAGTTAGGTAAATACACCACGACAAGAGAACGTGGTGTATTGCCATGGGAACGCCCGACCAAAAGTATCTAAGAATTAATGAAGGTTTCATGTTCAGTCCTGCGAGAACTCCGATTTCTACGCCTCACGACAGTAATTCTTTTTTTTTTTAATAATGTGTCGATGATTAGCCAAAGAACATTAAGCTAATTGTAACGAGCGACCGTCTGGAGAATTTAAGTAGATCAGACTATTTTTTTTTTTTCGTATGTATAAAAAATTTATTATGTTCGCGTAATCTAAATAAGACTCTTGTCTTGTACATAATTTACTGATAAACCTTGTAGTTTATGGCATGACCATGACCATTATGAAACGCGAATACGTTTTTGTAAGCACTTTTTTTGTTCCATTATTTGTCTTCTGATTTTATAGGTAACGCACAGAACATTGTTTTTTGTAAACTATCTAGAAAAAATGTTACTTTATGACTTTGAATTTATACCGAAAAGCTGTGATTTAAAGGAGCTAAACCTCTAATTCAATATTATCCATTAAAAACACGAATTATAATTTAAAGGGGGTATGGCTCTATTTTTGAACCTTGAAATAGGTAAAAGTGGTTTTAAATGCACATATTAATGTCATATGAATTTGTGTAAAGATATTTATATTCAGTTTTTGAAAACAATATTGTAGTTTCTAATCAATGCAGTTTCGGTGAAATACTTGAACAGTTCAAATTGAAAGGCCGTCGTTTACGCCTGCTTAGTGCATTCTACACGTTTTTTTAAATTATTATTTTACGTTTTGGAACAAGCCTTTACAATTTACTTCCACATTTTGTTGTAGGATATGTTTTTATTTGTTTCTTAAATATTGGATATTATATTTTTACGGCAAGATAATATCAATATTGATTGAAATTGATCAATATTGAATTCTAATTCGTGTTTTTAATTTCGATTATTATATTATGGAAACTATTGAGTTAGAGACTTAGCTTCTTTAATATTGATAAATTTCAAACACTACTGCTGTTATCTTACCGTGAAAATACAGTTTCCGGGTATCTGATATTTAATACACAATGAAAATTTTAAAAATATGTTTCTGATGTAGGTTTCTCTTTGATCTTGAACGCCATTTGTAATGAAAAGGTTTGATGAATTAATTACAAAGCAAAACCACAGAGAGAGAAAAAAGTGGATCGGTTGACTCATTCGGGTGAGTATCCATAAAACGACTAACTTTTCGTTGACTAGCTTGGGACACACATGGGACTCAAATAATGAGTCCAGAGACTCATTTTTGTGACTCACCCAAAAATCCATAAAACGACTCGTTAAGTGAGTCAATGGACTACTCTGGTAAAATGAGTTCTTCGACTACTTTATTGAGTCTTGTGACACAAGAGATGAGTAACACAACTAGCTATATTTGAGTCACATAATTATGCCTACACTATGAGTCAAATGACTCCACACAGGCCGAATATATATTAAATTAGATCAGAATTTAATTTTCGTTTATTTTTACTGATAGTTTTGTCGGCATTGCACAAAGCGGACGAAAAGTATCGTCAAAAACAAATACGAAGATGTTATTTTATTTCATTTCAATAAGCTAACACGATTCCTGTATGCTTAGTTCTCCAACAACCTTATGGCAGAGGTATTAACCTCCACATTTGTAGTATGTGATGCCGTGTTTGTTTTTGAACTGAATATCTTTTTAGCCGAATATTCAAATAACATGATATAATTATGTGTCAAGTAGTTAAAACAATAAATTTTGTACAGCGTTTCCCCCTGTGCCAACAGCATTATATCAGCTTAATAAGGGAACAATAGTAAAATAAAAACTTAATTTAAAAATAAGGCCCTCCATATAAGTTATAAGTATTTTATTCATTTTACTAAAAGTGAAAGTTGTTGCCATGCAAAATATGAGTGCATTTTGTAAGTGATGGGTGAAGAACATGGAGAATAAATTTGAACGTTACTTAATCTCGAATAAAAAATGTGACCTAATAGGATCCACAAGCTAAAAAGGTTCAATCATTTAGGAAGTTAAAGCCCGATATAATATGTGCCAAATTCGAACTCATCCAAGATCTTTGGCAAATAAACATATATTTTAAGTTACAACAAAATCGGATAAAAATTGTGACTGATAGAGGGTCCACAATCTAAAAATGTGGGCGTGTAAAAGAACTATTTCAACTTAGTTAATAAGGACATGACCTTTCTTAGTATATTTATTTTGTCCCCGATGCCAAGAATGACATTTTGAATAAAGGTTAATGTGTTTAAAATCTTTGGACAATATTCAATGTTAAATATATAATACACAGCGAATAGCACTTCAATTGTCGTTAGAAATCCTAATGGACGAGCCAGAATGATGTCATCCATTAGAATTTCATAGGTAGTGTTGTCTGCCATTAAATGGCCCTCGTGCGGAATAAGGGGTGTATTCTCTCTGGTCTCTAAAATGATACAAAAACAAACATCCAAGACCTAACAGGTTGTTAGACGTGCGAAAAGCCTACCAAGCCTACGCATACTCAACGAAAAAATTTCATTATTCGAGGCAGGCCCACACCAGGGAAATTGAGCCCGTGTATACTTCATATATGGATTTTCCACTGTTAGAGGGTCTTTCACCTGTGCTTTAAATTGCACGCGGAACTCTCTTTTCCCTGTCAGACACTCTGACACGCATCACTGACACTGAGGCAGACGTATTTGGAAAATTCCGAGTATCTTTCTTCACACCCTCACTGATATCAAACAACGGACTGCCGATTAAGTGGTACAGCGTCATACTTACTGGGTCACTAAAATTCGATTTTAAGTAAACCTACCGCTCCACCTGGACATAAGAGAACAGACATTGAAACCTGCAAGAATCTTACAAGATATAAAAGCAAGGAATATAATAATATATCTATTTCGCTTTATACCTTGGCTTTTTCGCCAAATAAAAAAATCAGACCATAATAAATACTTACTATTACAATTCTTAGGTACATCTTCGGTTGGCATTCTCGGTTTTAACTCTAGAATCTTAGCTCCATTTTCTTTCAATCATTGTAGGAACTTTTTGTCAATATTATGTGACGTTATCCGATGAAATTCATTTATAATCTGGGGGAAAAACACTTTGATCAGTACAGACCTACAGTTATAGAAGCCATCCATTGGCGAATTCAGGGACCGACGCTGAAAAGGGTTAAGCCTATTCGAACTAGAATTACAAAACAGCTAGGATTGTGAGTGGGGTATCTAAAACATTTGGTACGAATCGGTGTAATAATACGAAACAACATAGGGAGAACTCGGTTGTATTATTTTAGGCTTTTCTCCGCAAGTAAAATTGTCTTGGGGTAATTGGGGAGAATTATTCCTAAGGCGAGGAGTTTACAATATAATGAAAAATAAAAACCCGTTATTCTATTTAATACGTTATGTATAAAATAGGCTTATAGTATTCTCAAATTGCACAAACAAAATCATGTTAAGCTTTCGACACAAGCTAGCTTATTGTAAAACAAAAACTCACTTCATCCTCGTACAATAGGCATGGGTAATCTTATTTATATTGTTGTAGAGAGATCATATCTTGTATTATGGCTTTGCGACGATCAAGAAAGGTCAAGTCCATTCTCATCTTTATTCCAACAAGATCTCGGCGTTGTTTAGTTGATTCATTCATCATACAAATTTTCGCGAGTTTGATGGAAATGATGATGATGTCGTTGCTGTTGGTAATGATGATGGTGATGATAATGTCGTTGCTGTTGGTAATGATGATGATGATGATGATGATGTCGTTGCTGTTGCTGATGATGATGAAGATTCTGATACTACAGATGCTGGTGGTGTAGAAGTAGTCAACAGTGAAATCCTTCTTTTCTTCGCCATTTCTTCTTTAACATCACTGTCATGCCTTTGGAACAGCATCATACTGGGGTTTGAATATTTTTCTACCAAAAAGGTTACCTACTGAGAATGATTCTTTCCATCAAACTCGCGAAAATGATGAAGATTCTGATACTACAGATGCTGGTGGTGTAGAAGTAGTCGACAGTGAAATCCTTCTTTTCTTCGCCATTACTTCTTTAATATCACTGTCATGCCTTTTATGCATGTTGCGAAACTTGTCAGAAAGCATCGTTTTCCATTTTCTCTATAAATGTATAAATATAGGTCTACATTTTCCCTTTTTTTTTTACTTTTGTACAAAATAAATTACTTTGCAATTATTGTCTTGTATTGGGTAGAATATTGTGAATGAAAACTGAACAGTGATAAATTAAAGAGGCAGTATGAAATAAAGTAAGTCAAGCAAGAAAACATAGATGCATGAAATAAAGCAAACTAAAAACCTAAATTAAGAGAATGTTCCCAATTTAAAGATGCATTATGAGAAATTAGATAAAAGAGATGACAGTTCGCACTATAATAGTTTGTATACATCCATATTGCATTAATATTTGATTTTGGACCCATTGTCGTCTATTTTAAAATTCCAAAGAACAGACATTTAAGTCATTTAATACCGGTTAATAAATACTCAATTTGATATGGTGAACACAAAAATCATATCGAAAAAAAAAAACCAACATTTTTATGATATATTTAAGTATTGTTCATTACACAATGCTAAGCATAAATATCAATTCACTTGATTGCAACATCGAATATAAAAATAATATAATTGTGATTTAATGACAAACATCACTTTTTTGTAATGCTTCACAGCTTTTTTCTCATACATAAAACCACTAAATTTAATTATTAAAGATACATTATGTAAGATTTAGATAAAGAACTAGCCATTATTGCTATAATGGTTCGAAAACAGATATGTAAAATGAATAATTTGGAAATTTTATTCAAATTACTCTATTGCGAGCGAAGATATTAGCCTTTGAAGGTTTGACAAGACATGTGCAATAATTTCAACCACCGTACTGGTTGTTTGACGCGAAGTCTCGCTCCTCCGTTTTGAAATTAAATCAAAATATGGCTGAATTGTTCTAATCTATTTAATATCGGAGAAATCCGATGCCGTAATTAATATTTAATTAATAATTTAGATAACATTTCAGGCCTAAAGAAAGACCTACAAAATGCAGATTTAGCTCTTGCATAATGTATGTTTCATGATAAAAAAAAACAAAAACAGCCTGATATATCCATGGTCTTCCATACAGACGAGTAATATCTTGGGTTTTTTTTTAATAATGTAATCAATATTGTCGATATAAAATCGTATAAAAAAAAAGTCTTCAATGATTAGCGAAATATTGATTCGTAACTGTTGAAATCACGTCATTCATATTATTGCCTTTGAATTTCTTCACCTCACCGCTCGTTTTCTCTTTAAAATGTGATCAAGAATTTAATAAAAGTTGCAGGCCAAGAATGTAATTTGGAAATTGACATTGTAATTAAAAAGTCATTAATTTATTCTTTCCATAGGTTAATTTTGGGGTTTTGTTTACCAATTTTCCACACATATATGAAAAGAGTATTAAAAGTTTAGATATTACTTTGGTTGTCTCCAGGGCCGTAACTAGCTTAGAGCAACCAGGGGGCGAGAAGTGTTTTCAGGGGGGCTGTAAAATTGACGGACAATGTATATCAATTTTTTTATGGTCGAAAATTATTTCACAATTGAACCATATTATGTTAGTCCCGAAATGACCTTCGAGTGGACGTTAACCACCCCACCCTCTTTGTCTCTCTCTCTCTCTCTCTCTCTCTATCACGGTACACATTCCTGAGTTTCATTCATTAGCGTTTAGCGGCATTATAGCATTATGGAGAAGTGGACCGGACACATTTTCTGGAACTAACTTTTCTGTGTGGTACTATCATATACATATCATATTAAAATATAAAGCTCCTGAAATTTATTTTACTCCGGTCCTTTCGACGCCCACAATACCCCCGCCCCCACACCCCACACCCATAACTGAAATTGCTTCATGAATTAATATTCCATACGACTGTGCCATAGACTTCACAAATACTCAGCCTTTGTCAGCATGGGTAAGGTATGCTAAATTATAACGATAAATCTTGAATCTTGTTGGCCGAATCCCAGCGTAGACCATCGGCTATAGGTGATAAATATGCAGGGCATTCGCTATCGGTAATTTTGAATCGCGACTAGTACAGTAAATATGTGGAAATATTCACGGATCATTGTCAGGTGTTAGTGCTAAATGATAAGGCCAGCTCCATTTCCGTCAAGATCACGAGATGTAAACTGGGCTAGAGCTAATCCCAACCCTAACTTTAACCCTGGACCTAGCCCCAGTGCTTACCCTACAATCTCGCCAACAATCACATGCCCTAACCTGATTTACATCTCAGCGACCTTGACAAAAATTGAGCTGGCCTTAACAAATAGATAAAGGATATTTGTCGTTTTAGAGTGAATAACATATTTTATTTCATCGAGAAGGAAGAAAACTTATATTTTCACGAATGCGTAGCATGAGTGAAAATATAAACGTTTTCTTGCTTAGAGATGAAATAAAATATGTTATTCACGACAAATGTTCTATTTATTTTATGATTTTACAATCATTTTAGGCAAAAACAACATGGACTACTGCTAGCCAGTGGAATAACACTTTTATTTCACTGATAAAACGTGGTATTCCACTACTGATCATAAAATAAATTTAGTTATTTGTCAGGGGTTTATTCAATAGCTATTTACAATTAACTTATAATTATTTTATAATTGAACCTCCTCTCACGATGTCTATCAAATGTTATTTTCCCTTGTTTCTTTTACACTGTGATATGGTCATCGTTATTTTAGTTCAATCACCGAAAAATCCGCTGGATCATCTAAAACATGCGTTTTTATTTATTTATTTATTTATTTATTTATTGTGATATTGCTTTTTGTCTATAATTTTATCTTTTCAGGCATCAAATTGTCAGTTACCGATATGTTTTCAGCTTGCACTAGAAAACCTAATTAGTGTATCTTCAATATGCAATACTAGCTAATAATTGTCTTCGTTAAAGCGGGGTTGGATGGCCGAATGGTTAGCGCGTGT
Source organism: Patella vulgata (assembly GCF_932274485.2). NCBI lineage: Eukaryota > Metazoa > Mollusca > Gastropoda > Patellidae > Patella > Patella vulgata. Next base: position 13,253,534 of record NC_065880.2, on the reverse strand, counting down.
GGGTTGTATGATTAGGTCTGACATTAGGTCAACGGGCGTGGTTTCGATTCCCCGGTTGTACGTGACAAGACGTAGGGTCGCCTGTCCAGCCTCCGGTTGCCTCCCACTGTTAAAGACTCCTACGCGCAATCGAATTATTAAAATAAAATTGAACCATATGTTAGTCCCGAAATAACCCAGTTTGTGTCGAGTGAAGTTACCCCCCCCCCCACTCTCTCTATCTCTCTCTCTCTGTTTTTTTTCGCTAATTATTTTATTAATATATAAATTTTCACCAAATGACCTTAATATTGATCTATTTTTCTGAAACATGCTTTCCACCTCTTACCTTCGCATTGTTTTACAGATACAAGGATATTGTTCATAATGATATAGTGGGTTATTTATTAAAATAAATACATAGATTATTCATTTCCTTAGCTAATAAAGTGTAAATTGATTGCCCAGCGAGTAAGAATGTGATTTAAGTGTTGATGTCAGTATAATCTTCTGCTAGATTTAACTCTATTGAAGACAGTAACTTTAGTGGTTTAGAGGCTAAGAGCTTTCTCATATAACCAACGTAGATAAAATCGATTTGAAAGCACTGTATGCCAAATCTTGGCTGAACATCAGATAAAAGCATACCCATGAAGTACTATTTCAACTATTTATGTCTGCATTTGCTGTTGTTGTAATTGCCCTAATAACTAATATTTCATTCCCCCCAAGACATCAGTTCTAATAAAACTTAGGTAGAACTATGGTACATTCCATTATATAGCGTCACCTCATCAAAATGAATAAATGCTATTCTCGTGATTTATGTGCGTTATAATGGTTCGAGGTTAATATTATAGCAATAAAATATATCACAAATCAAGCATACAAGATGCCAGTTTTATCATTGTTATATGACAAACATAAAAACCATCACCAGTAAATAGAAAATAACAAAAAATCCTTCATATTCCAATCAATCTGAATGATGAAAAATTGAAAATAATAAGGTAGAATTTGGAAAGAAGCTTTAAAGTATTGCTATAACTGTAAAATAAAGATCTAATTTACGTCGGACCACGACTCTGTGTGTGTGTGTGAGAGAGAGAGAGAGAGAGAGAGAGAGAGAGAGAGAGAGGTTATCGCCCACTCGACACAAACTAGGTCAGTTCGGGACTAACATATGGTTCAATTTTATTTCAATAATTCGCTTGCGCGTAGGGGTCTTTGGCAGTGGGAGGACCCGGAGAAAACCCACGGGGTTGGGCAGTCGACCCTACCCCTCGTCATTTACAACCGGGGAATCGACACCACGCCAGTTGACTTAATTGAAGACTGGTTGATAAAGCGCGCATGTGCTAACCATTCGCCCCCCCCCCCCGATATACTAGATGACTATAATCCTAGAACGTACGTCTTGTCACATCTGATCTCTCATAGTATCGTTTTCTCAAGTTGACAGAATGAACAAGACAGTAGCGTATCGCCAACCGTTTCGTTGGTATAATAAAATTTACAATAAATAGAATATTAGGATTGTCCGTGTCCACCATTTAACTGAAGCTCAAATAGACCACTTGTTTGTATAATGTACAAATTCAAGCCAATTGTTTTCTTGGTAGTTTAAGATAAATATTCGCTAACAGATTGTAACTTTGTTATATCTATTTTAAAAAGTATACAATTTTCAATATTTAAATAAGCAGAAACTCTTTGATATAAGTAAAAATAATGTAACTATGGGTTGATCTAATGTAGCTTTGTTTTCGGTGTTTTGTTGGCAATAAGTAAATATGTAAATACAGAAAATATTGACCAAAATCAACGCCCCAGAATTAATGTAATCGACATACAGATTCATCTAACTGCGCTTATCTCGATTGAATTATAATATCAAAGAGCACGGTATACTAATCCCAAAGACTTGTATGACAGATCTTCTTTCATATATTTACTGACACGATATTTATCAATGTTAATATGATGATAACAATCAATTTACAGACAGATCTATGTGTGTTTAGGGAATGTGATCTAATTCATACGTTACCGCCTCTAATTCTCATCTGAGTTTCGACCTCTTCATCATTTCATACCAACTCTGCCAATAATAAAATGATTTGTAGGCGTGTGCTATCGGCGCGAGGTTGATATTCACGCTTGAGTATTCTCGCTGGGGACTGCCGATAATTTAAGGATTCTAGCCTGATCATAGCAATTGTAACATTTATACATGATTTTGTGATCATCTACGCCGTATCTTTTCTTGTCACTCAATTTATTCTTATGAATCAGACATATATAAGGACACATCGCCTTGATAGTCATAGATGTAAAGGGGAGCTACGGTGGCTAAGTGGGTAAGACGCTAGCTCGCTAGCATAGAGGCCGCGGGTTCGATCCCTGCATTGGCCGAGAAAGTTAATGAGGATTTTCCGACGTGGTTTACCCTTGTCAGTGGTGCAGGACGAATGACCTGAGAAGTGACAAGGATAGCTGCCTAGTCGTTCGGATGGGACGAAAAACTGAAGTTCCGTGTATACATTGACGTTCACCTAAAAGATCTCGTGGAATTGGAATTCGATATAAGAGTAGGCCGCTGCCCGGGCAAAATTTGCCTCATAGCACACTGTATGGCATATGCCGTCATCATTAGTCCAGTCAGGAGCAGAACAGTAGGATGTTAAAGATGGGTTCCCAGAAAAGTATTTATCGGGTGGTTATTTCCAATAAAAGTATGGTAATTTGGGTATATATGGAAAGTAGAGATACCCAATCTTACTAGAAAAATACTGGATTCCCCGAAAAACACTCATGGAGCGTATACAGGACAAAAATGTAAGGGTTCCCCTAATCAACGATTAGGAATTTCTGCACGCGTGACGTCAAAGGTCACACGCGAACATTGAGCGCTTGATGTACAAGTTGATAAACTTTATGAAGAGTTAGACGTACAACACTTTCTGAGATAAAAATGACGGAAAAAGACGCGGGTAGTGGATAATCCGAGAATTTAAGTAGGATTCGATATTTGTAATAAATAGTAAGCGATTAAAGACAACGTCGTCTTATGTATGCAATGAATTCTCCTCTGACTTCCAAGAGAGGTAAGTCACGTGACGTAAACATGACCTGGTTTGATCGAATTTTTATAGCAGGACATTCCTTCGCAATTACAATGTTTGAGAAGGATTTGAAGCAAAGTTATGTCAAATTCATTAGTTTGAATATGTTTTTAGTCCATATATACCATTAAATCACCCAGTTTGTACACGGGAACCCATCTTTAAACCCCATTTGATTTCATTTCATAGACGTTACTATCGATATTTCGGAAACATAAGCAAGTCTATAACCCACAATAGAGTGAGTGAGACGCTGCTGCCTGTCTCGCTAACCCGTGGATCCCCGCGTTTGATCCCGATGTTAACCGAGAAAGTCTATCGGGATTTTCCGACGTGGTTCCCACATGTCAGTGGTGAAGAATGGAGGGTCTGGCATCCATTAGCACTAATGAGGAGTCACAGATCAGACAGAAAACCTATTGCAGTTTCCATAAATGACCTCAGAAACGGTTGGCGATACGTTACTGAGAAAACGGTACTATGACAGACCAGATGTGACAAGATTTCCGTTCTAGGGCTGTAATCATCTAGTATATCGAAATAATTTTGCACTCGTCGCAAGGTGAGCGAACATGATATCGAGAGTTGCTTCCTAAAATTACAAAGATACCTACGATTTACGTTCAGTTCAAATCTAATCTATAATTAGTATTACACTCCTTTGTCATTTTGTATTTATGGCCGTTGAATTTGGTGCCCGGTGGCCTTTTGAATCGATGGTAGGCCTACTATATTTTGTTTGATGACGTTTTCTGATAGTTGTGTCAATTCTCGAGCAAATTACGTTACTCGAACTGGACCAGTGCTTCGCATTTCCTATAATTAGGCCAGTCACACTAAGGTTATTTCGGATAACATTATTATTTTTAATAAGAGGGATGGGTTTATGAAAGTTGTCAAAAAATATTTTAAGATGCGAGCATTGTAAATAGCTCGTCTTTATTAGTTAGGAGCAGAACAGTAGGACGTTAAACTCCATTTCATTTCATTTCATACAATGGCGCAAATACAAAAAAGAAATTCACAACAACAAAAATAATCCCGAGGTATATTGTGTACCTTTGGTAGGAGCATTCACCTTGATCCATTAGATTTGTAAAAAAAATAATATTTGCCTTTGAAAAGACCTCCCCACTCGTCAAAATTGAAGATTTGTGCCAACAGAAAATTTTATCGGTAGAAAAAAGTTGAGAATTTGCACCATGGAGCATATGAGCTTTTCTTTTATACAAATCAGGCAATAAATAATTAACATGGAACCCATAAACTGAAATTGAAATGCGAAAAATCTTAAAAAGTGATCCTGACAAAATTGGTTATTTCTCTTCAAGGGAAGATGTTAGAAACACGTTTGTGATATCAATATGTCTGTATTGATTTATTCTATTTGTTTACTGGAATCAAATATCAAAATGTTATACCAATAATGAATATTACTCACTTCAAAAATATATTTGTTTTGGAGGCTAAAAATACAGTTTTTACCAAAATGACATTACTTTCGGTAATAATGAAAATTTTAAATTAGGTTTATGAAATCACATGGTGTAATGTTTTGAAAATCGAATAATAATTGACACTTTTATGGACAATGAACCGTGAAAAGTGACTTGTAGAAAATCTTCTATTTCTCCGCAACTGAACAAGTTAGAAACCATTTTGTGATATCTATATGACCGGATGGGTTCATTCTATTTTTTGATTGGAATCAAATATCAAAATTTTAAACAAATAACAAATACGACTCATTTGAATAAAATATGAATACAGTTTTTGCCCAAGTGAAGTCATTTCCGGTGACAGTGAAAATGTTAAATTGGTTTGACCTAGTCATAAGTTGCATTAAGCATCAAATGGTGAACAAAAATTAAAAATCGAATAATAATTAAAACTTTTATTGGCAAAAATCCCTGAAAAATGAAATCACCAAGTTAGAAACTAATTTTGACATAGATTGTCTTTATTTTGATTAATACTACGAGTTTATGAAGTTACGAAGAAATTTTTTTAAAATATGAAATGCCTGAATAGGTTGTATATAGCTCATATTTTCACCGTTTTTTACTGGCGCAAATACAAAACCGAAATTAAGCGTGATGTATTTTGTGCTTTTAGTATGCACATTCATCTTGATCTATCTATGTATTTTTTTCTGTATTTTCTCTGGTATTTTGTTTTTGTTTTTTTTTCAGTTTTATAATGGGTAAGACGCTGGCTCGCCAGCTTGGAGGTCTGCTGGTCGATCCCTGCATTGGCCGAGAAAGTTCATCCAGATCTTCCGGCGTGGTTCCCCCTTGTCAGTGATGCAGGACGGAGGGCCTGAGACAGCTGTCTAGTCGTTCGGATGGGACGAAAAACCGAGGTCCCGTGTACACGTAAAAGATCCCCTCACAGTTGGAATTCGATATAAGAGTAGGCCCTGGTGTCGCTGTCCGGACAAAATTTCCCGAATAGCACACTGTATGGCGTATGCCCGTCTTCATTAGCCCAGTTCGGAGCATTTTCTTTTCAGTTAAACCAGATGCGGTGGCTTTTCCTGGTTTTAACAGAAGTGTGTCTTACAGTGTACCATACATGTTATACCTATCATCATCATCATTATTAATTAGAGATGTATCGATAGGCATGGAACACATGGTTTCAAATGTCAATATTCTGGCTGTAATTGAAGTTGACATGCCATACCTGAAGCTGTAGGCCCCTGTCTAACGCATGCCGAATGGTTAGCATGTGCGCGGTGTATCATAAGGTCTGTCATTGAGTCAATTGGCGTGGTTTCGATTCCTCGGTTGAACGTGACAAGGAGTAGGGTGCCCTGTCCAACCTCGTGGGTTTTCTTCGGGTCATCCGGTTTCCTCCCACTGCTAAAGATCCCACACGCAAATGAATTATTGAAATAAAATTGAACCATGTGTTGGTGCCGAAATGACCTAGTCTGGGTCGAGCGGACGTTAAACCTCTCTCTCTCTCTCTCCCTCTCTCTCTCTCTTCTACCACACGACCATATTCAACCTGATTAAACTATAGTTTTAATTAAGAAAGGGGTAATTATATTCCTTTATCTCACGATGTAGTGCGAGTTGTAAATATACAATTCTTCCCATCCCTTGAGTTAATGGTTTAGAATTAGAATTAATGAATTGTAGTTTTATGGCTCCAACCGGGCTATATTGCGCCAAAGCTATGTTGAAGTATTCGAGAAAAAGAGGTCATATAAGCAGCTTTTCACCTTTGATTAACCAATCAGCATTGATGTTACTAGTGGATTGCCCACAGTTCCGTGCAAAACACGCCTAAACCGTTTTATCTAATAGCTATTCCCTCACATCATTCAGAACACGTCAATGATAACAACTCTTCCAGATCCTAGTGTAGTACAGACAAGTAAAACGAAAATTTTGAATTATAAAAACGAAACGAAATAGGATCTGTGTTTTAATCAGATTTATAAAATTAAAAATAAATATCAAATACTTTATGAATATAAACAATAAAAAACACAGCGGAAATAGTTTGATCTAATATTCCTGAGATGCTTGCACTCAATCGAAGTGTGCACAACGGTCAAAGGAACATGACAGTGTTCACATTCTGTTTGAGGCTCTCGCTTTAAGATGAAAATATGAGTTAAAATGGTATGACCTATGCGAGAGCGACACATAATAACTTCCTCTCTCTTGTTTGTTCTATAGGAGCTTGACCTTGGTCAGTCTATTAACAGATGCTTACTGTGATGAAGTTTGTTTGTGCCTGCAAGATCCCTTGGTCACAAATAAATGAATATAAAATAAATTTAAAATCCTTGAAAGGAAAGTAAAATGGGAAGATTTAGAGCAGACTTGGTAGCTGAATCTGCTTGATCATTCCCTTTGATATCCATATGACTGGGAGCCAGCAAAGGAGAGTGTCCTTGCTGATGAGCTCGTTTGATAGTAGCCGTTTAGTCAAGCTGTTTGTTACTAATTGCTTGTAGCGAGAACAAAGAATCAGAAAAGATAATGTGATTTAAAACTGATAAGGACTGGAGAATAGCCTGGAATTCATCTGTAAAAACAGAAGCAGCAGGTGGTAGACAAACAGACATTGTCTCAGATGGCGTCACGGTAGCCGAAGCTACCCGATCACCATCTTTCGAACCATCTGTATAAACGGGAGTATAATCACCATAATTTGAGAAATTTAAAATCAATAAGAAATGAAATGGGGTTTAACATCCTACTGTTCTGCACCGAACGGGCTAATGAAGACGGGAATACGCCATGCACTGTGCTATGAGAAATATTTTGCCCAGACAGCGGCACTATAATCTTATTTCGAATTACAACTGTCAAAGTTTCTTGACTATACAATGTCTCTTGCTAGGCCATCCGTCCTACACCACTGACAAAGAGTAACCACGCCAGAAAATCCCGGTATCGAACAAGAGACCCCCAATTTAGCGAGCCAACGCCTTACTCACTAAGCCACTGCGGCTTCCGTAAAATCGATATACTGGAGATTTATCAGACTGCACACACAGATCCGTCGACTTCATACTACGAGAGTTAATCTCTGCCCTAGATGGCCGCCATATCTAAAAATAAATATACTGTTTTGTAATGCGGTTCTACTCCGTGTCAATCTGTCATACACACAAAGACTAAATATTATTTTTTAATTTTATTAAATGTAAGCAGAATGAAGGGACCAGCCGATTTTAACAGTCTCGGAAATAAAAGTCTATGTACGTATGAAATTTAAACGCCAAAGATATAGAGGAATGGTGTATTTACCTTGTCTCAAAACTTCAGTTCAAAAAAATTATTGAGTCGTTTGGACGTGAACGTCAAAACCGCTTATCTGGACACGTAACCCTTTCAAGATTTTGGGTCAGTTGTTTCGTTGGGTGACCTGAAAATCTACTAATTTAGAGGTCTATACAGTGTATGAACCACATGTTGTACTTGATACAAAAGGTAAATTTCACCTACATTTATTTTTATAAAAAAAATAAGTCTGGTTTTATCCAGACACCGTATAATACAGTTTGGGACGCCGGTCTTCATTTCCAGATGAAGATTGACTGGTTTTAGTCTTTTGAAACGTAAATTGAGTTAGTTGTTAAGCCCTAGGTAAGGATTTTAAGGGCTTTTAACGCAAACTTAAGCATTTTTATTCTCCAAAATATAATAAACACTTATTATACTTCGATAATTTTCTTAAAGGGCCAACCCTTTAATTTATCGAAGTATGTTTACGACTTTACTCCTCGATTTACGACTTAAAATGTCGGTCAACTATCTTAGTTCCTGTTCTCAAGCGGAGCTAACCGTAGACAGACAGTCTAAATTTGGTATGGAGGTGTATAAGTACGTAAGACCGTTGTACGACCATTTGTCTTATTTCGCCTAAATGTTAATTCATTAAAAACAGTATGTAAATACAACTACCGGAGATACTGCCCATAGAAATTTACTTCTTGGAAAGTACTACTGTTTCTGTAAGAATTATGACAGTTTTCTGAGGAGATTCACTATTCCTTTCACTTCACGATATATTAATATAGCAGCGTTATCTATGCGTTTAAAGCGGAAATTGCAAACTTTCAAGTTATATTTTTAAAATGTATTAAAACAAAGCCTTAAAATAGATGGTATCCATAAACAGTCCTACCTTGTTAAAGAATAATCCTGTTAATCCTATAATTCGCTATTGCCAGCTGAGAAATTGGCAAAAATATCATTTTTAACTTCAAATTCCAACGTTGGAAAATGGCTGCCCCATGTTGTCAATAGCAAAACAGGGGAGGTAATTGTGTTGTTATTTCCTGTGTCATACATTTTTAAGGGTGGGAAATAATGCCCATGATCGTATAATAGTTATTTGATAACCTATTGAGCAAAAGACATAGAAATAATTATGTTTTGACTTTCTTAGAAAATTTGAAATTCTCGCTTTAAAGTCGTTATCATCGTGCCCATTTAAGATCTTTGATTTATTAGTGATCAATTGATTTGAATACTAAAATTTAAAGATACATTATGGGGGATTAGATAAAGAGCTGGCAGTTCTCACTATAATTGTTAAAAACTAGATAATGTAAAGGGAATTTGCTGAAAATTTCAGTCAAATTGATCCACTCTGAACCGAGAATTTAGCGATTGAATTTTAGCCTAGCCACGATCATCATTACTAAAGTCAGTACGATAAAAAATATAGTCTTGATTATCCATTTTTGGATTAAATCATCAATGAGCGTTGGGCAGCAGATCGGATTTTACTCCAGTAAATATCGTAGGCTAGCGATGATATCGAGAGTTGATTATGGTCTGGATAAGTTAATTAATGTCTAATTAATAATTTAGATAACATTTCAGACCCAAAGAAAGATCTGCAATAGGCAGATTTATCTCTTGCATAATGTATGTTTAATAAGCGTCGACAGTGAACATGATCAGATTAGATTTATTCCATGTTAAAAACAAAACAAACCATAACAATCACACGACTTGAAAATATCACTTGAGATGTCTAAATAAAAGCTTCGTATGGCAGATCTAATCACATCAGACCACGATATTTGTCTTCGCAAACCCTGATTGCATAGTGCAGCTTACTAAACTTTGGTTCTCGATGACAAACGTTATACCAAGCCTGGATTTACCTAACATCATAGTATATTGGCTGCTAGATGTAGGAAAGATGTAGATATGTGTATATATTCCTGTCTAATTTTATAGCTATTTCCTATTTAATTGTTTATATTTATGGATATTTTATTTAATTACTTATAATAGAATGTTGGTTTCCAACAGAGTATATACATACCTAAGAGAGAGGGAGAGAAATGGGGTTTAACGTCCAATCGACACAAACTGGGTCATTTCGGGACTAACACATGGTTCAATTTTATTCCAATAACTTGTTTGCGCGTAGGGATCTTTAGCAGTGGGAGAACACAGGAGGACGGAGAAAACCCACGAGGTTGGACAGGCGACCCTACTCCTTGTCACGTACAACCGGGGAATCGAAAGCACACCAGTTGACTCAATGACAGACTTTATGATACAGCGCGCACGTGCTAACCATTCGGCCATACAACCCCCGCCACAGATTGTACTGATCGTTATCTTTTGCACATTTGCCAATGTAGTTGTAGTTTTCCAGTTTCAAAACAAGTGATGTCATGAATTCAGATTATTTAAATGAATGCTTGTAAAAAAAAAACATGATGAAGATACTAAAATCAACTTATAGAAAAACTACTCACCCCCCCCCCCTTCCCCACACACAAAAAACCCCAACCAAACAACAACCTTGAAACTTTCATTCATTAGATAAATACATATAGGTATGTATATGTTTAAAATCAGTGATTCTGGGTTTAATATGCTTGTGTATTATTAATAATGTACTAAACTTAATAAGGCTTTATGGATGTATTTGCTTCTGTTCTGATTCACAATGTACTAAAACGTGACTTTATTTGACGCCATTGGTGAGAGTCATTACTAAAAGGTTGTATTATTTATATGTAAATACATTAAGACAGGTTAATCGATAGATTTAGCTTTCAGTTTGAATTTAATACCCTGTAAATCGACACCGTTCAGTGCTAAAGATCATCGAACCATTTTCCGCAGTGATTTCAGCGGCTAGGTTCCCACTATCACGATTCTAGCTGCGATTGAAATCGTGTTTTTAATTGTAGAGTATTCGTGGTGATCGTATAAGGTCTTATCTTATATTGAGGCCAGTCATCGCAATCGTGTTGATCGTACCGAAACGTATCTGAATGTATCGGCAAGTACCAGATCGCGGACCCAATAGAGACATTCCCATCGTTACCAATCGAACGACAGTGGGAACCTAGCATTACCTATTACACATGCGGTACATAAAGCTATTAAAGGCTCAATACCACTCTTGTTGTAACTGAATAATATGTCCCAATCTTTATTTTGGTCAACAAATTGTACTATTTTAGAATATTTCAATTAATTGATGATATAAATTTCATCTTAACACACCTTATTTAAAAAATTTGAAAAATTCAACATAATGGTTTGAAACGTCTAACGTAAACCTTTTCAAATGAAACCTCGATTTAAAAATATTTTCGAACCCCCTGGACAAGTAAAATAGGGTGTAATGGATAATTTACACAACAGTTAGGACACTTAAACATCTAGTACTTAGATAGAGATATTATTTATTTTCTGCAGCTTTCAAGTAAAATAGGGTGTAATGGATAATTTACACAACAGTTAGGACACTTAAACATCTAGTACTTAGATAGAGATATTATTTATTTTCTGGAGCTTTCAAGACATACGCCATACCGTGTGCTATGAAAGAAATTTCTCCCGGACAGCGGCACTATGGCCTACTCATATATAGAATTCTAACTACCAAGGGTTCTTTACGTGCACCCTAATGTGTACACCCACTTTGTTCTGTCCAATCCGAACAACTCTACGTCGTCCCTTGCCATACCCTCTGTCCTGCACCACTGGCACGCTGGCAAATCCCGATGAATTTTCTCGGTAAACACAGGGATCGAGCACGGGACCTCCAGGTTAGCGAGGCAACATCTTACCGTGGCTCCCACATATATAGCAGCATATAGGGAGAATCAAGCCACTACCACCGTATTGATTTATCTTTAGACTACCTATACTATATCCATGCACAAATAACATATACAACTTTAACCAGTACGCTATCATAGTAGCATTGATAAACTATATACCGGAGCGCACCAGTGTTTGTTTCAAGATTTTAAAAAGTATATTTTAGAAAAAAATATATATGTTATTTTATTAGTGTGATTTTCTTCTGATGATATTTAAATTGAACTGTGATGAATTTTTTTCTAATCGACTGGATACTGAAGATAGTTGTTTGAAGTTGGTGAGTAAAAGGAACATATTGACTATCTGGTAAAAACTTTTAACGGATAATATTGCCGAAATGGATACCATCTAAAAGTATATTTCTTGAACACCCGTTTCAGGATGGTGCTAGAAATATTAGGATGTATTAATGCAGTTTTGTGACGTAAGTTTTTCTTGCTTTAACTAGATTTAATAATATAATATATTAATGAAATGTTGAACAAAATGGAACTATATTACTACGTTACACAAAAGCCACTTCTCTAATTAAGAATTCTTGACACATAAAGATTTTTTAGATTGAATTTGACATTCGGTTCATCAGATGAACTGACTCCATTATTTTGGATATATAAGTTTAATTCTGTTTATAAAATAGGTGGGGGATTGGATGGCTGAATGTATCTTAAGCCTGTCATTGAGTAAACTGGCGTGGTTTCGAATCCCCGGTTGTACATGACAAGGAGTAGGGTCGCCTGTCCAACCTCGTGGGTTTTCTCCGGGTCCTCCAGTTTCCTCCCACTGCTAAAAAAAATAAACCCTACACGCAAGCGCATTATTGAAATAAACAAAAATTAAATCATATATTAGTCCCGAAATGACCTAGTTTGTGTCGAGTGGATGTTAAACCCATCTCTCTCTCTCTCTCTCTCTCTCTAAACTGGGCGTTGCTACTGATCGAGTAAATGAGTATAATAACAGTTGGTTAGTTGTAAAATAGAGGTATATTAAACCAGTATAGTTAGCCTTTGATTGGACACTATGATTTATCCAGAAGGGAAACTAATCAATGAAATGTAAAACATGTTCTCACAATTTACTTATTTATCCTGGATTATAGCTTGACAATTAAGAATAACCTATCATAATATTTTTTTTTTATTTGGATCTGAGGTAGTTATTGAATTTTATAATATTAAAGGAGCTAAACCTCTAACTCAATATTTCCCAAAAAAAACTTGAAATTAAAAACACGAATTAGAATTCAATATTGGTCCAGTTGAATCAATGTTGATGTTGTTATCTGGCTGTGAAAATGTGGGATCGTAATATACAATATTTAAGACACAATGAACACGAGTCGTGTATTTCTAAGGTTTCGACCGCCATTTGTAAAGAACGATGAAAAACATAAATCCTACACGACAATGCAGAAGTAATTAGTAATGGCTGATTCGCAAACGACAAAATAACAATAAAAATACTTGTAGAATGGACCAAGCAGGGGTAAACGATCGTCGTTTCAATTTGGACTGTTTGCAAATTTCACCGAACATAATTGATCAGAAATTATAATAAAAGGTTTTAAAAAATGAACATAAATCACATTATTTACATTCATATTACATAAATATTTGCTTTTAGACCCATTATCATCTATTTAAGGTTCCGAAGAATAGGTCCATACGCCCTTTAATTTTAAATTCTATTATAGTTCATTATATATTCCCACAATGATACCCTTTTCTCACGGTAATACTTGTTTAACCATTCAATTATGATCAATAGTTACAATGTCCGCTGAGTACCGTTACTAAGATGTGTAATGTTTTCCACTCTATTATTAAATGCAACGAATCAGGTCAATATAAAAATTAGTGCCCCAATACACGCCAGGCAACCCAAAATGTTCGACCATACCAGTGGCAAGCAGTGCCAAATTTTATACTGTTGTTAAGAGTAAACGTCACCATGTCTGTGGCTACTTGTTATGAGACAAAACCTGACCACCCGATTAGATTTTATTACATACTTCGAGAAGGTATTTATTGAGTAATAAAACCTTCTAGTAGTGTATCGAGGGCTGGCCGTCCTTACCGAACGGTACAAATAAAACCTTCTAGTAGTTTATCGAGGTTCGTGTGCTTCCGGAGTCCAAAATGGCCGCTTTATATAAATGAGAATTTTGGGGATAACTAACCCGAACCCTAACCCTAACCCTTTTTAAAAGACTGAACTTGGGTCTAATTTAGATTTTTAATTCTCTTAAAAGGGTTAGGTTTAAGAATTTGGGGGAGAGGTTAAGTCTCCACATAAGCACTGACCTAGGAATTTGTTGCTTCTAGTGGTGATAATATTTGTACCGTATTACTCAACAAATACCTTCTCGAAGTATGTAATGAAATCTAATCGGGTGACCTGACAGGAGTTCACATTCTGCACACAGAGAACTAACTACTTACTTTGAGAATAGATTTCCGTCCTGAACGGCCGCCATATTGAAAAATTTGTAAACTATTTTTTATAATAATGCTCTGTCCTGAATGGCCGCCATATTGAAAAATTTGTAAACTCTTTTATAATAATGCTCTGTTCGAATGGCCGCCATATTGAAAAATTTGTAAACTATTTTATAATAATGCGATTGTAATCCGTTTTACATCCTCATACCCACAAAGACTAAATACATGTAAACATTTTTAGTTAGATTAAATGAAAGCAAATTAAATACATATCAACAATCTGGAAGTATAATTATTGTTTGGAGCTAAAATCTTCGATTTAGGCATTAAAATGTCGGTAAACTAGCGGACCTAATCGTAAACTGCTTAACATTCGTATGTGGAGTTTAGAAAAAGAGTATAAAAGTCTACAAAATAGCAGACGACACAAGAGTTCATCCCTGGTTGGATCTATTTCTTAAGGTTTCCTCCAGATTTGGTCAAAGGTCACGAGATGTAAACAGGGCTAGCGCTAACCTCAACCCTAACCCTTGACCTAGCCCTAGCCCAAACCCTAACACGCACTCTCGCCAACAGTCGCGTGTCCTAACCTTATTTACATCTCGGCTACCTTGACGGAATCTGGAAGTGGCCTTACGAAATAGATCTAGACGACCATTCCTACACACAACCCACTTGGTAAAATCTACTCAGGGTAAAGAATTTACTCAAAATCGTTCGCATTATATTAACTAACCTATAGCCCTTTATAAAACTTGTGTTGTTTCAGTTTATCAAATACATCAATAAGAAACTATGTGAAAGTTTTGTGTTTCTGGAACCAAGATATTTCTCATAAGCAGTGATTGAAAGTTGAGTAAATTCTCAACTTAAGTCTGAGAATGCTTTGTGAACTTGGGGCCAGTTATAATTAGTATTAACAGTTACCTGTCGTCAATTATCACCACTTACTATTTGACACCATTTCTCCCATTTTTTTGTTGTTGCAAGAATTAATTAAAGGCTATAAATGTACTCCATCATCTAACGGATGTAACGTCACTGATCGCGTGTTACCAAAGTTCATTTTGTTCATGTTCAGGTCAGTAATTCCGCGAATGTCAAGCTACGAATGTACGATAAAAAAAGAAATGAAATGGGGTTTAACGTCCTACTGTTCTGCTCCTATACTGGGCTAATGAAGACGGGTATGATAATAAACGATTTACGCTACATGTTCAAACAGTCATAACTTCGCCCAGAATAAATCTTACAAAATACATCTTTAAAGGAGGCCAGTCTTTAACTCAATATTATCCACAGTCTTCAACATTTAAAACACGACTTTTTGGTCAATTTAAATCAACTTTGATGTTGTTATCTTGACGTGAACATTTGGGCTTTTGATATCCAATATTTAAGACAAAATGGGCATTTTAAAATTGGCACACGAATCGCGTACCAGAATGCTTTCGAGCGCCATTTCTAATGAAGCGACTCGATGAACGGGGCTTAACATATCCCATGTAGGAGAATACTAGCGGTGTAGACTGGAATAACCAGACGCCAAAGACTGACATTCAACTTGGACTCTTCGCGTATTTCGCCGAATAGAACTGATTTGAAATTACACTAAAATAGAAACATCTGAATGTAATTCTATTTGTGTCCATTTCTAGGAGCCAAAAAATAACGATCTAGCTCCTTTAATGTGACACTGAATTTATAGCGCCCAATGATCTTGTGATGCTCAGTGGTTACATTACATTTTGTATGAAGTATCAATAAGAAATATACCCACACACACAGACCAAATTTTGTTTTAATATTGTTATATAAGTAGACTATTGATGATTTGGTTAAACAGCAAGATTATTATACAACCCGTACTATAAACATCAGTTATAGTCAAGGTGTAACCTTCAGATTCAAAGTCAACTGGAGAAAAAACTATAGAGCAATCATTAAAAATATATCATCTATACCTGGAAGTAATTAAAGATACATTATGGGAGATTAGATAACGACCTGCGAGTTTTCACTATAATAGTTAAAAACTACATAATATAAAGGAAATTTGCGGAAAATTTCAATCAAATTGATCCACTTTGAACCGAGAATTCAGCGATTGAATTTTCGGTACGATAAAAAAACATTAGTCTCGATTATCCATTTCATGATTAAATTATGAATGAAAGTTGAGCAGCAAATCGGATCCTAATCCAGTAAATATCACAGGCTAGCGATTACATCGAGAGTTAATTATGGTCTGGATCAGTTAATTAATGTCTAATTAATAATTTAGATAACATTTCAGGACTAAAGAAAGACCTGAAATAGGCAGATTTAGCTCTTGAATAATGTATGTTTAAGAATTCATAATATATCTAAAATTATTGAAACATTTCACGAGTAGATTATTACAGCCTACGAAACATATAGGTGGAAGGGTCAGAGCTAACTACGTTAACGAATTGAGTCAAAATACTCAATTAAAGACTGTATACGACGAACCTATTCCTCTGATAAGTGGTAGTTTGTTCCACAAAATAAGCACCCATAGAAAGACTGTGGTTCTGTTGGATTTAAGAGGTTATTGTTTTGGGATATAAAAATTTCTTGGCGAACACCTTAAAGTTACTATTTCATATTTTCTAAGAAAGTCAAAACATAATTATTTCTATGTCTTTTGCTCAATAGGTTGTCAACTCACTATTATACGATCATAGGTGTCATTCTCACACTCAAAACTCATTTACACCGGAAATAATAACACAATTACCTCCCAATTACCTCCCATGTTTTCTATTCTCTACAATGGAGTAGTTATCTTCAAACGTTGGAATTTGAAGATGAAAATTATATTTTTGCCAATTTCTCAACTGGCAATAGTGAATTATAGGATTAATAGGATTATTCTTTAACAAGGTAGGACTGTTTATAGATACCATCTATTTTAAGGCTTTATTTTAATACATTTTAAAAATATAACTTAAAAATATGAAATTGTAACTTTAATCAAAGATTTTAAATACTGAAAGAAAACCCCTGAAATAACGAAATTCGGGCCCCGAGTTCACAAAGCATTCTCTGACATAAGTTAGGAATTTACTCAACTTTCAATCACTGTTTATGAGAAATATCTTTTTCCCCAGGAACACAAAACTTTTCAAGTGGTTTCTTATTGATGTATTTGATACAATACGTTAACAAAAGGTGTATAAAGGGCTATATTTTAGTTGAAATAAGGTGAATAATTTTGAATTAATTCTGAGAATGCTTTGTGAAAACAGGGGTCTGATGTTTTATTGTATCCAAGGATAAACCATATAATAAGGTTTAAAATACAGATGTGACGTCACCCTTTGATGTTGGCGTACCATTATTTCTAATAATCGTACGGGCAACTTGCTAATCGTAAATTATTTAAACTAGTGAAATGTTGGACTCGCGTGACGTATTTCACTGTAAAAGCACGTGCGGGGTGTCTGTATTTTATGTCGTTTAGGGGTCTCGAGCTTAATACATTGCGTAATATATTGAAACAACACTCGGGCCTACGGCCCTCTTGTTGTTACAATATATTAATTAATGTCTCGCACTCGACCATAAAACAATACTATACAACAGGGCCCGGTTTCTCGAAATCTTAACTAAAGATAAAATCCAAATTTTAATAGATACATTGTACTTCAATTTTGATTGGTTAAGCACTAAAATCAATCTAATATTATCCAATCAAATTACTAAAATTTGGATTTTATCTTAGTTAAAATTTCGTGAAACAGGCCCCGGATGTGAAAACACAAAACTCCAGTCAAACAAACAACACTGACACAAATAGAACGTAATAAAAAAAAACTTGTTAATAATTCAAGACAACGTGATTTCCCTGGGTTTATATGAGATAAATATTACCGTGGGTTATTTCACATATCGACCGAGGGTATTAGGGTAATATTTGTCTTACACACCGACATCAATGTTAAATCTATCCTAATTGATTTCACCTATAAGACAATGGTTTAGCCCATATTGTCCCTGCTACTGATACGACAAAAATAAGAAAACAAGTCGTAAGTTGCACTTAGGCTACACTACATTTTAGTAACCATATGTTCACAAAATGACATTCGTTTTGTCAATTCGGACGAGGAATTGATCCCGAGCAATTCGTTGGAAAAGAAAACGAATTATTCAAAGCTAGTCAAAGTGCAGAATTTATGCAGAAAATATTTAACAAGGATTTAATGTACTCAGATATTTCGGATTATGAGGAAGATAAAAATGATAAACGCTTTTCAATTTCGAGTGACAAAACGATGCCAGTGAATGTGCCAACAATTTCGTGCCCATAAAAATATCTTACGCAGAAATCAGTGGACTGGGAACTCGTTTAACAGTTGGTCAGTGTGGCGGAATAATAAACACGAAAGTGCGCGAAATATCCTGTGTGAAGAAAAGAGTATACAAGAGTATATAGAGTATATAAGATTCGTCTTGGAAGTATTACACTAAAATGGTGAATATTACCCACCGAATTCCGTATTTAGTTATAGAAATATTTTCATAGTTACCGATTGCAAATAGAACTGACGTGGATATCATATGCAATCCAGAATTTGAGAGTTAGAGACAAGTTCTTGGTGGTCAGATGAAGAAACTAAGTAATATGGGCCTGGCAAAGTTCGTCGTCCGATTAATTTGACAACATCGTACAGAGAAATGAAATGAAATGAAATGGGGTTTAACGTCCTACTGTTTTGCTCCGAACTGGGCTAATGAAGACGGGCATACGCCATACAGTGTGCTATGAGGGAAATTTTGCCCGGACAGCGGCAGTACGGCCTACTCTTATATCGAATTCCAACTGCCAAGGGATCTTTTACGTGCCGCCAATATGTACACGGAACCTCGGTTTTTCGTCCCATCCGAACGACTAGACAGCTTTCCTTGCAGCCCCTCCGTCCTGCATCACTGACAAGGGAGAACCACGCCGGAAAATCTGGATGAACTTTCTCGGCCAATGCAGGGATCGAACACCCGACCTCCAGGCTAGCGAGCCAGCGTCTTACCCACTTAGCCGCGTGATCCCCATTGTACAAAGAAGTGAATAAAAGGTTAATTAAAAGAAAGAATTTGTATCCTTTTTCATTGCAAAGTGATATACACCTGTTGGGACGTCATCAGAGGATTAAAATATCTGATAATCGTCCCTAGGGCTGTTATTTGATATCATCCTCTGAAGATGTCACAACAGGTTGATAGGTTTAATGACATGCATGGAGATCAACGGAAATAATATCCCAAGGTGTGTTATTACGTTTACCAAAACATAATATTAAAGTCAACTTATGCTAGGGGCAGACGAGCGTATTTTTCGCCTGACCGCCAGCGCTTTTTTACGGCCGATCACAAACGGGCAGAGGCGTAGCCGTGAAATATATATTGGGGGGGGGGGGGAGGGGGGTCGCTAATGAAATTATAAAAAGTGTTGACAATCTGTGACGCCGGGGGTACGAGAGTGTGGGAGTCACATTATAAAAACATCCTAAAATTTTATAAAAACATCATAAAAATCATAAAATTCCACTAGAAGCTTTCGTAAAAAATATAAATTTTGACAAAAATCTACGTACGGTCCCCGGATCATGTGATATCAATTTTGTCTTCGATTGGCTTATAAAAATGGTTCGCCCGAGAATATAGTCTGGATACGGACACACGAGCGAATTTGATTGCCGGCGAAAAATGTCTAACATCCTAGATACGAACAATTGATCGGGCGAATGGTTTGCCGAGCAGAATCGTCGTCGCCGTGAATCGGACGAATAAATACGCTCATCTGCCCCCACTTAAGATGTTTCTCTAATTTCCGGTTGTTATTGTGAAAAATCGTAATTAGCCCAAGTAATAATTTCTAATCATTATAAAAATGCTGCAGGCTATTTAGAAAACCCGGGTTAGTTTGTATGTACTCTATGCAAAATTTTAAAATTTGTTGCACTGTCTAGTAGGAGAGGAAGAGAGAAATGGGGTTTAACAGCCCAAAAACAATATTCTCAACCAGCTGGATAACCTACAAAGTGAAACTCCCTGGGACTACAAGAAGTTTAATCTCTGATTGATATAAGTAACTCGATAAGAATGATATCTTTGGGAGGATCATTTTACTTCTAATATCTCACAAAACCCCAATTACTCGAATTTAATACAAAAATAGAATTAATCGAAAATAAAACCAAGATACTCATCAATAATAGTCACATAAATAGTGATCTGAAAAACAAAAACTAGAGGCGTGTATAGAAGACCTTCGTAATTGGATGATGTCTTAACTTCCTCAATCTCAATGATGACAAAACAGGGGCTATATTCTTTTCGAAAACAAAACTGTCTTTGCACAACTCTGTGCTGGTTGGTGATGTACGTATTGAAACTACAGACTGTGTCATTAATCCTGGAGTGCTCGGATGAAAAATTTGAAAATGAAACGACGTGTTTTTACCATCTGGAGTTTAACGTCCACTCGACACAAACTAGGTCATTTCGGGACTAACATATGGTTCAATTTTATTTTAATAATTCGCTTGCGCGTAGGGGTCTTTAGCAGTGGGAGGACCCGGAGAAAATCAAGGAGACTGGAAGGCGACCCTACTCCTTGTCACGTACAGCCGGGGAATCGAAACCACGCCAGTTGACTAAATGACAGACCTTATGATACAGCGCACACGTGCTAACCATTCGCCCCCCCCCCTTCCACTGTCTAGTAGGGGATTATTTGATTCTAAATATTGTTCAGATAGCAAGGGCTATGCCTGTGCCTATAATGGTTGATTTCTTAGAATTGTTTTCTATGATGATGGAAAAATTACAGAGAGAGGGAGAGAAAATGGGGATAAACATCCACTCGACACAAACTAGGTCAGTGGCGTGCAATAAAATGGCTATATTACTAACCTTACTTCTTTGACTTGCCAATTTGATCATTCGTAACGCTGTAAAAAAAAAACCCTCATCAATCATTGATGTAGATCTTTTGGAGGGAAAATTGGTCAGTCCATTTTCATAAATATTTTTTTAGAAATAATAATTGGAAAGGATCGATGTAATCATCTCCCGATTTCTACCATTTTATGATTAAAAAAGAGATGATAACGACTATATTCTCGGAGGTAAACAAATCCAGTGGTTACGATGGTCTAGTCAGTAACGAGCTGACCCAGTGACTAGGATGTTCCCGTTTGAATCCTGGTGTTGGCCGAGAAAGGTCCTTGGAATATTTCAGTGTGGTTTCCCCATGTCGGTGGTGGAGGACGGAACATCTGGTATGAAAAACCGAGGTCCCGTGCACACATTAATAACTTAGAGTTTGTGTTTCAGTTTTCGACAAATTTCTACTATCTCTGAACCATTCTGACTAAGTCTCATCTGATCTCAAAGATCCCGAGCTTTTGACACAGCGCCGCGTACCACAGCTTTGCTGGTGTCACAGAATATATTAACCCTGGCCGATGGCTTGGGTAAGTGTCGATTAGCTGATATGTATAGTTGAATCTAGAGGGACCTAGTTGAAACGTCGGTCAGTATTAAACTATTTCTGAATAGCATAATTTATCTACAGTTTGCCTTTAGGTTGCATATGTGTTTGGAATGTTCTAACCAAAATTTATTAACTCATTTGTGAAGGCAGCATGACATACTCCAGTAGTCTGTCAAGCTGAGTCTTAAGAGCACCACTGTTTAATGATTGGTGTGATTGTTTAAAGGGCATGTGGAGAAATCCTATCAAACAATTATTGCAAACGGTGCCTCTCGCTCCATCACTCCCTTACATTTTGACATGTAATGTTTGTCAACACGATGGACAAAAGTTCTCGGTAACTGATTGTCAGACTTTATGATCTGAAAATGGCGGGACACGTCTCGATTATTTTTGAGTTTATTAGCCATTTCCGTATATATTAAGAAACACATCTTTTATAATTACTCTGTTTATCAAATTAATCTCGTGTCATTCTTATTAATATTTTCACTCTGAGTTTATTAGCCATTTCCGTATATATTAACAAATACATGTTTTTATAATTAGCCTGTTTATCAAATTAATCTCGTGTCATTCTTATTAATATTTTCACTCTAACAATCAATTATCTAATAAATCCAATTATAGCATTGTCAAGGAAATACATTCCAAGGTCGAACATGGATAATTTGTTTAGGATACGCCATTTAGTTCCAGTTTATCCTGGCATTTCAATTCATTTTTTTAGATAAATTTAGAATACTTGGTATTTAGCAGATAGAATAATGAAAAATGAACCATGGCAAGTACTTGTATCCGTGAAAAGGTTTGAACTTCACGCCGTTTTGGTTATGTCATGGCTCGAAATGTTCGCCTGTCTACTTGTCGCCGACAGGCGATTTTTTCGTCTGACAGGTAGCAAATAAAACTACCTGTACATTTAATTATTTGTTTCTAAATGCAAGAATTAAGCACGGAAATACCGCGAAAAGCCGCCATTTGCATTGTTTACATTTCGCTCTGTCGTAGGCTACAGTTACTCACACAGTTTGGAAGTAGACAATTTTATATCAATGAATTTCACACCATCTACGCTTGTTTTCATCTGCTTGACACTAGTTTATAGCATTATGGAGTATTATATCTAAATAAATTAAAACGCACCCCCAAGTCACCTGAAATAATTCTACCGTAACTACACCACAGTAAATATAGTAGTGGTTGGAATGGAAATGCACGCGGCTCGTTGCCTGGTGTATTTAATCATTTAAAAAGT
The DNA here is from genome assembly GCF_932274485.2 of Patella vulgata. Classification (NCBI taxonomy): domain Eukaryota; kingdom Metazoa; phylum Mollusca; class Gastropoda; family Patellidae; genus Patella; species Patella vulgata. Next base: position 13,230,591 of record NC_065880.2, on the reverse strand, counting down.
TTTAAACAATTTCCATAAATAAAGGCTATGAATAATTTATAAGACAATTTGACAAAATCAAAAAATCAGGTCGGAAAAATATTTCATATATAAATATAATTTGCAGCGTAAATATAGTTCGGATATGTGAGAAGGGAATCCCAGGTGGCGTTATCTGTCCTTCGCACGCGGTAGATGTAAATACGGTGCCATGCACAGGTGTCATTTGTGTTTTGATATTCAATTTATTACGGATATTTTAAAATCTGAATTCTACAACTCAACGGTGAAGTATTCGATTTAGTACGGAAGTGTGGTACCATGATACTTTGCGGAATTCACGTGGATACGGATGATAGAATTGTACGAATCTTCGAGTCGCTGAACCAAAGCAAATTCGCCGACTTTCAAGAACTTTTAGGCAATCCGATGTCGAAGAAATAAAATGGTTTCATATTACGATATTTATATAGAGCAATGTACGTCAAAGACCTAACCACGTGCGTGTGTACCTACATGTATGGATATGTGTGATGTGATTAGTCTTTGAGTTTGATAATTGAGAGTGACAGGTTATTTACTGAAGCGACAGGTATGAAGAAAAGCTACCTGTCGCTTGCGACAGGTAGCTTTTTTTAAACATTTCGAGGCCTGTTATGTCCAATGAAATGTCATCTCTACCCGAAACTTTTCTTGCCCATTAAATGGACTTGAAATTTAATTAGCGGATATTTCAAACTATTTCACAACATACGCATATTTCAATTATCTGCAAATTATCGAATATTCGTTGCAGTAATTATACTGATGTGCTGCTATTTGCCGATATTCGGTTGTTATTTGATAACATTGGGTAGTATTTGATATGTATTTGGTAGTATTGGGTTATTATTTGCTTGTTTTGGGTGATATAGGGAGGCAAATGGAACAGTTAGACATCGGTAATCGCATTTGACGTACATTTCGTTGGATATAACTCGCTATTTTTGGAAAAATTCAAGTGGTATGCCCATTTTGCATCATTATCTTTTAGTATTGGGTAGTATGTGGTGATATTGGGGTAGTATTGGATAAATCGTCCCGCTCTATAAAATAACTCTAGCTGACACCTAATATCTTCTAAACCCGTGTACCACCGAATACGTTGAAGGCTGCTCTTTATGAATGAAATGAAATGGGGTTTAACGTCCTACTGTTCTGCTCCTATGCTGGGCTAATGAAGACGGGCATACGCTATACAGTGTGCTACGAGGGAGAAATTTTGCCCGGGCAGCGGCATTATGGTCTACTCTTATATCGAATTCCAACTGCCAAGGGATCTTTTACGTGCATTCCAATGTATACACGGGACCTCGGTTTTTCGTCTCATCCGACGGATTAGACAGCTGTCCTTGTCAGGCCCTCCGTCCTGCATCACTGACAAGGGGGAACCACGCCGGAAAATCTGGATGAACTTTCTCGGCCAATGCAGGGATTGAACACCCGACCTCCAGGCTAGCGAGCCAGCGTCTTACCCGCTTAGCCACTTGATCCCCTCTTTATGAATGGAATGGGGTTTAAAGTTCTACTATTCTGCACCGACCTGGATATTGAGGGCAGACATGCGCCATGCAGTGAGCTGTGACTGGAGGGGAATTTTGCCCGGAGATCGGCATTTTCGCCTACTCTTAAACTGAATTCCCATTGTCAAGGCGTCTTTAACGTACAAGACAATGTGTACACGGAGCCTCTATTTTGAACCACCGGATGACTAGACACCGTGACTCCCCAAGACCACAGCCCACACAACTAGAAAGAATAATCCCGAGGGACTTTCTCGTTCAACACTGGGGATCGAACCCGGGAGATCCTGGTCAGTGAGTCAGCACCTTACATACTAAGACACCCTGGCTCTTCTAACCCCCTGTGAATGTGCTCCTTCTTCTATTGAGGATTATTTATTCTATTTCGGAGGGCCTTGTAAAAAGTGTCCAGTCAATATTTGACTCTTGTGTTTTTGTACTACTAATACTTAGCCTGGGATGTCGTGGGTCCGGTCCCCGTGTTTGCCGAGAAAGTTCATCGGGATTTTCCGGCGGCGTGGTTGCCATTGTTAGTGGTGCTGGACGGGGGCCCTGGGAAGGACAGCTGTCTAGTCGTTGGTGTACTGCAAGTAAAACATCTCTTGGCAATTGGAATTCGATATAAGAGTAGGCTGTAGAGCCGCTGTCCGGGCAAAATTTCCCTCATAGCACACTGTATGGCGTATGCCCGTCTTGTCTTCATTATCCCAGTTGAAGCAGAACAGAAGGACGTTAAACTCCATTTTATTTCATTTCCAACACGTTCGTGTTCCTTTGGTTGGATATAATGTGTATTTCTATATGACAAAAGCCATTAACAATGGTTAATTTTCCATTGGTATGCAAAAATGAATTATGACTTCTTGACTCGTGGCAAACTGTTAACGTATACATATCTGCAACAAAGACAATTACAAAGACAGACGACCTAATGTTACCGTTTTATCTTACTCGGCCTGGCATTTCCTTTATGAAGATGGCAGTGTTGCTTATTTTACCATGTTATTCTTTAAAAACAATAAGTACTCTAAATAACCGTATTTTAAACACCCGAAGACTAATTGATTGATTTTAAAATTAGAATTAATATTTTTCTTGGACCCCGTTCCGTTATATACAGCATGACTTCCTGTAATACAATGGTAACAGGAAATGATGTAAAGGTATAAAAATTTACATTGGAAGTGGAATCAACGGGTGTTTCTGGTCATTAACTTGTTACAAATAGTAACTTCTATATTATCTTTGCTTCATTAAATAATGATGAAGGTGAGCATGGTCCATTTTCAACAACCCAACTAATTCTTCATTTCTCTTGTGCACTGGGTGGGACGAAAAACCGAGGTCCCGTGTACACATTGGCGTGTACGTAAAAGATCCCTTGGCAGATGGAATTCGATATAAGAGTAGGCCGTAGTGCCACTGCCCGGGCAAACTTTTCCTCATAGCACACTGTATGGCGTATGGCCGTCTTCATTAGCCCAGTTTAGAAGCAGAACAGTAGGACGTTAAACCCCATTTCATTTCATTTCTTGGCAGTTAGGCGAACTATGTGGTAAGATATAGCTCATGCCTGCTGACAGACCGACGACACACAGAGCCTAGGAATTCCCAATTCAGTTATTTTTTCTATATGGAATTCTTACATAATCGTATGAATTTCAAAATTTATTTAATGGTCTTTTGACGACAGAATTTGTCATTTCATGTATATTACAGTACTGAATTGGTATAAATTATCTGCTAAGAAAAATCAAGTCCTTATTCTATCGGTCATTCGGTACATGTTTATAACTGCTAATGGTCGCTATACCTAATTCGGGCCCTTGGAACAGTAAACGTCAGCTTTTGTTGGCTACTTTTAGAATCCAAACATATCATTCCGTTAAGCCTAGATTTTCTAGATTTAGAAAGATGTTAGACCCATATTTTCTTATTAACTTGTCACGAACCGATAATGGTGCATATCTGTAATGACGTTAACGACATTTCAGCTAATCAGTTGAACGCATGTTACAAGAAACAGACAAAATCATTCGTTAATTTTACATGAGTATATAGTCAAAGGAATAGCAGCATACCAAAAGCCAATAATGCCCAATCCGATTTCCATTTAAAGCCCGTTAAACTATGTTATCGCCCGTTTGAGTCGAAATTCATATGCAGTGTTTACGTTCATGAGACGAAGAAGCAAGAATGTTTTGTTTTGGGTTTTTTTTATTGTTGCGAACCGAAATTGTAGGTCCCCCTAAAGACAATATTGAATGATGTGCTTCATACATGACTATAACCCGCGTAGAACCTGCATAAAGAACACCATAATTAAATCTATACTAATATTTGTGACTGTCGTTTGTCTGTCTGTCTGTTCGGGGTTGGCGGCTACACTAGGTCTGCCCCGAGTCTGAAATTTGGGGTATAGGGGTAGCTCGGACCGGGGAGTAACATAGGCCAGGTGGCGTTAGTCTACCACTTCCGGTTTCGGGGTTATGACCCACGAGCAAAGCCGGGTATCCTGCTAGTATATGGATAAATTTAATGGAAGCTGCTCCATTTTATTACTGTCCGCTCCGCAAGTTATCTGATGAAAGTCTACTAACGATGCCCTCAACCACCCAAAGCGTGGTGATCGTGCATTTTTCTCAGCAGCCCTATCTGTCATAGTATGACCGTGAGAGTATACAGGCTTTTAAAAGGGATTAAAATCCAACCTTATGGACGGCCAGGTTGTTAATGACTTCATTGTCTACAGTCACATAGTTGGTTTATTCCCACGAAGGCGCAGTTATTGACCGTAGCCGATAAAAGGGAGTCGTTTTCGACGCCTTCGTGGGAATCCAGTTTTTAGGGATTACAATGGTTTAATGTAACAATGGATTTATAGATTGTTATGATAATATTTTACACTTTCATAATTCCTAATGTGACTAATTAACTAACATTTTAACATGTTTGGCATATGACTTTAAGAAATAAAAACAAAAATTTCGCCAAATAAGACACCCTGTCTAAATACTCAACTAAAGTTAATTCCTCTTCTTCGTGTCTACTTTTTATTTCCCGGAGCTCGCTTTGGGTTAGGGTATCTTTATGTCTCTTCCTTGGTGGTTCCTGTCCCCTGGCGTACTGTACGATTCTAATTTCATTAGTATTCTGCTCTTGTAAAAATGTGATCCTTTCAAAACCATTCGGATGAACTTTACCAACTAGAGTCTTGATCCTTGAATGCCATCCTTCCAGAGTGTTGTTGGTTCTGTGTTCCTTGTGAGGAAGTGGTTCCACTGATGAGTAGCATATTCACCCTCGCCCATTGGTTTGTTACGTAGTCGGTCAGTGCAGTTATTTTTGGATCTGATTGAGAGTGAGCGAATTTGTGAACACTACTTGAATGATTTTTATCATTAGTTGCCAATTGGTGAATAAAATTCAGAGTGAACATAAATTCATAAAATTAAACATTGTTAATTGGGTCCTAATAACAACATGCCTCTCTTCAAAAGAAAGTCGACAAGTCCATATCTGCGCCTTCGTGGGAAGTATTATTTTGGTCACGCTCTGTAACGGCGCCGTCGTGGGAATACACCACATGGTTGTAATCCCAGCGCAATAGAAATACGACTTTTGTTATTATTAATTTATATAAAATTATAATTTATACTTTCAGATTGAAAAGATATAGATACTGACGTCAAATATCAATCCAGTTTATGCAGTGAATATAGCTTCAAAATGGATAACTTTACACTACCAGAGAATATTTCCATATCGTACAGCAACTTTTCCTCCGGACAACTACATTATATTAAAGTAGTGACGGTGTTGATGTATTCGCTGGTTATATTTGTAGCAGTTGGTGGCAACCTAGCCGTTTGCTATATAATTCTGTCAAGTCGCAAGATGAGAACAGTTACAAACTTCTTTTTGTTGAATTTAGCCTTTAGTGACTTTGTCAAAGCTGTTATATGTTGCCCGTTTACGTTTGTGTCCAACTTTATTCTCATGTACTGGCCTTTCGGAACCATCATGTGTCCGCTCGTTACATACATGCAGATCGTCGTTGTGCTGCTGTGTGCGTTTACTTTGGTGGCAATGAGTCTGGATAAGTATGTGGCTATTGTGTATCCATTAAAGCCCAAGCTGTCGCGAAGACACGCCAAGTACATCATTATTGTGACTTGGATTCTAGCATTCATTCTGCCAGTTCCCACCGCTGTTACCTCAACCATATCCTATTCCAACATAACAGATCACCCATCGGCCATGGGACAATGTTTAGAGCAATGGAATCACCCAGCCCAAAAATACATCTACAGTATTGTAGTGATGCTGCTGCAGTATTTTGTGCCCCTGCTTGTTCTACTGGTTACAAATGCACGAATAGGTTATATAGTGTGGATTAAGAAAACCCCCGGTGAGGCTGTAGAAGGAAGAGATCAGCGCATGGCGGCTTCTAAACGGAGGGTATGTAGACCTTTTACAATTATTTAATTTTGAAATACAGGGGCCTGTTTCACTAAATTTTAACTAAGATAAAATCCAAATTTTATTAATTTGATTGGATAATATTATATTGATTTTAGTGCTTAGCCAATCAAAATGGACGTATTTACTAAAAGTTTGAGAAACAAGGCACTGATCCCGCTCGCTAATCACAATGTGTTCAGTATGGATTACTTGCGTGTAATGTTCAAAACCACGCATTTATTGCTTACCAAGGCATTATCACTTTCAACGAAACAATAATTGAAAATAAAATATTCAAACCACATTAAATCTGATAGCTTTATATACCAAATCGAACGTATCTTCAATGAATTAAGAAAACCGGGCACTCGCTTAATAATTAACAACCGTATAAATCACGATTGTGGAAGTAAAGTGCTTGGTTGTAGCAACAATAACTCTGTCAACTTAGGTAAGGTAAAACAACTCTGTCAAATTGGGATAAAAATGAATATGACCGATAAGGCAAAACAACTCTGTCAACTTAGGCATAAAAATGAATATGACCGATAAGGTAAAACAACCCTGTCAACTTAGGCATAAAAATGAATATGACCGATAAGGTAAAACAACCCTGTCAACTTAGGCATAAAAATGAATATGACCGATAAGGTAAAACAACTCTGTCAACTTACAGGCATATAAATGAATATGACCAATAAGAACTCTGTCAATGTATAGGGAGAGGGGTTTAATATAGGCTATGTCTGTTCCCCAATCCCTATTCAGATACAAATCTGAATAAAAATATTGCTTTAAAAAAAAAAATAGGCATAGAAATGAATATGACCTATAAGGTAAAACAACTCTCTCAACTTAAGCTTAAAAATGAATATGACCGATAACGTTATTTAGCTAATTTTGTAAAATGACATATTTTTGCATGTATTATTCAATGAATTGTACTACGTATTATACCTTATATAAATATTTTTCTTTAAATTCCAGTTGGTCAAGATGATTATAATAGTGGTGACTATTTATGCTGTATGCTGGCTCCCTCTACATGTTTTGACGCTCATTGGAGATCAAAATCCGCACATTTTTGATGCTCCATATATGATGTATGTGTGGATGAGTGCACATTGGCTTGCCATGAGTCACTCGTGTTATAACCCATTAGTGTACTTTTGGATTAACCCGAATTTCAGAGAAGGTATAAAACGAATATTTTACTTATGTACAAGCTCAAGGAACAACTCTTATAAAATGTCTAACTACAGCGAATATAATAGTCATCATAGTTCTGCCAAAAAAACGAACAGCTCCAATCTCAATTTAAGATACTCATTATAAATGGCATATTGAACTCCTAAACCCACAAACCGATGGTTTCCTGTTCACAGTTGTTGCTCTTTATTATTTAAAGTGAATGAATGTTGTTGTGCTTATTAGAATAGTTTAAAGATACATTATGGGAGATTAGATAAAGAGCTGGTAGTTCGCACTATAATAGTTAAAAACTAGATAATGTAAACGGAATTTACGGAAAATGTCAGTCAAAATGATCCACCCTGAACCAAGTATTTAGAGATTGAATTTTGGGCCAAGCCTCGATCATCATTACTAAAGTCGGTACGATAAAAAAACATAGTCCCGATTATCCATTGTTTGAATTAATCAGAAGCAGCAGACCGGATTCTAATCCATTAAATATCGCAGGCTAGCGATAACATCGAGAGTGGATTATGATCTGGTTAAGTAAATTAATGTCTAATTAATAATTTAGATAACATTTCAGGCCTAAAGAAAGACATGCAATAGGCAGATTTAGCTCTTGCATAATGTATGTTTAAATGGTATTCTATTTTATGCTGTGTGTTTTAGAGGTGTGCACATCGATTGGACATTCAAATTCTGTCTTATAGGTTAAGATGCAATTCTTTAATTACTTTTAATGATCCGTTCGATGCAGCAAAGAGGGGCGAGCTGGGCCTGAAACCCCATTTTATATCCATTTTAATGGTGGCCCAACATGATGTGATTATTATTCACTGTTCGATTATAATAAATAAGTGACAGATTGTTCATTTGGGGTGGGAGAGCTACGAATTACCTATTTGATTTAGGTCAAAGAGAAAATTTTCTATTTCATTGGATTTTATATGCTGATTTGTTTTGTGGGATTACAATGTGTTGAAATATTTCTTGAGTGTTGAGATGTAATCGAGTATGTGTACAAGTGTCGGTACAGTAAGCCAAGAACTTACTTTAAGTTAAAAATGCATTATGTAAGATCTAAATCTGCCAATTGCAGGTATTTTTTCAAGCTTCAAATGGTATATTAATTAATATTTAGACATGCATTCACATGACAAGCCCATAATCAACTTTCCAGACCGTTGAATGACTGAGATAATGAGTGGACTAGACATTGCCTGCTACGTCTTAGTTAAATGGGAAATCGAAACTTTGTATATTATCGTAGAAATGGTACTTGACAATTGAGACTATTCACGCTATTTCTTGTCAAAACTTCATAACTGAGAGCAAAGTAATGTGAATGAAATTTTCATTATCTATTTTTACACTAGCAAGAACGGTCAACTCTTTATCTAAATACAAAATGCATCTTTTAATCCTTATAGAAAACAATAATTGTATAGAGCCTCTTTCATCACGAATCCATTTAACACATCCCATGAATCCAATTGACTATTGTACTTTATTTTAACCTAAACCAAAAAGTATGAATTACAATTTTATGGTATTTTGTAATGAATTTGTGCTCAATTTCACAAATAACCCGAGGTTTCAGTTCAGCTTCGCTTTACGTATGTTCTGCCTTTAGTGTAGTAAATTACAATAGGTGTTACGTCATTACAATAAGTGTTACGTCATTGTAAAATCGACAACCTATCATGAGATAAAGCTTGAATAAATCATTGTGAATAATATGTTCCGTACAATGTCTTGTGTTTACCTTTTTATTGATAGTCAACAACTTCAGGTGATCTTTTCCAGCGTTTAGCAATCTGATTAAAACACAGATCCTATTTCGTTTCGTTTTTATAGTTCGTTTTACTTGTCTTTACTACTCTAGGGTCCGAAAGAGATGTTATCATTGATGTGTTATGAATAGTGTGAGGCATTAGCCAATGAAACGGTCTGTTACGACGAGCTCTAGGCGTGTTTTGCACAGAACTGTGGGTAATCCAAATGTCATAGGGTCATAGATCGCTCGTATGACCTCTGACGCAACCTATGGCTACAACCGGTCAGATCTTCATATAGCGTAGGCCATCGAAAGTATAAAAAAACGAAAAGAAATATAGATCAGATTGAGAGTTTCGACACCATGTTACACAATGTCGTTATAAAAGGAACTACATCCTTTTTGTGAAAACATCTGTCGATGGTGAACCAGTTCAGAGGACCACTTTGAACGTTATCGTGAAATCTTGTTAAGCAGACTTGTTCAAACATAAAGATTTTCAGCAAGTCCCAGAATCGTTTCTGACTCAACCCACCTTTTGATAACTATATTTGGTTTCCGCTTTATTAGGTTGTCAAGATTATGGATCGAAGTTGTCTGATTGGTTAGCAACTTATCAATTGAGTTTTCTGAATTTTAATGAACTGTCTAGCTTACAAAGAGTAAGCTGGCTATCGATTTTGTATGATTTTAAATTTTTTTAAAGTATACGTCGTTTCCAATCTGAATAAAACACAGATCCTATTTCGTTTCGTTTTTTATAGTTCAAAATTTCGTTTATTACGGCGACTTCTTGGTGTTCCCTGCACGAAACTGTGGGTAAACGCCAACGCTGATTGACTAATCAATGCCTGATGTCATAGGGTCAAAAGCCGCTCGAGTACATCTTGCCAGATCTTCATGTAGTGTAGGCCATCGAAAGTATAAAAAAACGAAATGAAATATAGATCTGTATTTTAATCAGACTGACGTCTTTTCGTAAGTATACTGAGCGCCATGGAAAACGCATGACTTAGTTTTTCGTATAACAAAATGATCCTGTAAATATATCTTATTTATTTTGCTTCTTATTGTGAACAATATTCAAATGCATCACTTAGTTTTTCGTATAACAAAATGATCCTGTAAATATATCTTATTTATTTTGCTTCTTATTGTAAACAATATTCAAATGCATCACTTAGTTTTTCGTATAACAAAATGATCCTGTAAACATATCTTATTTATTTTGCTTCTTATTGTGAACAATATTCAAATGGGAACACATCAATAACAACACATTTGTACACTTATGGGTGGTTAATCTGTAATCAACGGTACAAAGTCAGAGGGGTCAAAATCAAAAGTACGACACAGATGTCAGTAGCGCGTGTGTCCTCCACGGGCTCTTACGCACGCTGTGCAGCGACGTCGCATGGAATTTACCAATGTTTGAAAGAAGGCCTGGGGCAAATTGTTCCATTCTTGGAAAAGAGCAGCTTCTAAAGCAGCAATGGTGTGCATCTGTGGTCTCCGATACCGACGGCGTCCAATCTCATCCCAGACATGTTCAATCGGTGCCATGTCCGGAGACATGGCTGGCCAGTCCAAGACATTGATGTTGTTAGCAGCCAGGTAGTCCATACTAAAACGGTGTCTGGTGTCCTTGAGCCCATATCAAACGCCGCTGACGGTGATGATCCTTGAGGATAGCTCCAACATAAGGTCCTCGTGCACAGAGTCCTACTTCTCTTAGACGACGTCTTACGGTGTTGACACTTACTGGTCCTTGTCTTCCGACGACTGCTGCACCTGTTCGAGTCGCTGGCCGGAATCTGTCACGCAGATGAGTGAACCGGATGTAGCGGTCTTGAACCTGGGTTGTAACGCGTTGTGGACCAGGACGTTGACGGTCACGTGTTAATCCAGTAACTCGAACACGTTCCACCAACGTTACAATAGTGGACTGATGACAATTGAAGTGTCTGGCAATAGCACGTGTAAACATGCCAACCCTGGACATTCCCATGGCTTCATTCCGTTGATTTTCAGTAAGTCTCGGCATCTCTAGCTCGATTCCTTCACACGTCCAACAACAAATTACGACAGATTGACATTAAGTTGAAAACATGCTTTTAAAGGGCTCACACACAATGCTGCACGTGAATATTGGGTATTTCATGTGCATCTCGTGCAATCTTTTTTTTTTGCGCACGGGCAGAACACGAGTTAAATAACAACGCTTCCAGATCCAAGTGTAGGAAAGACAAGTAAAATCTAAATTTTGAACTATAATAACGAAACGAAATTGGATCTGTGTTTTAATCAGATTGGACCACTGGACCATCCCAACCCCGCAAATGCATCTTTTTTTAGCAGTAGTTATATATAGCCGATAAAATGCGATAGATCTAATATAAACATCACATACCAAATCGGCGATTTTTATAACTACTGTACTTGTCAATCAGTTATTATTTGGAGTGTATAACGGGTTTAATATTGTGGTTTCTACCATACCACATTTTATATCAATCTAAACATTATCTAGCAATCTTCTTGATTGACATCTACAGTGGCAACCATTAAATGGCCTCGAAGACATATTAAATGTAAGAATGACAGCATCGGACTATTAAATCGAGTTTCCTAACTAGTCGGGTACCAGCTATATCCGTCTAACTTTTAGCCTGACTTCCGTCGATTAGATTAGCCGTGACTACAGCGCGATTACATTCAATTCTGTATATCTATCATGTTCTGTTTTGGTATTTAGTGGCATATATTTGATGTCTGGAATTTGAAAAAAGTTAAAATAAAAAATTGGCAAGTAAACTTGAATGGAAATCGAACAATTATTTTCCAGAAAATAGAATTTGTCGCCATACTGATAAATTGCTTATAACAAGAAACAAGGTCTTTAAAAAAATATGTGTGTTTGGGGCGGGGCGGGGGCGGGGGGGGGGAGGGGGTAAATGGCAGAATGGTTAGCGCGTTCGCGTTCAGTCATAAAGTCTGTCATTGAGTCAACTGGCATGGTTTCGATTCCCCAGTTGTACGTGACAAGGAGTAGGGTAGCCTGTCCTCGTGGGTTTTCTCCGGTTTCCTCCTACTGCTAAAGACCCCACCCCTACGCACAAGCGAATTATTGAAATAAAATTGAATCACATTTTAGTCCCGAAATGACCAAGTTTGTGTCGAGTGGTCGTTAACACCCCATTTCTCCCCCCCCCTCTCTCTCTCTCTCTTTAAAAAATATTGTTTTCATTTGAGAACGCAGAATCAATGATGTGGTTGACGTATGGGTGGATTAGTTACAATATCTTTAATAAAGAGTGGTGATATATGAACAGTAGAAAACAGAACTAGGATTCAGCAGCATTATACATTAAATCTGCTATATTATCCCAATTAATTTGTACAAAATCCCAATTATGTTCACATGACGTTTCCAATTACCATAGGTCCAAGGGCGTGTTTATTGTAAAGCCAGAAAGAAATACTAAGTAAATTGATAGGATTTTGTGAGGCAAGACACTGATCGATTCTATATAGACATAAGATAATGATTTTATTACGGCGGATCAAGATATCCCTAATACTATAATCTATGGTGGTGTTGATTCAATCACCATCTAGTCCGTTAGCGACATCTATACCGCAGTGAATTCATCAAGTGGTACAATTACATTAACTCTACATAATAATGATTTGTTTGTCTCCTTCAAATGAAATAAATTGTATAGATTATGGAATTATCGCTTTCAGGCGTAAAAGTTTATACCTCTTGAGTCAGAATCTTATCGAGGTCTATTTCCATATCTTTTTAAAACCCTTGAGAAGGTATTGTTTCGCACTATGTATATCCTCATGGAAATTGAGAAGCTAATAAATGTTATTTAGAATCGTGTAGGTGTAAATAGCGCTCACGACTGCCCGTGGCTCTAAATGACTGTATGGAATTTGAATCCGTTTAGAATCAAATTAATGATATACAGGGCAATATACCTGATTAGAAGAGGGAGAAATGAAATGAAATGGGGTTTAACGTCCTACTGTTTTGATCCGAACTGGGCCAATGAAGACGAGAGAAGAGGAAGAGAGAGAGAGAGAGAGAGAGACAACGTTGGTGTTATCGTCCACTATTTATTTTGAATTATTATTATCATTTTATAGAAAGCCAACACTGAACAAGCAAGATAAATTACCACCCAAACAACATGCCCAATTTAATCGTTAAAAAGCGAGCACTAAATATTCTCTATGCAGGCAAATACTGGTGTCGTTGAGACGAAGCCCCAATGCAGTTAGGTCAAAAATTTATGAAATACTGAAATAATTTGACAATTTTGTTCCGGTGTAGTTACGGACGACCAAACAAGTAATATTGTTGTATTTTCAAAAGAGTCCGCACGATTTGAAATCGATGGTTGTCGTGCATTTGTGCCCCAAATATAGGGTCTAGATTGTCTATCAGCATTCTATCCTAAAATATCTACGCCGAACGTATTTTATATCAAATTACATTTTATAGGGGGACTTGCTGAAAACTTATATGTTTGAACGAGGTGTCACGGTGGGTAAAACGCTGGCTCGTTAGCCTGGAGATCATGTGTTCGATCCCTGCATTGGCCGAGAAAGTTGTCAGTGATGCAGGACGTAGGGCCTGACAAGGACAGCTGTCTAGTCGTTTGGATTGGACAGAAAAACGAGGTCCCGTTTACACATTGGCGTGCACGTTAAAGATCTCTTGACAGTTGGAATTCGTTATAAGAGTAGGCCGTAGTGCCGCTGTCCGGGCTAAATTCCCCTCATAGCACACCGTACGGCTCATTTCGTATCAAATTACATTTTATAGTCCATATAACATATCATTCATAATAATTAAATCCTTGACGGTAATAATGTTGGCCGTGCTTTAAACGGTAGTTTAGAAAATAAATTGCATTATTTATTAATACATTTATTGGTTAGCCAATTTAAATCTAACGCTTGATTTACATGTATTTTTCTCTCTCTAAACTCAATTATGTAATTTGAATTAAGATTTATTGATTACTCTGGACATGGTATCTGGGGAAAGTAAATATTATTTATTATATTTCCATATTGATTCATCTATTACGGATCTTTGAACCTATATAGAGAATCTCTTACGAATATTTTATCGACGAGTGTTGATATGTTTTATATAAAAAAAAGACGAGTAGGAGATTTTATTTATCACCCTAACACATTTATTGTAATTGAGAACAGGAGCGTGCTGGCCTCGAAGGGGCCCGGGAGGACGGGCCCCGAATGGGCCCGTCGATAGGCGCGCCGCTGGTAGGGAGGTCTGGGGGGTTCTCCCCACAGAAATTTTTTAAATTTGACAACGGGAAACGCGTTTTGCAAGCACTTCTGGGAAAAATCTAGTTATCATATTTTCCAAATTTATGCTGCTATTTTGACTATAAGACATACTACTGTACTACACAAGACACTCATGACAGGTCTGCTTAATATAATGCTAATACAATGTATTTCTATCCAAATAATAAATTGCATCTTATACATATCGAGGCATGAATACATGTATCAAAGACCATTTCAAGTTAAGGTGACAGATATTTGCACGTCAGCATAATATATTTTACTAATCGTTGTGTATGTATGATTTTTCGCGTGCGCACTGTCCTCCTAAACTCCCTGCCAGCACGCCCCTGATTGAGAACTTTCCTCCAACAATATTACTGGACCTTAAAAGTAGTTAGTTTTTTGATAAAAAAAGTAGCTTCTTTTTAATTGACCAATCAAATTCATGTAATACGATATCTTCTAAGAAGAGGTCGCTCAGTACATTTTGAAATTTATCACACAAGCGTTATCTACTGTAGAATGTATTATTGGATGATAAATGTCTTTTATGACCTGTTTGAGTCGAGTAAACTACAACGAAATCGGTATCACAAATTGAAATTAAAGAAGAATAAAGAAAATATTGTTCGAGAACGGTAGTGCAGTTTACAAAATAAAGGCTGAGATTATCTTGTTCATTCAAGTTGGAATATTGAGTAAGCGAAACGCTGAAACAGTTGCCCAAATATTATCATACCGTCTCAAATTAGAAGATTCAAATCCCTAAAGAAGTACGAACGGGGTTTCAAGAAGATATTATTCGCTTACAAATACAGTACCAGGGCGAAAAAACTAATGTAACAAAAATAAGCTTTGACCGTCTTTGTTGACAGCAGTAGATCTTTAAGGGGGGGGGGGGGTAGTGATCTAAAGTGTAACGCTTCGACCTCTAGCTAGCCGGTCACCCCTGGCTTGCGGTTGTGGTTTCGATCCCTGGTTTGAGCGTATGTGGTTTGGATATAGGGGCACCTTCTTAACCTCGTGGGTTTACTCCGGTTTCCTCCCACATGAAAAACCTCTGCGCTGCGCATGCGCTAAGATTATAAAAATGAAAATAAGACAATTTTTCTGCTATATCACCTTCGGTGGAAGCGGACGTTAAACTCTAAGAACAACAACAGATCTTCAAAGGGCGTATAGATGTGAGTGTATATTATAGCGATATTATTATTATTATTATTATTATTCATCTTCTATTGCGCTTCGGGAATTGGGTGGCCGAATGGTTAGCGCGAGCACGCTCTATCATAAGGTCTGTCATTGAGTCAACTGTGGTGGTTCCGATTCCCCGGTTGTACGTGACAAGGAGAAGGGTCGCCTGTCCAACCTCGTAAGCTTTCTCCACGTCGTCCGGTTTCCTCCCACTGGTAAAGACCCCTACACCCAAGCGAATTATTGAAATAAAATTGAACCATGTGTTAGTCCCGAAATGA
Organism: Patella vulgata; assembly: GCF_932274485.2. NCBI lineage: Eukaryota > Metazoa > Mollusca > Gastropoda > Patellidae > Patella > Patella vulgata. The sequence continues at coordinate 13,214,803 of NC_065880.2, read as the reverse complement.
CATAGTTTGTGTCGAGTGGACGTTCAACACCCCCTCTCTCTCTTTCTCTCTCTCCGCTTTACAAATGTCACATCACAGTTTGTAGTATTAACATACACTATACAAGAGCTAAATCTGCCTATTGCAGGTTTTTCTGTAGGCCTGAAATGTTATCTAAATTATTAATTAGACATTAATTAACCTATCCAGGCCATAATCAACTCTAGATGGCAGCGCTAGCCTGCGATCTTTAATGGATTGTGAACCAATTTACTGCATAACTTTCCTTCTCGATTTATTGTCCTGACTTTAGTAATGATGACCGGGGCTAGGGGAAAATTTCAGTCGCTTAGTTCTCGGTTCATAGTGGATCATTTTGAATGAAATTTTCAGCAAATTACCTTTACATTCTCTAGTTTTTAACTATTATAGTGAGAACTGCCAACTCCTTACCGAATCTCCCATAATGTATCTTTAAACAAATGTGGTTTTAATTCCGATTGACATTTAACAAATGTTGAACTTTCTCTGATTGTTCTTGATAGCTTATTCCACATATGGGCACCATTAATAAGAAAGATAATAAAGTAGTATCTGTAGACGACTGAAGATTTGGTCTTTCCTGTTTGTAGAATGTGAATAATTGTTTCGTGTAGGAGGAAGCACTGTCAGAAGACAATGCTTTATTGTTTAAATAATTTCCGATGAACTGCCGCTGTGGACACTCCGGAGACTAGATTAGATTAAACACACTATTGTCTTAAAATTGAGACAAAGAAATGAAATGAAATGAAATGGGGTTTAACGTCTTACTGTTCTGTCCCGAACTGGACTAATAAGACGGGCATACGCCGTACAGTGTGCGATGAGTGCAATTTTGTCCAGACAGCGGCACTAGGACCTACTCTTATATCGAATTCCAACTCCGTCCTGCATCACTGACAAGGGGAAACCACGCCGGAAAATCAAGATGTACTTTCTCTGCCAATGCAGTGATCGAACATCCGACCTCCAGACTAGCGAGCCAGCGTCTTACCCACTTAGCCACCGTGATCCCCTTGAGATAATTACCTTTGGATCACTTTGAGGAACCGTGCTGGCGATCTGGAGGTTACGATTATTATCTCATTGGCTGTGAGCTAATACATAATGTTTATTAAGCTACCAAACCGGTGCTTTTCACAGATTTCCAATAATCACTTTTAAAATCTTGCAAGTGCTATAGATTTTAAAGTTATCTTCCGAATAACTTGCCGAGATTTTGGAGAGTATTGACTTCAAATAATTACTGTCAGTTATTGATTTTGATCACTTGGAGAATTCCGGTGGTAGTCCATCGCCACCAGGCCTATGTTACTCCCCGGTCCGAGCTTCCCCTATACACCAAATATCAGCCTCGGGACAGCCCTATTGTAGCCACTAACACTGAACAGACAAACAAACGACAGTCACAAATATAAGTATAGATAAATGGTGTTTCATGATACTATTTTAAGAGAATATTGTAAAACACCACCCATACTTTTATGAAACACCACCATAATATTATAAAACAGCACCCATAATATCGTAAAACACGACCCTTAATATTATAAAACATCACCCTTAATATTGTTAAACACCACCCCATAATATTATTAAACACCACCCCACTATTATAAAACACCACCCATAATATTATAAAACACCACCCTTAATATTATAAAACACCACCCTTAATATTATAAAACACCACCCCTTAATATTATAAAACACCACCTTTAATATTATAAAACACCACCCATAATATCATAAAACACCACCCCATAATATTATAAAACACCACCCCATAATATTATAAAACACCACCCCATAATATTATAAAACACCACCCTTAATATTATTAAACACCACCCCACTATTATACAACACGACCCATAATGTTAATGGTCATCCACCTCATTTTATATACAGGCGCTCGTAAAAACAATTAAATGATTAGTCAGATGTTTTAATTTCACTTATCGATATATCGATGTTCTATCACTGAATAATCCTAAATTTAGTGTTTATTTATAAGTCATATATCATGATGAGCTCGAAATTAACAACACTGCTGATAGAAATATTTGTGCTTCCTACTTGGCTCTGCGTCTCGATTTTGACAATTGCCACAAACTTAGTGTTAAATTATATGATAAACGGATAAACGTGATGACTTTGATTTTCCGATTGTCAACTTTCCATTTATTAGTAGTACATCCCACTAGCACTTGCTTACGGAGTGTATGTGTAACAGTTAGTTCGATAAGCAAGAGCTTGTTCCTTTTATTCTGGCTTTTAAAAATCGTATGGCCGTTATATTGACCTGATTAGTAAAAATTTAACATGTCTCTTTCGGCTATTAATTTCAATATATTTAATTGATTGACGCTTATAGTATTTTCTTAATCATGTCTAAGACATCTGTTACCACTGTTCATCATGTGCATTGTGTATATAGACAGTCCATTTGCTGATTACGCTATTTTACCGAGATTTCCACTAATGGTCTGGATGCAGCCATCGTGGGTGTGACGCCAGACAGAGTAAGCTTACTCTTCCGGACACCTGTTACCACTTTTCATCATGTATTCTGTACATGGTAAACAGTCCATTTGCTGGTTACACTATTTTACCAATACCATTTTTTAGGACTTCGAATTTTGTCTGATGGTTTGGATTGTTCGTTATTGGTTTTATTTTATTTTAAAGAATTATAAGAATATTGTGAAAATGATACACCAATCCGACGATCAATATTATCAGTTTAAATAATTTATCTTTTTTGTGTTAGAGGATGTGGTAAGGGGTAAATACCGTAAATGGTGTTCGCCAATATTACATTCAATTTCTCTGTCGTCATTTTTTTAACACATTAATGGAATAACTCAACAGTTGGCTTTTAAAGGAAACTCGTGTTGTGAGTCTACCAAATACATGTAATAATCAGATCTCTACGTGCGTGTTGATTTTTTGCCAAAAGATACATTTTTTAGGTTGTAGGTTTACCGATGTTTTGTTCAGATTAACATGCCCAGATTCGTGTAGGTGGATATTATCTTTAAATTCAAAGTCATCGATCTAAAATAAAACTAACTGTCATCCCATTTCAGATTATTTCAAGATACAGATATAACTGAGAGCGTCTTGGTCGAATTTATCTAAATCAAAAACTTTAACACTTAAATAATTCATTCCATGTTCCAAATCATGGACGGAATAAGGTTAAAGGAGCTAAATCGCTAATATTTGGGACCTAGAAATGGACACAAATGGGTCGCAACGCATATAATAATGTAATATGAATGTATATAAACTGACTTACATTCAATCGTTTTTGTTTTTACTTTAATTTCTAATCAGTTAGGTCCACGGCCACAGTTACAAACATAAAATATTTAATTTTCTTGATGGACATTTTAACACACTTGGTATGTTCTAGGCATTTTTGCGAACTTAGTGTACAGCCACTATGCAAGTATAGATATTATAACAATCTTAATATTCAACCTTACTTTTTATATATCAGGTTTACTACAGCTATTATAACAATCTTAACATTCAACCTTGCTTTTTATATATCAGATTTTGTTACAAATAGTCACAATCTTAAAATTCAACCTTAATTGTTACAGGTTTACTGTGGATATTATAACAATCTTTAATGATCAACCTTGATTGGTAAACAGGGGATCACATGGCTAAGTGGGTAGGACGCTGGCTCGCTAGCTTGGGGGTCGGGTGTTCGATCCCTGCATTGGCCGAGAAAGTTCATCCAGATTTTCCGGCGTGGTTCTCCCTTGTCAGAGATGCAGAACGGAGGGGATGACAAGGAAAGCTGCCTAGTCGTTCGGATGGGACCAAAAACCGAGGTCCCGTGTACACATTGGCGTACACGTAAAGATCCCTTGGCAGTTGGAATTCGATATAAGAGTAGGCCGTAGTGCCGCTGTCCGGGCAAAATTGCCCTCATGGCACACTGTATGGCGTATGCCCATCTTCATTAGCCCAGGTTAGGAGCAGAACAGTAGGACGTTAAACTCCATTTCATTTCATTTGATTGGTAAACAAATGGTTTTGCTTTGGGTATTTTTCAGATCAATATTTGTGAGCCAATATTAGATATCAGAAGGCCATCTTTTCCCAGTAAGATCACAACATCAATGTTGATTTAAATTGACAAATAATTCATGTTTTCAATGTTGAAGACTTTGGATGATACTGAGTTAGAGACTTGACTACTTTAAACAATCTGTGATCAAAACTAATTATTTTAAAGAAAACACGTTTCTAAACATTTATGAGGTCAACAAAGTATGTTTTATAAAAAACAAATAGCCTGGGATGTCGTGGGTCCGGTCCCCGTGTTTGCAGAGAAAGTTCATCGGGATTTTCCGGCGTGGTTCCCATTGTTAGTGGAGCTGGACGGGGGGGGGGGGGGGGCTGGGAAGGACAACTGTCTAGTCGTTCGGATGAGACATTCGTGTGCAAGAAAAACGTCCCTTGACAGTTGGAATTCGATATAAGAGTAGGCCGTACTGTCGCTGTCCGGGCAAAATTTCTCTCATAGCACAAGGTATGGCGTATGCCCATCTTCATGTGCGCAGCCGGAGCAGAACAGTATGACGTTAAACCGCATTTCATTTCCCGCAAACTGTAGGTCGGCCATTGATTGAAGTGGTGGAGATATATGCCTGTATACGTCTGTGTCCCAAACAGAAAACCACTCATTTTATTGAATAAATGGAATCAAATGTTTAATAAACCATGTGTACATTCAACCCTCTTTAAATGTTATTTAGCAAGAGAACAATTTTTATATAGAAATGTCCATCTCAACTTGGTAAGATTATTGAAAAAACGTCATGTCAACGTCCTCAACACTGGTGGCAGTGTTACAAGACAGGGGTTGGAATTTCACGTTTTTCAAGTGATCAATGCTGTGGAAATGGAGAAAAAAAACCCTTGATTATTGCTCAATGGGTTAATCGTATCAAGTAGGAGTGATGTATAACCGGTATTGATTACACAATTTTATCCATCATTGCGATAGGCGTGTTACAGGAAATAACGAAAATATATATAAAAAAAAAACTAATCTAGAAAAATCGTTTTTATAGGCTACGCTCACATTTGATTGTGGTTATATATTACCGTCACCGGTTAGTCTTTAAAACATTCCGAGTTGTCTTAAATCGGGAAGTACCCTTTGCTTTTCTTTGTTTTAACTACAGTAATTTTCCTGGTCAAAATAAAAGGTAGTTGACAGTCGTTAGCAAAGACTAATGGACATACTAGGGCTATCAACTCTTGGTTATTTAGGAGAATATGTATATTTCCATTAACGAATATTCGTGTCAAGGCTTCGTAATTGTATAAGGCAGGCATATCATACATATTAAATCTGAAATTTATGTATATATTATTCGTGTGATACCTTTTATCAAATTTGGACTCTATTCTATCATATAAAATACTAACACTTATTTAGACGCACTGAAGCCCACGTGTTATTGGTAGTGTATGCTATAGGATTCTAACCACTTCATACCCACGCACTTATTGTGTTTTAATCACAGACTTGGGGGAGGGGGGGTGGATGGCCGAATGGTTAGCACGCGCGCGCTGTATCATACGGTCTGTCATTGAGTCAACTGGCGGGGTTTCGATTCCTCGGTTGTACGTGACAAGGAGTAGGGTCGCCTGTCCAACCTCGTGGGTTTTCTCCGGGTCCTCCGGTTTCTTCCCACTGCTAAAGACCCCTACGCGCAAGCGAATGATTGGAATAAAATTGAACCATCTGTTAGTCATGAAATGAACTAGTTTGTGTCGAGTGGACGTTAAACCCCATTTCTCTCTCTCTATCACAGACTTAATAAATACCACATGTTATTGACAATGCCGTTTCTTAGATGGAATTCATACCGGTCAGCTAATTCGATACGATATCATTTGGCATATGAAATTGCATATATATCTGTGTGACCTTGTGGTTTGAGACCCGGTTCCTTAAAAGATGGGGTCACGGTGATTAAGTGGGTAAGACGCTGGCTCGCTAGCCTGGAGTTTGGGCGTTCGATCCTGCATTGGCCGAGAAAGTTCATCCAGATTTTCCAGCGTGGTTCCGCCTTGTCAGTGATGCAGGACAGCAGTCTAGTCCTTCGGATCGACGAAAAACCGAGGTCACGTGTACACATTGGCGTTCACGTAAAAGATCCTTCGACAGTTGGAATTCGATTTAAGAGTAGGTCGTAGTGCCGCTGCCCGGGCAAAATTTCCCTCATAGCACACTGTATGGCGTATGCCCGTCTTCATTATCCCAGTGCAGAGCAGAACAGTAGGACGTTAAACCCCATTTCATTTCATGTCCTTATACGATATTCGTATCCGGTTTCCCTTCTGTTTGAAATTATATAAAACCTAGTCATTCCTGTTTTTAGGGACACGGAATAGAGACTCTGAGCTTATAGACTCAGTTAAGTTCAGTCGCTGCTTTGGCAGTTGTGTGTGTATGTGTGTGTGAGGGGGGGGGGGGTAATGTACTCTGTCTATGTTCCTGTTGTATTTATGTTAATGTTTTATGTTTTGTTCCCGATGTAAATAAATTCTATATTCACGAAACTGATGTACTACTATACACTAATAGTGTTACATTCGCTTATTTTGTCAATATCATAGAAAATGTAAATATTTGATTTTAATCATGTCGGATAATCTAAAATCAATGTGTTCCGATGTAGGTCGGTTCTGAGGTTATTACTTAAAAGTTTCCAAGTTGAACCAATGGCCTGTTAAACATAGACATTACTTCATACATGAGGCTGCTCAAATTGAAAATCACAAATCAATGCGTTCCCATCTTAGTCGGTTCTGATGTGACAGGTTGAAAGTTTTTAAGTTGAATCCTTGACCGGCTAAACACAGACATTAATTCATGAAAGTGACTGTTCAAATGATTGATTTACACAGAAGAACAATTGCTATATCTAAAAATAGAAGTCGTTATATATAAGTCATTGTCGGTTGCTGAATTATCATTATGGTTATGTCTGGATGATCAAGCATTAATATATTCTGTTGTGGATAATATCATGACTACACATCTGCCTTGATAATATCAAACGTCTTTATAGACATTTTAATTTTGCATTCACCACGCGTGTCAATTTAACATAGATTTATTAAATGAATAGTTGAAAAGCAAGACGAAAGTATTGTCTACTTGACTCTATTCATGTATATAGGATATTGAGATCTTTGAAAATGACCAAGCTGAAATGAAATAAAAACTCTCAAAATATTGGCCACTAAAATGCGGAACTGCTCTATGTCATATTGGCTCAACAATTCGGGTCGTGGTTGTACAAGATATCACAAACGCCCAAGATTTTGTTGGGTTTTTTTTTCATTTGAAGCTTAATGTGACATTCGGCATTGAGTAGTTTTTCGTCATTATGTTGACCCTACTAGGCGAAAGACCGAAGACATTTATCGTTCAAGTTCGTTGCAACAACCTCTGTGGGAGATTTTAATTTTTTAAATTACACGTCTCTTTGTACTCATTTTAAAAAAAAACCAGATCTCCACACATTCAGCATGTGCCAGTATTTAATAATTATTTTTTAAAAATGGAATTCTTTTTAACCTAATCACCTAAAAAATAAACAATACACGCGTAGGAATACGCACTATGATCAATGCCGAGTGCCATTTTGGCCAATCAAAATAAAGAAAACTATTAGCCCCGATCATTCAATCATGGCGTTAATAGTCAACAAGGACACATTTTTCTGGATCAGAGAACCAACAATAAAAGGAATGAATAACATAAATAAAGATGTAACAACGCCACCATACCGGACAACATACCCAAATGGAAGGAAGAATGGACCAGGACTCATACTCACCAACAAAGCCCCAAGGTAGAGTTGCACCGCCCTGTCATTCTACCGGACAGAACGACCAGACCAACCCAAACTATATATATATTTACATAATATGTCTATGTCTGTGAAAATGTCCGTCTTTGTCCATGTCTGTTCCGTCAAATCGCATGCATGTGAATGTCTACTGGCACCTGTTTCGTCCTTTGCACATGTTATCCTACTGTTGTTTATTGTCCTATGTACATATATATGAAAACCTAATTATCCGATTATTTCTCACTAATCACATTGTATATTAATGCACCTTGTACACATAACATGTCATTGTCTGCGATATCACCTCGGTGGAAGCGGACGTAAAATACAACTAACTCATCATCATCATTTTTCTGGCATTCTGACCAGAAAAATGAAGTGCCTTTTTCATCAGAATGCAACACAGCCCTGCAAGTTACTGGTTTTTAACGACAACACCTGGAGGCATTGTGTGGAATATTCAAAACAGTGGCAGACTTTGGATGGAGAAGAAAAAAAACATTGCAATCACGTATCGAGATGTGTTCGAAGGTATGTTTGTATGTTATTATTAGTTATTTTATTATTATTATTTTCTTAGTCTTAGTATTTAAATTTTTTCTAGGCTGTGAGTGTTCACGTTGGTTGTTGTTAAGAAATATATAAAGTACTTGTTCACAATACATGGTATCACGCAAACCAGTGGTGGGCAAACTTTCAAGTTTTAAAACAAAACCGAAGCCTAAACTGGTGAAGGGCAAAACATTTTTATGAAACATAACTAACAAATTACATTAGTCATTAATTACAATGTCAAGGGTTATGAAATATCATTTTCAATAAAGTAATATTAGAAATATGGAGTACAGCACATAATATTTAAAATTACATTCTTATTAGAATCATTTTAGTCAGGTTCCATGGAACTTTGTCAAATTTATATTCCGTCGGTGATTGGTCTAAAACAAAACCTGCCGTCTTGTGGGGGCATAGTTTGGAATAGCCTTGACAGAAAAATCAAAGGCAATTAGTCTAAGCCGTGAAAAGATCTGCAAAGATTATTGATCCTACAGGCGGAATTTAAATGAGCAATTTTAGATTTTGATTTCATTTAGAGATTGCATTGCTCAAAAAAAATTTAGATGTAGGGATCTAGTGGGCCGGTTAATTGGGCTTCGTAGTTTTAGGCGATATATTCTAGTATAAATATCATGCAAGAATTATAGTTTAGAAATTAATATTCACCCAGGAAGTCTGAGCTAAGTTACTATATTACTGGTAATATATTGTTAATTGAGCAAAGATAATTTAATCTATCACACAATTGTATTAATTGTAGATGTTCGTGTAAAGTTGCTGCTCTTTCCTGTACAGATCTATGTGGATGTAAAGACTGTCAAAATTTCACACCTACACCCACATAGATGGCTATGGATGATAATGATGATGATCATGATGATGAAGAAGAATGTTGAATGTAAAAACTATAATAATAATCAATACATTCTCAATCAAAAAAAATAAATATATATATTTTCATTATTACATCAACAAATATCTGTTTTAAAAGTATTATTATTTTTTCCTTTTCTTTAAAATGATTTTCTATCCCCAATTCTTTGTACACCTTTAACCTGGCATTACTAAAACTAAAGCAATATATGGGAGCATGGATTTTATCCTCAGTTGAATGCTACATTCTCACATAGTTTATAACTCTGTCCCTTATGATCGGCTGAAGTTTAGTGATTTTTTTTTTCTCTTGATTTCTGATATTTTTAAAATCAAGTTATTCCATCAGATTATAATTTTGTTTTATTTTATAGTAAAACTAATGTTTTAAATCTGTATCATTAGTCGAGTTTAAATTTTGAACAGTTTTACAATTCAAGTAATCTTTGACAATATTGAACCTATCATTGAACTCGCTATAACATATATTAACCATAACAAATTCATTATGCATATTTTGTACACTTTAGTCCATGAATGATTTAGTATAATTATAGAATAAAATCAACATGTTTTATTAAATTTTAAAATGACTTTGAATATATGTTTTTACATACCTATTGTATGCTGATTCAAGCCTATAAATTCATATCTTATCAACATAGCTTGTACATACTGTTTTTTTCCATATTCATTTTCATTAAAATCAGAACTTTTGTCAATTAAAGTCATTACAGTAATATTTAATGTTTAATTTTTGAACTACATGTATTAAAAATCTTAACTATTTCTTTATATATCAGACATGTGCAGCATAAATATTTATTTTAGTCTATTATGGTACATTTTTTCTCAGTTGTTTGATGTTAATTATCAATGAATTAGTGTATGTGTAGTGTGTACATGTGTGTGTGAGTGTATGTAATATATATATGTGTATATTTATGTATTTGATTTATTATTGTAATTTCATTATGTTTTGATTGTAATATTTATATCTGTTTGTATTTTTTTTTTTGGAGAGTGGGTTTGCCTGCTCTATAATCCAATTATCTTTAATAAATAAAGTTAAATAAAAAATGTATTTTTAAAACTCCCATAGACCGCTCTTTGAGCAAGACCAAGTAGTCTATATATATTTTTTTAAATAGGGGAATGGACAAACAAGGGACATTTTAGCCAGTTATTAGAACACAACCTGTATTATACCTATGAATTAATTTCAAAGAGTCATAATTTAGCAAACACAAATAACTGTCCACAAAACATCAGTTAATTGTTATTACATTGTCAAACCTTATTAGGGGTGCCTTTGGTATGAATGTGGTCGGGCTTTAGGAATTTCCGTTTTGTGGGTATATTGATATTAAAAGGTATTTCCAACCTTTTATGGAGGGTGGGGGATTAAGCAGTGTATGAGGGGGGGGGGGGGTGCTGGGCCTTGCATTTGATCTATGCATAGTTATATTATATGGATGCTACAGTGTCAACTTTATTAGAGATGAGGAAGTGTGGGCTTAGGGGATCTATTCTAACCAGTTAATATTAAGGTGAACTCGACAATGCAAGTATGTATGTCTACACACGCAAAGACAAATACAGTAGGAAGAGAGCATCTAATAAAATATAGCTTCACACACCTTGATTGATTTTGATATTTGACAATTATCTATATTTATATTCGATTATATATAGGCCTATATCATTGCTATCAAAAAACATTTCCAACCCTTCTCAAATTATCTTAATACTCGGAGCTGTGGTGGGACGTTAAACACGATGCATGCAAAAATTAATTCCACAGTGTCGTATACTTTCTTAAAAATAATAAATTGATTCATCACATTTACACAGGCTACAAACAGCTAAGAATTTGTTGAGAGAGGACAAGCCCGTCAGGTATTACCGACAGCGGCTTCACGGGGGTAAGAGGGGTAAAGCTTGTCTGGCATCGGGGAAAACTGTCCATCTGATGGGGTGGAGGGTCCGAAAACACGGCACATAATCGCCAAGTGGTAAGCAGCTGTCAGTTGGACACTCTACCCAATGAGTCATTGCTGACCTAAATCTTTCACATTTATGCACTTATTACATCTTAGCCGACACCGGTAAATACCAGTATTAATAGCGCGCACTTTCTTTTCATTAGAAATATGATTTACAACGAGTTTGGCTAAAAAAAATCGATCTAATTATATTATAGGAAAACAACGACAGTGATCGATTAAATTCTCCTTAAGGTCACGTGTATTTACTGTTATTCGCTATTTACTAGATTTTCATTGGCTGAAAGCTCGCCGTCTCACTACTTTTATTATTGCGAGGACAAAAAATGCTGTCGTTTAGATTATTTGTTTAAAAAGTTTCTGGCACATAAATTGGAGTGTGGCAGTTTTTTTTACAACACATTAGGCTTATTTCTCGAGAAATAAATATTAAAACTTTCCACAGCGGTGAGTTGCAACGACTTTTGAAAACTAAGCTAGTTAGGACTTCCCAGTCCTCCGCCTATACCAAATACAAGCTGAAATGACTGATCCAAAACAGGACTCTCATAGTAAGGATAGATTACAGGGATTGTATAATGTACACACATGTAACACTCCATATTGAAACATGATAATATAATGTGTACGTAAGTGGCATTGATATCGAAACTTATGAAGATATATTCATTAGCTTTGGATATCTCTAAATCAAACTCCAGTAAACGTATTTGATCGAATTTACATGCCGGGCTGATATACTGGAGATGTATTTCAAGTTTTGTCAAAATCAGTCAATCAAACACATACTTATTGCATTTCAAGTGATCGGATTGTAATGGTGGCTGATTGGTATCATGCCGTGATGTCGTGGTGTCGCCCTTCATAAGGCGACAACCCGACATCACGACATTATTACCCGACACCACGACAACCCGACATCACGACATTTTTAACCCGACACTACGACATTTTCACCCGACACCACGACATTAAAAATGTCGCAATGTCTCGTAAAAATGTCGTATTGTCGCGTAAAAATGTCGTGGTGTCGGGTTGTCGACTTTATTTATCAATGTTGAAGCGGCCATGAATAATAGAGTGCTGTCCCTTGCCGAGATCAAGTCAGTCCTCACTATCTCATCCTTCACTTGCCTTGAAAAGTGAAAAGGGGGGTTTCTCCGGGTCCTCCGGTTTCCCCCCACTGCTAAAGACCCCTACTTATCGAAATAAAATTGAACCATATGTTAGTCCCGAAATGACATAGTTTGTGTCGAGTAGACGTTAAACCCAATTTCTCTCTCTCTCTCTCTCTATTTGATAAGGCCAACTTCAAGTTTTGCCAAAGGTTCACGAGATGTAAACAGGACTAGCGCTAATCACAACCCTAAACCTAACCCTGGACCTAGTTCTAATGCTTGTCCTAACCCACAATCTCACCAACAATCACGTGCCCTAACTTTATTTACATCTCAGCGACCTTGAAGTTGAGCTGGCCTTAACAAATAGATTTAGTCCACATCAAGTTCCATCGTAGGTCAAATATCTAATGCACAAGGAACATACACGATTGGTAACAAAAAGAGCCAGTCATCAACTACCTGCGCCCTAGTATATGTTTTGGAAGGTAGATGGATATACATTATATGTGTTATTAGTTATCAACAACCCCAATATAAGCAGGATAAGTAAACAGTAACATGCCTCCCAATTAGGCTACCTAGTTATAGTAGACCAAGTCGATATTGTTTAGTGGAAACATCCAAAATCTTTCAACGAGGAAATTCCTAATTGAAAATGTAACGAAATTGTGTTAAACATATTACATTTTGTGCACTAACAGTACAGTGCTAATGAAGACGGACATACGATATGCAGAGGTAAATCTTGCTCATACAGCTGCCTTTCTACCTATATTTATAATAGGAAAAGGCACAACTAATATAGTAGGTTGGTAGGTGAAAAGATATTCCCGGATAAAAATTGTATACCGAAAACTGTGACATTTGTTCCCAGTTTCAGAGACATCTCGAACCTACCAATGGGGGATCCGCGAAATCAAAAGTGAAAAGAAGTGAGGGAGGGGGGGGGGTGAAATTGTTGACATTCGGGCAATGAATTTCAGTAGCTGATATCGGAGTCAAATTAATAGGAATGACAATAATCGTTCTAGGATGATGTTGTCTCATATTTTTTTTATCAGAATGACTATCAACATCGTCTATACTAGGGTAAATGCAGATGCGGGAGGTCCTAGGAGCTTTTCAAAATGGAAATGAGTTTGGAATTACTGCTTTAAACTAATACCTGACGTTACCAAAGTTGAGGTAGAGTTGAGTCATAAATTAAGTTCTAACATTTTCGACAGTATATCAAATCTTGTCTATTTTAACTAATACGGCGGAATTATTAATGATTTATTTATTTTAGTCGTAAAAAGTGGATTTACTTTTAAAGCTTATGAAAACAACATACTACTGGTGACTACACAATATTCCCTCTCTGGCCATTGCTGGATTAGCTTCTGATACTTGAGCTTTTGATCGAGTGTGTCTATTCTTATACCCATACTTTTTTCGACTCTTTGATAAAAATGGGAGGATATACACCGATACACGGCCACTAACGAAAAGTGACCGTGTATCAGTTGAAAAGGGACAAAAATAACAAAATCACGATTTACATATTTATTTGAACATCTACAACCCGTTTTGAACATGATATGGTAAAAGAGTCATCATTTTCAATTGTCTCAGCACTTTTCGAATGTGCGTCACTCTCAGTCAGATTCTTACATTTTGTCTCACTTTTCTTTACATTTTGATATCTAGTCGCACTTTCACATTTTGTCGCACTTTCACATTTTGTCGCGGCTTATGCTCATCCGCAGCACAAGATCCAAATACTTTACTATTATAAATTAATCTCTTGGCATTTTCAACACTAAAAACTTTCACATTTTGTCGCGGTTTATGCTCATCCGGAGCACGTAATCCAAATATATTACTATACTATTCAAAAAAAGTAGGGGATATTTGATTTTTAAGTGTCATTAAAGTCACCTAATGAAACTGACGAAGAAACAAATGACAAAATGAAATGAAGTTCACATTCATCGATTTATTCCAAATGATCGTTAGACTAAGTAAGGCACAGACTGACCATTATAAGGGTAAAATGATACCCGGGGTCAAACAGCAAAGTTACCACAGCATCACAACCAAGTCAGTAACGGGTAAATCCTCCTCTGTTTGCCAAACAAGCATTGATCCGACGTGGCATACTCCTAATGAGACGTCTAAGGTCATTTTGGTCCAGACTGTCCCATTCCTGTTGCAACGCAGCAGCAAGTTCTTGGACATTGGCAGGACGTTGTTGACGTTGACGTAACCTCTGTCCAAGCATGTCCCAGACATGCTCGATGGGGGAGAGGTCGGGGCTCAGTGCTGACCAAGGTAATGTGGAGATGTTCTGTTGTTGGAGGTAACCTGTAACGATCCTGGCCCTGTGACATCTTGCGTTGTCATCCTGGAAGATGAAACGGCGGCCATGACGTCGCGCGAAAGCCGTTCTTCCAGCAACAGTGATGCCTCCCCACACCATAACAGAACCACCCCCAAATCGATCATGTCTGATGACGTTAACGTCTTGGAAGCGCTCGTTTCGACGACGCCACACCCTCCTACGTCTGTCCAAAAAATCAACAGTGAACCTTGACTCATCTGAAAACATCACATTGCTCCAGCGTCGATTATCCCAGGGTTGACGATCCCTACACCAACGACGTCTTGCCTGAATGTGATGATCTCTCAAACAAGGGATCACGCGAGGACGTCGGGCGCGAAGGTGACCCCTATGCAGTCGATTCCTAATCGTCTGGCCACTCACTCTCACACCAGTGTCTGTTTGAAGACGAGCGCTGATCTGATTTGCTGTGATGACACGATTTCTCAAGGCCAAGGTACGGATAAATCGATCCTGGGCTTGAGTTGTCGCCCTTGGTCGACCTGAGCGTGGTCTGTCCTGTACAGATTGTGTATCACGGTATCTGGACCATAGCCTGCTTATGACAGACTAAGAAACATTCATCGTCCGCGCCACAACCGCCTGTGTTGTGCCGATCTGTAGCATGCCAAGGGCACGTAACCTTTCATTTTGGGTAGGCCGACGCATATCAAAATTTGTTTTCTGGTCACTAAAACAATTAAACTGATGTTTCCACCCTGGAATTCAATGCCACAATGACTGTAACATTCAAAGTCAGAGTCGTGCAAATCTTGGGTTGGACCCCCATGATGATCCCAAGCATCACCTGCATTCCATGCGGTAGCTATTGGTGCGTTTGGGCGTCACATGTAACTGGAAATGTTTCTTCTGTTAGGTTCTATAGTGACTTTTTTCGTAGTCATTTGCATATTTTAGTATTATGCCCCCAAAATCAAATATCCCCTACTTTTTTTGAATAGTATAGTATAAATTAATCCATTGGCATTTTCTACACTACAAACTTGAGAACTCTACAATTCCAACTCGTCTTCATTTAATGGCTGTTCTTGTTATTGTCTGTCAGTGGATGTCAATACCTCGCGAAGTTAATGAATTGATCTGTGCGGAAATTAGCAAATGTACCTTGCTTATCAAAAAAGTTAAAATCCAATCTTTTGTACTGATCTCGAAGTGTCACCATATTCCTATGCAATTGGTATTTTTCCTCGTGTTTTGCAGAATTCGACTCATCTGCATGGTTTTAATTTCTTGTTCTGTGAATGATCGGGCTTCTAAATCTTCGCGATCATTGAAATCTCTTGCAGAACTGATATTCTCGGTCTTAGAAATATATATCTGTGACATTATAAAGTAGGATTCTTCGACGAATTCCCGCATTCATTTCTGCCAGGATGTTGGCAAAACAACAAGAAATGGCTACATGTATTGTACAAAATGATTGGATGACGTTTGCTTTTCTCAACCAATCAATATCCCTGTTATGAACATTTTCCCTTACCTGATTTAAACTGTGAAATGCACGTGCAGTGTACTGACATCATTTACCTGAGTAGAAATAAGCGTTTGCGATGAGATAATTGGGGGGCTCTAAATGGAAAAACTTTGATAAATTTGTGAAATGAAAAATGCTTTTGAAATTGGGAAAAATAGAAAAAATCTCTATTTCTCGAAAAAGTATTTAGTATAAGTCAGTTATATACCTTGTTTTCTCGGTGTATGGGTTGATACACCGTCTCTTTTTTGAGTGGAGATCTCCTCGGCTTCGCCTCGGAGCCCCACTCAAAAAAGAGACGGTGTATTCGCCTCGGAGCCCCCTTCAAACAAGAGACGGTGTATCAACCCATACACCTTGAAAACAAGGTATATAACTATTACTTCTCGTTCAATCAAATCTATCCCAAGTACAGCAACATGACCGCCCTTCGTTTAATCTGTGTTTCCCTGGACAGTGATTTAAGGTATTAAAAACGGTGAAAGTATATTCGTCTCCAAACAGTATTGTTTATATTGTTTTCGATTTGATAGCCTTGTTTGTCACGCAATTAGTTTTTCTGCAATATTCTGCTATGCATTGGTTAATTAATTGGGCATAACAAAATCGTGAGTCATGACGTAACGTTATGTAAACATAATTTGGCCCAAATTGGCGCTCTGTTTTAACCTTAATGCTTTGTAACGCAGTTAGTTATTAATTGTTAATCGGATCATTGACCAGTCATAATGTGGAACAGAAATTTGCCTTCGTTAAATCAGTGTTTAGTGGGATTAGTTATAATCAAACGAAACACAGCGAGGAGTATGGTGACTATATAACATGGCCGCAATTACTTATTCAGGCTTTAATCTTAAAGATACATTATGGGAGATTCGGTAACGAGTTGGCAGTTCTCACTATACTAGTTAAAAACTAGATAATGTAAAAAGGCAATTTGGTGAAAATTTCATTCAAATTGATCCACTACGAACCGAGAACTAAGCGACTGAAATTCCCAGTACGATAAACAGCATAGTCTCGATTATCCATTTAATCGTCTAATCGAGAAGGAAAGTTATGCAGTAAATCGGCTTACAATCCACTAAAGATCGCAGGCTAGCGCTGCCATCTAGAGTTGATTATGGCCTGGATAGGTTAATTAATGTCTAATTAATAATTTAGATAACATTTCAGGCCTAAAGAAAGACCTGAAATAGGCAGATTTAGCTCTTGCATAATGTATGTTTAATATCGAAATGGAAATAAATGTATCGTTAGCTAAACTGGTTTCTGTATAAAATAATGACTTGATAGTGATTCAGTCAGTAGCTGATAGTATTACTTAATCTTAGTTGGATCGCTACGGTAATTATTTGACTGTTGGATAACATAAGAGTTTTAATGGACGAATGTGAGAAATAAATCCGTATCTGTTGTCTGTATTACAATTTATATTCTACATAAACCGATATTAGGTTATACAATGCTGCCATGATAAGGGTTATATATGTGTCTAGAGGATTTATCAACCAGGATACTGATCTGACAAGATATCGCAATATATATGAAATAATTATTATTTATATCCCTAGAAACACATTATGTTTTACATAAGAGAATATTATAGTAATAAGGGTTTCGTGGGAAGCAAATAAAAAAACCCCCACAGATCCATCTTCTATTATGGCTTCTACATTTAAAGGTTTCCTCCCACTGCTAAAGAACCCTACGCGCAAGCGAATTATTGAAATACAATTGAACCATGTGTTAGTCCCGAAATGACCTAGTTTGTGTCGAGTGGACGTTAAACCCCATCTCTCTCTCTCTCTCTCTCTCTCTCTCTCTCATAAACTGAAACACAGACAATTTCATCACTATGGTAGACATGGAACCATTCCCCAGAAAGACGATGAATATGGTAAACTATTTATGGTCTACGATTTCTGTAGACTATCCCCAAACGTAATAAATAAAACGATTTGGTATTGAAAGATGTAAAGGCTATCTTGCTTGTTGACTGGCGATCTCCTTTCATATCAATGTACTATGGTTTACTCAGTAGAGATTTTCTTTTTCGATTGTTGGCAAAACGGATAAGCAAGTCAGAATGGATGTTGTGATTTTATTCTGATGAGGATTCGGTGAGCTCAAATATCTGTTGAATGTCCGCAGCAAAATATCTTATCTGTTATTAAAAGAAAATCTGCTAGACCAAACGAAGCGATATATCTGTCCAAGATATTTATTTTTCTTCTTTAAATAATCGATATAATTCCTTATATATTGGAATGTAATGGGTTGTTTGTTTGTTTTTTTTTTGGGGGGGGGGGGTGTAAATAAAATTTAAGAAAACACACAATTTTTGTTTTGTTTAAATTTATGAAAAAGATCAATGTTTAAAACTCCACTCCTGCTACAAAGTCTTTTCTAATGATTATATGTAAAAAGTACAATGTACAAAGTCATAATACCGGTAATGATAAAGTCAAAATACCTCTAAGGCAAGAGTTAAATGTAAAACGTCAAATGTTAAGTGTTAAATGACAAATGTTTTGTGGGAAAATGCTTTTTTTGACGTGTCTACATTTTACATTTCTCTCATTACATTTTACATTTGCTCTCTGCCACATCCCATTTGTCGAAATCCTTATACGGCATTTAGTAACTGAACATGTGATACAGATACCATGTTAAAGTCTCTAACTCAATATCATCCAAAATCTTCGACATTGAAAACACGATTTATTTGTCGGTTTAAAAAATCAACATTGATGCTGTGATCTTCCCGCGAAAAGATGGCCTTCTGCAATATCCAATATTAAAAACAAAATAAACATTTTACAATTGGTACACGAATCGTGTACCATAATGCTTTTCAGCGCTATTTGTAATAAGGGGCTCGAAAAACGAGGCTAGGCATATTCCACAAGTCATTTCAACCGGTGACGCTATATTCTTATCTGGAGAGCAAGCCAAATAAATAATATTGGCGTAGACTGGAATAACCAGACGCTAGAGATTGAAATTCAATGGAGAATACTGGCGTATTTCGCCAAACCTAACTGATTAAAAATTACAGTAAAAACAGAAACGTTTGAATGTAAATCAATTTATATACATTCATATTACATTATTGTATGCGTTGCGACCCATTTGTGTCGATTCCTAGATCCCAAATATTAGCGACTTAGCTCCTTTAAGTATCACTGATTGCTCTTTTCAAATATGCAAATAATTTTCTGGCACATTCATATTTGCTTAACTTTACAAAATAAGATTAAAGTTGAAGTGAAGGAAGAGGGGGGGGGGGGACTAAACTAAACTAAAATAAAGATACAGGGCTTAATCAAAAATTCTCTATGTCCATACTAAAAGATGTATAGTCATTCCTCTCTTTAAATATATTATTTATTTGTTGGGCACAATGCTTATATATTGTTGTTTTTTTAAACATGCATTATGCAAGAGCAAAATCTGCTTATTACAAGTCTTTCTTTAGGCCTGAAATGTTATCTAAATTATCAATTAGACATTAATTAACTTATCCAGACCATAATAAACTCTCGATGTCAAGGCTAGCCTTCGATGTTGGTTGGATTAGATTCATATATGCCGCTAACGGCCATTGGTAATTAAATTTTAAAAAGTGGATAATCGAGACTATGCTGTTTATATTAATGATTTTAGTAATGATGACCGAGACTATGCAAAAATTTCACCTTCTTTCTCGGCTCATGGGGATCACGTGGCTAAGTGGGTAAGACGCTAGCTCGCTAGCCTGGAGGTCGGGTGTTCGATCCCTGCATTGGCCGAGAAAGTTCATCCAGATTTTCCGGCGTGGTTCTCCCTTGTCAGTGATGCAGGACGGAGGGGCTGACAAGGAAAGCTGTCTAGTCGTTCGGATGGGACGAAAAACCGAGGTCCCGTGTACACATTGGCGTGCACGTAAAAGATCCCTTGACAGTTGGAATTCGATATAAGAGTAGGCCGTAGCGCCGCTGTTCGGGCAAAATTTCCCTCATAGCACACTGTATGGCGTATGCCCATCTTCATTAGCCCAGGTTAGGAGCAGAACAGTAGGACGTTAAACTCCATTTCATTTCATTTCATTTCATTTCTCGGCTCATAGTGTATCAATTTGACTGAAATTTTCAGCAAATTACCTTTACACTATCTAGTTTTTAACTATTATAGCGAGAACTGCCATCTCTTTATCTTATCTCCCATAATGTATCTTTAATGGATCGAAGTAGGCTACTCAACTCTGTTTATAGAGAGACCGGAAGGAGTGGGGGTGTTTAAAATATAAAAATACGGGTATTAATACGAAATTCCAGTTATTGTGTTATAAATTACTGGAAAGTATGTTTCTTTGGCTGCTTGAATCTATCAGTTATTTCCTGGCACATTCAAAATTACGCACGGTAGTCTAGATAGTTTCTTATGGTGTGCCAGCTTGATTTCTTTGTCGTGCGGTGAATATCCTTATAGTGTGCTTGTGCCGGGTTTCCATATATCTTAATAAATCACGTGATATCCAACATTTGCATATGCAAGTTGATGCTGTGCGAAAGTTACTATGTAGAAAGCGTGAAGGACAAATGGGATGTGGCAGAGCGCAAATGTAAAATGTAATGAGAGAAATGTAAAATGTAGACACGTCAAAAAAAGCATTTTCCCACAAAACATTTGTCATTTAACACGTTTTACATTTAACTCTTGCCTTAGAGGTATTTTGACTTTATCATTACCGATATTACTACTTAGTACATTGTACTTTTTACATATAATCAATGGAAACGACATTGTCGCAGAGCATTTAATATTGGCAGCGATACCCTTCCATAGTGGCAAGGTTAAATTTAATGAATGAGTCAATTGGTTTGTTTCTTCCCGGAGAAATTCATTCTAGCAAAGATCAACGCATAATATTGTGTTTTCGCGATTTAGTGGAAAAACAATGGGAAAGGAATCGTGCGTTTTATTGTAGAATATTGTGATTTATCTCAAACAAACTTGTTTGTGTTTTCAACACAATCTGATTGTGGGGAATGTGAAACGGACTCCCTTTATAGTAAAGCTGTGGCCGGAGCAGTACAGTAAGACGTTAAATCCCATTTCATTTCATTTTTATACGCCCGCATTGAAATGTGGTCGTATATTGTCGTCGCCCCAGTCCGTCCGTGATCCGTCGGTCCGGCGTCCACAATTGCTTGTGGGCGCTCTAGACGCTAACGTTAATATTCAATCGACTTTAAATTTATACACAGTGTTTAGGGTCATGACGAAGAATCCTATTCATATTCAACGATTTCCGATAATTACTGCCAGAGTTATGGCCCTTGATCACTTTAGAAATCCTTGTGGTCCGCTCTAGAGACCAAAGTTATCATCAGATTGACTTTAGATTGATAAACAGCTGCCTGACAACCTATCTTTATAGTTGTGGTGAATTTTAATGAAATGCAATTAGGTTTTCTTCGCCAACTGGGTAAAGAAGACGGACATGCGCCATGGGTCGAACATATGGGAGAGAGAGAGAGAGAGAGAGAGAGAGAGGGAGAGAGAGAAATGGGGTTTAACGTCCACTCGACACAAACTAGGTCATTTCGGAACTAACACATGGTTTTTAATTTTATTTCAATAATTCGCTTGCGCGTAGGGGTCTTAAGCAGTGGGAGGAAACCGGAGGACCCGGAGATAGCTAACGAGGTTGGACAGGCGACCCTACTCCTTGCCACGTACAGCCGGGGATTCGACACCACGCCAGTTGAATCAATGACAGACTTTATGGTACAGCGCGCACGTGCTAACCATTCAGCCCCCCCCCCCGAACATATGGGAATTTTAGGCCCGAACACATTATAGCTGACTAAGGTATATGGGTTATAATATAGAGTGTGTAATATAATATGGGATATATCGCTATATACACGAACAGGTGGTTAATGATATATATATACAAACAATATCCAGTGACAATCATACAATCCAAGTATCACAGTTTATCATTGGCCAACGTGATATCAGAGATGCTCGTCCTTTTATGTCTTTACTAGGATAGTGTGTGAGAGAGAGAAATGGGGTTTAACGTCCACTCGACACAAACCAGGTCATTTCGGGACTAACATATGGTTTAATTTTATTTCAATAATTCGCTTGCGCGTAGGGATCTTTAGCAGTGGGAGGAAACCGGAGGACCCGGAGAAAACCCACGAGGTTGGACAGGCGACCCTACTCCTTGTCACGTACAACCGGGGATTCGAAACCACGCCATTCGACTCAATGACAGACTTACTAGGATAGTACCTTAACTAATTACTAGGTAGGCTTGTGGCTAATATAATCCAGCCCATTAAGCATTGTTATTGAAGCACCTTGTATTTCAATACACGGTGATTATTTGCATCAAGGGGCTTCGTAAAGCGAGAGAGAGAGAGAGAGGGAGAGAGAGAGAAATGGGGTTAGCGTCCACTCAACACAAACTAGTTCATTTTGGGACCAACAATATGGTTCAGTTTTATTTCAATAATTTGCTTGCGCTTAGGGGCCTTCATCAGTGGGGTGGGGGGGGGGGGGTACCAGAGGTCCCGGAGTAAACCCACGAGGTCGGTCAGGCGACCCTACTCCTTGTCACTTACAACCGGGGAACTAAGTGTTTGTCTCCATACCGCTCTTTTAAAACCTGAGAGAAAATTGTTGGAGTCATAATTAGTTTCCGCTCAAGTTTCCTGTTAATCTGGTAAACAAATATCTTATACAGTATTGGAAATAATAATTGCTGACCGTAAAGCAAGGTCATATGGAAGGAAAATTTCAATCTATGATATATGCGCATTTATATTGTATGAAAGTTAATTTCTATGGCATTAAAGAGGGGGAAAGAGAGATGGGGTTTAACGTCCACTCAACACAAACTACGTCATTTCGGGACTAACATATGGTTCAACTTATTTCCATAATTTGCTTGCGCGTAGGGGTCTTTAGCAGGTGGTTATTCAAATCAAAATAAAGCAAAGATTAATTATCACTGAATTCGGTCTGTGCAAAAAATGAAATGAAATGAAATGGGGTTTAACGTCCTACTGCTCTGCTTCAAACTGGGCTAATGAAGACGGGCATACGCCATACAGTGTGGTATGAGGGAAATTGTGCCCGGACAGCGGCACTACGACCTACTCTTATATCGAATTCCAACTGTCAAGGGATCTTTTACGTACACGCCAATGTGTACACGAGACCTCGGTTTTTCGTCCCATCCGAACGACTAGACAGCTGTCCTTGTCAGGCCCTCCGTCCTGCATCACTGACATGGAAGAGCCACGCCGGAAAATCTGGATGAACTTTCTCGGCCAATGCAGGGATAGAACACCCGACCACCAGGCTAGCGAGCCAGCGTCTTACCCACTTAGCCACCGTGATCCCCTAAATACATAGAAAATTTTCTCCTAAGTCCGAAGTCTAACAGATCTGTTAGCATTTACCATACCCTAAAGAATACACATAAATTTACATGTAGGTAGAAATATGTCAGATACAGAATAGTCTTTGTCATAAAATCTATTTCACATCATGTCTAATATCATAAAACAGTGATTGTACAAACAGCAATAATAAAAACCGCCCACTATTACCATAAAAAACATAGTTTATCTGACATAAATTTGTGAGGCGGAGTTCGACCATACCACACATTTTTATTCCCAATAAAGGCACGTTTATATGTTCTTTTTGTATCCCAATAATAACGCATTCCATGCGAATTTAACTTTTGCCAAGTCAAACCTGGCTAAAGTGTCCAGCCACCATGGAGTGTCATAATTCGGCTATCGCCATAACACCTCAATTCACCTACGATTACAATTGCTGGGTTTATTTAGTGAATGCATCCGAAGTAGCCGAAGTTGGAAAACTTTAGTTTTCTAAAGGTGTCTATCATTAAATGCATCATGTATTAAAGGGACATTATGGATGATTAGATAATGTGAAGGAAATATGCTGAAAATTGTAGTCGCATTGCTTCACTCGAAACCGATATATTAGCGATTAAATTTTAGGCCTAGCCTCGATTATCAATGCTAAAGTCGGTACAATAAAAACATAATCTCGATTATCCAATTTTGGATTTAATCATCAATGAGCGTTGAACAGCAGATCGGATTCAAATCCAGTGAAAATCTGACACATAAGATGGCATCGACAGTTGATTAAGGTCTTTTCATGTTAATAAATGTCTAATTAATAGTTTATATAACATTTCAGGTCTAAAGAAAGACATACAATAGTCAGATTCAGCTCTTGCATAATGTATGTTTAAGGAATATATTCCAGTAAATATGGATTTGTGGAAAATTGGGGTCAGAAATGAAAACTTCACACTTGCAATGTTGCACGCCAAGGTTGTATGTTCTGCGGGTGGATTGCGATATGGCGACCGACAGCGTGAGTCATAGGTCTGAACAATTTGGTGATTTATTGACCATTAAATAGGTTCAAGATATATTATTGCCGCTCTGTACTGATGATCCCGTGATCTCAACTGATAGTGTCGGTACTTTACAATCTAAAATCATCACACTTGAACTAATCTGTGATAGGTTTAATCTAAAGTAAATCTTAATAACTCGAAAATCTGAACAGCGGTATTATTAGTGTGATAGTTGGAATATGTACCTTATTATTTTTATCTGGGCCTTGTTGCTAATCCCAACTATATTGGAGCATATGCATCACTAATATTACGCTAAAAACTGCAATGGCATTGCTTCCAAGTAATGGCCAGGGGCCTGTTTCACGAAATTTTAAGTAAGATAAAATCCAAATTTCAGTAATTTGATTGGATAATATTACATTGATTTCAGTGCTTAGCCAATCAAAATTGAAGTATCTACTAACCTTTGGATTTTATCTTTAGTTAAGATTTCGAAAAAAACAGGGCCCTGATCATAAAAGTCGGTCGTTCATATGTGAAACACCCTTTAAGAGATTTGATTCCGTAATTTGACTAATTATACGGGAATTCAAGTGTAGATCCGATATTGAACATGTTCAAATTTCTGTAAATTTCTTCTTGTGTTATACACAAGTACTTCAATTAATGTCCGAGTTCTAGGAGAATGTGGGTGTCTAAATCTAGCTGTCATAAAAATCAAACAAAACGTGTTCAGTTAATTGCTCACTTTAATTGGCGTTAGGATGATTGTTAAAAATTTGGACTTTCAAGATTAGTTTGAATAAAAATTTATCTGATGTTAATTATAGCTAATGTGAGTTCTGGGCTTGGTGGCATCTACAAATTTTTTCAATTTAAAAAAACAAAAAAACTCTAATGTCTTGTTCAACACACTTCAACTTTTTCTCTTGTGAATAAAAACAATACGCGGGAAATAAAATAATCCCGATCATCAACATCATGTCGCATTATCCCTTTTTTTTGGTGTTCGCCGTTTTGGGAGAATCACAGACACCGCATAAAGAGAAAGAGAGAGAGAGGGAGAGAGAGAGAGAGAAATGGGGTTTAACGTCCACTCATCACAAGCTAGATCATTTCGGGACTAACACACGGTTCAATTTTATTTCAACAATTCGCTTGCGCGTAAGGGTCTTTAACAGTGCGAGGAAACCGCAGGACACAGAGAAAACCGACGAGGTTGGACAGGCGATCTTACTCCTTATCACGTACAACCGGGGAATCGAAACCACACCAGTTGACTCAATGACAGACCTTATGATGCAGCGCACAGGCGCGAACCATTCGGTCATTTCTTCGGTACCAGTAACAATAGATAGCTATGTAAAGCTGTCGGTAAGCGCGGGTTCTCGACTTGAATATACCAAGAGTCTCCCTGTAAGTGTCTTGAATACAGATCATATCAATTAATGTCATTCATTTTCGTCTTCGCTATCGTCCAAACAGAACAGGAACTACACACTTAAAATCAGATGCCAGACTTTCACTCATTCTGTCAGAACATCGTGCAACAAGATGATATCTGAATGACACTTCCAATACAATATTGCTATTCGTTACGACAAAAAAGCAACGATGGTGATTGAGCAGTTTACGTTGTCTTATTTAATACATATGCATGTAGGACCTAGGTCACAGATAAAAAGAAGGTTGTTCAAAACTTAATTAACCTTATAAATCACGTCAGTGACATTGGTAATTCCTTCCCCTTTTAGTCTGACCTCTTGATTTAACCAATTTGTCTTTGATGAGCGATCGCCTGACAACTGTATTTTCATGGCTAGAGATCCGCGAGATTAGCCATTTCTGATCTTCGTGCCAACTAACTTTACAAAGGCGCTTGGTTGATCAAATTCAATACTATACTTAAAGACAAAACACACTTCATCTTGTAATTACATAACAGATGCTTTCAGTAATCAATACAATCATAGCGTCAAGGACGTCCATGTTTCGACTATATAGTTATGAGGAAAAGATTTATCAGTAAACTGATAATTATTATCTTTCACGGCCGGATGCATGGTTCCATTAATAACTTTTACATATTTAATCTTTGTAACGGTTTAATTATATGGCTGGGGATAATTATTGTCTGTTGGTATGGATTAACTGTAAGCGACATCAAACACATACTGATACAGCGTGAATCAAGATAATAATAGCTAATTACAAGATAAATTGGTGAGTATGATGCCCATGATGTTATGATCAAATCCGGATGTTTCTTCTCTAGGTACGACCTTTAAAGGGACAATAACACTCTTGCTGGCTTGACAGCTCCAGAAAATAAAAAATAGCCTTATTCTTAGTACTAGATGTGTTAGTGTCCTACCTGTTGTGTAAATTATCCATTAAATCCTATTTTACTTCTCCAGAGGGTTCAAAAATATTTTTAAATCCAAGTCACATTTAAAAAGCTTTACGTCAGGCTTTTCAAATCATTTAGTTGAATTTTTCCAATTTTTTAAATTTAGGTATGTTAAGATGAAATTTGTATCATCAATTAATTGGAATTTTGTAAAATAGTACAATTTGTTGACCAGAATAAAGATTGGGACATATTATTTAGTTACAACAAGAGTGGTATTGAGCCTTTAAAGATAGCTAAAGCCATTGGTTAAGGCCAGCTCAATGTTTGTCAAGGTTGTTGATCTGTAAATAAGGTTAGGGCTCGTGATTGTTGGCGAGATTGTAGGTTATGGTAAGCACTGGGTTCTAGGGTTAGGGTTGGGATTAGCGCTAGTCCTGTTTACATATCGGGACCTATAACGAAAAATTGAGCTGACCTTATCATTTAGCACTGACCCTTTAAAGATATGGTCTCTCGACCAACAGAGTACTCCTTTTCTGTCAAAGAGTAAAGTGCAGCGGCAGTATCCCAGACAGCGCGTGCCTCCCTGTTGGGGTATTGGCAGACACGATGCGCCGATGTGTGACGTAGTATCTGCACCCTATTTAAAAGCAATAAGTGGTGGGTGTGTTAGAACCAGCTTGGCTCAACTTGAAAAAAATTATCAATCTTTAGTAATTGAAGTCATGATAAAAAATTATTTTCATAGTAGTTTAGATATATTAATGAACATCAATTAATTGAATTACCACTCTGAATCAAAATATATCTTTGGCGTTTTTATTCCCCTATATGAAATAGAGAACTAGCAATATTGTAATTTACGTTTTGTATGCTTTTGTGTCTTAAAGAATATGGTGCTGTTGGGTCGTTTAATACAGTTTATTTTGTGCTCTCAAATAAATTAGATACTTTAAAGGAGCTAAATCGCTAATATTTTGTACATAGAAATTGGCACAAATGAGTCGCAACACACATAATAATGTAATATGAATTTATATAAACTGTTTTACATTCAATCGTGTCCGTTTTACTGTGAATTGTCATCAGTTATGTTCGGCGAAATACGCCAGAAGTCTCAACCGCAAGTCAATTTCTAGCGTCTGGTTATTCCAGTCAACACCGATATTATTTATTGCGCATGCTCTCCAAATAAGTATATGATATCACCGTTTGACATGACTTGTGGAATATGTCTAACGTCATTCTTTGAGCACCTTGTTACAAATGGTGCTGAAATGCATTATGGTACACGATTCGTGTACCAATGGTAAAATGTTCATTTTGTCTTAAATGTTGGATATCAGAAGCCCATCTTTTCCAGGTAAGATCACAACACCAATGCTGATTTAAATTGCAAAAAAATTCGTGTTTTCAATGTCGAAGATTTTGGATGATATTGAGTTACGGACTTAGCTACTTTAAGCTCAAAACGTTGAAAATCAACTGAGATAATTACACCTTTAGAACACAGAAGTTGCTTGCGGGGACATATGTAAGCACCCCATATACTCGGAAGAGCATGCCAGGGTACTACGTGTAATAGAAGCACACCTGCATCATTCTGAGGGGCGGTTTTCAATTTCTTGGGCATTAACTCTGATTCAAACAGATGAGTGAGTCCAAATGTCAAAGGAAATCCTCCTTAGAACTCATAGAATATTTGCTGTTTAGACAACTATGGAGCACTGTTGATAGCATGTAATTCAGTTGCCAAACCCCAAGCGGTTCAAATTCTTAAAGAAATCACCTTCATACCGAGGTACGGGAGAATTTGTCCCGAATTGTACCCCATTAAATTGAAGTAAAAAAACAGAAAATTCCCCATGGCGGCCATCTCGAATATTTAAATTTCCCCAAGGGTGCCAGGGTGGCATCATCCGGATTCTAAATCTACACGTGCTGGAGATATATAATCCATCAAAAAACATTAGGTGGACTATATTTCCAGGTTTGTCGACCTGTTGCCGGACTAATGTGTTATTTCGATTTGTGGTGAATCAAGATGTATACTATTTGTTCTTTTTTTTCGTACGGTGTTGACTGTGTCACAAAATCACAAAATCAGTTACTGGATACATTTATAGACGTAGACGTTTACACAAAGACAGAGTGTCATCCCACGAAAAAAAGGTTGCCAGGCAATGAAACACATGCCCACAGCAGCTAAGTCATCCGAGCAGTCTATAAAGGTTTTAGCATTGTAAATCTTAACATAAATAAAAAAGTACAAGCGGTTGCCATGCAATATTCGCCCACATTTTGCAATGGTCTCTTGAGGGATAACGGAAAGGAAGGACTTGGGATGCTGAATGTAGGTAGGATTCGTCATCTCATGACCCAAATGTTACCCATCAAATTTGAGATGAATCTGTTAAAAAAATGTAGCTCCTATTGAGATCAGAAGGTTTTTAACGAATACCCGGCATTTCTTGAACCAACCCAATTTCACAAAGATGTGTTAAAAACTGTGACCTCCATTGCATGTAGAAAGTTTTCGACCCCGGAACGCCGATTATCGATGCAATATTCGCCCACATTTTGCAATGGTCTCTTGAGGGATAACGGAAGGAAGGTCTTGGGATGCTGAATATAGGTAGGATTCGTCATCTCATGACCCAAATGTTACCCATCAAATTTGAGATGAATCTGTTAAAAAAATGTAGCTCCTATTGAGATCAGAAGGTTTTTAACGAATACCCGGCATTTCTTGAACCAACCCAATTTCACAAAGATGTGTTAAAAACTGTGACCTCCATTGCATGTAGAAAGTTTTCGACCCCGGAACGCCGATTATCGATGCAATATTCGCCCACATTTTGCAATGGTCTCTTGAGGGATAACGGAAGGAAGGTCTTGGGATGCTGAATATAGGTAGGATTCGTCATCTCATGACCCAAATGTTACCCATCAAATTTGAGATGAATCTGTTAAAAAAATGTAGCTCCTATTGAGATCAGAAGGTTTTTAACGAATACCCGGCATTTCTTGAACCAACCCAATTTCACAAAGATGTGTTAAAAACTGTGACCTCCATTGCATGTAGAAAGTTTTCGACCCCGGAACGCCGATTATCGACGGGGTTCATCATCTCAAAGCAAATTTGAAAAATGTTAAAACTATAGTCTCTAGAACGAAAGGTGATATATGCAAATAAATATCTTATATCATCTTATAAATCGGACATAAATTGTGGACTCCAGAGGGCCCAAAAGCTTTATACATATTTTATATTTTGCTTAAACATACATTATGCAAGAGCTAAATCTGCCTATTGCGGGTCTCTTTTTGGGGGCCGGAGACGTTATCTAAATTATTAATCCAGACCATAATCAATTCTCGATGCCATCGCCAGCCTGCGATACTTAGCGGATTGGAATACATTTTGTGAAGGATGATTAAACGTAAAAATGTATTTTATCGTACCGACTTTAGTATTCATGATCGAAGCTCACCTAAAATTCAAAAACTAATATCTCGGTTCAGAGTGAAGCAATTTGACTGAAATTTTCAGCATATTCTATTTACGTTATCTATTGCTTTTTTTAAACATACATTATGCAAGAGCTAAATCTGCCTATTGCAGGTCTTTCTTTAGGCCTGAAATGTTTTCTAAAGTATTAATTAGACATTAATTAACTGATCAAGGCCTTAATCAACTCTCGATGGCATCAGATTTCTCCGATATTAAATAGATTAGAATGGTTCAGCGATACTTTGATTTAATCAAATATGGCGGACCGAGACTTAGCTTCGATCAACCAGTACGGTGGTTGAAATCATTGCACACGTCTGTCAAACCTTCAAAGGCTAATATCTTCGCTTGCAATAGAGTAATTTGAATTAAATTTTCAAATTATTCATTTTACATCATCTACTTTCGAACTATTATAGCAAGAATGGCTAGTTCTTTATCTAAATCTTGCATAATGTATCTTTAACTATTATAGCGAGAACTGTCAATTCAGTGTCCATATATTTCAGTCTGATGTGTAATAAAATCGAACTACTCCAAGATCTTTTAATACTTAACAGATAAATACGTATCGTTTAATCTGAATCAGACTAAAATTGCTGCCCCTTGGGGGGGGGGGGGCACAATTTAATCTTTCTACTTCCAAGCTATTTTGATCCATAACATATCAAATTCAAACAAAAATTCTGTAATTCGGACTGGTTTAGATGTTTTTTAGCGCTTCATTATTTGTTAGATATGTAGACAATAGCATGTTCTTGTCTTGAATTTTATAGGCTACGGGGGTCACGGTGGCTAAATGGGTAAGACGCTGGCTCGCTAGCCTGGAGGTCTAGAGTTCAATCCCTGCATTAGCCGAGAAAGTTCATCAAGATTTTCCGTGTTGGGCCCCCCTTGTCAGCTGTACACATTGGCGTTCACGTAAAAGATCCCTTGACAGTTGGCATTCAATATAAGAGTGGTCCGTAGTGCCGCTGTCCGGGCAAAATTTCCCTCATAGCACACTGTATGGCGTGTACTTCATTAACCCAGTTCAGAGCAGAACAGCAGGGCGTTAAACCCCATTTCATTTCATTTCATTTCATTTTATAAGCTATGACTGGCATTTCGCGTGCATCCAAGATGCTATGTTATCAATTTATAGATTATCATTTGAGTTCGTTTCCGACTGTGTGGGGCACCTTATTAATGGATATGATTACAAATATAGGATTTCTTAAGATCAAGAAGGGGGGAAACAATATAATTTGCCGCATATGCCGTAGACAACATGTCTCAAGATAGCAATTTCAAGAAATTTAAGGAAGATCAGGTCTAATACGTTAAAAGCCTAACATAAATAATTCACCTGGTTGAATTAGTAGCCTAATATAGGCTTCTAATACATCTGCTTAGACATTTCCTATTATAATTCAACATCCCGAGTTCAGCTAACTAAGATAATATTTCAATATGATAATTACTACAAGGTGTTTATTATACGCCCACGGTTTCCGTACTCCGTACGTTTCGAGTGTCCTATAATGATAGTCACCTTTTTTCCATCCTAACGTTCATCTTCTGGTTGACTTTTTGAACCTCTGTACAAAACTAATTAGTAAAACATCTACTGTCATTCAGTCATTGATTTTTGCTCATTTCTGAATTGAGGTAGCACAATTACAAGAACGTCTTAATTAACTTTTATAGCATGTAATCTAGAAAAACAAGGACGGGTATTACTTCAAAATAGATTTATATTACGATTGCCAACATAAACACAAAGAAAAGGTGAAATAAAATGAAATGAAATGGGGTTTAACGTCCTACTGTTCTGCTTGCTCCAAACTGGGTTAATGAAGACGGGTATACGCCATACAGTGTGCTATGAGGGAAAGTTTGCCCGGACAGCGGCACTACGGCCGACTCTAATATCGAACTCCAACTGTCAAGGGATCTTTTACGTGCACGCCAATGTGTACACGGAACCTCGGTTTTTCGTCCCATCCGAACGATTAGACAGCTGTCCTTGTCAGGCCCTCCGTCCTGATTCACTGACAAGGGGGAACTACTCCGGAAAATCTGGATGAACTTTCTCGACCAATGCAGGGATCGACACCCGACCTCTAAACTAGCGAGCCAGCGTCTTACCCACTTAGCCACCGTGATCCCTCAAAAGAAAAAGTATCTCTATACCCCAATGTTTACGCGCTCAAGGGGTATATTATACGTAAATAAATAAATGCCAAAGTGAAATGAAAATGCTGACGTATTTTGTCCAACATACATCAAGATACTGCAGTGAAAGCTGTCAGTGCAGCACGTTACAGGCCTGCGGTGTAAAGCCTGTTTTCCACTAGGCGAATATTTTCGCGCGAAGCGAATTTTTTCGAGAACAAGCATGTGCAGTATAATTTCCACACTTTTCGCTGTTTCTTTTCTCTGCGAAAAAGTTAGTTCGACCAGTTTCTACTTTCCTGCCGCGAAAAAAGGAGCAAGCCAATCAGAATTCCGTAAACTCTCACGTGGTAATACAACTCACGAGGCCAAGGCCACCCCATTCTCGTTTCTCCCCGCAAACAAAATGGCTGAACTGAACATTTTACTCCTAAACCAAATGATGAAGAATGGAAATTTGAATGTTTCTGATCTGGCTAGCATAGCAACTCTTAATAATGAACAGGAAATGAGAATGGTTGGTGATTCTGCTGCAATCCCTACAATCGCTTGTGTAGTGGAAAATACAAGCGCGATTGCCCGAAATCTTTCGCGGCGAAAAAATTCGCCTAGTGGAAAACAGGCTTAAGGAAGGCATGTTTGGAAAGGGCCGCGAAAGAAGGTAAAGATTCCAAAATAGCCTTAGAACAGAAATGGGCAAGAGGGGTATCTTCGTACTGCAGCTTAATAGGGACGATCAGGAACGGTCAGAGGTCAGCGTCCGATCCGAGACCGTTCCTAAAGGAACTATTCCAAACGTTACTATTACACAGTCTGCAACGAACAAATTGTCTCTTCCCGCTGTGCTTGCCGACATTTATCATTCTTTAATTTTTACAGCCCATATACGTATGTGGTAGTGCATTGTAACCGCTTCACAGGTCAAAAGATTTTGATAATTTTTTTTTCATGTATAAACTTCCTATGGGATCGTTCGGCTAGAGTAATATATTGGAAATTCATTTGCCCAAGAATTCACCTTGCAGACGTTTAGCTGGTCAGAGATTTTCAAATTTTAACTACACATGCCGACATTTGTCGGGCATTCACAGAAAGAAATTTAGTCAAAAATCGGATTTGTCCATCTTTCTGACATCTTTGGGTGTATTTAGATTTTATCGGCTGATCATCGAAATTCGGACTTGCGCATCAAGATCGTTTTCCTGGAACCGAAACATTTGAACATTCTATGGGTCACCGATATGGGGATATTTTATAACAAAAATAAAACTTGTGAGAGTTACCTCCCGAATTTCATTCGAACTAATGACAACATTATTGATATAAGTTATTCATTGAGGTATAAGAGAGAGAGAGAGAGAGAGAGAGAGAGAGAGAGATGAAATGAAATGGAGTTTAACGTCCTACTGTTCAAGAGAGAGGGGGGGGGTAACGTCCACTCGACACAAGCTAGGTCATTTCGGGACTAACATGTGGTTTAATTTTATTTCAATAATTCGCTTGCTCGTAGGGGTCTTTAGCAGTGGGAGGAAACCGGAGGACCCGAAGAAAACCCAAGAGGTTGGTCAGGTGACCTACTCCTTGTCCCGTACAACCGGGGAATCGAAGCCAGTTGACTCAATGACAGACCTTATGATGCAGCGCGCACGCGTTAACCATTCGGCCACTCAACCCCCGCAGATTTATTATAACTGATGTATAAAGAATAATTAGATGTGTCAACAAAAGTGTGAAGACTCATGCATAACCTGTATGGAAGACATTCGGTTCCTATAACCAGGAACATCATGTCGCTTGTGGTTAAGGAAGTACTATCGATTTCTAATGCAAGAACCAACTCACAGACATTAGACGATAATGGAACAGTCCAGGGATTCTTGGTCACATTTTCAAGCGTTAATCTTCATCCCACTATAAGACTGACAACTTTTAATTTTATTGTTGTGTTTTCTCCATGTGGAAGTTTCTGACACGCAATATTAATGAATTATAAGCTTGGGTCAGTAAGGTTCAGCTCTGAACGTAGGTCTCATTACACTCGTCCTGCACGTTCAGGAACCGTCCTATTGAATCCTTGTCGAAAGTTTTTTCAACCCTAGTCAATTTTACTGGGCAACTTTTTACTGCTAAACGATGGGGTGTCAATCTGTGTGAACGCCTGTACAATGTATAGGAACATCTTAGTGAGAAAACAAGACCTTGCTTACCTCGCTAGAGTCAGTATGAGCGACACAACACGCTGTAAAAATACGTCCCCTCCTATTAAGTTGCCTTTTCGCCTCCATGAGACTCTAAATATAGGTCAACGTCCATATTTAGGAATGTCGGATATACTAGACGAAACGAAATTTAGGTAAAAATTGGAATTTTAGAAAAAAAATAGAATCTTCAGTCATTTATTGCTTTGCCTACCTTTTAATACTACAACAGAAAAAACAAACATTCCAGGTGTATAATGAGGGATAAAACAATTTACTTTCATATTCAGTATATGTTGTGGGACTTGGTGACCGATAATGTGTATACCCCCTGCCAGTTGGAAATCGATATAAGTGTAGGCGCGGCTGTCCGGGCAAAATTTTCCTCATAACACATAGCAAGGATGGTACTCGTCTTCATTAGCTCAGTCGGAGCAGAACAGTATGACGTTAAAGGACAATATTGGTCTTAGTCATTATCACATAATATGTTACAGAACTGGTTAAACACGTTCCAAATATAATTTTAACACGGAGGTCATTGCTCCAATAGATACGTAATCAAGGTTTTTACAAAAAGAAGAGACGAACACAAAAGGAAAACACGAGTTATCCTTCTATATATAACTGACTGAAGTGACGAGTGATAACAGCTACACGGGCCAATTTCTGCTCACTAACAATTCTTTCAAAGACCAAAGTTGATATGTGAGACTGTGCGAGGATATCGGACAATTCAAAAAAGTAATTGAATGTCACTAGATAAGAAAACACGAGAAAAATAGAAACAATCTGTACATTCACGTGTATTTATTCATTATATACTTAATAAAAACATGGTAATGCATGCACTTTTTCTATATTTTTTCGTTTTCTCATTTCTAGCGACAGTAAATTTCTGTTTTGAATTGTCAAATATCCTCTCACAGTCTCATATAACAACGTTTAGTCTTCGAAGGAATTATTGGTGAGCAGAAATTCGCCCGTGTAGCTGTTATCACTCGTCACTTCAGTCAGTTATATAAAAGGACAACTCGTGTTTTCCTTTTGCGTTCGTCACTTCCTTTTGTTGAAACCTTGATTACGCATCTATCGTAGCGACGATTGTTGTGTTAAAATTATATTTGGAACGTGTTAAACCAGTTCTATCTCATATTTGATAATGACTGACACCAATATTGTCCTTTAAACCCCATTTCATTTTACTTCATTTCTTTAACGTGCAGTCTATTGTTACATTCTCGTTTGGGTGGGTTCTTTATATGCTTAGTATGGAATGAATAACAGCACTACATGTATGTTCTAGGTCAGCCATGTTGGAACTATATTCCTTGCGTATGAATACATCTTTTTTTTTAGTAACAGGGAAAACCTTCTATTTTAGTACAAAACAACATCGCCCACTTTTGAAAATGAATACTGTTTTAAAGATCAGGTCTAACTTGTTCGATCATAATTCCTGTTTGAATCATTTGGTACACATGCATTAGAGTTATTATCCTTAAGTGACCCATACCTATTGAATAATGAATTTTCCGAAGTGTGAATATGTAGGTTAAAACCGGATACCTGTAGTCCAGGGTTTTTGGGGAGATATTCTTGGAAGAGTTTCGATAGCTATTTTCGGCACACTTTTTTTCAGTTAGAGAATCTACAAACACAACTTGATCTCCAACATCTACAAGCACAACAGAAGAGAACCTGATGACACCAGTGATACTGTAGACAGATGTATAAGGAAAACATACCTAGTGTTAAAGCCATAATTTCATATTTTCTAAGAAAGTCAAAACATAATTATTTCTATGTCTTTTGCTCAATAGGTTGTCAACTCACTATCATACAATTATAGGTAATATTCTCCCTCCTAAAAATCCTTTGACCCCGAAAATAATAACACAATTACCTCCCTTGTTTTTCTACACACCCCCCCCCCCCTCTCGAATAGCTATCTTCAAACGTTTGAATTTAAAGTTGAAAATGATATTTTTGCCAATTTCTCAACTGGCAATAGTGAATTATAGGATTAATGGGATTATTCTTTAACAAGGTAGGATTGTTTATAGATACCATCTATTTTAAGGCTTTATTTTAATACATTTTAAAAATATAACTTAAAAATATGAAATTGCAGCTTTAAAAAATGCCAAAGTGACTACCGTTTCGACCGCGTTTGCGTGAATATCCCCTAGTACTGGATCTTTATCTCTTATTCAGTGTGCTATGAGGATATTTCGCGAGACAGTGGCGTTATGGCCTACTCTTCGAATTCCAACTGCCAAGGTATTTTTTTTTTAGCGTGCACGCCAAAGTGTACTCTGGACCCCGGTTTATTGTCTCATCCTATCAACTAGATGTTGTTCCTTGACAAGGAGAAATGTGGCAAAGTGCTCCATAATTCGTATAATTTTAAGATTATATTGTATACATGTAAAGTATTTATTTAAATGCACAAAACAAATTTGAAATCCACATGTGCGAACTCATTAAACCCCATACGTTATTAATCTACGATATTACGGACGTGATAATTTCCACATGAAATGATAATGTTCTTAATTAATTAGAATTTGCAGTTAGATATACGAGAGTATGTATATAAGACCATGTGCTTACTGAAAAGGGATATTATTTTGTCATGTTTAAATAATAGATAATAAACGGTGAATATAAGCTGAAAAGAGAGTCAATGACCTAAACATCTATCTATTTAAGACAAAAGGAAAATTATCTTAATGTTTACAATATGAGACATTATATAGATTTGAGAAGATAATACTCTCACATGAACTGTAGACCCTATATTATTAAGTTAATATTTTCAATTAAAGGACCCCATTTTTGTTGGAATTTTTGTATTTCCTGGAAAAGAAACTATTCAATTTTGTAATATTCTTTAAAATTTATTAAGAGAACTTTGAATGGTGGTTTTGAATCATTTTTAGTACATCTATGTATATTAATAATAATTTGTTGTTAAAATAACATGATTCTAAAGAATGGATGGATTAGGGTTTCCTAATAAAACGTTAGCTTTAGAGTAGTCCGCATCTTGATATATTTGTAACCACTCTTTTAAATCCGTCCACAGTTTTCGTGAGATAGAACAAGAGTAAAACAAGTGTTTTGATGTTTTTTGGCACTTGCTTACAAAATGAACATAGATTATTTTCTGTTATTGTGTTTTTGAACAAGAATGTTTTGGTGGTTAGAATTCTGTTTACAATTTTGAATTGGAATTCTATAAGTTTTGTCTCTGTAGTGCATTTCCATGGAATCATAAAAAAATTCTTTCAAGGTTCATCTTTAACCTCATGACCAGTATCCATTTAGCTTTCTTTTTTTTATTATATTCAATTTTTTATTCAAATAGCTTTTGAAAAACTGAACAGCCCTTTTTAGCCTCGTTAAAGTCCCAAGAACTAAAGGTTTTATTGGTCCTATCATTTATGGTTCTGATAATTCTATCTTTTTCTTCCATGATTTTGTTATTGCTGTCATTACCTTATAATAGTCCAGAACTGTACCTTTAATTTTGTAAATGTCTTTCAATTCTTGATATTTATAAAACTTTCCTTCGTGGGATATCAAATCTGAAATTAAACCCATTTTGAACATGGTCACGTTTCATATTTTAGTTATACCATAATGGTTGCTCACTGATTTCAGTATTATTGTCATAAAGTAAACCTTTCAGGAAATCATGGTATGCCCAAATGACGTCATTCCAGAATGTGTTATCTGTTGATGACGCCAAGTTCATCTCAAGCTCTACAAGGTCAAATTCAAAGTCAAAAGGTCTTCACTTTTAAAACACACCCGAATGTCAAAAATAAGAGTAGATTTAGAATTTTTGTGGAATTCCCATTCGAGAAATACTTATTTCAACAATTTTCAAGCTACAGACCACAAACTTTGCACAGTTTCTATTTTTTACTTGCACAATAACATATGTTTTCCAGATTTTTTCGAGGGGTAGATTTCCCACCCCTGGGCCACTTGACATGAAATGACCCAACATATTTTTCACAGGTTTTTACTTTCTGACCTATCCACACTGCTTTTGTTTTTTCAAAACAAGTTTCTAGTGCTGATCTTAAAGATCTTTCTGAGCCATCTAAAAAAAGAACTGTATCGTCAGCATATTGTGAAATATTTAGTTCTGTTTCGGATAAAGTTATACCCTGTATTGGGTTTTCGCTTCTTATAAGAATGCCTAGCACCCCGCGCAGAGCAGAAAGAGATTTGGAGATAGGGGGTCGCTCTGTCGACAGCCTCTTCCAAGATTAAAGCAGGCTGATAGATTTCCATCTTGTGTTACACATGATATGGTTATAATAGACATTTATCCACTTCTTTATTGACTCACCAAAATTGAACAGTTTGAGGGTTTCTTAGATAAATTTACATGATATCGAGTCAAATGTCTTTTCTTATCAAAATCAATCATTAAGAGCATTCGTGATTTTTTTTTTTTTTTTTTTTTTTTTTTTTTGATTTGAGCCTCTAACATAGACATAGTATCAAATATCATTCTTGTGTTTTCGCCTATAAATCGTCCTGAAATAAAGTCTTTTTGGTCCTCGTGAATAATGTGATCTAGAACTGATTTTAATCTGTTTGCTATACATGCTGAGAAAAGCTTATAAGGGACGCTAAGTAAAGAAATGGGTCTCCAATTTTTAATATGATTTCTTGCTTTACCAGGTTTCGGTAGACATGTAATTACTCTCCATTTCTGTGTTATAGAGAGACTACCACTTTGGAGGGCATGGTTTCTTGCCCTTAACATAAACTTTTCAATATCTTTCCAAATTATTTTTTAAATAATTCAATACCATATCCTTCTAAGTCAGTGATTCTCAACCAGTGTGCCGCAGCACACAGGTGTGCCAGGAGCTCTTCCTAAGTGTGCCGCGAAATTTTGAACAGCACTCTAAGAAAATGCGAAAAATCATGTGTTCCAA
This sequence comes from Patella vulgata, assembly GCF_932274485.2. Classification (NCBI taxonomy): domain Eukaryota; kingdom Metazoa; phylum Mollusca; class Gastropoda; family Patellidae; genus Patella; species Patella vulgata. Next base: position 13,174,864 of record NC_065880.2, on the reverse strand, counting down.
ATTGAGTATTCACTGACATAGCTGGGTTTTTTTTTCTTTAATTAGTTTGAGTCATTCTATGTGCCTATGATTCGTCTGTGTCTATGGTAGTATGCTGTATATTTTCCATATATTTAGCCAGGTGTGCCACTATTTTTTCATATGTTCCAAGGTGTGCCGTTGGCAAAAGAAAAGGTTGAGAACCACTGATCTAAGCCAGGACTTGTGTTATTTTTTGTTTGCGTTAGCGCCGTCAGCATTTCGTCTTGTGCAATTTGATATTCGAGACTTTCTTTTTCGAAGACTGTTAGTTTTCTGAATGAGCAGCTATTTAATAGTTCGGATAGATGTTTATTATCGTTAGTCATATTTGTATTTTTATACAAATTTTGATAGAAATGTTTTTACTTCATTTAAGATTTTAGCCTGATCTTTGATTGTTTGTCCATCCTTTGTTTCTAGTTCAAAAATATTTTTGTTTGTAATTTTCGTTTTTCAAGATTTTCAAGACTTTTCTCATTCTTCATACAATTTTGCTCATGATCTTATCATAACACCTGTCATTTTCTCATTCCCGATATTAACTAATTTTGCATTAAGTACCTCAAATTCTTCGAATACTTTCTGGCTGTTAGGATTTTCTTCTATTAGACTTTCTGTTAAATTTATTTTATCTTCAATTTCTTTTTCTTGTTTAATTCAATCTTTTTTCTTATATGATGCGTACGCAATTATTTTTGCTCATACGTATAGTAACCAAACAAACAATTGGTCATCAATTGTTAATTCTGCCAGTTCATCCTGCCAGTTTTTAACGTATTCTCTCTCATAGACTAACGCTGCATATTTTTGTTTTATTTCATATATCTCGGCTTTTATCGTGTTAACGAATTTGAAATCATACAGCAATGCATCTTCAATAGATCTCGCTTAAACTACGTACATCTTATCAAGGCCTCCACGTAATACCCTGCATATTTCGGCACTAATTTCGATTGGGTACAGGCCCAGCTTGTGAGAATATCAAATTCCTCGATCGTCGCGGATACTAAGTCTCGCGCTTTCAAACTAAAATGTGATAATCGAGTTGCAAAGTTCAAGGTTCATTCAATGTCAAGTTTTCCGTGGAGGTCGCGATGTCACTACCTCTGCTTGGACGCTACTGCTCGCGTGTCTGTAGATAACATAGCTATAAGTTTGGGAATTGTGAAGTGAACAAGCAACGTTCAGATGTTGTAAAACTCGCAGTCGTTGCTTCAGGAACATGACAGCAGTGATGAGTTGAATTTCATAGTGGACCAATTTGAATGAAATTTTCAGCAAATTGGCTTTACATTATCTAGTTTTTAACTATTATAGTGCGAACTGCCAACTTGTTATCGAATTTCCCAAAATGTATCTTTTACGGAAAAATACATTAAAAAGAAACCACAGCAAAAATAGCTTTTAATTTCTTCGAAAAATCTAACACAAACATAATTGGCAAAAATTCAAAATTTTACATGAATAGATAGGTCTGTAGCATCAGTTTTAATTTCCCTATGGGATGACACACTTAATTCCGGGTTTTGTTGCTTTGATACTTCTAATTTAGGACGTTTTTCACCGCAAAGAATATTACTTAAATCGGACTGTTGATTGTCACTTCTTCTCTTGTAAGCGCGAATAGCACTCGAGGGATGTCCAGTCTTTTCAGCAACCAGCTGTTCGTGTACTCCAGCTGCATATAAGCGAATATCAGCTGTTGCTCACAAGGAATAATTGCTATAGTTGCCCTGAAACCCAGCAGCATAACATAGTCGTTTAATGGTTTGTTGTAGTGTATGAATCCCAATTGGAGAATCATAATACCAAACATCTGAATTCACTGTTTTCTTTGGTCTTAGGTATAATGCGTCAGATATTCCACCCGTTGGCCTAAAAAAATATTGGAAAATTTGTAAATCAACATAAAATAAAGTGGTTTAATGTTTTAATTTTCTGTTTATTCTAGGCTTATGAAAACGGACATGTCGTGCAGTGTGCTATGGGGGACATTTTGCCCGAACAGCGTTGCTACAACCTAATCTTATATCAAATTCCAACTGTCAAGCGTTGTTTTAAGTGCACGCCAACGTGTACATGGCATCTCGGGTTTCGTCCCATCAGAACGACTAGGCGCTCTTCCTTGCCAGCCCCCCCCCCCCGTCCTGCATCACTGACACGGGGAAACTTTCTCGGTCAACACCGGGATCGAACCGTGGACATCCAGGTCAGCAAGACAGCGCCGTAATGGCCCCAAAACGTAAAAGAACTCTCATAAAAGGAGTTTAATGCATTTTAGTTCAAACCATATAATAGAAAAATTACCTTAGACTTATGTACTTTTCATACAGATGTACTGGGCATCTTTTTAGACATTGTTTGTTTTCGTAAGCTCTTGTAAATTCTGGTTCTACTCGACGATGGTTTAATCCGCCCCGATTGGTTTTAGAGACATCTTCACTATACTGAATATAACGCCTATTACCACCGTCAGTACCAAGTGATAGCTTGGAAAATCTTCCAACACGCAAATTTCGATGTTCTTTACCAGCTCTCAATGCAAAATGAAGACCAAATTGGTAAACAAGAGTATCCAAAAAAGTTTGTGAGTTACTTTCTCCAAGTAATCCCTTATTCCATAAGATTTCTTCTTCTTGTTCAGTTATAATGTCTGCTTGTTTTCTTTCTTATCCAGTACTTTTCCTTGAAAGATCTTTCATTTTGGCATCTAGCACATTCCTCAGTTCAAGTAATTCGATGTCATCTAGAAATCTCACAAATATTCCATTTTGTCGCAGGAAATGTTGTATAGACACAATTATTTCATAGAGGGTATTTGGTCTGTACTCATTACCCGATACATTCCTAATCTCAGCAATAGAATAACTCAGATATTCGTTTATTTCTTTGAGGGACATCTGAAGTAAATCTTTACACGGTAATTTACTGCCCATTTCGCCTTCTGTTCAGTTTGCTGGCATAATCCAGTGCTTACAAGTTTTTTTTAGGTCCGATTGAGGAAGAGGTTCAGCAAACCTACTTGTACTGGGTTTTTCATCCGGTTTTGCATACCCGTCAGAAATGTCAGAATATGGGTTATACTCCAAATCAAACTTAGGAAAACTCATTAACTGATTTTCCTGTATGTCTAAAACGTCACTCAACAGGTTGTCTTATCTATATCATCAGTGCTATCATTAAATATTGTTTTAGATTGAGTAATAAAAATGTCCCCTCCACTTGAAGACATGGTTAAACTGAACTACTGCTATGGAGTGTAAAGTTACAAATGGATGCTGTTTTATGAAACTATCCATTATTTTGTGTGATTTAACACATAATGGACAGTCTTCGGACATGATCCATTACATAGCTACAGTGCATTAATTATAAATGTAGGTAATGTAATATGGTCTAGAGGGAAGAATTCATATTTTCAAAATAACTAAGTGACTCAGTGACAGGGGTTTCTATGTCAAAATCATTTTTTGATCTGTGCGATCTATTGTTCGATAAAGTTGGGCAGATAATGTAATGAAATGAAATGAAATGAAATGGGGTTTAACGTCCTACAGTTCTGCTACGACTGGGCTAATGAAGGCGGGCATACGCCATACAGTGTGCTATGAGGGAAATTTTGCCCGGGCAGCGGCACTGTCGCCTACTCTTATATCGAAATCCAACTGTTAAGGGATCTTTTACGTGCATTCCAATGTATACACGGGATCTCGGTTTTTAGTCTCATCCGAAGGTTTAGACAGCTGTCCTTGTCAGGCCCTCTGTCCCGCATCACTGACAAAGGGAAACCACGCCGGAAAGTCTGGATGAACTTTCTCGGGATCGAACACCCGACCTCCAGGCTAGCGAGCCAGCGTCTTACCCACTTAGCCACGTGATCCCCGGACAGTTAATGTAACTGTTGGTCTGCGTTGGGTAATACTAGAGTGATCTGTACAAGGACATACTGCCTAATTAAAGATACATTATGGGAGATTAGATAAAGAGCTGACAGTTCTCACTATAATAGTTAAAATCTAGATAATGTAAAGGGAATTTGCAGAAAATATCATTCAAATTGATCCACTCTGAACCGAGATTTTAGCGATTGAATTTTCGGCGTAGCCTCGATCATCATTACTAAAGTCGGTACGATAAAAAAAACATAGTAATGGATGGAAGTCGAGCAGCAAATCGGAACCTAATCCAATAAACATCGCAGGCTAGCGATGTCATCGAAAGTTGATTATGGTCTGGAAAAGTTAATTAATGTATAATGAATAACATTTCACTTTCAGGCCTAACGAAAGACCTGCAATAGACAGACTTAGCTCTTGCATAATGTATGTTTAAAGTAGCCAAGTCTCTAACTCAATATCATCCAAAATCTTCAACATTGAAAACACGATTTATTTGTCAAATTAAATCAACATTTATGTTGTGATCTTACCGGAAAAAGATGGGCTTTTGATATCCAATATTTAAGACAAAATAAACATTTTACCAATTGGTACACGAATCGTGTACCATAATGCGCTTCAGCCCCAGTTGTATCAAGAGACTCGAGGGACGAGGCTAGACACATTGCACCAAATCAAACGGCCTATGTAGACTGGAATAACCAGACGCTAGAAATTTGCACTCGCTTGAGACTACTGGCTTATTTTGCCGAACATAACTGATTTGAAGTTGGAGTAAAAACGGAAACCATTGAATGTAAATCAGTTTATATACATTCATATTACAGTATTATATGCGTTGCGACCCACTTTTGTCAATTTCTAGGTCCCAAATGTTAGCGATTTAGCTCCTTTAAGCGTGTAAACATTAAGGGGTGGCGTGAGGAGCACAAAATTTGGTGTAAACAACTTGTTTGTCAGTTCAATAAGTTTCACACATGTATCAGATTATATTCCAGGTAGAAGAGAGAGAGAGAGAGAGAGAAATGGGGTTTAACGTCCACCCGACACAAACTAGGTCATTTCGGGACTAACATATGGTTTAATTTTATTTACATAATTCGCTTGCGCGTAGGGGTCTTTTAGCAGTGGGAGGAAACCGGAGGACCCGGAGAAAACCCACGAGGTTGGACAGGCGACCCTACTCCTTGCCACGTACAACTCTAGGTAGAAGAGTTTTCGTTTGAAGCTGTTTTATGTATCGTCCATCTATATTCTTTTGTTTTCCTCGTTTCTAAAATCATTTGTGTTCCACTATCTCTTATTCGTGTTTTCAAAAAGTTTTCTTTTCTCAATTCATAGGCTATATTAGCAATATGATCTTTGAATGGCAAATCTTTGAGGACAAAATTTCCCTAATAGCACACTGTATGGCGTATGCCCGCCTTCATTAGCCCAGTTCGGACTAGAACAGTAGGACGTTAAACCCCATTCCATTTCCTTTCATTTCTCTCCCCTCAGATTTGAGACTTTCCACACTTCCTTCAATTCTTTGTATTTCCGTATCGAACTTTGTTTCGAGTGATTTTAAGATTTTAAATTGTCTTTAGTTACCAAAGTGTCCACTTTTTTCACAAGCGATTTTATCATATTTTCGACGACCCTCCCCCTCCCCCGTCGGTCCCTGAGGCTGGATTCGTTCCTCCACTTCTGGTCTTACTATTCCTCTTTGAAAGTTGAGGGATATTATTGACTCGATACTTTCGCCTAGGGTTTAAACCGATGGCTTCCAATGTCTGGAATGCGGCGCCAACAAGAAGCACGTGCTTAGTTCCCCCCTATGTTGATTACTTCACAAATATTACAGTACTTAAACAGATATCCGAAGTTATGTAACATAGTAGTTTCTATAAAGAGATTTCTTCTTATTTGGCTGTTTTTCTTAGAAAATTTGCAGAGTAGATTTCCGTGCCGCTATCTTGGACCAGTTCGTAACAGGAAGTCTGTAGTTAGCAGAAACGCAGACGAGTGGAGAGGAGAAGAGACAAGCAGAGACAGAAGTGCGAAATGGTTGGAATATAGTGTACCGTGTTGACATTAGTGTTTATGTTCCTGATGTAGTTCCGTGGTGACTCGCGCGACATTTCTACTCAACACATTTTTTTAAATATGAATATCATGAAACCTAATAATCTGTTTCCATAAAAACTACTCCCAAGTAAAGTTTTTGTGTTCTGTTACATGAGAAACACTTTAAATATTACTTTCTTTGGCAAAATTTTGTGCAATGTGGTCATATTGAGTTGAGACTCGAGTGACATGCATTTGCAGTGTATTCATGGGCAATGATACCGATTCCCCGTTTAGTAGAAAGGTAATTAGAATATAGGAATATGCCTTATAATATATGTATGTGAAGCTAAATTGTTCAGCTGTAGCATCATGTTGTTACAATGTGGTGTTTTTTTGTTAAGTTTTGTGATGAACTGAGATTTTGTATGTGACTTGCGTGACATGAAAAGGTGACTCGCATGACAAGTAGAAAAAAACCACTAATGTTTCAATATAATCAACTAATTTTTTTTATTGTATTTCATTGTCAAAACAAACAAGAAATCATTTGCTCAAAAAACATTTCAATAAAAATTAGAAATTCTTTAAAGTCACCCCCATTGAGTCAACTGGCGTGGTTTCGAATCCCCGGTTGTACGTGACAAGGAGTAGGGTCGCCTGTCCAACTTCGTGGGTTTTCTCCGGGTCCTCCGGTTTTCTCCCACTGCTAAAGACCCCTACGCGCAAGCGAATTATGGAAATAAAATTGAACCATATGTTAGTCCCGAAATGACCTAGTTTGTGTCGAGTGGACGTTAAACCCCATTTCTCTCTCTTTCTTTAAAGTCACACACCCACCCCAGACGTTTCTTTGAACACATTTCGTACAAGATCATTTCGTTAAAACTATGTCATTAAATGTCGAATATAATTTCATGCCTTTGTCAATATAGATTTCATTTGAATCTGCAAATAACTTTCATAGATGCAACTATCTGGAGGACTTTAGATATGCTCTCCTCATTAAAAATGAGTTGACCTATACTATTAGCTAAATCTGACTGAGACACGATGCAAGCAATAATTTGGCCAGGACTTAATTTTAGACTTGATTAAGGTAAGTTAGAATCTTCCCGCCGTACGTTGATAAAGTAGTTAGTAGTTGATTTCTTTCATTACCTAATAAAATAAAACCAAGTACGAACAATCCAAACCATTAGACGAAATTCGAAGTCCTAAAAAAAACGGTATAGGCAAAATAGTGTAAAGGCCCGGTCCCACTGCACTTACGGATGCAAAGAGGATGTAAAACGGGGAAAAAAACGTGCCCTCCGTTTGAAAACGTCATGCATCCGTTGTGTTCTCATTGCATACGTGTTAAATACGCTCTATCCATCGAGCATCCGTTCACTTTGATTTCATCCGCGCAAAAAGTTTTAAACTGCACAAAACTTTTATAACGGATGAACTTTCTGCCGTGTTCGATGTAAATGCGCGACATATACGAGCACCAAACGTTCCGTGTCCGTTATCATCCGTTAAACGTCCACTGCATCCACTCTGCATCCTCTGGGCATCCTCGCAACTCACATCCGCTCCAGCTGAAAACGGAAAGAGGGAGGAAAGATAAGGTACATGGAACTGAACTCTATACATCGTTAGTAGCACGGAAATAGAAATGATGTAAGCGTATGTATCTCGTATATAAAGTTTTCAAAACGGACAAAGCGTTTGTATCTGGGATGTATCTGGTATATTGAAGGATGTCTGGAGTTTGCCTAACCCCTTCGGAGCTGTCATCCACTTCCATCCACTTTCATCCGCTAGGCTTCCGATGAACATCCATTTAACACCCCCGCTACATACTTCCCACGTTCGTTCTTCTCCGTTCTGTTTTCGCAAATTGTCGTCAATTTTGTCCATTTCTGGAGCGGATGAAAACGGATGGAGCCACCCCCGAAAGTTTGTTCGTCCGCTGTGTCCTTTTTGCATACGTTTTGTGTCCATCGGCCACTGGGACCGGGTCTTAATAAGGCAAAATAGTGTAATCAGCATATGGACTGTTCACCGTGTACAAAATACACGACAAACAGTGGTAACAGGTGTCCGGAAGAGTAAGCTTACCCTGCCTGGCGCCACACCCGCCATAGCTGCATCCAAACTATTAGGCGAAATCTCGGTAAAATAGCGTGATTGGCCAATGGACTATTGGTATGCAAAATGCACGTGATGAACAGTGTTAACGATGTAGTAGACAGACATTATCAGGGAGATAGTTACGCGTCAATTAAATATATCTAGAATAATAGGCATGTTATATTTACCAATCAAGTCAATATGACGGCCATAAAACTTTTTAAAGGTTTTAATAAGTTTAGTTCGCAAGTATTCCTGTAGTTTTATGAGAAAATGTCGTGCGCTTTCCGCTGTTGTACTTCAAGAACATTAATTTAAGAAATTCTGAGTTGTCATTCGCTTAAATCTCTTGGTGTGATTTCGTAAACCTGGTGTTGTTTGTTTTCTGAATTTGCGAATCTAATGAGATGAGAGAGAGAGGGGGAGGAGTTTAACGTCCACTCGACACAAACTAGGTCATTTCGGGACTAACATATGGTTCAATCTTATTTCAATAATTCGCTTGCGCTTTGGGATCTTTAGCAGTGGGAGGAAACCGGAGGGCCCGGAGAAAACCCACGAGTGTAACATACAACCGGGGAATCGAAATCACGCCAGTTGACTCAACGACAGTCCTTATGATACAAGGCGCACGCGCTAACCACTCGGCCACCCAACACCCCTGAATCTAATGAGGTCCAAGCTCAAATTGTTGATTATTAATACCATTACTGCTTATTACTGGCAACGTTTTGACTAAACTAGTCGAAACGTCACTCAGTAATAAGCAGTAATTGTTTTCCATAGAATTGCTACCTGTGTATACCAGTTCAATTAGTACATTCAATTGAAACAATTTGGCAGAAAGCAAGTTTTATATAATGAAAAAAAAAATCAACAGTAACATCAAGGAACCAAATGTCGCCAAGATTTCATGTTTCTTTTTACTAAGTTTTAACAGAACGATCATTTCAATATAGATATTTTTGTTACCAAGGGAAACCATTTCTAATTAATGTATCTTTTTATGATGTTTTGGCGCAACAGTAATGTTTTTTTGGATGCAAGTTACAAATTTGTCTCTATCCACACATTTTAATAATTAAATTTATGGAGACTATCTCAAAAAGAACAGACAACGGGAATATTCGTAATTGCTGTGAGGCGGAATTATATATTCTGTGACCTTCCCAAAGGGTCATCAAGCTTCATTTATCACCGAAAAAAAAATCAAGTAAAAAGCGAACAACCCATTCTTCTACTCTACACTTAATTAAATTATGCGTCTAGCTATTTCCATCAACAGAAAAGATAGTCGTTGGCGAAACGTCACCTTGCGCGGAATTAGGCACGCTTCTTAACTGCTATACATATTATGTACGACCCCGTGTTGATTAAAATACTAGATGCCGGGCTTGACTGCTGAAACTAGTCATCTATCATTACTTTAACCCACATCAGGATATGAACCCGATCTCTGACCCGCATGATTGTTAATTTTTACTTCTGTCCTTATGAAAGAAAATATACCGAACTTCAAGGCACACTATCATGATCCGGGGAGGGGGGTGGTGGTGGATGGCCGAATGGTTAGCACGTGCGCGCTGCGCTGTATCATACGGTCTGTCATTGAGTCAACTGGCGGGGTTTCGAATCCCCGGTTGTACGTGACAAGGAGTAGGGTCGCCTGTCCAACCTCGTGGGTTTTCTCCAGGTCCTCCGGTTTTCTCCCACTGCTAAAGACCCCTACGCACAAGCGAATTATTTAAATAAAATTGAGCCATGTGTTAGTACCGAAATGACCTAGTTTGTGTCGAGTGGACGTTAAACCCAATTTCTCTCTCTCTCTATTATGATCCGTTATATGAGAAAAACATATCATTCGAAATCACTTTCCTTATCAATGCCAATCAATCTAAAAGTTAAAATTGATTAATTTGTTATATTAGTATTTGTATCCAATATCTATAATCTCATGCTCTAACATTAATTACTATTACACTGAAAGTTTAAAGGGGTGACCGTTGTTGCCATGGTGCAAATGTATAAAATAGATGTTCAAGGCATTCATTAGTCGGCCTCAAATGTGTCTTTACGCCTGGGATTTCCCCTAGTTTGTCGTTAACAGACTTTGTTGTAATTAGAAGATATATTTTCATTCTTAGACCCGTTAAAGCCCCAATGCATCCGAATGGCAATAATCATTTAAAGTTAAAGATGGGTTCCCAGAAAAGTATTTATCGGGTAGTTATTTCCAATAAATGTATGGCAATAAAAGCCGCAATTTTGGTATATATGGAAAGAAAAGATATCCAATCTTACTAGAAGAATACTGGATTCCCCGAAAAACACTCATGGAGCGTATACAGGACAAAAATGTAAGGGTTCCCCTAATCAACAGCCCGACGATTAGGAACTTCAGCACGCGTGATGTGAAAGGTCACAAGCGAACATTGAGCGCTTGATGTACAAGTTGATAAACTTTATGAAGAGTTAGACGTACAATACTTTCTGAGATAAAAATGACGGAAAAAGACGCGGGTAGTGAATAATCCGAGAATTTAATTAGGATTCGATATTTGTAATAAATAGTAAGCGATTAAAGACAACATCGTCTTATGTATGCAATGAATTCTCCTCTGACTCCCAAGACGTGATGTAAACATGACCTGGTTTGATCGAATTTTAATAGCAGGGCATTCTTCGCAATTATAATGTTTGAGAAGGATTTGAAGCAAAATTATGACAAATTAATTAGTTTGAATATGTTTTTGGTCCATATATACCATTAAATCACCCAGTTTGTACGCGGCAACCCATCTTTAAGGGAATTAAGGACTGACACGCGTTCTTTGACAACTTAAACGATTATCAAAAGCAGGTTAGTTATCATCATTGATGAGCGCTTTTTATAGTCGCATCGACTTACCCTTCAGATTTCCAGTAGTAATAAATGAAGTGAAATTTGGTTAAACGTCCTATTGTTCTGCTCCTATACTGGGCTAATGGAGACGGGCATACGCCATGCAGTGTGCTTTCGCCGGGCAGGGGCACAAGGGTCTGCTCTTATATCGAATTCCAACTGCCAAGGCATATGTTAGTCCCGAAATTACCTAGTTTGTGTAGTGGACGTTAAACGTCATTTCTCTCACTCTCTCTCTCTTTAAAATGAATATTGAACTGACATAGTTTGACATTGTCGCACAGATTCATATCACTGATCTTATCATTTAGATATCAAATAATATATCACTACAACACGAGATTTGATATGTCTATTGGGAGAGTAAAATGAGATCTGTTTATAGTCCCTATAGGCTAGTATACAGATGAGAAGTGTCTGTTATAGATAGTTATATGTTGGCGTGAATTAGTGAAGGAGCGTATTGTTATCGTATAGGTTACTACTATGAAGTATTAAGCTGGATTACACTTAGAAATGTTGATGCTGTGAGTTTATAGAAGTAAATTAATCAGTCCTTGTGTCGACTTTCACGCCCTTGATAGTGCTGGTTGATAGAAGTAATTAATCATTCGTTGTCTCGACTTTCAAGCCCGTAGGTCTTCCAATTCCACCATTGGTCTTTATTCTACTAAAAGCTGTTTAATTAAAGGTCTAGTGTGCTGGGACAGTAGAAGTCAAATTCGGATTTCTAATTAATACAGATGAACATGTAAGATCAATAATGCACTAAAGCATCCGGTAACAAGTATTATTACACGCCTTCATCTGGTAATATATGTTCTAAGGCATTGTTCATGAGGAAGTTAACCCTATTAGACCAGTAAGATAAGTAAGATAAGATAAGATAAAAACACCCAGGGGAGCAGCATACAATCGAAGAGCCCTGGGGAAGAACGATCTAAGTCACTTTTTCAATGAACCCCAGTTAATGGCGCCATCTGGTAGCAAATTGTATAAGCTTTCTGTGGAGCGATCAATTTCAAGTAAAAACGATCGGAGTCACATCGAACCAAGGCCCTTCTGATATGGCCTCCTGGACAAATACGTCCATCGTATGCTTTATTTAACCATAATTTGCCTGAAAAGTGGAATTCAGCTGTTGTACTGGTAATTGATTCGTATTAAACATCATTTTAAAGTTGTAATTAAACCCACTCGTTGTTCTGTTCGCGTCAAGCATTCTCGTCCAAAAACCTTTTATGCGAAAAGACAAAAATGTGACTTAGATCGTTCTTCCCCTGGACTCTTTAATTGAATAAATTACACTTATTATATAGTACAATAAATATACATATAACTCAACACCGGTTGGGAGAAGTGGACATTACAGGAAAGTTACACATCTCAGAAAGTCTGTAACTGAATATTTAAAGGGACAATAACACTTTTGCTGGCTTGACAGCTCCAGAAAATAAAAAATAGCCCTATTCTAAGTACTAGATGTGTTAGTGTCTTACCTGTTGTGTAAATTATCCATTAAATCCTATTTTTAAATCCAGGTCACATTTGAAAAGCTTTTACGTCAGGCTTTTCAAATCATTTAGTTTAATTTTTCCAATTGTTTTAAATTAGGTGTGTTAAGATGAAATTTGTATCATCAATTACGGTGTAATTGGAATATTGTAAAATAGTACAATTTGTTGACCAGAATAAAGATTGGGACATATTATTCAGTTACGACAAGAGTGGTATTGAGTTTTTAAAATAAATATTAGAATTTCTCACCTGGAGAAAATAGACTTACATCACGGCCGTCGCGGCCAATAATAAGTTTGAGGGGTGGGATTTGCTCTCTTCGGACAAGGGGACGTGTATGCTGTTCAGAATCTTATTAAGTTGAACTGGTTGTAAAACGCCGACGATCGTTATGCAAGCTTAACTTTGGTGTCTAAAACCAAAGTTATGGTAAATACATTAGTTTGAATACACCAAACTCATGACCTGTCTTTGAGAAGGCTTTTTTTTAAAAGCCGACTTATTTTGGTCGTCTGAACTCTAACCGACGAAGTCAAATAATACAGCTGACTTGGCTTATATCACGTGTGAACTCTCCGCTACCGTGGCTTAAAAACGCAGGCGTTTTTGAATTAGCTTAAAGCGAGAATTTCATATTTTCTAAGAAAGTCAAAACATAATTATTTCTATGTCTTTTGCTCAATAGGTTATCAACTCACTATTATACGATCATGGGCATTATTTCCCACCCTTAAAAATCATTGACACAGGAAATAATAACACAATTACCTCCCTTGTTTTCCTATTACCTCCATGGAATAGCTATGTTCAAACGTTTGAATTTAATGCTGAAAATGATATTTTTGCCAATTTCTCAGCTGGCAATAGGAAATTATAGGATTAATAGGATTATTCTTTAACAAGGTAGGACTGTTTATAGATACCATCTATTTTAAGGCTTTATTTTAATAAATTTTAAAAATATAACTTAAAAATATGAAATTGTAGCTTTAAATATAAGGATCTGAAAGGTGATATAACGATCAACCAACTATGGGGAAATTAAGAAATCTGATATGAAAAATGGCGAAAAGGCAAGAAATTTTCTCTTAAAAAGGAAGTAAAGCCGGTCGAATTACAATTTAAAAATCTTGAAACAAATGTAAAGTATTCGCGAAAGGTCGACTTGGGATAATTAAGGTTACTTCAAAGACACGTTAACTAAATCATTTATACGAGAGAACATTCATTAGACATGTCTGTCGAAAGCAGATCTTTCCATTTTACTGTGTATGACAATTCCCAATGCAAATACAAAATGACTATTAAAATGAGAATATGATGGGCTTTTTAACCACCCCATTAATGTTGTGTTATCTATTAAAATATGTCGTAAGTGGTTTTGACAATTTTATTAGCTTATTGTATTTTGTTTCCCCCAGATGTATTTCATGCCTTTATGTTCAAAGTTCAGCACAAAGAAAATGATATATCACGTATCAACCTGTGATATCCATAGATGATATTGTTTTGTACACGGTTGTACGTGACAAGGAGTAGGGTCGCCTGTCCAACCTCGTGGGTTTTCTCCGGGTCCTCCGGTTTCCTCTCACTGCTAAAGACCCATACGCGCAAACGAATTATTGAAGTAATGTTAGTCCCGAAATGACCTAGTTTGTGTCGAGTGAACGTTAAACCCCATCTCTCTCTCTCTCTCTCTCTCTCTCTCTTTAAACACAACATACAAGTCAGAAGATATGGGAAACATATTTGAACAGATCATTAAAATTTAGATTTCGATCAATGTATAAAATACGATGTCTCAAGAAGGGACTGTCTCTCGAAAATTCCGGTCAATAAGAAGGGGTTTATCGTTCTAACCCGCCCTCGGAATAGCCATAACAAGTCGGTGCAATGCGAAATGCGCATCATCTACATAGTCAAGATACTGGTATTATGAAACAATACGCCGTTTCCCCGCTCTCACTCAATAAGAATCTAAGTTATCGGGCTCCAAAGTTTGGAGCAATCCCGTTGCTTATCCCGAAATGACCTAGTTTGTGTCGAGTGAACGTTAAACCCCATCTCTCTCTCTCTCTCTCTCTCTCTCTCTCTCTCTCTCTCTCTCTGTAAACACAACATACAAGTCAGAAGATATGGGATACATATTTGAACAGATCATTAAAATTTAGATTTCGATCAATGTATAAAATACGATGTCTCAAGAAGGGACTGTCTCTCGAAAATTCCGGTCAATAAGAAGGGGTTAATCGTTCTAACCCGCCCTCGGAATAGCCATAACAAGTCGGTGCAATGCGAAATGCGCATCATCTACATAGTCAAGATACTGGTGTTATGAAACAATACGCCGTTTCCCCGCTCTCACTCAATAAGAATCTAAGTTATCGGGCTCCAAAGTTTGGAGCAATCCCGTTGCTTATCCCAGGCAAAAATGATCTTTATCGAACTCGGTTAAAGGGACCATTCCGATTTTAACAGAGTCGCAGAAATAAAAGTCCGTGTAGGTATGTAATTTAAACGCCAAAATATAGAGTAATGATGTATTTAACTTGTCTCAAAATTTCAGCTCAAAATGTTGAGTCATTTGGACGTGAACGTTAAAACCACTTATTTGGACACGTAACTCTTTTAAGACTTCGGGTCAATTTTTTCGTTGGGATACCTGATAATCTATTGTCGCTCTTTTATAGGTCTATACAGTACATGACTCACGTGCTGTACTTTATAACGAAGCTAACTTTCAACTACACGTTATTTTCCAGATGAAGACGGACAGGTTTAGTTGCTTGAAAACGTATCACAGGATTTTAAGGGCTTTTAACACAAAATTAAGCAGTTTTATTCTCCAAAATATAATCGAGATTGGTTCTTTAAGGTCTTGACGTAATTAAAATATAACCTAAGTTTGATCACCACCCCCAAGCATTCACAAATGAAATTGCTCATCACTGCTAAGTCTAAGCAGGAAAAGACCATCATGAACCCAGTGAATGCATTTACCTAATTAACACCGACACCACATTCTTGCTTATTATTAATGTTCTTGGTGAATAAATCAAAATAGAGAGGTGTCAGGGTTTTGTTTAGAGAAATAGTTAAAACCCAGCTTGTAAACATAGCCTTATAGCATTAGATGAATCTTTAAATTTAAATGTCCTATGAGGGAAATTTTGCCCAGGCAGCGGCACTATGGCCTACTCTTATATCGAATTCCAACTGTCAAGGGATCTTTTACGTACACGCCAATGTGTACACGGGACCTCGGTTTTTCGTCCCATCCGAACGACTAGACAGCTGTCCTTGTCAGACCCTCCGTCCTGCATCACTGACAAGGGGAACCACGCCGGAAAATCTGGATGAAGTTTCTCGGCCAATGCAGGGATCGAACACCCGACCTCCAGGCTAGCGATCCAGCGTCTTACCCACTTAGCCACCGTGATCACCTGAATTTAAATGCAATTACATCCCAAATACTATAGCACACTGACAGAACTATTAATGTCCTATTGTGTTTCTGAAAATCCAGTTAATAATTAATTCATCGTGCCATAGTTGATTTAACAATCATATTAGTCGTTGTGTTAGCTACTTGTCAAACTGTCAGGTCATAATTTAACATTATTCATATAAACGTTCTCGTCTCTGCATTATCTTGGAGAAGCTTATTCACATTTTCGTCATGACGTGAACTATTGGGCAGTTATTATCAGAAATGAAATAGGGTTTAACATCCGACTGGGCTAATGAAGACGGGCACACGCCATACAGTGTGCTATGAGGGAAATTTTGCCCGGGCAGCGGCAAAGGGATCTTTTACGTGCATGCCAGTGTATACACGAGACCTATTACAATGCGTTTCTCTCAATGACTTGGAGAATAAGAGAGAGAAATGGGGTTTAACGCCTACTCGACACAAAGTAGGTCATTTCGGGACTAACATATGGTTCAATGATTTATTTCAATAATTCGCTTAAGCGTAGGGGTGTTTTGCAGTGGGAGGAAACCGGGGGACCCGGAGAAAACCCTCGAGGTTGGACAGGCGACCCTACCCCTTGTCACGTACAAGCGGGGAATCGAAACCACACCAGTTGACTCAATGACAGATCTTATGCTGTCAACGCGCACGCGTTAAACCACTAGACCCCCCCCTCCCCAATTAACTTGGAATTTGTAGGTGCTGCAGCCAGGAAACAACGTCTCGTTTAGTAGCATTAACATGAACCACACAAGATTTTAGTATACTGCTGTTCTCTTAAAAGGAATGAATGAAATTTCTTTAATTCTAATACATATTGATGTCTTTAACGTCACTACGATATAGGAAGATATAATGCATACAACATATAGGTAACTTGTCTAAAATGGCATCTTAGCCTGTTTAGGAACTTCTCTATTAATGTTCAGTTTAGCTTGTTTGGCTGAATCATCCTCACTTCTGTTGTACGGACGGTGCAAATTATCTCTGCAAAGCGTAACTCCAAAACCAGGTCGATCAGGAAGATCAATAAATCCATTTTCCGGCAATGGTTCATCAGTGAAGATTCCACCGAAGTAGGGAACAATAGTATCTGCTTTAGGACTTAGGTTGATATATTCAGCTAGTGGACAATTTGAGAATGCATATTGGAGGTGGTAAGAATAGATACTAGAACCATGAGGAATAACAAGAATATCCTCAGCAGATGCCATAGCTACAACTCGCCTCGCTTCAGTTATTCCACCTAGCCACGTAATATCCGGTTGAATGATGTCCACGCATCTTGAACTCAACAGTTGTTTAAAACCATAGCGGCTGTACTCGTGTTCACCAGTTGTTAGAAGAACATTAGAACCCCTCAGTGCTTCCCGCACGTTGTTGTAACCATCATAATTATCAGGTGGAAGATATTCCTCAATCCATTTCAGTCCAAATGGTTCTAAAGCTTTAGCTAGTTTTACTGTATAAGGTACGGTCAAGGCCATGTAACAGTCCAGACTTAACGGAAAGGAATCGCCGACAGTTTCTCTCCACTTTCTGAAAAATTCAACATTTTTCTTGAAGCCTTCATCACCCTCAGCTGGTCCATGTGGACATGGAATTTTTGCACCCACAAACCCAAACTGTTTAGCTAAATCTGGCCTGGCGGTAGTCGAATAAACAGGTAGACGATCTTTGGTCTTTCCACCAAGTAAAGCATAAACTGGTTCCTTGCGTATTTTGCCCAATAAATCCCAGATAGCAATATCCACAGCACTAATCACTTGCAATGGTAGGCCCTTTCTACCATAGTTCAGTGTAGCACGAAACATCTGATCCCACATTAGCTCAACATTCCGCGGATCCTGTCCTTCTACGAACCGACTAAGGTGCTTTTCAGCTATGTAGCATCCTGGCTCTCCACCTATTGTCACACCTACACCAATATTACCATCATCAGACTCCACTTCTACAATCAAAGTACCTAAAGCATTGATTCCCCAAGATTTTCTTGTTTTGGCATACTGTGGATAACCAGACATTGGGTTGGCGATAGGCGTGCCAGCTCCATTTATCCAATGTTCGTCATCTACATCATGACAATCCGCCCCTTGATCTCCGCTGGAACCCTTTACAATGTATGCCCGTAGAGCTTTGATGAAGGGAAATATTCCGACGTGTTCTTCAGACATTTTAGGTATCCTTCGATGTGAAAACTTAATTAACTATCTTTTGGGTATATTTTCTCCTTGACCCAGACATAATCAGCGGCTTTAAGTTGAGATAAAACTGATAACAAATTAGGTTATATGATAATAACAGTTTTGAAATAGTCAAATAATTGTCGAATATAATACAAGGGCGGGTGTATACTTACGTAAAACAGGCAGGGTGGCTCATTAACCAGAAAGTTTCTGCTACAGGAAGGAGTTCCTGGCAACGAATCTCTTCTAGTCGTACGAGTGGGACGAAAAATCCTAATACCGTGAACGTAAAACAATCCGTTGGCAGTTCAATTTCGAAGAATAGTTGAAGCGGAAAGCCCGCTGTCCGGGCAAAATGTCTCTCAATAGCAGACTGCATGGCATATGCACGTCTTCATTATATATGTTGGTGCAGAAGAGTAGGACGTTAAAACTTATTTCATTTAAAATATTTAAAGGTGGAAAGGTTATCGCTTTGGCGAATAATAAAATTACAGTCACATACGGGGATTAAGCAATGTTTGCATATAATATTACCTTCACTGGCCTAAAGAGAATCTCTTTATCTTTGGCGGTTATGTTTGTTTGTTTGTTAGGCATAAATGCAAGCCCTGTCTTCATTAGTCCGGGTGGAGAGAGAGAGAGAGAGAGAGAGAAATGGGGTTTAACGTCCACTCGACACAAACTAGGTCATTTCGGGACTAACATATGGTTTAATTTTATTTCAATAATTCGCTTGCGCATAGGGGTCTTTAGCAGTGGGAGGAAACCGGAGGACCCGGAGAAAAACTCACGAGGTTAGACAGGCGACCCTACTCCTTGTCACGTACAACCGGGGATTCGAAACCACGCCAGTCGACTCAATGACAGACTTTATGATACAGCGCGCGAACGCTAACCATTCAGCCATCCAACCCCCCAGTCCGGGTGGAAAGTGGAGCGTTAAATGGTTGCATATGTTTCCAACTCTCTTCAATTAGCTTATATTCAGGAAAAGTAATCTAAATACATATCACTGGAGCCTTGTTAAATGATATTTAATCGACGATTTTGCTTTTAAGGGGTTGAGTTTGACTTAAAGTTATGTTCGTTTAGGTTTAAGACCATTTTGTCTATACCCCGTTTGAATAAGCGGGTGGACTATTTTAATGGACCTCTTTTAAATCGGATTGAATCCCAACCGAGAGATTGTCTAATGTTGATATTTTGTTTACTAAATCAAATATTAAATAACCCTTCTGGATACATTTTGGTGTGGATAAAAACGTTGAAAATTTGATATTTTTCGAACAAATTAAATAAAGCATAGAGGGTCTAATAAAGTGGATATGCATAGAAATTGAAAGAAGACTTACAAAACATTATCCAACTTTTCGGGTCGAGGAAGGATGCTTTCTATTTTTGACGGGACCTGTAACTGCCGTGTTACCTTCAGCAGCTCTGTTGGACATTGTTGTTAGGTCACCATTTACATTTTAAAAAATAACACTTTAAACAAACAAGTTTTTTAATTTCAAAATTAAAGTATTTACATTTCTATAAACAGATCACAGTTATTTTATTGTACATGATACCTTTATACTATTATCATTATATTCCATATTTTTCGGGGGTTTTTTTGACAATTTTCTCTTAAAACCATCCCAAAAATACCTTCTTTTTATTTTATTCCATATTTTTCGGGGTTTTTGTGACAATTTTCTCCTAAAACGTTCCCAAAAATACCTCTTTCTTTTTTTACAAATTATACTTTTTTCATGTTTAGTATATTGTTAATACATGTCCGTGCTACAATAAATATTTCATTTTCCCTCACAATTCATAAAAAAGCCAATTTTCCGGGGTTTTTTTTTTAACTTTTTTTACGAATTTCTTTTAAAAACATCCCGAAAATACCCTTTCCATAAAATTTTATTAAGGTATACTTTTAGTACGTTGCTAATACAAGTCCATGCTCCATTTTACACTAAGAAAAGCTTGTGTTGCAATAAGTTGCAAGTTCGGCAATTTCAATGCTAGATTGACATAGCCCAACAAATGAACAGCAATGGGTAACTACATGCATCATGTTGATGGCATTATCCCCCATCCCGTCCTCACCCGACCCCACGTTAGTCAGATTAATCAAGAGTATTACAACATTAATAAATATTATTTGCTATGACCTTAAGTTTTGCCATCCATATTCCTGGAATAGTGTTCCAGCCCATACATTGACAGTAAGACAGTTCTCACTTGTTTTTCTTAGTTGATTTATTCTTTGGTTTGGTCCGTTGTCTCAATATATCTTACTTGATTTATTCTTTGGAATATTTCATGTATTCCGATTAATTCTAATCCAATTTACCAAAAACACATCCATTCAACTGATCAATTTGTCTTTTGTTGAAAAGGGTTAATCATTCGCCATAATCATAGGTACCTGGGAAAGATAGTAGTCTGATAAAGGTCATCACCATTGGCCTCCACAAAACTTATTTTGAGTCTATCAGAGTTTGCATCTATAAAACAGAATCCACCTTTACTGTCCTCATCACCAAAATGGAACTTAGAAGAATCATCTGGAACTTCCGCTTTATTGTCAGTATTACTATCCACGTAACTTGCAGCACCAGAAACAATAAAATCTAAAGTCACGTTTTCTTTACTCGTCTGTAAATGCTGTGGAAGGAATAAAATTTTATGATACATCATTAATAGCAATCTGTTTCAAGGAGGTATTACGAAAGTCTTCTAATGTTAACTACTTTCAACACGTGACATCACATCACGCGGCGTCAATCATTGGCACATTGGCGCGTGCATTGTTTACATGGGACGTTATGTTTTTACCTACATAAACTTCAAACACCTTTATAATGATTAAAAAACATGTTTTAAAATTTAATTCACAGATGGAAAAAAGTTAATATCGCGTGCTCATTAAGCCGCACCAATATCATCCCATCAGTGCAAATTGTAGCGGCCTAGCGAATAATCAGTTCTGATCAGTGTGCATTAGCAGGTCTAGTGTCTAAACCTTATCACAATTAAATAAATAGTCGGCCATTCAGTTTAAATACCAATCCTATAATAACCTGCAATCGATTGAACCATTTGAAAGATGTATAGTAAAATTGCGTTCCAATAACAAGTCATTGGTTCACAGCCTGAAGAACTGCAAATAGTAAACAATCATCGGAACCGTGTTCTTGTTAGTGACCTAGTTCCATGCACACTGATCAGCAGTGAATTTTCGCTAGGCCGCTACAATCACTGATAAGGATGACATCGATGCGACTTAATGAGCCACAAATATTAACTTTTTTCCTCTGACAAATTAAATTCTAAAACATTTTTTTTTATGTATCAGAAAAATAAATAAAGCCGTTTCAAGTATTTGTAGGTAAAAAGTATTTCCTATTTAGTGTAAATGGGTATTAAAATGAGTAAACGGCACCATTTTGTCCGAACCAGAGATATTAGAAGACTTTCGTAATCACTTGTCTAGAAACCCCGTACCCCTCCCCTTTAACATACGTAACCGACACGTAAGGTAATTAAAATCGCACAGGGTAAAAGTTAATTATTTCTAAGTGTCGCATAGCTAATAACATTGGGGTCGTGAGCGGCTGAATCTATTTGTTAAAGTCAGCACAATTTTCGTCAAGGTCGCTGAGGTGTAAAGAGGGTTAGGGCACGTGATTGTTGGCGAGATTGTAGGTAAGGTTTAGCGTTAGCCCTGTTTACATCTCGTGTCCTTTGACCAAACTTGAAGTTGGCCTTATCAACTAGATCTAGCCGATCGTGAGCTTTGTTTTCAACGCATCCGTGCCATTGCTCAGGACGGAGGGCCTGACAAGGACAGCTTTCTAGTCGTTCGGATGGGAGGAAAAAACAAGGTCCCGTGGACACATTGACATGCACGTAAAAGAGCCATTGGTGGTTAGAATTTTCCTCCTCATCGCACACCGTATGGCGTATGTCCGTCTTCATCAGCCCCGTCTGAGCAGAACAGTAGGACGTTAAACCCTATTTCATTTCATTTCATTCACGCTCTTTATTGGAATTGAGCTAATCATCTTGAACTGAGAAGGTATATTCTCCACTTCAGAATGATGAACACTGTTGGTTAAGTATTTATTAAAAGGATGCTAAATTATAGTTAATCCTACGGGTACAGAATGATGAACACTGCTAGGTAAGTAGATAGTTAAACCTACCTGTAAGCAATGATCATGACCAGCGAAATGACCATTAGCTGTATATTTATATAGTAATGGCAGCAGTTTATCTTCTAAACAACTACGTCCACCATGCCAGCCTATAGAATAAATAGGATGATGACCTGCAGTGAATAAATATTTGGCACTGAAAAAGAAAACAAGCAGTTGTCATACAAGAGAGAGAGAGAAATGGGGTTTAACGTCCACTCGACACAAACTAGGTCATTTCGGGACTAACAGATGGTTTAATTTTATTTCAATAATTCGCTTGTGCGTAGGAGTCTTTAGCAGTGGGAGGAAACCGGAGGACCCGGAGAAAACCCACGAGATTGGACAGGCGACCCTACTCCTTGTCACATACAACCAGGGATTCGAAACCACGCCAGTTGACTAAATGACAGACTTTATGATACAGCGCGCGCGTGCTAACCATTCAGCCATCCAACCCCCCAAGTCATACAAGTAAATAAAATAAAACCAAGTACGAACAATCCAAACCATAAGACAGAATTCGAAGTCCCACATTTTGCAAGACATGAATAGAGAACTGTGAAACTCGACAGGGTTCGTCCTTTAGAATATGGCCACTACTCACATTAATTGTATTATACACGCAATAAATTCTTTAATTCTTTTTTAACTATGAATAGAACTGAACTTACTTGCTATTTTTGAGATTTCTTTCAATCCATTCCCATTGATTGTCCCTCTGTTCTCTGTCATCTGTTTCACATAACAACACTGTATCTATCATCAGTATATCAATGGTATCAGAGGTTCCAGGTATATTAAAAGATTGTGAATAATACAGATGAGGAAAGTTCCTATATTACAAGTGAAACAAAAACCACTCGATTAATTCATCATTTTACAGTGGTATTGAATGACCTGATATAATAATCCAAACTGGAAATACAGGATCGAGAGTCACGGTCTTTAAGTGCGTAAGACTTAGATGAAAAAAACCCACTCAATTAATTCATCATTTCACGGTATTATTGAAAGACCTAATATAAAAACATAAACTCGGAATACGGGATGGATAAAAATCCCTACCCTATTTAAACAAGATGACACCATGACAAAGACATGGACGTGACGTGGGTACCTCTATTGTCAGTTGGTTATAAAGACGCCTCCATCGTGATTTAATTGATAACTGTTCCATCTCTCCAATATTAATGTTGATATTCCAACTTTTCAAATGAGTTACGTTAAATATTTCAGCCGTAAATTCTATACAATATTATAGCGCCAATTGGGTTCAAATTGCTAATAAGGAAAGGCGTTCATATATCGTTGGATTTGGATTTTTTTTGCTATCTTTCTAGGTGCACCTAGGGTGGCTGAATGGTTAGCACGTGTGCGCTGAGTCAACTGGCGTGGTTTCGAATCCCTGGTTGTACGTGGCAAGGAGTAGGGTCGCCTGTCCAACCTCGTGGGTTTTCTCCGGGTTCTCCGGTTTCCCCCCACTGCTAAAGACCCCTACGGGCAAGCGAATTATTGAAATAAAATTAAAACCATGTGTTAGTCCCGAAATGACCTAGTTTGTGTCAAGTGGACGTTAAACCCCATTTCTCTCTCTCTCTCTCTCTTTCTAGGTGTATCTTTCTCGGGAAAGGATGTCCACGAGCTCGATGGTCTTTATTTAAAGATGCATTATGAGAGATTAGATAAAGAGCTGGCAGTTCTCACTATAATAATTAAAAACTAGATAATGTTACGGGCATTTGCTGAACATTTCGTCAAATTGATCCACTCTGAACCGAGAATTTAGCGATTGAATTTTGGGATGGACTCGATCATCATTACTAAAGTCGGCCCGATTACCCATTTTTGAACTTAACCATGAATGATCGTTGAGCTGCAGATCGGATTATAATCCAGTAATTATCGCAGGCTAGCGATGACATCGAGAGTTGATTATGTCTAATTAATAATTTAGATAACATTTCAGGCCTAAAGAAAGACCTGCCATTGGCAGATGTAGCTCTTGCATAATGTATGTTTAATAAGTTATCCAAAAGGAAGGCCGTTAGCTGTTTGTGGGGTGTGAAATAAGAAGTTGAAATAATTACCATCGTTTGGATACTTTTGTGTAGGCGATCTGTGCTGAAACGTTGCCATGGTAATCATGATTGCCTGCTATAAGATACCAAGGTATATTTATAGCGGCACTTGTAAAAACATTTTCAAATGTATCCTGCAATATAGTTAAAGGCGTTGAAAACAGAGTAATATACAAACTGATTCTATTTAAAAACTCACTGAAATCTTGTTAATAACACAGTCGCCGTCTCAACGTTCTATATAGTCTTATGCTGTGTAGAAAATCAAAACACAGTATATATTTCGTTTCGTTATCTATAGGGTGGTTGGATGGCCGAATGGTTAGCACGTGCGCGCGCTGTATCATAAGGCCTGCCATTGAGTCAATTGACGTAGTTTCGAATCCCCGGTTGTACGTTACAAGGAGAAGGGTCGCCTGTCCAACCTCGTGGGTTTTCTCCGGGGCCTCCGGTTTCCTCCCACTGCTAAAGACCCCTACGCGCAAACGAATTATGTAAATAAAATTGGACCATATGTTGATCCCGAAATGACCTAGTTTGTGTCGAGTGGACGTTAAACCCCATTTCTCTCTCTCTCTCTCTCTCTCTCTCTCTCTCTCTCTCTCATTTTTCGGATACATTTATTTGTTCAAAAAGGGAACCACGGTGGCTCGCTGAATATGGCTTGGGCTCACTAACCAGGGGGCTGTTTCACAAAATTTTAACTAAGATAAAATCAAAATTTTAGTAATTTGATTTTATCTTTAGTTAAGATTTCGAGAAACAGGGCCCAGGAGAATCGTTCGTTTCTGGTGTTGGCCGAGAAAATTCCCCGGGATTACCATGCCTGGGGTTCCCCTATCAGTGATGCAAGATGCGGGTTTGACATGGAAACAGTGTCTAGTCATTCGGGCGGGATTATAAACCGAGGTCCCCATTAGCAGCCATTAACAGTTGGAATTTGTGAAATGAAATGGGGTTTAACGTCCTACTGTTCTGCTCCTATACTGGGCTATACTGTGCTATGAGGGAAATTTTGCCCGGGCAGCGGCACTATCGCATACTCTTATATGGAACAGTTGGAATTTGTAAAAGAGTAGTCGGAAGCAGTCTCCTTAACAAGATTTCCCTCATAGCACACTGCATAACGTGTGCGGGACTTTATTAGTCCGGATGTTGCAGAAAAGCATGTGTTAAATCCAATTTAATTTCACCTATTCGTTCAACAAGGAAATCATGTTTGGATGACAGCTGGTATTGTGCATGGGAGACGACTCTATTCAATGGTTCTTGTTTTGGAAAATAAGCCACTTGTGTATGGAAGCCTATAACTACCATTCATAATTTCTACTTTTCGCCTCTTCAGAACACGAAAGTCGAAAAGTCGAAAAGTAGAAGTTACCATCAATAAATACAAAAATATGACTAAATCGAAAGTCGACAAGACGGTATACAAGCCAAAATGCAAGTCGAAAAGTAAGAATTAAGAAAAAACGGGGGGCGCTATTATCGCGGTGTGTTATTTCTTAATTTCCTATTTTCGAGTTGATTTTGGCTTGTATACCGTCTTGTCGCCTCACATTTTGTCGTAACTTCTACTTTTCGACTTTCGTGTTCTGAAGAGGCGAAAAGTAGAAATTATGAATGGTAGTTATAGGCTTCCATACTTGTGGTTTGACGTCCCACTTTTCTGCGCGGACTGGACAAATGAAGCTGGTGTGCTGTGGGGTAAATTTGCCCGGACAGTGGTGCTAGGTATGGCCTACTCTTATTTTAAATTCCAACTGTCAAGAGTTCTTATACGTGCACGCCAATGTGTACACGGGACCCCGGATTGTCATCCCAGCATGCATCCACTGATAAAGGGAAAACACTCGACCAACACCGGGATCTTCTGGTTAGTGAGCCACCGCCTTAATCATTGAGCCCCCGCAGCTCCGCTATGTAATGGCAGAATAGTACATGAAGAGTCCCGGGGAAGAACGATCTAAGTCACCTTTTCAATGAACCCCAGTTAATGGCGCCATCGGGTACCAAATTGTATAAGCTTTCTGTGCAACAATCTATTTCAGGTAAAAACGATCTGAGTTACATCGAACCAAGGCCCTTCTGAAATGGCCTCCCGGACAAATACAAGTCCATCGCACCCTTTATTTAACATGAATTTGCCTGGAAAGTTGAAGTCAGTTGTACTGGTAATTATGGTTCGTATTAAACATCATTTAGAAGTTGTAATTAAACCCACTCGTTGTTCTGTTCGCGTCAAACATTCTCGTCTTTATGCGAAAAGACAAAAATATGATTTATTTAGATCGTTCTTCCCCTGGGCTCTCCATGTATTATGGTATCACCTATAACGTACGCTTGTATAAAGAATCAAGTTTTAATATAGGTCTTTACCTGAAATCGAGGATCATTGACTGTTTCTACTCCATCAAAATAGAAGTTATCACCAAGTGCCAACACAAATTCTGGATGTTCCTTTTCAGCTAGTTGTTCCATTTGCCTTGCTGTGCTAACACTTGTTTCCGTAGTGTAGGGAAACTCTGAGGTGCCTCCCCAGTCCCCAATCACTAAGAATTTGAGACCATGGGAGTTAGCACTGGTTATCAAGTATCCTTTTAAAATAAAAACACGACATTTAAAAAAAAAAATAACAGACATATCCTATCTTTTAAAGGCTTTTTGTTATATAACACAGATAACTTTGTGGATGCAGGTTTATTAACTGCAACGTTTTAATGGGGATACTCTCACCGTTATCAAGCGTACTATGGACAAGGGACAGCGTGTGACGTCATCACGGCCATTTATGAATTGAGACGTCATATCAAAAATCAAAATCCGCCCATCTATGCACAATTGTCAAAGGAACAGCCATGCCAAGTTTCCTGTCGGTAGTACTTAAATTGGCGGAGCCTTAGATTTTTTAGAAGAGTGTCACCCAGCTCCTAGTCCAACAAATGTATGTGCTTCTGTGCATTATCAACTTTAAAGGGAGAGAGAGAGAAATGGGGTTTAACGTCCACTCGAAACTAACCAGGTCATTTCGGGACTAACATATGGTTCAATTTTATTTCAACAATTCGCTTGCGCGTAGGGGGTCTTTAACAGTGGGAGGAAACCGGATGACCCGGAGAAATCCCACGAGGTTGGACAGACGACCCTACTCCTTGTCACGTACAACCGGGGAATTTCCACCAGGCCAGAAGTAAGCTGGGTGCTGATCAGACTGCAGGCAAGAACCTCAGTGTTAAAGCACACCATCTGCTTAGTGAATCTGTCTTTACTAATTACCTCTAAGGACATGTTTTTATTTGTTCATTCCCAAATGGCACCCGATACCATAGGGTACACGACTCGTGTACAGGCCCCGAGTTCACAAAGCATTCTCAGACACAAGTTGAGAATTTGCTCAACTTTCAATCACTGTTTATGACAAATATCTTTGATGCAGAAATACAAAACTTTGCACATAGTTTCTTATTGATGTATCTGATACATTCAAACAATAAAATTATTATAAAGGGCTATATTTTAGTTAAAATAAGGTGAACAAGTTTGAGTAAATTCTCAACTTAAGTCTGAGAATGCTTTGTGAACTCGGGGCCTGATTACAAAATGTTAATTGTGTCTTAATTATTGAATATTGGGATGCTATAGTTTCATGGCAAGATAACAACATCAATATTAATTGACTTGTATCAATATTAATTGACTTGTATCAATATTAATTGACTTGTATCAATATTGAATTCTAATTCCTGTTTTTAATTTCAAGTATTATAGAAAATATTGAGTTTTTCTTTACTCGTATGTCGTTTAGTTCTTGAATGTTGCTAACCATGCCCATGTTTACATATTCAGGACTTAATCATACCCCCCCCCCCCTCAACCAATTGTCATGGTATGGTTTGCCATGGCTCAGATATACTTCAAATCGATTCTAGCACTTGTCGCAACCCATCCCACCCTCAAAGTGCCCAAAGTGCTGCCCACCCCACTTCGGAGGTCTCAGCACGCCTATGTGCTTCATTAATTATTAGAGATAATTGAGGGAAATTATATGACGTTTTACCCTAAACGCAACCCCTTGAAAATAATTGAAATCCGCGTATTTAAGAAGAATATTACAATACATTTGTTTTAAATAAAATCTGAGTGAAAGTTGAATCTTTAATACGAAAACCAGTCCAATAATGGTTCAATTCCACCAATTTATATAACCAGACAGTCGCCATCTTTATTTGCCGTGAACCAAATTCTTGGGCCGGATTTTAATCTGACTGAATCCAAGCAGGGTGGTTATCTGGCGTTGGTTTTTCAGGGGGAAAGGGGACAGAAATGGAGGGCCGATAAAATTCCCGTTTAGATTCCTCCGAGCGGGCTTAGCCGGTCGCCAAAAGTCGCAAAGCTTGGAAGATGCTAATTTAGCCCTTGAATTAAGCGACCAGCAATTCCAATAAAACTATAGCCTTATTTTTTATGGTATTGGAACCGAAATCACACTATGTGCCCATCTGAATTTCAGATTACAGTGGACAGGGGGCAGAAATAAAATTCCCGATTGTAAAGCGCACAGTCGGCGAATATCTTTGGGGCGCTAATTCAGTCCGTAAACACAGCTAACTCAATGTGCTCAAATATAACCTTAATTATACGGTTCTGCGAAATAAATTCAACACACTGCGTATCTGACCTAAATCAGTTAAATTCACAGAAATTTACGTCCCGACAAACTAATAAAACAAATAAATGAGGGACGCCAGACGGTGTTTATTACACTGACTTTAAATGTTTTATCCTTCGGATGAGACGAAAAACCGAAGTCCCGTGTATACATTGGAATGCACGTAAAAGATCCCTTGGCAGTTGGAATTCGATATAAGAGTAGGCGATAGTGCCGCTGCCGGGCAAAATTTCCCTCATAGCACACTGTATGGCGTATGCCCGTCTTCATTAGCCTATTATAGGAGCAGAACAGTAGGACGTTAAACCCCATTTCATTTCATTTTATCCATTAGTTAAAGATACATTATGTAAGATTTAGATAAAGAGCTAGCCATTTTTGCTAAATAGTTCGAAAACAGATAATGTAAAATGAATAATTTGATTCAAATTACTCTATTGTGAGCGTTGAAGGCTGGGCAAGACGTATGCAATTATTGCAACCACCGTACTAGTTGTTCGAAGCTAAGTCTCGCTCCTCCATTTTTTTTTTAGCTTAAATCAAAATATGGCTGAACTGTTCTAATCTATTTAATATCGGAGAAATCCTATGCCATCGAGAGTTGATTACGGTCTGGATAAGTTAATTAATGTCTAATTATTAATTTTAATAACATTTCAGGCCTAAAGAAAGATCTGTAATGGGAAGATTTAGCTCTTGGATAATGTATGTTTAAGTTAAAATCCGAAAACTGTCGCACAATGCAGATTGGCTTCAGACCAAAAAAGTAATGGGATTTCAGGCACTTTATTTTGTTGACTAGAAGGCAAAATAATTTATTTTTTCTGTTGTTGTTTTTTGTTTGTTTGTTTTTTACAAGAAATATTATATTTCATATTTATTTTTCACATTGCCCACCTACACGGAACAGACCGACATAGTGTCAAATTAGTTAAGAGACACGCTGTTTTGGGTTAACTAACATGGCGTCGATGACTTCACCAAAATGACGCCATGCCGCTCCAAGTCATTAAAACATTATGATACTACTACACGAAAAGCTAGTGGGTTTATTCGGTATCCTTTATTGGCATAAATATATTATGGATTAAATATTTGGGGAAAATTGGATTTATTTTAAAGAGGAATTAGTGCTAGAGATCGCCGTCACTGGTAACATAAATTCAACAGAAGGCAACGTAATGGATAACCTACTGTTCAGGCACAACTAAGTAAAAATCTTTTTCTAGCCAAAATATTTTTTCATCGATAAATTTGGGTAAAATGTAACAGTCATCCTAAATTTGTCCAAGAAATCACTTCAAAATGTACTCTAAAGCCAACAATTTATCACAAATTAGAAGAATGCCCGGCTTCGCTCGGGGGGTCATAACCCCGAAACCGGAAGTGGTAGACTAATGCCACCTCGCCTATGTTACTCCCCGGTCCGAGCTACTCCTATACCCCAAATTTCAGACTCGGGGCAGACCTAGTGTAGCCGCCAACCCCGAACAGACAGACAGACAGACAGACAGACAAACGACAGTCACAAATATTAGTATAGAAGATAAATGCTGTACCTTTCTAAATGTGTTCAATGTTTATTTAATCAAAAGAAATCCGACTTAAATTGATTTAGATATACCGGTCAAAATATGTTATTGTTATACGAATTTTTATTTTGTATCAAACTTTGACAATGGTCGTATAATCATATATTACAATACCGGTATTGATTTAAATCACAGCCGCTGGTAAACAAGAAAACAACTGGGAAAATTTGCGAGACAGCAGGATTTCCGCCTACAATGTCATTAAATTCTCTTTGTAAACGAGTTTATATTGTTCCTTATGTACTTTTAAATTAGTTTTAGATATTAAAAACAACAACACTTTTATTAATTTTGCTATCAGAAAGAGTTAACAGGTATATTGGGGGTCCTACCAGATTATGTAAACGGTTTATTCCATGGCAATGAGTATGCATTTCTACTGGGGTTACTTGCTTCTAAATCTCTTCTTCGGGTTAAGACAGAAAATGTTTATCAAGCATTTTATCAATTGTGATATTCTCCCGTCAAAAGGCAACACCTAGTAACTCACGTTTTTCTCTTTTTGAGAAAACAAAGGAAAACGTAATGAATGAATATTAAACTCCAGCTTATCCATTGATTTGACTATTGAGTTACTAGGTTTTTCTGTGGCATACTAGGCAAATGAAGGAATTTGTTAGGTTGTGTCATGGGTGTAACTGCTTACAAAATCAAAAGATTGGAATATCTAGTACAAGAACAGGAAGCACATACCCTAGTAACTACAAATTTGGTCCTAACTCAATTTTGATTAAAAAAAAAAGTGAGTTACTAGGTTTTGAATTTTGACGGGAGTATTGTAGATACCATAATAATGAGATTTTATTTAACTCGTGACTTGCATTTTATGTCTGGGTTATTTTCAGAAATGAAATGAAATGCAATGGGGTTTAGCGTCCCTGTCAAGGGATCTTTTTCGTTCATGCCAATGTGTACACGGTGCCTCCGTCCTGCATCATTGACAAGGGGGAACCACGCCGGGAAATCTGGATGAACTTTCTCGACTCATGCAGGGATCGAACACACGACCTCCAGGCAAGTGAGCCAGCTTCTTACCCATTTAGCCGCCGTGACCCCCTGATTATTTTCAGGTTTTGAAATCAACGGTTATTTTACAGCTACGTCATTTTTTACAATGAAAATGGTTGTACTTTGCGGGAAATGAATGTGTAGCGGAGAGAACTGTGAAAATAATTAACTATCAAAATCAGAACCATAGTATATTAAATTCCGGGGGGTTGGATGGCCGAATAGTTAGCACGTGTGTGTTGTATCATAAAGTCTGTCATTGAGTCAACTGGCGTGGTTTCGATACCCCGGTTGTACGTGACAAGGAGTATGGTCGCCTGTCCAACCTCGTGGGTTTTCTCCGGGTCCTCCGTTTCCTCCCACTGCTAAAGATCCATACGCGCAAGCGACTTATTCAAATAAAATTAAACCATGTTAGTCCCGAAATGACCTAGTTTGTGTCGAATGGACGTTAAACCCCATTTCTCTCTCTCTTTTTATATTAAATTCGACACATATTCTATTTAATGCTGGAACATATTGAACAAGTCACATTTTAGAAGGGAGTGAGTTATATCTAAAACGATTAAATATCAATTAGAGACTTGAAAAACTTACCTAATTTTATACATATTAAGTATATTACTAAATTGAAAGTGTTCTTCATGCTTGTATATCCAGTATGAATTGGTTTCTTTTTGCCATGCTTACCGCGATCACTCACCAATAAATACCACTGGATTATGATTATAACTCGCTTCAAATACAAAAAGTTGATCGATCCATTTTGTACAGAACAGTCCTTTACAAAATCTTTTCGAGTGAATAATTTACTAAGTTATTTAAAGTTCGTTGGGTTTAAATCAATAAAATAATATATATTAAAGGGACAATAACACTCTTGCTGGCTTGAAAGCTCCAGAAAATAAATAATATCTCTATCTAAGTACTAGATGTTTAAGTGTCCTACCTGTTGTCTAAATTATCCATTACATCCTATTTTACTTGTCCAGAGGGTTCGAAAATATTTTTAAATTGAAGTTTCATTTGAAAAGGTTTACGTTAGACGTTTCAAACCATTATGTTGAATTTTTCAAAATTTTTAAATAAGGCGTGTTAAGATGAAATTTGTATCATCAATTAATTGAAATATTGTAAAATAGTACAATTTGTTGACCAGAATAAAGATTGGGACATATTATTCAGTTACAAGAGTGGTATTGAGCCTTTAAATGCCACACGTGTGTAGTAAATCTAAATTTATTAACAAGAAAAGAGAGAAAAGAGAGAGAGAGAGAGAGAGAGAGAGAGAGAGAGAGATGGGGTTTAACGTCCACTCGACACAATCTGGTTCATTTCGGGACTAACATCTGTTTCAGGTTTATTTCAATTATTCGCTTGCACGTATATGGCCCACGTGCTGTATAACTTGATAACGAAAGGTACATTTCACCTAAATTTTAGTTTTATAAAATAAAAGTCTGCTTTTATCCAGACACCGTATAATACTGCTTGGGACACCAGATGAAGACGGGTTTAAGTTGTTTGAAAATGTATCACGTATATTGAGTTAGTTGCTCGGCGCAAAGGTAGAGGATTTTAAGGGCTTTTAACAAATGAAATGAAATGAAATGGGGTTTAACGTCCTACTGTTCTGCTCCTAACCTGGGCTAATGAAGACGGGCATACGCCATACAGTGTGCAATGAGGGAAATTTTGCCCGGGAAGGGCTTTTAACACAAAATTAAGCAGTTTTATTCTCCAAAATATAATCGAGATTGGCACTTTAAATAAGACCCCAGACGTAGGCCAGTCACCTGGAAAATGTAATTACCATTTAATAATAAAGTTGTATGTATGTCATTATATAAACATAAATTGTGTCTGTTTCATGTTTCAATGGAATTTAATTGGCCGTTTAGATACTATTTCATGTTTCAATGGAATTTAATTGGCCGTTTAGATACTGCTTTTGCAATTTTGATACATACAACTGTGTGCCAATTACATAAAATTTCATGAGATATATTAAATATATTATCGTTTATTATATATAAACATGAACAGTAAATTTGTAATTATCAAGCTTCAAAGATCTAAAATACAATTATTAAGTTAGCTCCGTTTTGAACTTGGCTGTTTTTCATTTCATACATCGCTTTGTTGGAAATATTGTGTGAACATATGAAACGGCAACAAAGAATTTAAAACAAACTATTTTAATGCAACAAATGTCATTTCTAGCCTTGTGTTGTTTTCTCTACATAATCGCCTGGAAGTGTCACCAGATAATCTGTC
Source organism: Patella vulgata (assembly GCF_932274485.2). Classification (NCBI taxonomy): domain Eukaryota; kingdom Metazoa; phylum Mollusca; class Gastropoda; family Patellidae; genus Patella; species Patella vulgata. The sequence continues at coordinate 13,140,876 of NC_065880.2, read as the reverse complement.
TTCGATACGCTCGATGAGACTTTGATTTGGCTGAACCCCACCCATTTTGAAAAACCATGTATCCACCCTTGTGAACAGGCCCGTGGCCAGAGTTGGTGGGGTGGGGCGTCAGTAGCAAAAACAAGAAGGCCGCGGGCTTTTTTCCGTGCAGCATATCAGGGTTGTAAACTCTCGGTCGTTGCTTCAGGAACGTCATCCTCGAAAATTTCTTGCACTTGGTTGTTGGTTTTTTTTGGTGGGGGGGGGGGGAGCGTTAATCGGAAATAATTATAAACCGACAGTATAAGTTGGATATGCGAAGAGTGTGTGCGAATTATGGAGAAGGGTGAATATATGGTGTTAAAAATAAATTAAGGGAGCTTAGTGGGTAAGATCCTTACTCTCTTGCCCGCTTGGTTACCTTTTGTTAGTGGTGCAGAAAGGAAGGTGGGCAAAAACCCTTACAGTCGGAATTTGAAATAAGAATAGTCCGTAGTGCTGCTGTCATTGATAAAATACTCTGATGGCAAACAGAAGCAGATAAGAAGGACGTTAACCCCTATTTTGGTCCATAACTGCATAACTGAATGCATCATAATGGCATATCCATGGACTTAATCCTTTCTTCAACTACCCCACTGAGATGACAAATATTTGGCTCACTGAGCCAAAGATTAAGTACAAGTCAACGTTACAGAATATCACATTTTATTGTATTCTCGAACAATGATCAACTCCATGATTATGCTAATCAAAGTTTATAAAAATCCTAGTTTAAAATTTAGTCAGCTTTCCAAAATATGACTGGTCTTAAAATCGTATAATAAATATATGATTAGCACTAATCTAACAACAAAACACATACTTATGGAAAACAGTTACTAGTGTATTTAAGGCGACGTTTCGTAGAGTATTCTCTCAACGTTATCAAGCTAATACAATCTACTTTCGAAAATATGAACCAATCTGATTAAAATACAGATCTATATTTCGTTTCGTTTTGTTATACTTTCGATGGCTACACTACATTAAGATCTGATCAGTTGTACTGGGGGGGGGGGGCGTCAGGGGTCATACAAGCTGCTTTTGACCCTATAACGTCAGATATTGATTAATCAATCAGCGTTGACTTTTCTAGTGGCTTACCAACAGTTCCATGCAGTGAACACCGAGAACTCGCCGTAACAGACTGTTTTATGGGCTAATTCCTCACATCAACGAGACCGCCTGTTATGTAACAAATCCTAGTGTCGCGAAGACAACTAAAACAAAGTTTTGAACTATAAAAAAAGAAACGAAATAGGATCTATGTTTTAATCCGATTGGGATAAATATAGACATTGAAGAAGACAGTGTGTACTGTCTGATTAGCTTTACATATCTATCGAGCTTTTCCAAGATCGTGGACTTTAGAAAAGAAACAATTTAAAAAAAGACTCAACATTTTCATTGTGTGTGAGGTGAGCTATATTTGACGGGGCCTGTAACGACCGCACTATCTGCACCAGATCTGATGCTGTAAACCTCTTCTTGGCTTCTAAACACTGTTCTAAGGTTTTAATTTAAAATTTTAAAAAAATAACACTTTTACCAAAACAAGTTTCTTTAATTTCAAAATTATAGTATTTACATTTCTATAAATAGATCACAGTTATTTTATTGTACATGAAAAATATCTTTATTTTAATATCATTATATTCCATATAGCCAACCAAAGGAACGGCAATGAACAAGCTATCAACCTCTATTAGGCTTCTGGACAGGGTTTTAATTTAAATTTTGAAAAATACCACTTTATCCAAACAATATAGTATTTACATTTCAGTAAATTGATCACGGATATTTTATTGTACATGAATAATATTTTTATACTAATAGCATATAGCCCACAGCAGGATCAGCAACATCTTCAATAGAAGGCTTGATCTTGCTTTAACTACGTACATCTTTCGGCACTAATTTCGATTGGGTACAAGCCCAGCTTGTGAGCCTATCAGATTCCTCGATCGTCGCTAATACCAAGTCTCGTGCTTTCAAGCTAAAATGTCTACCTGTGATGGGGGGTTGGATGGCCGAGTGGTTAGCACGTACGCGCGCTATATCATAAGGCCTGTGGTTTCGAATCCCCGGTTGTACGTGACAAGGAGTAGGGTTGCCTGTCCAACCTGGTGGGTTTTCTCCGGGTCCTCCGGTTTCCTCCCACTGCTAAAGACCCCTACGCACAAGCGAATTATTGAAATAAAAAATTAAACCATATGTTAGTCCCGAAATGACTTAGTTTGTGTCGAGTAGACGTTAAACACCATTTCTCACTCTCTCTGTTCTTACTTCATTGATTTTCTTAATTTGATCCGTTCTCTCGAGTTATCTTTCTTGATTTATTTTTCGCATATTTAGGCTTACCAACACCTCAAGCATCAAGCCACCAACCTAATCAATTTGTCTTTACACGGATTTCAAACATTAGTACCAAATCAATCTAGCCACATTTTGTATTTAATGGTCCATTATTCGCCATATTCATATGTACCTGGGAAAGATAGTAGTCTGATAAAGGTCATCACCATTGGCCTCCACAAAACTTATTTTGAGTCTATCAGAGTTGGCATCTATAAAACATAATCCTCCTTTACTGTCCTTATCGCCAAAATGGAACTTTAAATAATTTTCAGGAACTTCCTCTTTATATTGAGTGTCACTAACAATATCATTGGCAGCACCAGAAACGATAAAATCTAAAGTTATGTCTTCTTTACTCGTCTGTAAATGCTGTGGAAAAAATAAAATTTTATGATAATTCATTAGCAGGTCTAGTGTCTAAACTTGTTTACCCGGGATAAGGAATAGTCGATCATTTGGTTTAAATACTAATCATATAATACATTAGAATAAATTACACCACAGTCAACGCCCATTTGCTGTAAAACGAAGCGTACGTCAAGTTAAAGGGATATTAGGTAAGATTAGATAAAGAGCTGACAGTTCTCGTTATAATAGTTAAAAGATAGATAATGAAAACAAAATATGCTGAAAATTTCAGTCAAATTGCTTCACTCTGAACCGAGATGTTAGTCATTTATTTAAGGCTAGCCTCGATTGTCATTAATAACGTTGGTATGAAAACAAAATATCGATTATCCATTACAAAATGTATTCAAATCCATTAAAAATTGCAGGCTAACGATGGCACCGGAAGTTGATTATGCAATCAAAGGCCTGCAATAAGCAGATTTAGCTCTTGCATAATGTATGTTTAAGTACTCGTAAGTTGTATATTGAAAGTTTATAATTACATTACTCTAACACTTCAGTGGTTGATTCCCCCTTGTCAGTGATGCAGGATGGAGGGCCTGACAAGGACAGCTGTCTAGTCGTTCGGATGGGACGAAAAAACGAGGTTCCGTGTACAAATTGGCGTGCACGTAAAAGATCCCTTGGCAGTTGGAATTCGATATAAGAGTAGGCCGTAGCGCCGCTGCCCGGGCAAAATTTCCCTCATAGCACACTGTATGGCGTATGCCCGTTTTCATTAGCCCAGTTTAGGAGCAAAACAGTAGGACGTTAAACTCCATTTCATTTCATTTTCACTTCAGTGGTTGACATGATAGGTACTTTAGATTTGGTTCAGAAGAAAATGAAAATTTGATTTTAATGTTCAGATGTTCATAGCAGAAGATTGTCGTAAGCTTCAGGCCTCGTGGTTGCCATCGTTGTCAGCAGGTTTTAATTCAGACTAATATGATAATTTTAGTTGTGCAGTTAAGCGAGGAACATAATATGCTATTGTTTTCTTGCGTTTGGACGCTTTTTATTAGAATTTGGATAATCATCCAATCTGATTAAAACACCGATCCTATTTCGTTTCTTTCTTTATAGTTTAAAATTTCCTTTTACTTGTCTTTATTACAGTAGGATCTGGAAGAGTTGATATAGTTGATGTGAGAGTTTCGCCAATGAAATCCCCTGTTGCAGTAAAACATCAACGCTGATTGGTTAATCAAATGTCGTAGGTTAAAAAGTCGCTCGTATGACCCTCGACGTGACCTCGCACTACATGTCAGATCTTCATGTAGTAGAGGCCATCGAAAATATAAAAAAAAAAACGGAACGAAATATAGACCTGTATTTTAATCAATTGGGTAATCATATTGAGCTCAGAAAACAAGTACTGAACTCAGGAGGCTCCAGAATTTGTTTAGTATATATTGATGTGATGCTAAATTTTAGCTAAACCTACGTGTACAGAATGATGAACACTGTTAGGTAAGTAGATAGTTAAACCTACCTGTAAGCAATGATCATGACCAGCGAAATGACCATTAGCTGTATATTTATATAGTAATGGCAGCAGTTTATCTTCTAAACACCTACTTCCACCATGACAGCCTATAGAATAAATAGGATGATGACCTGCAGTGAATAAATATTTGGCACTGAAAAAGAAAACAAGCGGTTGACATACACGATACGTCCACATTTTTTCGAGAGAAGGACAGGGAACGTTGAAACTCGATAGTTTAGCGACCACTCGACATAAACTAGGTCACTTCGGGACTAACATTATTATGGTTCAATTTTATTTCAATAATTCGCATGCGTGCAGAGGTCTTAGCAGTGAGAGGAAACTGGAGGACCCGGAGAAAACCCACGAGGTTGGACAGGCAAACCCATTCCTTGTTACGTACAACCGCGAAATCGAAACCACGCCAGCTGACTGAATGACAGACCTCCCACCGCCGCTTCGGAAAAGGAAGCATCGGAACGGAATAATCGATCCGCACCAAAATTATCGGTTGAGGTTCTGGCAAAACTTTAGAATGTGGCCACTGCTCGCATTAACCGTATTACACACGCAGTAAATATGGTTTAGTGCTTTCCGTATTCATCAAAGTGTACTGTGTTTGAGAATCAATTATTAATGCATAACTGAAAATGGATAGTGTAGGATATCAGTAGTCCTACTATAAATGGAGTTGTCTCCCATTAATTACTATGACAGTTTTTAAACCATAGAAATATATATATAAGTGGGTGCTCGATTCACAGTCCAGAATTCCCGAATTGACAGAATTGCCACCGAGTGACGCGGAAATGAAATGAAATGAAATGGGGTTTAACGTCCTACTGTTCTGCTCCTAAACTGGGCTAATGAAGACGGGGCATATACGCCATGCAGTGTGCTTTGAGGGAAATTTTGCCCGGGCAGCGGCGCTACGGCCTACTCTTATATCGAATTCCAACTGCCAAGGGATCTTTTACGTGCACCCCAATATGTACACGGGACCTCGGTTTTTCGTCCCATCCGAACGACTAGACAGCTGTCCTTGTCAGGCCCTCCGTCCTGCATCACTGACAAGGGAAACCACGCCGGAAAATCTGGATGAACTTTCTCGGCCAATGCAGGGATCGAACACCCGACCACCAGGCATGTGAGCTAGAGTCTTACGCACTTAGCCGCGTGATCCTCTGAGTGACGCGGAATTCAGTCCTGTCACAGTTCTATCAGTCCCGACTACGGAGGTGGTGTGAGTAGAATCGTGACGTAATTAAACACGACGAATATGTTTCGGCTGCATGGTTGGTTGATATTTACTTATCCAGTCGACGCATGCGTTGTATAGCCCGAAATACCCCTTTTTACTCGATTGTTACTATTTTTGAGATTGAGAGAATTCAATTCCGGAACGTTCAATCGAGTACCCCTATGACAAAGGCTACATATAGTAATCACGTGAGTCGGTGACTTTTGACGTCTGGTGACGCGACTGTCAAACGGCATCTTGGAAGGTGTAGTCAGTGTAAACAATATGGCGGATCACTTCGTATCCCAGTCGGCAAACCTCAGCACATACTGCACGCGGCGATGCACTACTTCATACCTCGAAAATGTATCACTGCGCTAAATGCCGTCCATTTAAAACGCTCACGTGATCATTTTGGGGTGGGACTTATCGACTTTACTGCCAATGACGCATATACTGCTTTTTATAACCGAAGCACGTGGTTTATGTAAACAAATATGTCAAGTTAGCAAAATGTCGACTTCTGCTACTTCGGTAAAAGCGATACATACTAAGTGCCAATGGGTGATATTGCAATACAGTCTTTATCATTGTAAACTGCATTAAGAGTTTCAATCTGTTTATCTTTCAAAGTTAAATACTCCTAAATTTGTCTTCGCAAACAAAGCCGCTACTGTGAACGTATCTTTCATGGGCGCCGCCATATTGAATAATTAGTGGGATATTTTGTGCTTCGGCTCTAATCCGTTTGACATCTTTCATACACACAACGGCTAAATAAACATTCAGTCAATAAGAAAATAGAAGAGAAATAAATACTTCTAAAAATTTCTAATGGCATACTCAGTGTTTTCGGCTAAAATCGTCGATTTTGGTATTAAAATGTCGGTTAATTAGGTTAGGGCCTGTTCTCAGGCGGAGCTAACTGTAAACAGGCAGCCTAAGTTTGGGAGGACCTCAGCAGATTTCAGTACTCTACATCTAGCCTCTTTCAAGCTCCCAGATTACCTTTGAAGAATGTTTTAACATACAAATATTTCAAGGTCTGAAGCTGTTTTTCTCTCAAAGTTAATCCGATTTTCTTTAGACAATGACAAATTTGCACTGAAAATTCCGCACACTCTTCGAACGACGCAATTTTGAGAACTTCTCTCTAAAAGCGGCAAGTTTTCCTAATACGTAAACCGGTGCCGCATCGCAATTGTATAGGTACATATCACTAACCATTATAAGGCCGAGGCTAGATGTAGGGTACCGGAATCTGCCGAGGTTTGCCGAGTGACTCGTATCCCTCCACTCAACCACCCACTAAAAACGATCTGCGTGGGCCCCAGTGTTTTGCTTTTGGGTGTTTTCTCCACAAAAACCACTCGACGAAAGCACGGGGTGGGGTGTAAGTTTTCACAAGTAAGTATGAACATTTAATTAAATAGGTTGACCATGCCTGTTGAATAATACAGATACAAATAGAACTGAACTTACTTGCTATTTTTGAGATTTCTTTCAATCCATTCCCATTGATTGTCCCTTTGTTCTCTGTCATCTGTTTCACATAACAACACTGTATCTATCATCAGTATATCAATGGTATCAGATGTTCCAGGTATATTAAAAGATTGTGAATGATACAGATGAGGAAAGTTCCTATATTACAGAAGAAATACCACTCGATTAATTCATCATTTCACGGCGTTATTGAATGACCTGATATAATAATCCAAACTGTATGGCCTGTGTACGTCTTAATTAGCACAGTCGGGGCCCCATTTAAACCCGATTTCATTTCATTTTCATATAAATACAGGATCGATAAAAGGCTCACCCTTATAAGGCCTACCAGATGACACCATGAAAAAGACATGGACGTGACGTGGGTACCTCTTTTGCCAGTTGGTTATAAGGACGCCTCCATCGTGATTTAATTGATACTGTTCCATCTCTCTAATACTAATGTTGATATTCAAAATGTTCAAACAGATTACGTTAAATATTCCAGGAGTAAATTCTGAACAATGTTATTGCACCAGTTAGACGTTCACATATCTTTGGATTTGGATTTTGTTTTGCGACCTTCTAGGAGCATCTTTCTCGGGAAAGGATGTCCACTGGCTCAATGGTCTTTATTTACTAAGTTATTAGAAAGGAAGGTCGTTAGTTGTTTGGGGGTGTGAAATAAGACGTTGAAATAATTACCATCGTTTGGACACTTTTGTGTAGGCGATCTGTGCTGAAACATTGCCATAGTAATCATGGTTGCCTGCTATAAGGTACCAAGGTATATTTATAGCGGCACTTGTATAAACATTCTCAAATGTATCCTGAAACATACAGGTTAAAGATACATTATTGGAGATAAGATAAAGGGCTGACAGTTATCACTATAATAGTTAAAAACTCAATACTGTAAAGGGAATTTGCTGAAAATTTAATGTCAGTCAAATTGCTCCACTCTGAACAGAGATTTTAGCGATTGAATTTTGGTCTAACCTCGATCACCATTACTAAAGTCGGTACGATAAAAAACATAGTCTCGATTATCCATTTTTTGATTTAATCATCAATGAGCGTTAAGCAGCAGATATGATTCTAATCCAGAAAATATCACAGGCTAGCGATGACATCGAGAGTTGATTATGGTCTGGATAAGTTAATTAATGTCTAATCAATAATTTAGATAACATTTCAGGCCTAAAGAAATACTTGCAATTGGCAGATTTAGCTCTTGCATAATGTGTATTTAAATGCTTTGAAATACATTTTTAAAAAGAAATTGTTTTATCTATACAATAATGTAGGCGGCGTTATGAAATGGAGAGGGATTTGTGAACAACAGAGAACAAGGCTTGTTATCTATGGAAGGGTATCGCTGCCAATATTAAAGATACATTATGTAAGATTTAGATAAAGAACTAGCCATTCTTGCTGTAATAGTTCGAACGTAGGTGACGTAAAATGAATAATTTGAAAATTTCATTCAAATTACTCTATTGCAAGCAAGATATTAGCCTTTGAAGGTTTGACAGACGTGTGCAACAAGTTCAACCACCGTACTGGTTGATCGAAGCTAAGTCTCGGTCCTCCATATTTGATTAAATCAAAGTATCGCTGAACCATTCTAATCTATTTAATATCGGAGAAAGCTGATGCCATCGAGAGTTGATTAAGGCCTGGATCAGTTAATTAATGTCTAATTAATACTTTAGAAAACATCTCAGGCATAAAGAAAGACCTGCAATAGGCAGATTTAGCTCTTGCATAATGCATGTTTAAATGCACTGCTACATTGTATTTTCCAATGATTATATGTAAAAAGTACAATGTACAAAGTCCTAATACCGGTAATGATAAAGTCAAAATACCTCTACGGCAAGAGTTAAATGTAAAACGTCAAATGTTAAGTATTAAATGACAAATGTTTTGTGGGAAAATGCTTTTTTTTGACGTGTCTACATTTTACATTTCACTCATTACATTTTACATTTGCTCTCTGCCACATCCCATTTGTCCTTCGCGCATTCTACATAGCATGTTTCGAACAGCATCAACTTTCATATGCAAATGTAGGATATCACGTGACTTATTAACATATACGGAAACCTGGCACACTATAAGCCGGAACAAGGATATTCACGACACAATAACAGGAAATCAGCCTAGCACACAATAAAAAATTCCTTACCTTGACACTTTGGATGGTACTTTACCATGATTACGGGGGGGTTGGTGTGGGGGCTGTGCAATGTCCAAATACGAAATGCCAGGTATCATGTTACATATTAGTGAGAAGCACGTTCATTTCTGTTTGTAAATATGTAAATAGTTTTCTGGTACAATCATATTTTCATAATTCAAATCCAATAAATATCACACTAGTAAAGGGGTATTCAAGTAAAAATTCTGGTCTAAATATGAAATTCCAGATACCATGTTACGAATCACTGATTGCTCTTTCCAAATATGCAAAAAATTTTCTGGTACATTCATATTTGCTTAACTTTACAAAAAAAGATTAAAGTTGAAGCGAAGGAAGAGTGGGGGGACTAGATTAAACTAAAATAAAGATACGGGGTTTAATCAAAAATTCTCTATGTCCATACTAACAAATGTGTAGTCATTTCTCTCTTTAAATATATTGTTTATTTGTTGGGTACAATGCTTATATATTGGGTTTTTTTAATGGCTCAAAGTTAATTAGGCTGTACTCAACTCTGTTTATAGAGAGACCGGAAAGAGTGGGGGGGGGGAGCGGTGTTTAAAATATCAAAATACGGGAATTAATACGAAATTCCAGTTATTGTGTTATAAATTACTGGAAAGTATGTTTCTTTGGTCGTTTGAATCTATCAATTATTTACTGGCACATTCATGATTACGGACGGTCGTCTAGATAGTTCCGTATGGTGTGCCAGCTTGATTTACTGATATCGTGCGGTGAATATCCTTATAGTGTGCTGGTTTATAGTGGGCCGGGTTTCCGTATATATTAATAAGTCACGTGATATGCTACATTTGCATATGAAAGTTGATGCTGTGCGAAAGTTGCTATGTAGAAAGCGTTAAGGACAAATGGGATGTGGCACAGTGCAAATGTATAATGTAATGGGAGAAATGTAAAATTGTAGACACATAAAAAAAAGCATTTTCCCACAAAACATTTGTCATTTAACAATTAACATTTGACGTTTTACATAATTTAACTCTTGCCTTAGAGGTATTTTGACTTTATCATTAGAGGTATTTGTACATTGTACTTTTTACATATACTCAATTGAAACGACATTGTCGCAGAGCATTTAATACTGGCAGCGATACCCTTCCATAGTTATCATCCGTCGGAACCTGGGTAGTCAAAGATACAGAGATGAAGTGCTGCAACCTGTGGCAGTGCCATTCATGCAACAGCAACACAGGGTTGCCACTTTGCAGCATTATAATGCCCGTCCATATACCGTCGGACTGGTTGGTGATTATTTGAACAATGTTAACGTTCACACTCTGCCTTGGCCTGCACGTTATCCTGGCATAAAACCCGATAGAGCACCTCTGGGATCAGTTTTATTGCAAGAATCGCAAAGGCATAGATATCCTATAAAGAGCGAAACCTGTTGGTCCGAGGGCATAGAGTTACCCCGTCCGGCCCTGGAAATTTTAATCCTGGCTTAAATGCGGGATTACGATTATAAATGCATGGTTGCAAACTGCAAACTTTTTAAAATCGAATTCGGAGGAAATTAGATACCAGTCATACAATAGGTCGTTAGCTGGTTTCCTGTCCAAATGAGTACTAAAGCCAACGAACAAGGAGGATTGATCAATGCTGCATAGTACGTACATTGAGGGGGCGCGTTTTCGGAACAGAGGGCACAAAGTCACACCCACCCCTATACCCTAGTTGGAAATCTCACCGGATTCGAGTGTTATCAACCATTTCCAGTTTCAATCGCTAAATTCTCGGTTCAGAATGGATCAATTTGACTGAAATTTTCAGCAAATTCCCTTTACATTATCTAGTGCTTAACTATTATAGTGAGAACTGCCAGCTCTTTATCTAATATCCCATAATGTATCGTTAATGTTTAACACTGGCTTATGGGAAGTACACTATTGTTAATGTTTAGATTTTTGCTCCAGACATCAGACATTCCTCTCAATAAAATATTCATCGTTTAAATTGTATTATTATTATTATTATTATTATTCGATTTATATAGCGCTTCAATACGCATGAGTGTTTCTAAGCGCATTCACAACAAAACAGTTCAAAAACATTTTTGAAATAAATATGTTTTTAAGTTAGTCTTAAAGCTCTGGATGAAGAGTTTTTGGAAGATCAAAACTGTCTTTGTCTTTTTATGGAACATGTACACGGAGTGTCAACTTTCTCTTGTCTGATAGTTTTGGGTATAAGTTTTACCTGAAATCGGGGATCATCGACTGTTTCTACTCCATCATTATAGAAATTATCACCCAGAGCCAATACAAATTCTGGATGTTCCTTTTCAGCTAGTTGTTCCATTTGCCTTGCTGTGCTAACCTGTCCTACCGTAGTGTAAGGAAACTTGTCTGTTCCTCCCCAGTCCCCAATCACTAAGAATTTGAGACTCTGGGAGTTAGCATTGGTTATCAAGTATCCTTTTAAAATGAGAAGACGATATTAAAAATAAAGTATGTATTTGTGTGTAATGTTCCCGTCAGACCTGGGTGGCGTCCTTACTGCGCTGCTGCGACCGTACGGCGACCAGAAAATACACAAGGTCGCCGGCAAACGTGAAGACAACGCGGCAAAATGTCCCCAAAAATTACAATCTTGAAAAAAGTCGAGTTCTCACAGTTTTCCAGGCCAGATCGCAGAACCTTGGCGTTTGCTTTGAACATGCCCTTTCCGACGTGGTTTCCCCTTGTCAGTGGTGCAGAACGGAGGGCCTGACAAGGACAGCTGTCTAGTCCTTCGGATGAGACGAAAAACCGAGGTCCCGTGTATACATTGGAATGCACGTAAAAGATCCCTTGACAGTTAGAATTCGATTAAAGAGTAGGCGATATTGCCGCTGCCCGGGCAAAATTTCCATCATAGCACACAGTATGGCGTATGCCCGTCTTCATTAGCCCAGTATAGGAGCAGAACAGTAGGACGTTAAAACACATTTCATTTCATTTGAACATGCCCAAAACAAACCCGTAGATTCGGCGATCATTGGCGATCATGGAGACCACAGCACGATATTTGGCGTTTCCACCACGCTTTTACGACGCATATGGCGATGTTTACGCGCTCTGAGACCATTTTCCGTTGCCGTTGCAGCGCAGTAAGGACGCCACCCAGGTCTGATGAGGGTATTATGAAGTTTAAAGGGGTATTATGCGCTTTAGGGATCTTCGCCGGATAAAATAAATTTTCCATTTGACGTGAATTGCAGTTACACCTTGCAATAAATGTAGATCCCAAACCTTGCCATAAATGATGGTAATCAAATTCTGTCAAATCAAATTCATTAATTTCATTTAAATGCCTTGCTCTGACCTGATTATGGCTTGGATAATTTGGAATATGATGGTACAAACATAGAACAAAGTATTGCCACACCCTCTATTGGAATATACTAGCGTTTGGTCAGATATGTTAAGCTATATTAAGTTCTGGAAGGTGTTCAATCTTTCTGCACTGACTCGAGGAAATACTGAACTAGCAGAGAAAGACAAAAACTGAAGTTTAAGTAGAGGATTGTTTAAGAATCAGTTGAAAAATATATATAGTGAAAAATGTGTAAAACCAAGTCCGAACAACCATGGCAGTTACAGGTCAAAAGGAAATCCTACAGTTAATCTCATTCCACTTCATTTTTATGTTATCGATAGAGCCATCAAATTCAATAGCTGGTGTTGCCTGCGCCAGCCTTGATCACCTTTTGAACTCTCCTTATTGATTAAATGATACGTTTGATCTTAGCATGTTTTCGCCTGCTTATTCCAGTCTACACGGTTTGTTTTTTTGTTGTTTTTTTGGGAGGGTCGGGGGGGTGGGATTTTGTCCTTTGTGAATCAGCTATTTTAAATTACTTCCGCTTTGTTTTAGGGGTACGGGTTTTGTTTTTGTGCATTGCGAATGGCGCGCGAAACCACTGATTTTAAAATGTTCATCGTGTCTTAAATATTAGAATTTGGGATCCCCATCAATATTCATTGAAATTGGCCAACATTTTAATTCGTGTTTTTAACTTGGAATATTATGGATATGTTTCAGTCCCTTTAAATTGATTTAAATTAATTATGCCAGTCAAAATGGAATGTTTTTGTTATACAAATCCATATTTTGTATTAAACCTTGACGCTGGCCGTATAATCACATTACAATACCGGTATTGATTTTAATCACATCTTCCTCTCAAGATCGTAAACAAATTTCATAAATAAGAGAGAGAGAGAGAGAGAGGGATGGGGTTTAACGTCCGCTCGACAAAACTAGGTCATTTCGGGACTAACATATGGTTTAATTTTATTTCAATAATTCGCTTGCGCGTAGGGGCCTTTAGCAGTTGGAGGAAACCGTGTAGCACCATGGGTCTTTTGTCTGACGTGGAGAGCGTACATTGTCAAACCGGTCGCCACATCCTACATACGACCCATGCATCTTTTCTTACTACATATTTCTGTAGCCTTGTGATCGTCTAGAATTTGTCTCTAGCTGTCTTTACTTCAGCTTCACGTTGTGTATTTACTTCTTACAGTTTCTTAAGACGTTTGTCTTACCAGGAATAATAATGCATAGTTCGCTTCTACATTTTATATAGCATATAACTGAATACAGGTATACAAGCATAGCACAAATTACAATACTATATAGCTAAAACCACTTCTCCACCCTATCCAGCCTCTCGGCTGTCTAGGAACTCAGATGTACCCTCGATCTCTGGAATCTAATGCAAGTCTGACTTACAGGGTTCCCCGGTTTCTTTTAAAGGTATATAAATATCATGCACCATAAAACGTGATCATGGCCCTGAACTTGTGTAATTAACAAAATGATTGGTTACTTTAAATCAAATGATGCAATTAAAATAATTCCACTCACGTGTAATCCTGGTGGTAAATAATTGACATATTTTGGTTAAAGAGCTCTTTTTTATATGTCAACTGTCAATTACAGACTAAGTTGATTTAGTGCACACTATATATGTGAATATGTTTGAAATTACTAACTTGCCAAAGATATTAATTAATGAAATATAAAGGCATCTTATTTCAAGAGCAAAAATTCTAGCAATATTATTACAACCGGAGGACCCGGAGAAAACCCACGAGGTTGGACAGGCGACCCTACTCCTTGTCACGTACAACCGGATTTCGAAACCAAGCCAGTCGACTCAGAGTAATAGCCAAATAATTTAAAAATTAATCACAATTATATACATATACATAATGTACAAACTGTACAATATTACAGAATTTGAATAATTATGTAAACTGCTGCTGCTTTTACGTTGATTTTCTTTAGAGAGCGGTTAGTGCTAAATGATAAGGCCAGCTCAGTTTTTCGACATAGATCACGAGATGTAAACATGGCTAGCACTAATCCCAACCCTGGACCTAGCCCCAATGCTAACCCTAGCCAATCAAAATTGAAGTATCTACTAAAATTTGGATTTTATCTTTAGTTAAGATAACATGAATACAACATGAAGAAGGAGTGTGAAATATCTTAAGCGATTAAATATCTATTACAGACTTGAAAAACTTACCTAATTTTATACATATTAAGTATCTTACAAACATGAACCTGTTCTTCATTCTTGCATGTATGGTATGACTGAGTTTCTTTTTGTCCCCAAAACCAGCTGTGCTCAATCAATACAAACTTGTTATACCTCCCTTCAAACACAGAAAGTTGGAAAATATCGACCTTTGGTACAGAATAAAGCTTTTGACAAATCTTTTGTGAGTGAATGCAATCAATACGAGAATATAATATAATCGTTTGTAGTAAATCTAAATAAATTATGAAAATCTGATTGGTGGTCAGAATCAGAAACCTGCCTATTTGGACTAATGTAGAAAGTGCATGACCTTTTCCTTCGTTAAACCGTTTTATGGCGGTAAATAAAAATGATCGTACGTTTAACAATCAGTTTAACTGGATTGAATGGGTTATATTATTTTTTTTTTCGGGTTGGGGGGGTGGGGGTACGGTGGCTAAGTGGGTAAGATGCTAGCTCGCTAGCCTGGAGGTCGGTAGTTCGATCCCTGCATTGGCCGAAAAAGTTCATCCAGATTTTCCAGCATGGTTCCCCCTTGTCAGTGATGCAGGTTGTAGTGCCTGACAAGGACAGCTGTCTAGTCGTTCGGATGGGACAAAAAACCAAGGTCACGTGTACACATTGGCGTGCACGTAAAAGATCCCTTGTTGGAATTCGATATAAGAGTAGGCCGTAGTGCCGCTGTCCGGGCACAATTTCTATCTTAGCACACTGTATGGCGTATGCCCGTCTTCATTAGCCCATTTCGGAGCAGAACAGTAGGACGTTAAACCCCATTTCATTTCATTTTGTTCTATTATTTTATATACAATTGTATGACAATGTTACTTGCTAACGGGTTCGCTCCCCGTGTTGGCCGAAAAAGTCCCATGGGATTCCCCCGCGTGGCTTCTCTTTGTCAGTGGTGCAGGACGCGTTTACACATTGGCGTGCACGTAAAAGAACCTTTGACAGTTGAGAGTAGGCCGGGTAGAATTTCCCTCATAGCACGCTGCATGGCGTATGCCCGTCTTTTACCATACTCCTCGCAGTGTTTCGTTTGGTTAGAGCTAATCCCACTAAACACTGCTTTTTTGTAAGCAAAGTTCTGTTCCAAATTATGACTGGTCAATTAGTCAAATTAACAACCAATAGCTAACTGCGTAACAATATCGTTACATTTTGAACAAAGCTCCAAATTGAACCAAATATGTTTACATAAAGTTACGTCATGACTCACGCAGTGGAGGCGAAGCCCCCCCCCCTCCCGCGGCAAAAAGTTGACCATAAAAACATTGTTTGTTTGCGTTTCAGAATTACTTATACTGACCGTTACTGGTATGTTATTGTGTGGGGTTGTTTTTATTCCAAAAGTCAATGAAATTCATGTTAAAACTTATGGCGACAGGCGGAGTTTTTTAATCCAATAATCAATGACACTTATGTAAACATAGTATGTTAACTAAATCTATACAAACCATTTTACATATCTATACTGGCTTAATTTGATCTGTCTTATTTCGAAAAAAAAAAAATAGCATAAGATGTTGTTATCTTACCCTGAAACTATGGGATCCCAATATCCAACAATATCCATGGTCTTACCATGAAACTATGGGATCCCAATATCCAACAATATCCATGGTCTTACCATGAAACTATGGGATCCCAATATCCAACATTTAAGAACATTTTAAAATCAGTGGTTTCAAGCGCCATTCGCGATGCACAAAAACAAAACCCATATCCCCAAGACAATGCGGAAGTAATTTAAAATAGCTGATTCACAAACGACAAAATAACAACAAAAAAATAAATAAATAAAATAACAATCCGTGTAGAATGGAATATGCAGGCGAAAATGAATTTTTTTACCCATAAATGGCCAAAACTGTAAGACAAAGAAATGTTGGTCGAAGACCTGCTGATTCACGAAAAATTCCAGAAAGGAATTTTCGATTGAATAATGATCAGATAGATAAACTCTATATTGAATATTTTGGCGTAGTTATAATCTACATTGGAATAATCGTTGTTCTGCCTCTTTCAATCCTCTGACCAATCTCAAACCAAGCTGTATAAGTGTGGACGTATTAAGTCGTCCGTCAACAGTGGGCCTGTTAACACGAAAATGGCCACAGTTATTAACGATTTTTTCCTTCAAATTTGGTGAGAAGCATTCGACCCCCCGACCTCCCCCTTTCTATGAAAACCTTTGTTAGCGCAATATAAAAGAATCTTTGAAGGGTTGGGCTCCTCGGGTAAAGAAGTCACGTAAGGGTAAAAAAAATTCCACGGCATATTGTTTGCATTTTCATTGAACACATACCCAAGGCTGTTCAGAAGTAAAAAAATGAAAATCTTCTACAGACTAAATTCGAAAATATGCCAAATAAAAGAAACAAAATAAACCCAAAAAAACCCCAAAAATACAAAGTTTACTTCTTCCGCGATATTCTGACATTAATTCTTGAAATTAATTAACAATTTAAGCAATATAGTATAATCCATACCATTTATCACAGACGAGACATTATGTGAAAATCGGATACTCCCGCCAAGTTCTGACGTCACTGGGAGTCTGGAAAATATAATTGGCACCTTGTGAGTATA
Organism: Patella vulgata; assembly: GCF_932274485.2. Taxonomy (NCBI): domain Eukaryota; kingdom Metazoa; phylum Mollusca; class Gastropoda; family Patellidae; genus Patella; species Patella vulgata. The sequence continues at coordinate 13,123,532 of NC_065880.2, read as the reverse complement.
TGCACACGTTACAAGTGCTGAGAACAATATGAAATCACACATTCCAATAGTTTTTTTTATCGTAATCCTTATGAATCAGGTTCCTTTTATAACCGCTTCCAACCCATAAGGCTTTGAAATCTGAATGTACCTATTCAGATGCCTGTTCAGACCACCTGCCAAGTCCCTTCCCAGGCCTTGCTGATTGGCGCTCCCAATACTGGGGAATGTGGTCTATCACTGTGTGGCATTTGCTTGTTCTTAGAATGTCCAGTGCATCATACGCCGTCTCAAACCCAGCAATCGACTCTTTGTAGGTACTGTCAAAATTATCAGAACCTTGTAAAAGTAAAATGAAACTACTGTTAGTATCATGTTCTTGCCTAACCCGCGTGTTTCAGAGATATTTTTTGTACTAAACCAAAAGATGACACTCCTAACGGTATAGTTAATGATAAAGCAATTTAAAAAATAAAACGAATGTAATATCTAAAGCTGCTGTAATAACCGAAAAGTTAAATATTATTACTGCTATTAAATTTGAACTCAGTCGTAATGGTGTAACTGTGGTATATTTGAACGATTTTTACAATCAATAAAAATTGTGACCTCTAGAGGACCCACAAGCTAAAAGTGTGATTTTTCATACAATCAAGGGCCATAATCCAAGACGTTACGGTCCGATATGCGCCAATATCGACAGAAACCAAGATCTGTGGGTTATAAACAGACATTGTAAGTTTCATCAAAATCGGATAAAACCCGTGACCTCTATAGAGTGTCCACAACCGTGGTATTATTATGCATATATTTGTCCAGTTCAACATCACAGGAAATCACCATCGCCTGCAGTGCTTTCATGGTAAGGGATTAAAAAAACCCCATACAAATTCAATGCTGAGTAATTTTACTAACCAGAAATCACTTATAAAGCGTTTCCGACGAAAAAGACAACCGAGAGCCGCGCCTAAAGTCCTAGGACGGTAGCCCCCCCCCCTCCCCACCACCACCAATCAAGAATTGGTTCCGCCGGCCCTGCCAGTACTCTTCAACTCATTTGTGGAATACACTACCTCTTCATATTAAAGAATCAAGCTCCGTCTGCTTTTTCAATAAAAAGACTGAAACTCGAACCAGTTCATACAACACTATGGATGAAATGATGCCAAAAATGTATAACTTTGTAAGCGCATTTGGAACTCATATTACGAGTATTTATTGCGCTATACAAATTTGGATGTTATGTTATTTTATACTTAGAGTGTAACTGTTTATTTCAGCTTAGTAGCATGTGGTACCTTCACCACTTATCCGGGATGGATTTTTGGAACCCTCCCTTGCATATTTGATTGTCATTGAATGTTCTGTACTGTATGAGATGTTCCTGTTCATCTCAATTTGGTTTGATGTGTTAATTCCAATGTTTGTTTGGGGTTCTGTTGCATTTGGGGGGATGGGGGTGAGGGGATCTTTGAGGTCTATGGACCAAACACAGCTGGGTTTCCCCGACAGACATCCCTATCTAATTATGTTACACAATAGCTGTTCCTGTACTCGAATATTAGTACCTTGTTCGTTTGCGCAAAATGCTGTGGGGACAAGACATCAAATTCTATAGTTTTAACTTTAACCGAGATTTATTCAGTCTAACAAACAATCTTTAACAATTAGATAATATGACACTTTCATAATACACTAGCAATCACTAAATCAGTGACACTGTTAATATATTAATATCACACCCCTATCACTAAATCAGTGACACTGTTAACAATTAGATAATATGACACTTTCATAATACACTAGCAATCACTAAATCAGTGACACTGTTAATATATCACACCCCTATCACTAAATCAGTGACACCGTTAACAATTAGATAATATGACACTTTCATAATACACTAGCAATCACTAAATCTGTGACACTGTTAATATATTAATATCACACCCCTATCACTAAATCAGTGACACCGTTAACAATTAGATAATATGATACTTTTATAATACACTAGAAATCACTAAATCAGTGACACTGTTCATATATTAATATCACACCCCTATCACTAAATCAGTGACACTGTTAACAATTAGATAATATGATACTTTTATAATACACTAGAAATCACTAAATCAGTGACACTGTTCATATATTAATATCACACCCCTATCACTAAATCAGTGACACTGTTAACAATTAGATAATATGATACTTTTATAATACACTAGCAATCACTAAATCAGTGACACCATATAATAGCACACTCCTATCAGTTAGCTACCAATTTCCTTTATTTACCCACAGGATTCTGGCCTTCTATCCGTATTGGAAACAAGTGGTTATGATATCGTTTGGTTGGGAGTATATATGCAAATTAAAACGGTTATATTGAAGAAAAAACATATCTGGTGAATCGGTAGAGGTTAGATTGCCTGACATTACGAATTGTTGAAAAAAATACGTGCTGAAGCGAGAGCAGGTAAATTCGAGGCTTCAACAGGCATTGCATAAATGAAATGAAATGAAATGGGGTTTAACGTCCTACTGTTTTGCTCCGAACTGGGCTAATGAAGACGGGCATACGCCATACAGTGTGCTATGAGGGAAATTTTGCCCGGACAGCGGCACTACGACCTACTCTTATATCGAATTCCAACTGTCAAGGGATCTTTTACGTGCACGCTAATGTGTACCTCGGTTTTTTTTCGTCCCATCCGAACGACTAGACAGCTGTCCGGTTTTGAAAGATTTAATATTTTGGTCCCAGAGAGATTTAATTTCGGTCACTGTCGACGTTTAAATAAGGAAATCCTCTAGTATTGATTGGCATCGAGTGCGTCAGGTTTTACAAAATAAACGACAGGCTATTGACTGTGTTTACAATTGATATTATCCCAGATTACATATTGCATCAGCCATCCTACAAATATACTATAAACTACACCCTTGAGAACTGTTATTTTATAATCAACGAAATCTTTTCCCAATTTGCAATAAAACCGTCATCTAGCTCTCGTTTTAGCATGTCTTAACCCCTGACATTATCCGACACGAGACAGTTTAGATTAAAAAAAGGATCCAGAAATATCTTTCGATTAGACCAAAATAGGCAAAGTTGAAATTGTCAGAGTCTGAAAATTACTATATCGAACTGGGCTAATGAAGACGGGCATACGCCATACAGTGTGCTATGAGGGAAATTTTGCCCGGACAGCGGCACTACGGCCTACTCTTATATCGAATTTCAACTGTCAAGGGATCTTTTACGTGCACGCCAATGTGTACACGGGACCTCCGTCCTGCATAACAAGCATTGCATACCTGTTCTTTTTATATAATATTGTCCAGTTGGGCATGGTGTATGCATATATACGGATAGAAGGTCGGAATCCTGTGATTTATCATCCCAACAAGACTAGAGTTATAGATACAGACAAAATGAAAGTAATGAAAATACCCTAGAGACAGAGATGCCAGGAACGTCCACCAGCAGATTTGGTTTCGGCACTGGGTGAAAGTGGACAACAGCTTACTGATTTAGCATAACATAGAACTGGTAAGCATCGACTATCAATAGAAACAGGTCGTTGGTCCAAAACTTTTATCTCTCTTCAATCACAAAAGCTCCAAAATATTTTCCTATTAAACAGTGCCCTGTTGAGTGGTAACAGTAATATACCCACTCCCACAGTACAGAGTTACAAACTGTGCCATGTATTTTTCTGTATCTCTATTTCTCAAGGTGTATAATATTTTTGAGACTGTCATAGCCCTTTTATTTTACCCTATTGTAGTCTTAAACATGTGTGTTTCTTAACTAGGTTTAAAACAAACTTTCATCTTCCTCTAGTCATGAAGGTAAGGGATTGGGAGGGGCCCCATTATTGGAATAGCCTAGTGTTTCCCTTCATCTAAATCTGGGTTAGATCTAAATATTAAGTTCGCCTGCAGATTTCCTCAAGGTCACGAGATGTAAACAGGGCTAGTGCTAACCCTAACCCAAGAACTAGCCCCAACCCTTACCTTAACCCTACAATCCTTGGCAACAATCATGTGCCCTAAACCTGTCGACCTTGACCAAGTCTGCAAGTGGCCTTAATATTTAGATCTGACCTCTAATTCTGGCACTGATGTTAAATATGTAAAATCAACTTTCCAAACAAATATATTATTATTAAGACTGATAAAATGTTAGTTAAATGATTTACAAGAAAAAAAAATCTTGAATACAATATTAATTTATAATAAACAATTTCACTTTCACATCAAACAATATTTAAAATTGTATGAAAAAATCAGCAGTTGTTTGAGCGAGAAAATTTGCTTTAAACAGAAATGCAGGGTAAGAATGACACAATAAAGGAGCTGTACCAGACACACTTTCCTGAATCAAATGGCTTAATTCTGTGCAGAAAATTCTTAGAAAATTTGAATCCATGTTTCCATATGCCGTTTCTATATTTTCAATCCCCAATAACATCAATCCCTAAATGCCTGAGTAGTCATGTCTACAAACTTGTCTATGTTATATAGCCGTAACATTCCAATTATCATGTCACACAGTTAATTTTTACATAATCCCAATAACCCAATGCCTTCTGAGAAGCTCACTATTTCTTCACATTTTGGCATTTAATTTGTACATTTAAACTACCTTTTCACACTGATCAGCAGTGAATATTCGCCAAGTCGCTAATATTACTGAGAGGGATGACACCGATGCGTGTTAATTAGCTCACAAATTAAACTCTAGAACATTCTTTTGAAGTATTAGAAAAAAAATAAAGATGTTTGAAGTGTATCTGGATAAAAAATATTTAGTATTTGGTGTAAATGGATATATAAAATAAGTACAAGGCAAAAAGGCCTCATTCTGCCCGTACCAGTTCACGTTAGGTAAACATTGCATGTGCATTGAGCCAATCAGCGATGCCATGTGATGTGAAATCATAGTAGAATGTATATGAACTTTATAAAGATCAGTCATCTTACACAGAGTTATAAGAAGAAGGCCTTCCCAATACCCCTGTGTAACAGACTGCTACCTTTTATCAACCCTACCCAGTAATATCTGGAGTCGCTCTTTTAATGGATTTCTGTTTTCTTTAAATAGTATATTCCATCATGTAACTCTGTCCATATGAAAATATCTACCTCAAAATGAATTTTTTTTTAAGATTGATTTTTTAATACCTTGACTCTGAAAAGGGACCATAATAACAATAAATTCAGTAATAATATAAAGAAATTCAAAATACTAAGGTCATGTAATAATGACAGAAAAGGGGGGAATAATATAATACATGAAGGATATTTAACTCTCTCTCTCTCTCTCTCTCTCTCTCTCTCTCATATATATAAATAAAACATATTTTCATTAGAAAATACAAAAGACAGATCTAAAATACCTCATGACATAAATATATTGTAAAATAGATCAAATTTGTGATACATACAATTCATACTGTATGATTCATTAATGCCAGATTCTGAATAACAGATCAGAAGAGATAAAGTACAATTGGTTGATACTTGATTTTCAATAACAGATCAGAACAGATATACAATTTATAAAGTACAATTCATTAAAGATACATTATGTAAGATTTAGATAAAGAGCTCGTCATTCTTGCTATAATAGTTCGAAAATAGATCATGTAAAATGAATAATTTGAAAATTTCATTCAAATTACTCTATTGCGAGCGAAGATATTAGCCTTTGAAGGTTTGACAAGACGTGTGCAATAATTTCAACCACCGTACTGGTTGTTCGAAGCTAAGTCTCGCTCCTCCATTTTTTAGCTTAAATCAAAATATGGCTGAACTGTTCTAATTTATTTAATATCGGAGAAAGCTGAATAATTTAGAAAACATTTCAGGCCTAAAGAAAGACCTGCAATAGGCAGATTTAGCTCTTGCATAATGTATGTTTAATTCTTGATTCTCAATTACCAATCAGAAGCGGCATTTAATTTATGACGAACAATTCATTAATTCTTGATTCTCAATTACAAATTACAAAGTTTAATTATTTATTGAATACTAATTGATTACAAACAAGTAAAACAATACTATTAAATGAAAATACTTTGCTAAACTGTAGAGTCAAGAAAGGGCATATAGATAGAAAATACTTTGCTAAACTGTAGAGTCAAGAAAGGGTATATAGATAAAATGTGCATGGTTATCTGCTGGAAAAAAACCCCAGATTTTTGTACAAGGTAATGAAATACTACAAATCCTGTAATGTTATTAGAAATAATAAGTATTGGCACAATTTAGAACACAAAGTAAAAATGAACAAAACTACCACATTAAAAATAAGTATATATAAAAAAAGATTTAGAATTCTATGAGGTAATTGCAACATTTCTAGCCAAACATAACTGCTTTGGTGCCAAAATACCCTGTTGGGTTATATTTGTTGGGATTCCTTAAGACTGGCGACTTCCACATAAATTTTACAAGTCCAAAAGTGTTTTTTAACTGGCAATCTCTTCTGGAAGCTTATCCAGAGGGGGGGGGGGGGAAATTTCACACATGCCAGCTCGTTTTCTGGTTAGTCTACTTTCACTTTTAGTTCACAAAGAGGAGGAGCATCAAACAAATTCAAATAAAATCTCATTAGAAATAAAGTTGTGAAAACATAAATGAAATAAACCTGATAGACTAGTAAATTGCAAACAAATAAACTATTCATATATGCGTGCATGGCGAAATTATATAAACATTAGCACAATAAAATATCATCTATCTAAGATGCAAAAATAACTTTTAAAATATATGGTGCAACATGGTGGGGTCAACATATGGAATACATGTACATCTTTTTTTAGCATATACAGTAAACCTCACATAAGTCGGATTCATATAAGCTGGATCTTTGCTCAACTCGGATAAAATCGTTTGGACCCTTTAATTGATCCTGCACGTTTTTCTTATTAAATTTCTGCGTGTAAGTCAGATTTCGTCAGTCGGATCTTTGCTCAACTCGGATAAAAATGTTTGGTCCATTTGATCTAATTTCGACTTTTTTCCTTTGCTCAAGTCGGATCGGCAGTATGTTCAGAGTTTCGTACTGATGCTCTAAAACGCAGTAAGGTATTCCATGCATAGAGCCCCAAAATACTTTCCCCTATCATCTTGACTCAAATCAGCCTATTTGACGCGATGCAATAATAGAATTTTCCAGGAAAATCGGAACTCGCTGACTTATGCAAATGTTTACTCTCAATTTAAAGGAGAGGTCCAGTCTTTGGCATTTGTTTTATCATTCATTATTCATTAACTTATTGTACATTCACAAGGCCACATGCATGCTTAAAGGGGGGTTTATGTCAACCTTGCAACTGAAAGCAACTGCATTTCGGCAAACGGGAGCAACTGAAAACAACTGCCTGCAACTAAAAAAGGTCGACCTGAGCGCCTTTCACATGTTCAACTTTCGGCAACTCGCTGCAACTAGTTGCAGTTGACATGAGCGTCCTTGCAACTGGCATAAGTAAATGCAATTGAACGAAGACACCCACTTTTCAAATGTTGATGATGTCGACAATAATATACTAATAGAATTGTGGCAAGACCAACCATGCCTTTGGGGTGCTTCTTCTAAGTTATTCGCCATTTTGTTGATCATATGATGAATAAATTAAGTCATGTGTTAACTGTAATTGCTATCGGTTCCGAATCGACATAAGTGCTCCAAATTCGGTCGCTCTCAGTTTTCCTCAGTTGCTGATATAATCGACATAAACACACTTGCAACTGACTGCAACTAGTTACTTTAGGTTGCAAAGTCAACATAAGCCCCACATAACAAATAGGGAAGAGAATAACTATTATTGCAAGAGTATATGGTGTTGTTTGTAAATAAAAACTGAGAGATATTCTGGTGATGTCACAGCCGGTGTTATAATTTGTTATTCAAAAGTCAAAATAATTTGTATTTGAGTTGAGCATTTTTGAAACTATATTTTATTATTAGTTTATAAATAAAATACAAACAAATGACAGAGACTGCAGTTCCCCTTTAACTGCTGCTGTAACAGTACTTCCCCTTTAACAGCTGCTGTAACAGTACTTCCCCTTTAACAGCTGCTGTAACAGTACTGCCTGTACCATTTGTTCAGCAACATGACATGAGTTGTTTTCCAGCACGCAAATGTGTACTCTGAATACAGGACTGGTGCTCAAATTCAAGCCGGAAATCACCGACTGTTGATAATTATGTGATGATTTCAAATTTGTCAGCAGTAATATATTTAAACGACAGAGAGAGATTACAGTAGATTTTAAGTAATAACAGTCCGAGACATTTAACACTATCTCAATATAAGTCATTAATGCTGGAGTTTATAAAACTCAATATAAGTACCTACATAAAACACTGGCCAATATATAAACAGTATGTATTTACATAGATATGTGAACATTTATTAAACCTTTTCTAAAATGGGATAGGAGGGTTGGATGGCCAAATGGTTAGCACGTGCATGTTGTATCATAAGGATGTCATTGAGTCAACTGGCATGGTTTCGATTCCCCAGTTGTACGTGACAAGGAGTGAGTCGCCTGTCCAACCTCGTGGGTTTTCTATGGGTCCTCTGGTTTCCTCTCACTGCTAAAGACCCCAATGCGCAAGTGAATTATTGAAATAAAATTCAACCATATGTTAGTCCCGAAATGACCTAGTTAGTGTCGAGTGGATATTAAACCCCATTTCTCTATCTCTCTCTCTCTCTAAAATGAGAGCATTTTACATAATTATACCACCATTCAAATGAAAGAGTTCATTACTGTATGCTATGGACATCCACTGTTTTATATATTAAACTAATCAATTAAAACAACAATCTGATTAAAACACAGATCCTATTTCTTTTTGTTTTTACAGTTCAAAATTTCATTTTACTTGTCTTTACTACACTAGAATCTGGAAGAGTTGTTATCATTTACGTGTTCAGAATGGTGTGAGGGATTAGCCAATGAAACGGTCTGTTACAGCGAGCTTTAGGCGTGTTTTGCATGGAACTGTGGGTAATCCACTAGTAACATCAATGCTGATTGGTTAATCATAGGGTCAGAAGCCTTTCATATGACCTCTGACGCGATCTATCGCTAAAACCGGTCAGATCTTCATGTAGTGTAGGCCATGGAAAGTATAAAAAAAGGAAACTAAATATAGATTTGTATTTTAATCAGATTGTTAAAACAGTGATCATTTTTCCTGTCATTCTGAACACTCTAATTGAATTACCTTAACAATCTGTTTCTATTTGTGTAAAATGAATTTGTAGCACTAAAAATATTCATACATACTCTAACTTTATACTCATTCCAAATTATCCAGTACAAAATTTGCCTCATTAAATATGACAAATTAAATTGTTGATAAATGTAAATGATAATTCAATTAAAGATACATTATGTAAGATTTAGATTAAGAGCTGGCCACTCTTACTATAATTGTTCGAAAAGAGATAATGCAAAATGAATATAGTGGAAATTTCATTCAAATTGCTTCATTACAAGCGAAGATATTAACTTTTGAAGGTTTGACAAGATGTGTGCATTAATTGCAACTACTGCACTGGTTGTTCGAAGCTTAGCCTCGCTTCACCATTTTTAAATTAAATCTAAATATGGCTGAACCGTTCTAATCTACTTAATATCAGAGATATCCGATAATAATCGAGAGTTGATTATCATTTTAATAAAAGTCTAATTAATAGTTTAGATAACATTTCGGGCCTAAAGAAAGAACTGCAATAGGCAGATTTAGCTCTTGCATAATGTATGTTTAAAGTTAAATCAAATATCAAATGCACAAAGAAGGACTGAGCAGGGTCATATACTCTTATATACATGTAACTCTATTTACAGATCTGAGGATAATTTGACTAGTGCATATATATTAATGAAAATAAAATTTGTCTATAATATAGCATATTAATAATAATTATCTAAATTTATAACCATTTACAACCTCTGTAATAACTACGTTTCATATAACTGTAAATCTAATTTAACAAGAACCTCGCCTGAATCTACTTCTAATAGAGAAAGCCTTTTGGTAATGGGACCTCTTCTTGCCTTACTTTCAGCTAATACTTCTTTAACTCGGATTTCTGTGCGACCCAAAAAATCTGAATAAAAAAAAATTAGATAAATATATTAAGATCACTTTGCAACATGATCTGAAAGACCAACAGATTAAACCAGTCTTGATATTTTTTTTAAACTTTCAATATAATTCCTTTTGATCATTTTTTAAAAGGAGATATCCCAGATATACTTCAGAGTGAATAGAACTGGTTAATTCTGTGTAGAAGGTTATTCTTCCATATTCTTGTGGAAATTAAATATTTTATTTTAATAACCAATGTCCCTTATTCTAACCTGTTGGGTAGGACAATGCTTATTTCACCAAAAATCAAAATATAAAATTTTATAATGATATCTTACCGTTAGGAGAATAAATATCTTGATCAAATACTGATATACATAACACGTCTTGATTGGTATCTTTTATTGTAAATTGCATGGAATTGTTCCATTTCGGATTCAATGATCCTGGAACAACTTTAGTACGGTGTTCTTGAGATCCCATGCTAACCTCACAGTATGGATCACTCTTGCCTTTAGGAAAGAAATAAATTATGGTATTAAATTTAATCAGGTACAAAATCTAAGTTTATTTAGCTTTCATAAATGTCATATGGACAGGTTTTGGATCGTCTTTATTTTTCATGATAACTGTATTTAAACAATCTTTACTTTTTAAATCATTTGGAAATAAGATATACAAAATACGTGTATACATACAATTAAAATCTTCAAATTTTTCTAGTTCTGATTGGGTTTTTTTTTCATAAACTGATGTGTTTCAGTTTTGCATTGAGTAAATGTACAGATTTTATCTACACCATGAAAACAATAAATGAAATGATAATGTCTATATATTAAATTCTATACTTTTCATGCACAGATGAAAATGAAGGATGCACACACAATGTTATAGCAGTAGTTAAAACTGACAGTGCCAAATAATTCTCAAAATGTGTTAGCAACATTACATTTCTGCAATGTTCTATACATCTGAAAAGTTTGAAATCAATTCAGTTCAATCTATTTTGCATTAACATTAATAAATGTTAAATGAAATATTTGGCAATATCCCTTTATCCAGACTACAACCAACAATTTAAATCAAACATTATAAGTGGAAACTTTTCATATCATTTTCTTTTATTTAAAGCACTAAAATACAATGGGGGGAGAGAGAGAAATGGGGTTTAACGTTCACTTGACACAAACTAGGTCATTTCGGGACTAACATATGGTTCATTTTTATTTCAATAATTCGCTTGCATGTTAGGGTCTTTAGCAGTGGGAGGAAACCGGAGAAAACCCACGAAGTTGGACAGGCAACCCTACTTTTCATGTACAACTGGGGAATTGAAACCATGCCAGTTGAAAATACAATGGAAATTGTAAGCTGTTTATTAAAAATACTATGTTAATTGTACATTTGAAGCTTTACAATTCTAATTTTATCATCTTAGATTAAATAATTACACTGTTTTTGTTATCTAATGTTAACAAATAGATTTTCTTAGTGGTTTTTTAACAATAAGTTTGAAAATTCTTGGAGTCAAATTGAAATTGATTTGAACTCCACCTGACACACATGGTAAACTCTTTCAAAAGGTTATTAATAATTTGGTCAATCATATTTGTTCATATTAAGTATTTACTGGAAATTTTGTATATAAGTTGTGTTAACATAAGACTTTCATCTAGGAGAACTAGCTTGTTTTAACCCTGTTAAGTGTGACGTTTTTAAAACGTTAACTACCCCCTATTGTGTAATTAATTTGACGAAGAACTATGTACTATGTTCTAAGAATAGGTTGGGGAAAATACCTCCAAGGCTACACACAGTGAGTGGCAGTTGTCCAGGACGTTATATAACTACCTACGCACTTAACGGGTTAAATATGCCTTCACAACAATGTGATATATTTCGAAGTATGCACTAACGTCCAGTAATTACATATCAAACCATTCCATGCTTCATTTATTTTTTTTAAAACTGAAAGCTCTTTGGATGTTTGTTTCAAATTTGTTTTAATTTCTGATATACTTTTAATGTAATAGCCTTCCATCACTCTCTTATGTTCAACACAATCATTGTATTCTTGATGGTGAACATGCATTAAGCATTCGGCAAACCTCAGCAGATTCCAGTACCCTACATCTAGACTTAGCTGTTTGACGAAGTCCGCCATTGGAACTACTTTCAAGTTCCCGGATTACCAATGGCGTTGCCCATGACGACACCTTTGAAGAATGTTTTATCATACAAATATTTCAAAGTCTGAAACTGTTTTTCTTTCAAGTTTATCCGGTTTTCTTCAAACAAGGACAACTTTGCACTGAAAATTCTACACATGCTTCAAACGACGCACTTCTGATAACTTCTTTTTAAAAGCGGCAAGTTTTCCTAATAAGTAAACTGGTGCCGCATCGCAATTGTATAGGCTTAGGTACATATCACTTACTGTTATACAGCCGAGGCTAGATGTAGAGAAACGGAATCTGCCGATGTTTGCCGAGTGATGCATTAAGTTGATATGGTAGTGGGTGATTTGATAATTGATGACATCACAGATTAATGGGTTAAGAAAAATTACAGAAAAATGTCCACTTATAATGTTAAAGAACACATGCCTACCATTCTGATCACTGGCTTTAAGGTTAAATCCTTCTATAATAACCACAAGTAAACGGCCTACCCCCGGTGTTCGCCTCACTACCAAGGTTGAGAAAATAAAAACTCAAATAAACTAACATGTACATGCAAGGTCAAGGTTAACTACAATAATATATTTTATCTACATAGTGGTGAAATCAGATAGTGTCTTTTAATGGAGCAGTTCCAGATATATTTTAGTGAACAAAATTATTTCAATTGCGGTGAAAGACTTGTGCAACCTTTACCATAGTTCTGTGTAATTCGTCAATAGGCAGACGAAGTGACTTATCTTCCTACCGTAACCTATTGACGATAAGTCACTTTGTCTGCCTATTGACGAATTGTTCACAGATTTGTACTTTGCAATTCTTTTTTTCAAATAAACACAATCTTTCAGTTTCCATGAGGCGTTAGCCATTACTACCCAAGATTCAAAATGTGTAGATGCCTGGATAACAATGTCTAATATATACTTGTTGAAACTTACAGAGGTGAGAGATTGTCACGATTATCAAGTCATTCATACAATTGCAGAATGAATTTCTTCAATTGGTTTATATCCTTTTTTACCAAAACAATTAGCGTTCATGTCTGTATGGTTCAGTATTTAGATTTGAAATTTTCAGATACAGTAACTAAAGTATTTAATTTACATATTTAAACCCACTTTTATTTACAGTATCCTGTGCAATCTGGGACAGCCCCTATTAAATCAGACTCGCATAAATCCATGCCAATACTCTAGAAACAAGCTTGACTAAAACATTTAATATACAGGATTTCTTTGTAGATAAAATATATACTGCAAAGGTTCGATAATCTAGCGCTTCAGCTGCTATCAGCAAGTCTCCAAATATATCTACTGCATTTACATGTATAATGCATACTTTAAACGATACTTTAATGATATATCAATTGCCAGCAGCTCACCGGATGTTAAGGTGGAATTTTATTAATCTGGGCAATGCCATAGTTTGTTCAAAGGGTTCTATGTATTCTGGGCCCTTATTCACGAAAACTGAAACTAAGATACAATCGAAATTTTAAGAAATACTGCAATTCGATTGGCTGACCAGTAAAATCAATTTGCATATATCCAATTTGCATATTGGTCAGCCAATTGAATTGCAGTATTTCTTAAAATTTGGATTGTATCTTAGTTTAAGTTTTTGTGAATAAGGGCCCAGTACGTTTGTCAGCAGTTACAAGGCTAGATTAACAAAACTATATCATACCATTGATGATCGTAAAATAAAAACATAAACAAACTCAAATATATACTGTACTGGTATATATACAGCTAGGATGTTTTAATCATTTTTGTGCAGGATAATTAGTAGATCTCTTCATTCCAACGCAATTCATTTAGAAAGTGATTCTACCATGCAAGACAAAAACATTCATTTTCAGTTTCCTCTAACTTTTAGAAATAAACACTATGTAATTGACAGTCTCTGGCAGTTTTCAGTTCAGATGATTTAATCTAATTCATCAAATTGCTAAATTCCCATTTCTTGTTTAAATTCACCAGCAAAAGAACCCCCCCCCCCACTCTCCCTGTATAATCTCAATTAAAAGATGAAAAAACTAATATTACCGACCTCAATGGTTCAAATTTTCCAGACACGTCAAATTTATTTGTAATTGATATATTCAGTGTGTCACAAAGTCTATAAATCTAATTCCAATGATCTGTGTCTATGATCGGTATGCACCGATATTCAAATGCTCATTAATTGATGTATTTGCAACAGATTAAATTTTAACTAACAACTGAGACCAAGATTAGCCTTTAAAACACTTTTAAGGGCATTGCCATGTCTAAGATTCGCACTAATTTTAAAAATAATCTAAAACTAATTGCGAAGTTACCATAGGTTAGACATGGCAACGCCCTTAACTGTTTTACACAATGAAACTAGAAGTGGGTCTATAATAATAAGAGGAGATGTTACACTACATGCTGTACCGTCGTCGGTCAATGGTTCGATGGGTAGTACAAGATAAGATTTATATGTTATAATACTAGTAAATATTCTACTAAAGAAACCTTGAATACATGATTCTTATAAATCAAGCTATGATATATACTGTACTAACTCGACCTGGTACCATGATATGAGTAAATAACTAGTGAATATCATTCAGTAAAACACAAGAAACTAATAAAGGGTGAGAAGAATGGTGATGAAATGATCAGATTGTTTCTAGGTAACACAGGCACGCAAGACAGTCTTACCAGTATCATGAGCTGATTGAAGACCTATACCTTCTAATATAATCACCAATAATCTACCCACAGTCTTTGTTCTCATTGAGGCTAGTAAAAGTCACATATATTAACAATGGAAGGAAGAAACATTAAGCTTAAATAACCAATCCCTATGTATTCAAAAGGTCTTTTAACAGGGCTTATTATCTATAAACATATTGTCGCTCTTCTGGCAAACCGACGAATCTGATATACTTAAGTATTGAGAATTATGTGTTTGAAATTTGCGTTCTGTTGTTATGTCTGTGGACATCAAATAATAACATTCATTTGTGATTTAATATTTCATTTTTATACATCAGGACACCGAACGCAATGTTATTATTGGATGGTTACAGAAATAACAACAGAAGGCACATTTCAAACGCATAATTATCAATACTTAAATATATCCGATTCGTCAGTTTGCCAGAAACGCAACGATATGGCAACATTAGTACTGTGTGTCACAACTATTCATATCAATCAGCACATGCCCCAGTATCACAGTCAGTATTCTTGTAGGATCTTAATATTAATTTTGGATTTTTGAATATTATTCACCATGTCTTGATGTCCAATTGGGCATATTCCTGGTTGGACAATTTAGGACGTTCGTATAATAGCGCGGACATGTCTGGAATATACAAGCGAAATCCCATCCCTGGTCTATCCCTATATTAGCTTGAAGCCACGAAATAAGCAATGTGTAACTGAAAATGTCTGGCATGAAATTTGGCATATTTTTTCTGGTGTCCGTCAAGTTGTTTGGCAACAATTTGTCTTTTTTCAGTGTTTTTATTAACACATATCCTGCACAAATAAAGTATATCATAAATTTATAAGAATGCCGGACATTTTGTCCGATATATGTAATTAATTCTTTCCAGATCTGATCAATACATTAATCTTTTTTCAGATTCCAATCCAATTAAAACACAGATCCTGTTTAGTTTCGTTTTTTTTTTTATAGTTCAAAATTTCATTTTACTTGTCTTCACTACACTAGGATCTGGAAGAGTTGTTATATAATAGGCGCTCTAGTTAATGTGAGGAATTAGCCAATGAAATGGTCTGTTACGGCAAGTTCTTGATGTGCTCTACACGGAACTGTGGGTAAATTCCTAGAAACGTCAACAACTGGTCAGATCTTCATATAATAGGCGCTCTAGTTAATCTGAGAAATTCGCCAATGAAATGTTCTGTTATTTCAAGTTCTCGGCGTGCTCTGCACGGAACTGTGGGTAAATTCCTAGAAAAGTCAACAACTGGTCATGTAGGCCATTGAAAGTATAAAAAAACAAAACGAAATATAGATCTGTATTTGAATCAGATTGTTCAGATTAAGGATGATAAAATAGCCGTATTTAATCAATTTATAAAAGTTATAATCAAGTAACTTACTTGAGTGAGCCCTCTCTATTTTTTTCTGTACTGTTTTTCTGTGTTGTTGTATTGCCATTTCCAATTGTTTCACCCATAAATCCCTTTTAAATAAAAATTATAATTTAATATTTAGATACAGGTATACCGTGTATTGTTCATTTATTCCATTTGAATATTTACTGTTTAATAATGTCTCAAATAATTTTGAGAGCATTTGAACCAACATAAGGATTCCTTAAATTCATAACCAAACCCTTATTTCCACAAAATTTATGAATAAATGAAATGAAATGGGGTTTAACGTCCTACTGTTCTGCTCCGACTGGGCTAATGAAGACGGGCATACGCCATACAGTGTGCTATGAAGGAAATTTTGCCCGGACAGCAGCACTACGGTCTACTCTTTTATCTAATTCCAACTGCCAAGGGATCTTTTATGTGCACGCCAATGTGTACACGGGACCTCGTTTTTTTGTCCCATCCAAATGACTAGACAGCTTTCCTTGCCAGACTCTCAGTCCTGCACCAATTACAGGGGGAAACCACGTCGGAAAATCCCAATACAAGAATTGTACAGGCGACCTCCAGACTAGCGAGCCAGCATCTTATCCACTTAACCACCATGACTCCCAATTTACTAACAAGCAATTATGTGGAGATATTCAGATGAAGAACAATATTTTGTTATTATTATTTATCTTTGAGAGAGAGAGAAATGGGGTTTAACGTCCACTCGACACAAACTAGGTCATTTCGGGACTAATTTATCTTTGATGAAATATATTAATACAGAGCACTGACCTTTCTGTCTCTGTCATTGTCCTTAAGTTGTATATACGATCTGTATGACATATCTGAAAGTGACACGGTTCTGCCTCTTCTTCTGTCGGTTTACGTAATGTAATATCAGATAACAACATTGGCTGAAAAAAATGACAATAGAGCATAGTTTTATGTTCAATATCAATCAAGTCAGTTAATCTTTCTTTCTCGAACAACATTTATCTACGCTCGGAATCGTTTATAATAACAAATTCTAAGCGATAATCAAAGGCGAGAGATTGAGGGAGAAATGGGGATTAGCGTTCACTTGACACAAAGTATGTCATTTCGGAACTAACATATGGTTCAATTTTATTTCAATAACTCGCTTGCGTGTAGGGGTCTTTGGCAGCGGCAGGAAACTGGAGGACCCGGAGAAAACCCATGAGGTTGGACAGGCGACCTTACTCTATCATGTACAACCAGCGAATCGAAGCCACGCCAGTTCACTCAATGACAGATAATCAAAGGCAGAAAGTCTATAAAACAATAGAGTAGTATCAGAAAGAGTCGGGGGATCACGATGGCTAAGTGGATAAGACGCTGGCTCGCTAGCCTGGAGGTCGGGTGTTCGATCCCTGCATTGGCCGACAAAGTTCATCCAGATTTTCCGGCGTGGTTTCCCCCTTGTCAGTGATGCAGGAAGGAGGGCCTGACAAGGACAGCTGTCTAGTCATTCGGATGGGACAAAAAACCGAGGTCCCATGTACACATTGGCGTGCACGTAAAAGATCCCTTGAAAGTTGGAATTCGATATAAGAGTAGACCGTAGTACCGCTGTCCGGGCTAAATTTCCCTCATAGCACACTGTATGGCGTATGCCCCTCTTCATTAGCCCAGTTCCGAACAGAACAGTAGGACGTTAAACCCCATTTCATTTCATTTCAGAAAGAGTCCACACTGTATTGCACATATGATAATGAGTTGAATAGGACAATTGCAAGTTGTGTGGTCATTGTTTAAAAAATTAAGATAATATTACTATGAAAGTACTTACGATTTTATATATTTTAAAGTAAATACTGCTCTTGGAACTATATAACATGAGAGTAGAAGCGTTATTTCCTATAGATTTGGAAGGTTGTGTTAACAGTAAGAAATCGTTAAATAAAAAACACATTAATTCTTTATTGCTTTTAACCTGAAATTAGAATACAAGAGATAATTAGATATTGCTAAAGACATGTAAAAAGTATTTGAATCTTTTAGAATATCTTTAAGATTCTGGAAAAATATATTATCAATTTTCGAACAGGCTAATTCCACAAATAGTTGTGTTGCTTCTAAACTTTTTTTACTTGAAGCTATTTTATTTGTACTGTAATAGATCAATCTGATTAAAACATAGATCCTGTTTCGTTTCGTTTTTTATAGTTCAAAGTTTCGTTTTATTTGTCTTTACTACACTAGGATCTGGAAGAGTTGTTATATAACCTGTGTTCTGGATAGTGTGAGCGATTAGCCAATGAAACCATCTGATATGACGACTTCTTGACGTGCGATACCCGGAACTGTGGGTTAACCACTAGAAATGTCAACGCTGATTGATTAATCAATATCTGACATCATAGAGTCAAAAGCCACTCGTATGACCCCTGACGCGACCTTCCAGTACAACCGGCCAGATCTTCATGTAGTGTAGGCCATCGAAGGTATAAAAAAAACGAATCGAAATATAGATGTGTATTTAATCTGATTGGTAATAGATAAATTAGCCAACCTTATAAAGAACACCTGAATGTAATATTTTTCTGGGACCAACACTATTCGTGACAGAATTAAATGTAATTTTCTGAAATAGAAAAAAAAGGCAAACAATTAACTTTTATTAATAGGTTTTATTCTTTCACAATCTTTTTCAATTTTTCATGCTTATATTTAATTTATTGGGCTCAATGTGTGTGATATGCTTAGTGTTGCTTATAAGTTTGTTTTTTTTAGCAGCTGATTGGTATGGCTAAGGTCTTTAGTCTAAACATTGACAATAAACAGTTCCATCAGAATATTCCGTGACACCATGAAGATTTAGGGGTAAACAATATGACATAATTATCCAAAACGAACACATCTTTAAGATAGGATCCTTCAATATCCTTGCCGAGAAAGTTCATCAGGATTTTCCGACGTGGTTTCCCCATGTCTGTGGTGGAGGGAGGGCCTGGCAAAGACAGCTGTATAGTCGTTTGGATGGTATGAAAATCTGAGGTCCCACGTATTCATTGTCATGCACATGAAAGATCCCTTGGCAGTTGGAATTCGATATAAGAGTAGACCATAGTGCTGCTGCCCAAGCAAATCTTCCCACATAGCACACTGTATGTCGTATGCCCGTCTTCATTAGCCCTGTCGGAGCAGAACAGTAGGACATTAAACCCCATTTCATTTCAATTCAATCTTCTTGCTTGATAAATAAGTGTAACTACAATAAAGGGGGACAATATATGTATATGGGTTTACCTCCGGCAAACTATCAGCATGGACATGTTTCTGTATCCATTCTAATCTATCTGAGTTATCTTTTTCTCTCACACCTTCATTAACCTGACTACACAACTCCTCTGCTCTCGCCAAAGCATCAACTAAATTCTGATGATCAGCATGACTATCAGGCGTATATTTTAATATCTATATAAAATACAATAAAATCATTTGTAGATTACAATGATACAGGAGTGAGAATTTTTTTTATCATTCTTTCCTATTAGACACAACATGAAGCAAATTAATATAAGCCTCTTTGGCTTGTTTTTGTAGCCTATGCTTTTATATTGGCCCTGCTTGATTTGTCAATACCGGCTGACCACAGTTTGGCAGTTTTTGCGCAAGGTCACTTGACGTCACTGGAAGTCAACAAAAGTTCGGCTGCGGCGTACACCGGCGCAAGATGGTGAACATGTCAACGAGATAAAATTCACATTATTTAGGAATGCCATAAAACACTAATTTTAAAGCGTTAAAATTAAACCAAATGTTTTGAAGTTGAATTTGAGCTTCGTAAAACCAGAAGTTCATATGTCATTTATTTTTTCTCAATATTACTAATAATAATTTTCTGCTTATTTTGCGGGCACTTTCATCAAGAATACTGTTTTTGATTAAAACATGTCATGTAACCGGTTTAATGTTATAACATTATCCGACGCCACATTGTTTATCAGCCGGGTCACTTGAATTGCTTCGATACGGTAACCTGACCTCCGTATGCCGTAGTAGAAACCGGCTCATCTATCGGTGGACAAATCAAGCAGGTCCAGTGTATAATATCTTCAAAATAAATACTGTTTAAACCCACATGTATTTTTAAAATGATAACAGTGTTCTCAACAAAATTCCTCGAAAATAAACTATTTTGTTTTCTTTCTTATTCTGACTGATAAAAAACTGAGCAATTTTCTTGTTAACTGTTGCCAAGACTCTTAAGAAAGATTTAATGCAAGGATAAGGAACAAGAAACCTACAGTAGGTGTTTGACTATGTTTGATTGTCGGCATATACAAATTAAATTCTCATAGACTATAAAATATTGAACACTGATTTTTATCACCCAATAATACATTCTACAGTAGATATCGCTTGTGTGATAAATTTCATAATCTATTACGATATCTCCTTTGGAGATATCGCTTTACATGAATTTGATTGGTCAATTAAGAAGGAACTACTTTCTTCTATTTTAAAGGAGTCCCTTTTTTTTTTAATAAAACATAACTTCTTTTTTTATTAAAAAGAAATTATTTTTATTTAATTGACCTTGAAGGAAACACTGGGTCAATATATAGGACTTTGCAATAGGTAAATTGCTGTCAAAAAATAATGTATCACTATGCTGTAATGAAATCAGGTTCAGTAAAAGTGAAATCTATAGCAAAGAATTATATTTCTCTATTTGTGCATGTAAGAAAGGATTGGGTGATAAATAAATCTCGTACTCGTCTGTTTTGATATAAAAAAATATCAACACTTGTTGATAAAGTAAAAAAAAAAAAACTCAGCAAAGACTCGTTTCTTTTTACTTTATTGACTTATGTTGATATTTTTTGATATCAAAAAAGACTTGTAGGAGATTCTCTATATATACTGTACCTCTTTTATCATTAACGGATATTTGGTAATTCTTTGCATGGGTTTCAGTAAGAAACTACTTAAAGGCATATTTTTAGTTCTTGGATCCAGCATACATTTCTGAAATTAAAATCGATGTAAAGTCATTAAAGATTTAATGGTACTAGTATAAAAATGTTGAGAGATAAATATCAAACAGTATCAATGTTATAATTCCGATACAATATTTATAATTAAAGGGACAATAACACTCTTGCTGGCTTGACAGATCCAGAAAATAAAAAATAGCCTTATTCTAAGTACTAAATGTGTTAGTGTCCTACCTGTTGTGTAAATTATCCATTAAATCCTATTTTACTTGTCCAGAGGGTTCAAAAATATTTTTAAATCCAAGTCACATTTGAAAAGCTTTTCAAATCATTTAGTTGAATTTTTCCAATTTTTTAAATTAGGTGTGTTAAGATGAAATTTGTATCATCAATTAATTGGAATATTGTAAAATAGTACAATTTGTTGACCAGAATAAAGATTGGGACATATTATTCAGTTACAAAAAGAGTGGTATTGAGCCTTTAACAGGCCCACAGAAACAATTGACTACTATTTGACAATTATAGAAGCTAAACATCTGCTGTACAATTGCTTATCAGCTGAAATCTCAGCCCTATAGAAACGGAGAATTATTGTCCGGAACACGAAGACAGGACAGTCCTTATGATACAGCGTGCCTGCGCTAACCATTCGGCCACCCAACCCCCTCACCCAAATCAAAGAGATCTAGCCAGTTTAATATCGATGACACTACATTATTCATAACAAAACACAATACAAGGTATATATCAATACAACTACTTCTCAATTATTTAATAACAACGTTTCGTAACACATACAGGTCACGTTAACTTGAAAACGTAATCGAGAAGTAGTTATATCCATATATACCTTGTGTTGTGTTTTGTTATATAAATAGTTAACCGTGCTGCTAGATGTCA
Source organism: Patella vulgata (assembly GCF_932274485.2). Lineage (NCBI taxonomy): Eukaryota > Metazoa > Mollusca > Gastropoda > Patellidae > Patella > Patella vulgata. Next base: position 13,101,283 of record NC_065880.2, on the reverse strand, counting down.
TTTAAAGAATTGACAATACATTATTTGACTTACCCTATGCACTTCATTAAAATCAGGACTAGTATCACATTTATGTTGGAGTAGAGCTGCTGCTGTTAGTTGACAACTACAGTAACGTACATATGGCGTCATGTGTGGTAGCTGGAATAAAGAGAAATAATAGCGTTACCAGTTTAATTAGAATCAAAACCTCCATCCAAGTCAGCTAATTTATTATTCAGAGAGAGAGAAATGGGATTTAACGTCCACTCGACACAAACTAGGTCATATCGAGACTAACATATGGTTTTTTTAAAAAATTTTATTTCAATAATTCGCTTGCGCGTAGGGGTCTTTAGCAGAGGGAGGAAACCACAGGATCCGGAGAAACCACCAAAATGGGACAGGCAACCCTACTCCTTGTCACGTACAACCGGGGAATCGAAACCACGCCAGTTGACTCAATGACAGACTCTATGATGCAGTGCACACGTGCTAACCATTTAGCCATCCAACCCCCTAGATATCAATAAAAAAGGTCCATAATTTATACTAAAGTAGTCAAGAATTAACCAACATATACTTACATTTTCACACAATATATCACCAATCATATGTATTGCTTTACCTTTACCACTCATCTTTCTTCTTACACGTAAAGATCTGGAACATATACAATTGGCTTTATCATCTACAAATGCCTTTTTCTTTTTAAATACTCAAAAAGCATGTCAATGCTTAGCTTGATCAATTGCTTAAAATCAGTTAGAATTTAAGTTCATTGGAATGAGGAACGACTCACGCGAGAGGGAGAGAGAGAAATGGGAGTTTAACGGCCACGCAATACAAACAAGGTCATTTCGAGACTAACATATGGTTCAATTTTAAATCAATAATCCACTTGCACGTATGAGTCTTTAGCAGTGGGAGGAAACTGGAGAAAACCCACGAAGTTGGACAGGCGACCCTACTCCTTGTCATGTAAAACCGGGGAATCAAAACATCGCCAGTTGACTCAATGATAAAACGTGCACATGCTAACCATTTGACCTTCCAACCCCCTGAACGACTTACAAACAATAACTGATAATTAAAACAGTGTGTATACAAGTTCTACATCAATAGTACAATTAACCACTTACTTGATGAGCTTTGTACTACTTATAATCAGATCTTGTAAATTTACAAACAATTGTTGAGATTCTTCTGGTGTTAGAACTTTAGCATCTACCAATGGATACTGGAACACCTAATTATATACAGAGATTACATTAATTTTAATGTCTAAAATAATCGAGCAAGAGCCCAAAATTAACTTGACCCAAGCGTTTCTTTTCTTAAACATACATTATGCAAGAGGTAAATCTGCCTATTGCAGGTCTTTCTTTAGGCCTGAAATGTTATCTAAATTATTAACTAGACATTAATTAACTTATCCAGACCATAGCTTGATGTCATCGCTAGCCTACGATATTTACTGGATTGGAATCCGATCTGCTGCTCAACGCCCATCGATGATTAAATAAAAAAAATGTTTTTTTATCATACCAAATTTAGTAATGATGAGGAAGGCTAGGCCTAAAATTCAATTGCTTAATTCTCAGTTCAAAGTTGGTCAATTCGACTGAAATTTTCAGCAAATTCCCTTTACATTATCTAGTTTTTAACTACTACAGTGAGAACTGCCAGCTCTTTATATAATTTCCCATAATGTATCTTTAAGTTATGAACTAATGGTACTTGTTGTAGAGACACACCTCACATGGAAGAAATGATATGAAATGAAATGGTGTTTAAGGTCGTACTGTTCTGCTCTGACTGGGCTAATCAAGATGTGCATACGCCATACAGTTTGCTATGAGGGAAATTTTGCCCGGGCAGCGGAACTATGACTTACTCTTATATCGAATTGCAACTGCCAAGGGATCTTTCATGTGCACGCCAATATATATACACATGACCTCGGTTTTCCGTACCATCCGAACGACTAGACAGCAGTCCTTGTCAGGCATTCCATCCTGCACCACTGACAAGGGGAAACCACGTTGGAAAATCCCGATGAATTTGACTAGCCAATGCAGGGATTAAACACGCGACCTCCAGGTTAGCGGGCCAGCATCTTACCCACTTAGCCGCCGTGGCTCCACCTGACATGGAAGACATGCTGGCATACGTTTTTGATTGATAGTTAAACCTACCTCTCTCACAAATGAGATGTCATCAATATATGTCTGTTCAGTATTAATCAATTCTTGGATATAATTTTGGCGATTCTTTTCTTCAGGTTGGAGATTGCGTATTAACGAAGAATCTCGGTTTTCTCTAGAAACTATAATAGAACAATATTTATGGAAATAAAACTTGTAGCCTATCAATGAATGAATGTTTTTTCGAGCTACATAAAAATAGTAACAAGAGCCCAAGTTGGTCAAGTTCTGTCAATATATATGTATTAATAATTTCTCTATCCAATGTTTAAGCCATTGGATATAGGTGCCTCTGTCTTATAGCTATTGGACCAGGCAATACAATATTTGTTTTAGCTTACAAAGCATTCAATTCTTCAGAATAGTAAGTGGACCAGATCCAGACTTTTCCTTTACAATTCCAGTTAATAGCATCCTTTCTGAGAAGAATTAAAAAATGTCTCAAAATGTTTTAATTTAACCCTTTTCAATATTGACAATTAACCTATTTGAAACATAATGACCATTATATTATTATCGAATACAATCACTGGTTATACTTAAAGCGTGGAACTTTGACAAGAGTTATCTTATCATATGATAGTCTCCTTCATCTTGATGTTTAATGTATGCTTCCATGGTAGTGATATGGTCAACCTTTGGTTTAGTTAGAGTTTATTCTCTTTAATTTGAAAACATAATGGACACAGTTAACCAAGTATCCCCAGTAGGTAGTGGATCTTTGAGTAAACACACATGCTAACCTATGTGCATCTATCTCTATTCTGTATTATATGTTATGTATTTTACATGATGCATTATTAGGACCTGAATCAAATTACCGGTAAACACTTGTTAAATTGTACGTAGGTGCTATTTAACTCATTACTGACCACTAACCAAATTCATATGTTTTGTTATTTGAAGTTCTAGAGAAAGTGAGGGGGCTATGCGAGATACGATCTTAAGGGTGGCACTATATTATTTGTCATCACTGCAAGCCTGAGCTCAATCTCACGCCAATCCACTGTTAAAAGGCATATTAATGAAATGCATGATTGGCTGTAATTTTTTCTAAGTCCCCACCTTGCAATAATGTGCTCTCTCAACCTGGTGAAAGAGGAACAATTTTCCAACTGAAAACTAGAAGCAATTCCTTAATGTAAAACTTGTCAAAGCACACTATGCAATGTCCTATCATTTCCAGCAAAAAATTCAAAACAGAAATAAATGATTAAGATTATGAAACCTTTATTGGAGTTTATGATATATTATGGCAATCATACTATGCTGATTACAGTACTTAATTACATATTCAATGCTAGACATACATATAGATTCAATAAGACAACTACAGCTTCCTGGTATTTCAATATATATCATTATACAGTATAAATATCATTAAGTGTATAATCGTTTATATGTATATGAACCAACATTTTCAGCTAAAACGTCAGTTGACAAAACACAACACAATAAAACAACATACATAGGGACATACACATACAATCAGTACACATTAATTACAGTATAACCAGTTCTTACGTTCATTATTAACATAGTACCTAGCTGAATCAGGTGATCTTTTTAAAGTACTCTATCTGAATAACTATTAGTGGTCATCTACATTCTAAAAAAATACTTTCTACTGTATATGAATAAGTTATATAGCTACATGTAACCTACATGACATTCTCATTATCCGATATAATAGTTCGCAATATTTTAAGTATGAATAGTAAACTCTTGCAATAAAAGTTGTCTATTTTTCTTTTTTTATTGTCAAATTTCTAACATATCTACTAGTTGATAATACTACAGGAAAATAACTTAAAATTTAAGTAATCTTCTTAGTAGTGCAGTTTTAAGGATAAATAGAACGATGGCTAATATAATGAATAATACTGGAAATATCTCACGTTAGATAAATGTATAGTGTTGTTTTATGCAAATGTGCCAAAGATGACTAGTCAATAATTTAGGAACACAATATTAAAGAAATTAAAGTATTTACCATAAAATAATTGCGTAGTGATTTCTCGAATATAAAATATCACGATCTTTCTATTGTCTATGAATTACTGATTAATTAATCCTCTACTGTATTTGAATAGCCTATACTATTTGAGTAAATAACACATTATTTATATTGTATATTTATAATTACTATATTAAACATCTGTTAAAACACCTTAATCCTTCAGTATTAATGTGTACATTATAGATGTTCGTACTGTTAAATAATACCAGACTTTTGTACTTGCTAATGATTTCTATACTTCTAATATTTGGTTACCAAGTTCATACCATTTCAAAGGGTGGCATATATATATACGCTTGTTTGTTCTCACACTACTGATTTCATTGTTCAGACATCAGCCACATAGATGTCTCAACGGGTAAATGTGCATACTGTTTTATTTGACTGCCCTTTAAGGCTGGCTAGGTATTATAGTCTATATATTTTATTTTTTAAGTATGAAAGCTTTATGCTACACATATTATTATTCCAATAACCACTTGCACATAATCTGATATGCCATTTTCAATCCATTCAAAACCAATCCCCATATATAAAATTATAGATGACTAACTTCTAAATTAAATGCTGTGTATTCGATTTTAATCAAGCAAATGTATCACTGGAATCACTATTAGGTCTTAATGTATTAAAAACACATCAAATACAAATATTGGCTGTATAGACCAAACCTCTTACTTTTCACTCAATGTATCCAATAATCTACACTCAATTTTCAAAAAAGCAACTTATTGTAAAAGAATAGAACCAATCCCTCAATTTAGAACACCTAATACTACATTTCATGTATTTAAAAAGTTCAAAGTGTCAACAACCTATTCAACAAGTGCACATCCTGTATCAAAAACAAGCTACACCTAAACCCACTTTGGGGGAAATTTCCTCAAGTTACAGAAAAAGAAATGACACATGTATCTTGGTCTTCACAATAAATTCATAATGTAATCAGTAACCAGACTAAAACCAAGTAAGAACATACAAAACAATTGTGACCAGAATAATATGACGTCCATTGAACAGTTCACACAAAAGGACTAAAACTTAATCTTAAAATGCACAGGAAAAATAAAATTACCGACCAGTATGAGTAGATTGGAAATTCTAAGCATTAATTGCAAAGATTTGGCACAAGGGCAACTCAAAAGAAAAATTGTATACTTATCATTTGCTATCCAATTCACAAACTATATACAATTTATCAAAACAAAAACTATTCTCATTTTAAATATCCATAATAAATAACGTACGAATTAAAAGCTATAGGTATGAGATAACAAAATAACAATTGCATAATAATATCCAAATGAATACAGTGGACTAAATATAACAATGTGGTTATAAATCTCCTTTTGTTAGCTTATATAATTATTACCGGTATCTACAAAAAAAATTGTTAATAATATGCAAATAAGAATCTAATTCAATTCAACAGAATATTATAACATTTCAAATATTGAGTATTATGGAGGGCAAGTTTTATTTTTTATTTCTATATTCTAACATATACCATTCCACTTTCTCTGATATTTTTACTATGGTACTTCTTCATTTATTTTAATCACTGGATATTGTTTTCTATGGTCTCCAGTATTAAGCATATGTACATCATATTTATCAAGTATTTATTATATATAATTTTACTATTTTTAACCAATGTGTACAAGGCTGGGATGTTGAATTTCAAGGAGTTGTCAAGTTTAAAATACTGCTTTCAGAAGAAGGATATGATCCAAGTTATATATCATTCTTATGTACTGGTAGTTCTTTTGAAATATATCTTATTATGAGATCTGTCAGATACAATATATGATTTGTTAGATATGTGAAGGATTACTTTATCCCCTTAAAAAACATCATTTGAATAAATGATGTTACAAAATGTAAAGAGCACACAAATTATAAGCATAATAGTAGTTTGTACTTGATGATCTAAATTTTGAACAAATCTATTCATGACTAGGGAGATATCCCATAACTTTCACAAGGGTATATTACATTATTTGAAATGTGTACAGCTCATTAACAACTTGCCGATTCTTAATCCATTTAATAAAACAACAGATTGTTTGTTAGTCCTGTAACAAGACCTAAAATAATAAACATAGAGCTTTCTATATTTCAACACGAACATTGAATGCTCTGAAGAAGAGGCTTCGAGTTCAGCAACCACAGAAAATGGTTTTGAGTTGATTTATACGAGACATAGAAAATAGAAATAATAATTAAACACATTAATGAATTGTGGTGTGAATAAAAAGAGATGAGCTGGTCATATAATTACACTGGATTCAAGCAAACATCACTTATATATGTTCACTTTATGTGCTCTTTAATCTTGAAAAATGTAAATTTAGCAAAAAAACAATATAAAATATCTCAAACAGCAATAGCCCAGTATTTCAAATGCAGCATAAGACTTACATTATTATGCATGTGGTAATTAATGTGGCACATCTATATGCGGTACAGTAGCTGTATATAATATTGTTTGGCATGAATTGCACATAATGTGTACCCATAACGGTGTATTAATAATTTTAATGAATTATACAATTAAATTTCAACCTTTTGTATTGGCATTTAAGATTGCAAGCATTGCCATTTATATATTTCTTCTCCCCAAAAATGAAGCCCAATGGGGAAACAACCATTTAATACCATTTGACTTCCTGAGGGTTAAGGGAAATGAATAAAATCATAGTTGAACTAATATTAAACTATTTAAATTTCTTCAACTTGTCAAACAAAATTAAGTAATTAAAAGCTAAAACGCTGACCTAAACTATTTAAGATGACAACTCTACATTTGGAGCTGGCAACATTTATTTGGCAATATGCAAGTGAAAACACACAGACTTTAGCAACATAGAACACCAGCCACCACAAACCTAATACTCAATGTTAGAAATATTTCAAACTAGACTTCTTAAAAAAAATGTAAAATAAATAAAAAGCGAATAAAATTAAAACCGTGAGCCTTGCCTGACCCACTACCACATTGAACAACTGGCCTGAGGTGGATGAAATGCTTTGTCTGGGTCATCCATTGTCTTCACTGGCATATTACCAAATAACAGTACTCTAGCATACCATATTTGCATACTTCAAAATAACGACTGAATATCAGCCATAAGACATAAACTTACACTTTCTTCCTCCAGTTTCAATCAATATTTTAAAGTTCTGGATTATGAATAAGGTGGCAACTAAGAGCTATGCTAATCTAACATGAAGTTTGTTCAGATATTCCAACAGTTCATGATAAGTTCTCTTGACAAATTTCTTTGAAATGTATTTAACAGATAAGAAATTGGGTTCTAATTCAACTAGGGATGGCAAAATAAATTAACATCATGAGTGGTATGCAAATATGGCTAGCAATAAAAAGGAAATAAATAAAACGTGCAAATTATTTGATTTTGGTTTTAAATTTGAGGAAAGCTTGATTGATGTTTTGTTGTGGTAATGAGTCAGACATTGCAGCAGGCCCTTCAGTATTCCAACATTATCCTGAAGTGATAAAATAAAAGGAAGAGTAAAATACCAGGTAAGACACAAGGTTATTAAATAAATACACATACCTTTGTTATTATTCCCTGCTCAAGTTAAAAGATTGAAAAGGATATTCTTAAAGACCTGATGTGTCATTTTAGCCCTATAGAATCCCTTGCAGACTACAATATTGTGAAAGATGAATCTCTAACAGGATGTCAGAGAAAGAGAGAGAGAGAAAGAGAGAGAGAGAGAATTATTGTCCTGAACATGAAGACAACAGTCAATATACCTGTTTCTGGGTAATTAAATTAAGTTAACCTGGGGTCCATTATGGGTCAGAGGTGCATGGAACGCTTGCTTTGCTGTTAAAACATCTATGTGCCATTTTGCTGGCTATTATTTCTTTTGATAACTTTGTTTCAAACGGGGGAGAGAGAGAAATGGGGTTTAACGTACACTTGACACAAACTAGGCCATTTTTGGACTAACATATGGTTCAATTTTATTTCCTTAATTCGCTTGCGCATAGGGCTGTTTAGCAGAAATAGGAATATCAGTCCAAAATAGTTCATTTCCATTCAGTATTTACAAAGATATGTGGAATTGGGATTTCATCCAACGCCATTTTCTTGCCACAAATATTTATTGATGGGCCTTTTTTAAATCTGACTGAATCAAAGCTGGGATGTTATCTAGCTTTGGTATTTTGATTTTGTTTTCTTAAATAAATATTCAATCTGAGTACATATTAGCGTTGAGGAAGCGGTGAGAAATTTGATATTTTAGCAAAGAATGCAAATGGCTAATCAGGTATATTAGTATACCTGTAACAGTCTCCAAAAAATACTAGTAAGTTATGAAAAGAACAGTACTCCAAATCGGTCATATCAAGAAGAAACTGCACATTTCAAAGGTACATGTCAAAGAAAACTTCAACATTATTCATCCATATTCTTACACATATACTTCCTGTGCTAAAGAAAGATCAACTTAAGATCTATCATAGATTATCAACCATCACTGTAATTTGGGTATCATTTAATCTTGTGTATTTAGCACTAACTTCTTTCACATTCATTCAATATCAAATCTTTATTCAAAAACTTGAAAAAGTCATTTAAATCACCAAAAATCATCTAATTTGTACTTGTGTCCAGTTTAAAGCTGACCATTCAATTTTGATAATGAGTGTCCAATTTACAACTGTTTAATTTCTCTATCACTGATACCCAGGTTACAGTGCGTGGTTCTGACTAATCATCCATTGATGATTCACTCAATTAAAACCATGTGCCTACTTCAAATTCATCTAAAATATAACCTGTAATTTAAAGTTGTGACTTGAAAAGGTGAGTGAATATAAAATTGAGATTTACTTACAAGAAGAACTGTTGTAGGGAGTAACATAATTGGCTGGAAACATGCCAACGACACCATCAATCTCTCCTTGCCACCAATCATTGGCTTCTTTATTAAGAACAGTAATCACAGCATCTTTTTGGAATGTCAGTTCATCATCATTTTGAGAAGTGTATGCATATATTGCTTGTACTTTTTCACCTGAAATAGGTTCTCAGGTATAATTATTCTTTACGTAAATATAATCAAAATAACATCATTCTGCAGCTTGATTAAGGGTGATAACTTTTGTTTTAAAAATGTTCGTAACATTCCATAACATCGAGTCCCGGCAGGAAAATGACAGAAATTGTTGGAATTCAATAGTTTTTTTTTCTCTCATTAATGAAAATAAATTTTTCTAAAAGATTGGATATTAAATGTCCACATGAAACTGTACACAATAATACATAATTACATGTCCATATGGGCACATAAAGAAGTAAACAAGCCATCAAGCATTACCAGAATAAAGAAAAATATTATTGTTTAAGTAACATCAAACTCTGTATAAACAGAAATCTACAAGCATATAAAATGTCTGCAATCTGATTAAAACACAGATCCTATTTAGTTTCGTTTTTTTATAGTTTAAAATTTTGTTTTAGTTGTCTTTACTACACTATGATATGGAAGAGATGTTATATAACCCACATTCTAGATGATGTGCGGGCATAGCCAGTGAAACGGTCTGTTATGGCGTGTTTTCGGCGTGAGGTACACAGAACTGTGGGTAACCCACTAGAAACATCAACGCTGATTGGTTAATTTAATGAAATATCTGATGTCATAGGGTCAAAAGCCGCTTGTATGACCTCTGACCTTCATGTAGTGGAGGCCATCAAAAGCATAAAAAAAAATGAAACAAAATATAGATCTGTATTTTAATCAGATGGAGATATCTGCCTTGTTGCAGAAATATTCTAAATGTTATAACTTTCCTTATAACCTTCTAATTATCCATGTAAATGATGATAATTTAAATGTAATTGTATAATAATATTTATTGGATGTAGGAAAACTTGACTTACTAGCAGGTGCGGTGGTAACAGGGGGTTGTGAAGTAGTAGAAGATTGGGAAACGGGAGTAGCTGATCGACTATTCTGTTGAGACTGAAATGTTCAAAATTATTATTAACATTCAACAAGATCAAATTTTTCTGCTTAGTATTTGAATAATGTCTAATTAATATCAATGGTAAACCATTTTTACAGATATTTATTTAGATCTTGGGTCAATTTTCAAATCATTTTCTTATTCTGAAAAAAATGTCAGATTATTACATACCACAGCAGCTATAGTACTAGATAAACCTGTATCTGGTGTAGATCTAGCACTAGAAGGACCTAATAATTTCACATAGTTAGCTGGAAACCAACCAATCTTTTTCTTCTGACCTCGAGCCTGTGGATAAACAAGTAAGAATAAACCTCTCATCGTTAAAACAAGGTTCTGCAATAAATCTGATCTTGCTATATCTGTATTGCTATTAGTTGTATTCGTAAAAGAAACTGTTGGACCTGATTTATGTCCCAAATGAAGTTTATTTTAAGGCTTTTCCATGGGAATAGTTCATGAATAAGCTTTACAATAAATTAATACCCTGCATGTACACTTATAAATGAAGTTTCCAATGTATTACTTCCTTGCATGTAAACTTATAAATAGAGAGAGAGAGAGAAAAGGGGTTTAACGTCCACTCAACACAAACTGGGTCATTTCGGGACTAACACAGGGTTCAATTTTATTTCAATCATCCCCTTGCGCGTAGGGGTCTTTAGCAGTGAGAGGAAACCGGAAGACCCGGAGAAAACCCACGAGGTTGGACAGGCGACCCAACTCCTTGTCACATACAACCGGGGAATCGAAACCCTGCCAGTTGACTCAATGTCAGACCTTATGATACAGCGTGCGCGTGCTAACCATTCGGCCATTCAACCCTCCCCCACTTATAAATAACTAACCTGTAACTCGCCCTCCCACCAACCACGAGGACTCTTCTGTCTAACTTGTATTAAATTACCAGATTCTAATGATAACTGACCAGCACCAGTAGCAGTGTAGGGAGCAATAACCATGGCAATTTCTACAAAAAAATTCAATTACAATATAAGAATCAATACACTTCAGCTGAATATGTAGAAATATCAGGTTATTTGCATAATAAGCTATTAAAAATATTTTGTTTATCTGGCTTAAATTCAACTACCACTAATTCAAATATTTAAGAAAATATGGGAAACATCAAGTAAAAGGGTCTTACCTGGTTTTTTAGAAGTTTTCTGTCCAGGCTACCAAAAGAATAAAAAATAACAGTATAAATATATTCAAACATTTAAGATCAAACACAAGCTTAATCATTATAAGTTAGATACAGATAACAAAAAATAATACAAAAAACTAATACTCGATCTAACTAGATAAACATGCAAAACACATGAAAGCAGAATACACAAAATATAAAACTTTAAAAGCTAATCACAGAAATGTTATAATACCTATATAAGTAGAAGATAAGATAAGATAATACAGAAAGAGACCACACCTCCAAATTGTTAGTATCAGATGCAGCCCCACTCAAAATATTACTGACTTCTGCTGACAGGGCAGGTGTCTCAATGATTACATCTGGTATTTGACTTTTTGCTCTATTAGTATCAGTACTTGATGCCAGTAAGTCTATCTTCTGATTAGACAGTGTGTTTGGTACATTAGCATAGATAGTTGACGAGACAACATCAACGGTTTTGGCACTGCCACTTACAGAACCAGGAATATTTTCATATACTGATGCTGCTGATGATGCATTTGTAACAGATGATCCAAAATCTGTGAAATCAAAGCCAAATGACTGTTTCGATGATGAGGATGTAAAAGCATCAAACCCTAACGAATCAATACGAATAGCTGACTTCTCTGATGAGGCCAAACTACTGAAACCAGCATTGGTTGATTGGGTGCCACCAAATGGGTCAACTTCAAAGTCACCACGTGCATTAGATTCTTTTTCATCAGGAGCAGTAACAAATGTTGATGGTACTGTACCAAATGGATCCTGTTTAGCATTTTGTTCTTGATTACTAGTAATAAAAGATGCAGAAGTATGTGTACCAAATGAATCTCTTTGAACACCACCAAATGGATCATTAATGGTCAATGATGCTGTATTTTGTGTCATACTAGAAGAAACACTAAAACTCAAATCTGAGAACAGATCAGATGTTATCTTTGATGTGGTATCTAATGTAGAGCTTGTAAGTGGTGTTGTTGAGTTTGGCCTAGAAGCAGATATTTCATCTACCTTTAAGTGAGCAGCAGCAGAGAATATGTCAGCAGAATGAGCTCTTGGTGCAGATGACTTTGATGGTTGGGCTCCTCCAAATCCATTGTTATTTATTGATGAATCTAGTTTTCCAGCATTACTCGAAGGAACACTTAAACTCAAATCCGAAAAAAGATCAGATGTAATCCTTGATGTGGTATCTAATGCAGTATTTGTTGAAGGTGCTGTTGATGCTGTATTTTTTGTCATACTAGAAGAAACACTAAAACTAAAATCTGAGAACAGATCAGATGTTATCTTTGATGAGGAATCTAATGTTGTGTGTGTAAACAAGGTTGTTGAGTTGGGCCTAGAAGTAGACGTTTTATCTACCTCCATTTGGGCTGTAGCCGAGAAGATATCTGCAGACTTAGCTCTTGTTCCTGAAGCATCACTAAAAGTGGAAGAATCTAGACCAGATACTGTATTTGGTGCCCCAAAATCTGCAAAATGATCTGAGGTAATCTGAGCTGTTGTATCTAGGGTAGCGTTAGTAAAAGGTGTTGTTGAGTTGGGTCTGGTAGCAGATAGTTCATCTGAATTGAAAAGAGAGTTAGCAGATAGAATATCTGCAGACTGAGCTCTTGGTGCTGAGGACATAACAGATGGCTTTGCAGTAGTGTTCCCAAAATCAAGGTTGAAGTCTGATAGTAAGTCATCCATAGATTTTGCTTTGCTTATTGGCTTCTGTAATTGACTCGGTGTAGTACTAGTGGATGAAAATTCTATCACGCTAACATTAGTGTCATTTTTTTCACTTAAAAAGTCATTTTGGTTAGTGTTAAAAGAAGAAGCAGCAAACATCATGCCAGCAGCATCCTACACCACACATATACAGGAAGAAATAAAAGAATTAACATCTAAAGAATTAAACAGTCATGCAGTATGGTAAACCATAAAATAAGCTACACATGCGTTACAATACAACATCTAACTAAATAAGTCTATAAAGAATAAATATAGCACAGAGAAAAAAAATGGTTAGCTACATTTATACAGAAAAAAGATTTGGTTAACTTTTCTTTCATATAAACATAATTCAAAATTTGTTTTTGAAACAGAATGTATGAAGAGCCCCGGGGAAGAACGATCTAATTCACTTTTTCAACAAACCCCAGTTAATGGCGCCATCTGGTAGCAAATTGTATAAGCTTTCTGTGGAACAATCTATTTCAGGTAAAACGATTGAACCAAGGCTCTTCTGAAATGGCCTCCCGGACAAATACAAGTCCATCGTACCCTTTATTTAACCTTAATTTGCCTGAAAAGTTGAAGTTAGTTGTGATGGTAATTATGGTTCGTATTAAACATCATTTTGAAGTTGCAATTAAACCCACTCGTTGTTCTGTTTGCGTCAAACATTCTCCTCCAAAAGTCTGTTCTGCCTTTTATGCGAAGTGACAAAAATGTGACTTAGATCGTTCTTCCCCTGGGCTCTTCATATATCATTCTGATTAGACATTTGAGCAATTAATTTTAACTCTGTTTTTTTGTAACAAGATCAAATTATACAACAAAAAGTAGTTTACCGCCACAGATGTTTTTATCTAGAGTAAGAAAACAATATCACAACACACGAAGACAAAGTTTATACATACCTGGATTTCAACTTTTTTAACATAGTTAGCAGGGAAGACGCCAGTTTTATCATTAACTGTGCCAGTCCACCAATCCCCATCTGCCTGTGTGACTAGAATCATCTCTCCTTCATTAAATTTTAAATCTGTTGCTTCACCAGATGAATAGCTATACATGGCAATATAATATTCTGGAAAATAAAAATCCGCAAATAATATTACATCACATTTCTACACATCAAGGAGGGAGCCACGGTGGTTAAGCGGGTAAGGAGCTGGCTTGCTACCCTGGAGAATGCATGTTCGATCCCTGCATTGGACAAGAAAGTTCACTGGATTTTCCGACGTGGTTTCCCATTGTCAGTGTTTAATTTCTCGATCACTGTTGTTAAAAAATAAAAAACCCAATTAATTATTGATGTATAAGGATTCATTTTTGAACTGTGGTCAGGAAATTAAATGCTTGTAAATTGGACACTCATCAAAATTAATCAGTCAGCTTTAAACTGGACACAAGTACAATTTAGATGATTTTTGGTGATTTTAAATTTTTACAAGTTTATAAACAAAGATTTGATATTGAATGAATGTGAAAGAAATTAGTGCTAAATACACAAGATTGAATGATACCTGGTTTACAGTGCATGTATATTATACATGTTTGATATTGATTGGATATTGAATGAATGTGGAAGAAATTAGTGCTAAATACACAAGATTAAATGATACCTGGTTTACAGTGCATGTATAGTATACATGTTTGATATTGATTGGATATTGAATGAATATGAAAGAAATTAGTGCTAAATACACAAAATTAAATGATACCCGGTTTACAGTGTATGTATATTATACATGTTTATACTTACCTCCATCTCTTTTATCTGGTGCAGGTGAATTACTCGTACTATCAGGAGTATCAAATGTTAAATTAGGTACAGGTGTAATAGTACTGAAATTAAAAATAGTTAGCTTATTAATGTTTTTAATAGGCCACTCACTAGAATTTAAAATAAAACATTTCTCAGCAACTACCATCAGATTTCTGGCTACAGATATAACAGTTCCTAATGGCTTTTAAGTTGACAGTAAAGACACTGATTGAAATCTCAAACATGGTTTCCCCTTGTCAGTGGTGCAGAATAGAGGGCCCGACAAGAGCAGCTGTCTAGTCATTCAGATGGAACGAAAAAAATGGGTCCCTGTGTATAGATTTGCGTAAAAGCTCCCTTGGCAGTTAGAATTTGATGTAAGAGTAGGACATAATGTCGCTGCCCGGGCAAAATTTCCCTCATTGCACACTGTATGGCATATGCCCGACTTCATTAGCCCAGTTGGAGCAAAACAGTGGGACGTTAAACCCCAATTCATTTCATTTATCTGATTGAAACTTTCTAACTTTGTTATTCATAATATGTTATCAATTCACAAAGACTTAACTAACCTTTCTTTAGCTCCACCAACACTTACTAATTTTACATAAGCTTTTGGAAACCAACCCGTCTGAAAAGATAAAGACCAGAAAAATGCATTATACATCTGGGTAAAGGTCAACCAAGATTCAAAAAAACAAATGCTTTAACATGTAACAGATTGACCTCAGAATTTGATGGAGATTGCGCCTGCGTTACTTGTCACATGCCTATCTATGCCCAATATTATGTTACTTTATAAGTTTTAAAATGTTATTTAGCCTGGAGGTCCGGTGTTCGATCCCTACATTGGCTGAGAAAGTTCATCCAGATTTTACGACGTGGTTTCCCCATGTCAGTGATGCAGGAGATAGGGCCCAACAATGACAGCTGTCTAGTCGTTCGGATGGGATAAAAAAAAACAAGGTCCAGTGCACAAATTGGCGTGCATGTAAAAAATACCTTGACAGTTAGATTTATGGCCGCTGTCCAGGAAAAAATTTCCCTCATAGCACAATGTATGCGTATGTCCGTCTTCATTAGCTCAATTCGGAGCAGAACAGTAGGACGTTAAACCACATTTCATTTCATTTCATTTAAAATGTTATTAGTTCGATCAACAAATTTGTCTTCTTCACATTCAGGCTTTAGATTTTGGATCCGTAAACTAACCTTGCCATTTAATTCACCTAACCACCACATATCTTGCTGTTCTTTAACTATAATGGTATCATCTTTATTAAAGGTAAGATGATTCTCTTGTCTAGCTTTCCATGGATATGTAGCTTTAGCTGTTAAACCTTCTGGTGCTATCTGACCCTACAACAAAAGCAAATAATTATATATTTCTTGATCACAAAGACTGTCATGCTAATTTTTGTTACCAAAACTTTTCACAATTCTAACGGTGTAATACTACAGATATCAAAAATAGTCAGTATAGTGGGGAATTAATTAATTAATACAATGTTTAAATTTGAGCTGCAAGGCAATGATATGCCCCACCTCGCCTGTATCTCAAAATATATAGATGACAACCATTAATTGTATGTTTATATCTTTATAAAACATCTAGCTATCAAATAGTTTATCATACCCTTTAACCTGAGCAGAGAGAGAGAGAGAAAGAGAGAGAGAAAGAGAGAAAGAGAGAGAGAGAGAGAGAAAGAGAGAGAAAGAGAGAAAGAGAGAGAGAGAGAGAAATGGGGTTTAATGTCCACTCTACACAAACTAGGTCATTTCGGAACTAACATATGGTCCTATTTTATTTCAATATTTCGATAGTGTATAGGGGTCTTTAGCAGAGGGAGGAAACCAGAGGAACTGGAGAAAACCCACGATGTTGAAGAGACGACCCTACTCCTTGCCACATACAACTGGGGAATTGAAACCACACCAGTTGACTCAATGACAGACTATTTGATACAGCGCGCACACACTAACCATTCGGCCATCCAACTCCATAGTCGGGACTGACAGAACTGTGACAGGACTGAATTCTGCGTCACTTGATTGCAATTCTGTCAATTTGGGACGTTCTGGACTGTGAATCGAGCATCCCCTACATGTACGTAATGAACTAAAACTTGGTAAAAATTGTGGCAGTGTACTAAAATAAATGAAGATAAATACCTGACCAGGTGTAGGAGATACAGCTGTAAATGATGAATCTAAAGATGTAGGTAGACCTACACCTGTATTATTACTCTGATTTTCTACAACAGGATTTTCAAATACACTTCTAAAAGACAATAAAACATTTTATTTACAAACCGTTTCTAAATACGATTCCTTCTCTAACTACTTGATTATAATATCTGCATATACACACAGGTATATATTAAACTTTTTTTTATATCTAACTAAATCAAAAGATTGTAAAAAAAAAAAACCCCAAAAAACAAATGTTATCACTATTTTTTCTTAAAGAGGGGATAATATAAAGGGGATATGCTGATAATTTCAGTCAAATTGCTCCACTCTGAACATAATTACAAGAGATTGAAATTTGTGCCTAAACTCAATCATCATTACTAAACTAAAGTTGGTACGATAACAACATAGTCTCTGTTATCCATTTTTGGATTTAATCATGAATGAGTGCTGAGCAGCAGAACGGATTCAAATCCAATGAAAATCCTACACATAAGATGCCATCGAGAGTTGATTAAGGTCTTTTCATGTTAATAAATGTCTAATTAAGTTTATATAACATTTCAGGCCTACAGAAAGACCTGCAATAGGCAGATTTAGCTCTTGCATAATGCATGTTTAAATAAAAATTTTCATGTTTAAACACTTTAATTTGTAACACCCATTAAAACAGAGATCAAAACGACATTTATTATTAAAGCAGTTTAAAAAAAGAGGAGGCATTTTACCCAAAATTTTTAGATGCAACAACTGCTTCTTCAACTTTTTCCACATAGGCTTTAGGGAACCATCCCACTTTACCATCTTTTTCACCTTTAAACCATTCTTCCATACCAGCTACAGGCTGGCCTTGCTCATCAGCTACCTACAATACATTGATTTAAAACAGTTAACGAAATGAAATGAAATTGGGTTTGACGTTCGACAGGGCTAATGAAGACGGGTATACGCCGTGCAGTGTGTATTTGAGAAATTTTGCCAGGACAGCGGCACTACGGCGTACACTACGGCGTCCAACTGTCAAGGCATCATTTACGAGCACGCTAATGTGTACATGAGACCTCAGATTTTCGTCACATCCGAACGAATCAACAGCTGTCCTTGTCAGGCCATAACACAGTTAACACCATAACTAAATGAGGTAACAAGTGTCTTTGAAGGTTATATGCTGAAACGCAATGAAAACGAACCACTGTCATAAATAGATGATTGCAAATCTCATTTGAAAGATACACTTTAATCTTACTATTCTTAATGTAACAACATCAGATTATGACAACAATGATGTTTTAACCATTGTGTTTCGGATATGTACTAGTCCATCAAAATATATAGTGAAGATACTGGGCAACAAAAATCGCAATAAATCAGAAAATAATTCAAATATTGTGTTATGGAGTTCACTGAAAACTAGTTCAAACTTACCATAACCGTTTCATTTGCCGTTAAATTTAACTCATCATCACCACGTGCATCAAAATCATATAATACTCTATATTTAGATACAGCTGAAACACAACAATAATCATTCCACTATTTATACAATGCTTGTGCATAGGAGTCTTTAGGGACACAACCTACGTCATTTTTGGACTATCATATGGTTCAATTTTATTTAAATAATTTGCATGCACGTAGGGATCTTTAGCAGTGGGAGGAAACCCGAGGACCCGGAGAAAATTAACGAGGTTGGACAGATGACCCTACTCCTTGTCACATACAACCAGGGAAATGAAACCACGCCTGTCGACTCAATGACAGACCTTATGATACAACACATCCACGCTAACCATTTGGCCACCCATCCCTCCTACAATTTTAAAAACATGTCAAAACAAAACCTGTGGAACTGTCATTTTCTCAATTATGTGACAAAACTGAAGACATGATTTAAAAGTTTGACTAATCTTCTATTTAAAAAAAAGACAACAAATATAATATAGTACCTGCTGTTGATTGACTAGAGAAGGCATCTGCAGCCCATGCAGAATCTGCATTAGATGTGGCAGTAGAATTAGAGAAGGCTGTTGCCCAGTTATCTTGACCAGATGCTGCTGGTTGAGCAGAATTAAAATCAAACCAATTATCATCCTTGGCTGGTTCTATAGAAATAGACAGTTTATATGAAAGTATCCAATAGTTTAGTAAATCTAAAAACATGGACAAGGCTTGTCGGACCACCTAATATGCCACGAGCAGTAATATCATCTATATTAATGTCAACAAATTCTGTCAAACAATTTTTTTAAAAAATCCAACATAGTTTTAAAATGCCAATCAATCTCTGTCTTGGGTCACATTCACATGGTTTAAATGTTAAAATATGAACAGAAGGTTTCCACTTAAGATGTTGAAATCTTTCCTCCCCAAATCTACGCTAAAGCTGATCTATATATTTCCCTGTTCAAATTAGGAGACTATACAAAAAAATGAAATCTTACCAGCTTGTTTTGTTATAGTTTCTTCCCTGCAATAATAATTTCAATACATAATTTAATCTGATAATTATAAAATTCCATACGCTATAAATATCATAACTACATACAACATCAGAATTAAGTAATTTCATACGCTATAAATATCATAACTACATACAACATCAGAATTAAGTAATTTCATACGCTATAAATATCATAATTATATACATCACAATTAATTTAAGTAATATAATACGTATAAATATCTTATATACAAAATCAAAATTACTTTTAAGTTTGGATATTAAGAGATTGGCTCACACCATAGAGTCTTTGACAGTAACTTCTGTATTTTTATATAAGTTATCTGGGGCCTTACGTTTGAATGATGTTAAATAACTTTAACAGTACAATTCATGCACTACATTAATTAATTCAATTAAACAGTGTAAAAGATACATTATGTAAGATTTAGATAAAGAGCTGACCATTCTTGCTATAATAGCATAAAAATAGATTATGTAAAATGAAAATTTCATTGAAATTACTTCATTCTGAGCCAAGTTATCACTGTAGATTTCACAAGATGTGTGCAATGTGGTAACTAGAGCACTGGTATATTCGAGACTTAGCCTCGCTTTCCCAATTCTAAATTAAATTTTTAAATGGCGAATCGTTATAATATAGTTAAAATCTTGACTATCTGATGCCATCAAGAGTTGATTATGGTCTGGATAAGTTAATTAATGTCTAATTAATAGTTTATATAACATTTCAGGCTTAAATAAAGACATACAATAGGCAGATTTAGCTCTTGCATAATGTATGTTCAATACATTCCATTCTGCAACAGTGATTCCATTTTAAAGCACATCAACATAAAAATAAAACCTACCTATTCCTTTGAGCTTCTGCTGCTTTCCTTAATTTTTCTTCTTGTCTTTCTTTTTCAAGCCGCTGCAGTTCTTTATCTTGTATTTCTTGTTCTTTCCTTAAAACACTCTGTTCTTCTTGTCTGAGTTTTTGTTGAGCTTGCAGTTGTGGTAGTTCTCTTTGTAGCTGGTGTATCAGTTCATTGGATTTCTGTCAGATTATACAAATTATATTAATGGAAATGAAATGGGGTATAACGTTCTACTTTTCAGCACCTACTGGGTAAATGGAGATGAGCTTACGTCATTCAGTGTGCTATGAGGGATGAAATTTTGCCCAGATATTGACGCTACAGCATACTCTTATTGCGAATTCCAGATGCCAAAGGGTTTTTTTACATGTACACATGACCTCAGTTTTTTTTTTTCACATCTGAACGCCTAGTCCTGCACCACTAACAAAGGTAAACCATTCGGGAAAATCAGTGCAAATTGTCTTGGCAAACACCAGTGTCTAACCCTAACCCCATGGCTCTCCTTGTTATTGAGCCAGCCTCCAACCACTGAGCCACCGCGACTCCCTTTGAGTAATGGAAATGACTAGAAATATTTATTAAGACTCGTACATGATAAAAGTGACAAAGAACAAATATAGTACAAGAAAGTATACAAAAATAAATTGATTTAAACTTTTAATGGTTTATCATAATGCCTATGATGAAATAAGGAATGAAACATCTAGAAAAAAAATTCTTTATTTTTATATTTCTGATGTTTAGTTTCCCAAATAAGAGTTTTAGTTGAAAAGACAACTAGGGGGTGTTTGGGTATGTATACAGGATGAGATGTTTAAAATCAATTGGTGATTAATAACTCATTATTTCAAATCCAAGTAACCTTACCTTTAAATCTATATTAAACTGGTCTATTTCCGTGAGCCTGGTTTCTGTATCTTTTTCTATCTGTTCTAACTCTTTCTTCATTTTTTGTACATTAGTTTTCTTCTGTTCTACACTATGCATTACTGTGCGATGGGTGTCAGCTACAAAAAGATATCCGTAGTTATTAAAAGTGACATACAGATTTATCCACAAGTCACTTGACACAAACTAGGTCATTTCGGGACTAACATATGGTTCAATTTTATTTCAAAATCTGATTGCGCGTAAATGTCTTTAGCAATGGGAGGAAATCTGAAGACCCGGAGAAAACCCACAAGGTTGGACAGGTAACCCTACTCCTTGTCAAGTACAACCAGGCAATTGAAACCACGCCAGTTGACTCAATGACAGACCTTATGATGCAGCGCGCTTGCGCTATCCATTCAATAAATTACATCGTTATTACAACTTTGGAAATATCACAAACATCTACACAGCTACTGTGCTTGAATGACTTTATCATAATTTCATTGTTTATAATCTTGAAAATGAAATGGGGTTTAGTGTCCTACTGTTCTGCTCCGACTAGGCTAATGAAGACGGGTATATGCCATACAGTGTGCTATGAGGGAAATTTTGTCCAGGCAGCGGCACTATGACCTACTACTCAAATTCCAACTACCAAGGGATCTTTAACGTGCACGTCAATGTATACATGGGTCCTTGGTTTTTTGTCCCATCCAAACCACTAGACAGCTGTCCTGCACCAGCGACAAGGGGGGAAACCTCATAATCTTGAATAAGTTAATTATAGCCTGTATAGTTTTAATAAGCATTTCCACCTGTAGACAACACAGCATTGCTGTTTAATTTTGCAAGCTTAAATAGACCACTTGATGAGAGAGAGAGAAATTGGGTTTAACGTCCACTCGACACAAACTGGGTCATTTCGGGACTAACACACAGTTCAATTTTATTTCAATAATTCGCTTGCGCGTAAGGGTCTTTAGCAGTGGGAGGAAACCGGAAGACCTGGAGAAAACCCACGAGGATGGACAGGCGACCCTACTACTTGTCAGGTACAACCGGCGATTCGAAACCACGCCAGTTGACTCAATGACAGGCCTTATGATACAGCGGGCACGTACTAACCATTTGGCCTTCCAATCCCCCAAATACTCAAGGAGAAGATAAGGTGACTATTTCTAGCTCACAGTACTATGTATATTTATGAATAAATCAAATATCTTATACTTACACAATGGTGTAGCCTGTGTACTTTGAACCTGCATATTCAACTGATCTTTAGTGTGTGATAAACCGGTTAATCTCTGGGACAATTGCTATAAAAAAAAAAAACAACAGTTAAACAGATTACCATACATTAGCTTCAAAAATTATTGACATTGGTCAATTCTAACCGAGTTATGGCCATTTAAATCTGCATTGGTTTCTATTTATTTTCCATTGCCAGCTTTATGTATCTTTGACAATAAAAGTAATAATAACTCTGCTATATCAGTGGTTTATTTCATACTCTGATGTGCTTAAATAAATGTCATCAAACTTTACATTAATGTAGTACATATATTGGACTTTTGAGATATACATGTGACTTCATGTGTCATTAAATTCATGTATTAACTAGTGCACCTCACTTATTTATTAATATATTTTTGACAACAACTGTTGTTTATTGGGTGATAAACTTCAAATTCTGCCATCAATGTCATTTAGTTTACATGAAAAAAGATCATGTATACTATACATATTGCTAATACATCAACAGTATAAGCTTATATATGTCTATATGTACACAATATTATTCATAATATATCATATAAACATGTTGTGATATAATTTAATACAAATATATACCTGTGATTCAGCATTTAATCTGTCAATTTCAGACATCTTCATATCTCTACTAACTCTCATATTTTCTATATTTGTAGTAAAGTCTGTTATACCATTTCTTACTTGACTAATTTTTATAGATATTTCAGTCTTTTTACCATCCTAAATATACATTATTATCCATTATATTTCAATTGGAGAGAGAGAGAGAGAGAGAGAGAGAGAGAGTGTCCACTCGACACAAACCAGGTCATTTTGGGACTAAAATATGGTTCAATTTCATTTTAATAATTCGCTTGAGCACAGGGGTCTTTAGCAGTGGTAGGAAACCGGAGGACCTGTAGAAAACCCATGAGGTTAGACAGGCAACCCTACTCCTTGTCACGTACAACCAGGGAATCGAAATCACTCCAGTTGACTCAATGACAGGTCTTATGATAAAACGCGCACACACAAACTATTCGCCCATCCAACTCCCTCTTTAAGAGCGTGACACTTTTTAATAGTGCAAAGTAATGATTACAGTTACATTTTGAGATAAATTTCTACAACTGACAGAACTGAATGCTAAAAT
This sequence comes from Patella vulgata, assembly GCF_932274485.2. NCBI lineage: Eukaryota > Metazoa > Mollusca > Gastropoda > Patellidae > Patella > Patella vulgata. The sequence continues at coordinate 13,077,618 of NC_065880.2, read as the reverse complement.
TCTAAATGAATGAAATGACTCAATCTGATTAAAACACAGATCCTATTTCATTTCATTTTTATAGTTCAAAATTTTGTTTTACTTGTCTCTACTACACTAGGATCTGGAAGATTTGTTATTTGACTAATCTGGTTAATGTGAGGGTTTAGCCAATGAAACGGTCTGTTACAGCGAGTTCTTGACGAACTGTGTGCAGAAATTTGGGTAAACCATTAGAAACGTCAACCCTGATCAATTGGTCTGATGTCATAGGGTTAAAAGACCCATGTATGAACCATGAAGCGACCTTCCACTACAACCGGTCAGGTTGTCATGTAGTGTAGGCCATCGAAAGTATAAAAAAAACGAAACAAAATATAGATCTGTATTTTAATCAGATTGGAAATGACTGTAATATGAATCTCTTCAGCAGTTCTGTGAAGTGACAACTTACCAAAGCTTCTAGTTCATTTTTCAAATGACTATCTTGAAGTTTTAAATTGGCTAATTGTTCATATTCCCTCTGTTTTTCAGATAATAACTGTTCTTTTCTTTGTCTTTCCCATTCCATCTGTCTTTGCCTTTCCAATTCTCTTCTAGCAGACTAAAATTTTAAAATTAAAATAATTAATATTTGATACAAAATGAAATAGGGGTTTCTACATTTAAGTGTGCTATTAGGAAAGTTTTGTCCAGATAGAAGTGTTCCTGCCTACTTTTTCAACAAATTACAACAGGTACTTTTAGTTGCACAATAGTGAGTACACAGACCGACCTCCGTTTTTCATCCTCAATCTAGGGGGGTTAACGTGTGTGCGTTGTCTCGTAAGATTTGTCATTGAATTAAGTGGTATGGTTTATATTCCCCGCTTATACGTGACAAGTAGGGTCGCACGTCCAACCTCGTGGGTTTTCACTGTGTTCTCCGGTTCCTTCCACTGCTAAAGGAAGCGAATTAATGAAATAAAATTGAACCATATGTAAGTCCCGAAATGGTCTAGTTTGCGTCGAGCGAACATTAAACCCCATCTCTCTCGTTCTCGCTCATTCTTAATCCAATGCTACAGATAATGAGAAACCAGACCATAAAATCCTGAAGAACTTTCTTGGCTAACACCAGGATCGTACCTCGGAACCTCCAGGTTAGTGAGGTTTCGAATCCCCAGTTGTACGTGACAAGGAGTAGGGTCATCTGTCCAACCTTGCGGGTTTCCTCCAGGTCCTAGTCCCGAAATGACCTAGTTTGTGTGGAGTGGATGTTAAACCCCATTTCTCTCTCTCTCTCCCAGGTTAGTGAGCCAGCACAAATCTCACTGTCAGAACTATAACAGGACTCATAGTACATGCAATATTCACCTCTCTTTGTTCCATTATTTTTCTTCTCTGTTCCTCTTTCTCTTGTTCTATTTGTCGTTGTCTTTCCATCTGTCTCTCTAACTCTCTCATTCTCTTCTCTTCTTGCTCTCGTCTAAAACGTTCACGTTTTTCTTGTTCCTTTCTTTCCTTTTCCTGTCTCTCGGCTTCCTCTCTTTTCAACTGTTCTTGAAGCATCTGACGACGTTTTTCTAATTCAGCTTGACCTCGATCAAAATTATCTTTTCTTTTATCTTCAAATGTTACTGCAATAGTAAGTTTTTCTTCCTCATTACTTAAAGACACATTATGGGAGATTAGATAAAGAGTTACATTATGGAAGATTAGATAATGAGTTACATTATGGAGGATCAGATAAAAGAGGTGGCAGTTCTCACTATAATAGTTAAAAACTAGATAATGTAAAGGGAATATGCTGAAAATTTCAGTCAAATTGCTTCACTCCGAACTGAGATATTAGCTATTGATTTTTCGGCCTATCCTCGGTCATCATTACTAAAGTCGGTACAATAAAAAACATAGTCTCAATTATCCATTTTTGGATTTAATCATCAATGAGCATTGAGCAGCAGATCAGATTCAAATCCAATGAAAATCTGACACATAAGATGACATCGAGAGTTGATTTTGGTCTGGATAAGTTAATTAATGTCTAATTAATGTCTAATTAATAACTTAGACAACATTTCAGACCTAAAGAAAGACCTGCAATAGGCAGATTTAGCTCTTGCGTAATGTAAGTTTAAGAAGTGTACAAATAATATCAATAACATCCGTCTAAATTACCACAGAATAATATGAAATTTCATGAGACATCGAATAAAATTATTGCACATATCATGATAATTAAGCGGAGCTTTTTTCGGCTCTCCTCTAAAATACAAACATCAACGACTGCTGTAATCCCTTTGTTAATAAATTTAACAAAAATGACAACTGCCCAACAATCTTAATTTGAACGTACCTGGCATTTTTAATTCTTCTTCAGCTTTGGCATCACCATTAGTTTGTGGCTGAATTGGTGCAGCAACAGGCATGGGCATACCAAACCCACCCAGAAGTTCCCCAAACGAATCTTTCTGGGGAGGTGGAGGTCCACCAGGAGCACTGACACCAGAAACAGGTGCCACAAACCCTCCAGCAGCCGGTGGTTTCATACCGACTGGAAAGAGTTCTTGGGGTAGTCTGGGTGGAAGTGGTCGACCAAGTCTTGCCACATCCGAAAGATGCATAGCTATACAGAACTCATCACAGGTTAATTTACCATCATTATCTACATCAGACAATGTCCTGTAAAATAAATCAAATGAAATGAAATGGGTTTAACGTCCTACTGTTCTGCTCCGAACTGATCCGAATGACAAGACAGCTGTCCACGTCCTAAAATCACAATGAACTTTCTCGGCCACTGCAGGGATCGGACATGCAACCTCCAGGCTAGAGCCCTAGTGTCTTACCCACTTAGCTACCGTGGCTCCCGTCCTGTAAAATAACCATATTGATAAAATAATGTAATTCTTCACATTGGCTAACTTCATACAAGATACAGATACAGAGATGGATCAGGATTACAAATTTGATTGTATTAAAGATACATTATGGGAGATTCGATAAGAGTTGGCAGTTCTCACTATAATAGTTAAAATCTACATAATGTAAAGGGAATTTGCTGAAAATTTCATTCAAAATGATCCACTCTGAACTGACAATTTATTAATTGAATTTTAGGCCTAGTCTTGATCATCATTACTAAAGTCAATACGATAAAATAACATAGTCTTAATTACAATGTATCTATTTTTTGATTTAATCATCAATAAACGTTGAGCAGCAGTTCGGATTCTAATCCAGTAAATATCGCAGGCTAGCAATGACATTGAGAGTTGATTATTTATATAACATTTCAAGCCTATAGAAAGACCTGCAATAGACAGATTTAGCATAATGTATTAACTTTATTCCTGTGTTTGAGTACATACCATATTTGGGCTAACAGTGGTTGTGGTAAACCAGATTGAACCAATATAGCTCTAGCTTCTACACCTGTAAAATTTACAACAAACTTTAAAACTTTCTACATGACAAGAGCATATCACCTAGATGTACATTCTAAAATTAGTTTACTTTGATATATAGAGATGAATCTGATATCGTCGGTGAAGTGTCACTGTCAAAAAGGTGTATCTAAGAATTTCTAAAGATTAAGAAATAGAACCTTTTGCATTTCAAAATTTCAACAAATCAAGATACAATATTTGAACACATGATACCCAGAACAGTTCTAATTGGTGTAGAGATACACAGCTTAGACAGAAATGTGCATATTAATTGGGAGAGTTTAAAAATGTTGTATTGCTGTACGAGAAAAATTATCTTGAGTACTACAATTCAAAGTATTGTGGCTATATGAACAGACTCTAAACAATCCATTGATGTGACCTATTAGTATTTCTAACTGTAACCCAAGTATCATTTAATCTTGTGTATCTAGCACTAATTTATTTCACATTCATTTAAGATCAAATCTTTGTTTAACAATTCGTAAAAATCATTTAAAATCACCAAAATCATCTAATTTGTACTTGTGTCCAGTTTAAAGCTGACTGATAAATTTTGATGATGAGTGTCCAATTTATAAGTATTTAATTTCCTGACCACTGTTGAAAAATTAATCATTATACATCAATAATCAATTGGGTTGTTTATTTTTTAACAGTGATCGAGAAATTAAACGCTTGTAATTTGGACATTCGTTAATGGTCAGCTTTAAACAGGACACAAGTACAAATTAGATGATTTTTGGTGATTTTTACGAATTTTGAAACAAAGATTTGATATTGATTGAATTAATGTGAAAGAAATTAGTGCTAGATACACAAGATTAAATGATATCCAGGTTACAGTATCTGTTTCTTATAGGGGTTTCAGTAACCTAGAGACAAAAATAAATGCATATCACACACCTGGTCCTCAGTTGAGGAATTTATATGGCTAACAACTTTGTGTACTATGGACTTTGACCGAGCAGTTCAACGTCATTGTAGCCATCTTGAAACCAAACAAGCATGCCCAGTATCATGTCAATCATACTAGAATTATTGGAGCCTTAGACTTTCTTCGAAGATCGTTGCCCCCCCCCCCCCAATAAGAAGAACAAGAAGAAGAGTAGCGCTTTAGACCGAGTTCCTGGTCCAAAGATTTAAAATGTATCTTATTAACTCACCTGTTAGAAATCCTCTCTTATTTCTATCATTTGTATTAAATAATTGAGTATATTTTAATTTATTAGGATGTGGTATAGCCCAACTAAATGTGCCTCCACCAGCACTATAAATAGAAAATAAAACATTGCTAAAATTTCCTTTAACATAATATAAACAAGAAAATAATGTATTATCATATTAATTCGATCCGATCTACTTGGAAATGTCAGAAATGTGTATTGAAATTAATGCTATTCCATACTCTTTTCCTACGACAGCTGAGAGGCTTTTGGAAAGTCGGTAGTCATTGTTAGTTTAAAATTTACTAGCCTATTGTCTAACTACATATAATCACCATTCATTATTTCATTGTATGACAATATCTTTAATTTACGGAGAACGCTAGATCGGAGACGGTCTAGCACATATGACGTAATATGTGGAAGGTGAGTTAGGGTAAGTGTTAGGGCTGCCGATTTCATCAAGGTATTGAGATATAAATAGGGCTAGCACTAGCACTAACCCTAACCTAACCTTAAACCTTACCCTTACCCACATAAGACGTCATTTGTGCTAGACCATCTCTTTAATTCATAGAGATATTTACTCATTTTGTTTTACATAATAATAAAGGGTATAGAAATTAATGTTATTGCTAAGCAAATCAGGTCTTTTCCCAATCAGTTTTGGTGATGAAGATAAGATACCCTAGCATTAATTTTATCGCGATCCATTCACATTTCTCCATCTTTACATAGCAATTTATGAGGACATATGGAAACAAATCAAACCATTATGCATACAACGTGTGTATCAGTGTTGATATCAAATTACCCTAACAAATAAAGTTTTGTTTACCTTTGACCTGGCTGCACGCCAACACCACCCATAGCAGGTGCTATATGAAACAAATAAAAGATGATTACATTGAAACAATAATAACAAAAGCTTAAATTGTTTTAAAACAAGCCACCCATCTCACAGACAGGCAATGAATATATGAACTCAGCAATAAGTCTACCCACTCTAAACAACTTGAAAATTTTATTTCAACTTATTTGTGCTTGTAAAGAATTTTGTTCTTTGTATTGCTCATTTTCTCTCTCTATTATGAGGAATAATTCAGACATTAATTAGCAGTTTAAGTTTTTTCTAGCACTTATGGATTAGTAAAGTTTGTATTATATGAAATAAAATGTGTAGGAAATTGAAGAAAACTGGTGATTTTAACTATTCAAGCCCTCTCATTGGTTGATCAATCTGAAAAGCCTACCCATGAATCCTGTTTGTTGTTGTTGCATGCCTGCTGCCATTCCATTGGCCATAAGTGGCATTCCCATAGCTCCTGTTGTCATGGTAGCAGTCTGTAAGGAGGCGCCTGGCATACTCATACTCATTGGTACCATACCTAGATAAACAAGAATGAATTTGTTTGATCATTTTTAAGCCATGTATATTATTGTCAAACAAGTTGAAAGAAAGAAATCTTTAACGTCCTACTTTTCTGATCCAACCGGGCTAATGAAAACAGGCATACACCATACAGTGTGCCACAAGGGAAATATTGCAAGGACAGCAACTGAATTCCAAATGCCAAGGGTTCTTTCAACCACATGCCAATGTTTACGCAAGACATCAATTTCCATCCCATACAAACAACTAGGTGCTGTTCTTGTCCCACCCTCTGTTCGGCATCACTGACAGGGGTAATAATGCCCGAAAATTCTGAGGAACTGTCTTGGTCATCACCGGGATAGAAGTCAAAAAACTCCAGCACCTTACTCACTGAGCCACTGCAGCTCCCATGATTACCACTGTACACAATTACAATTTGTACACAGAATCATTTTTTTTTTTTTTTTTTTTTTTTGAAACCAAAAGTTCAGTGAATTAAAAACAAGAATCCTGGACCCTGTTTCTCGAAATCTTAACTAAAGATAAAATCCAAATCTTAGCAGATACTTCAATTTTGATTGGCTAAGCACTAAATTCAATATAATATTATCCAATCAAATTACTAAAATTTGGATTTTATCTGAGTTAAAATTTCGTGAAACAGGCCCCAGATTTTTACCTCTGCCCATTCCAAATCCTGCAGCAGCAGGTGCTCCCATTCCCATGCTCATTGGTTGGGCACCAAAAGAACCAATCACAGGTGAAGGATCAGCTTTTAAACTTGGGGGTATTGTTCGTGGTAGCTCATATCCCTGTAGTTTCTTTTTGATTAAATGCATGGCAATTGAAAACTCTTTTTTGTCCATTTTTCCATCTCCATTCATATCTGCTATTGTCCTGAAATAAACATCAAAAGCAGTGAGACCTTCATTCAACAGAAACTGGTTTATATTTTAGGGTAGAGAGAGAGAGATGGGGTTAACATCCACTCGACACAAAATAGATCATTTTGGGACTATCATGGTTCAATTTTATTTTAATAATTCACTTGTGCGTTGGGGTCTTTAGCAGTGGGAGGAAACCGGAGGACCCGGAAAAAACCTGTGAGGTTGGACAGACGGCCTTACTCCTTTTCACGTACAACCGGGGAATCAAAACCACACCAGTTGACTCAATGACAGACCTTATGGTGCAGCGCACATACACTAACCTTTCAGCCATTCAACCCCCTTTTTGGAGTAACCTGATATCTTATTAAAATAATTAGCTTGTGCGTAGGAGATTTATCTTTAGGAGAAACCTAGAGGACCAGGCCCCAAGTTCACAAAACATTCTCAGACTTAAGTTGAGAATTTACTCAACTGTTTATGAGAAATATCTTTGACCCAGAAACACAAAACTTTGCACCTAGATTCTTATTGATGTATTTAATACATTAAAACAACAAAAGTTTTATAAAGGGCTATATTTTAGTTAGAATAAGGCGAATAATTTTGAGTATATTCTTAACTTAAGTCTAAGAATGCTTTGTGAATGAGGGGCCTGCAGAAAACCCACGATTTTAAGCATGAGCAAAACTTAATCAAAACTATGCCACTGGAGTCAATTACAGATCTTATGATCTAGATTTCCCCCCTACCGCCCTCCTCCATATCTTGATTAGTCAGTTCTGTTCACTTAATGGAATAAGAGAACACAGTTTTTATGGGATACAATCACTAGTTTTACTAAAAGCCCGACGCTTCGACAAGTATCCTCTTATCATCATTGTGCTTGATAGCGATAAGAGGATACTTGTTGAAACATCAAACATCGTGCTTTTAGAATAAAACTCGTGATTATATCCCATAAAGATAGGTTGCCAGGCAACGAAACATATGCCCACAGCAGCTATATCATCCGGGCAGTCAACAAGAGTTGTCAACTTGTCACATATTTTTACTTTTTCGGTAATGAAACATTTATAATACATTAAAATCTGATTAAGAGTAACAACTCATTAAGTAATTATCAGAAAACCATTAGAATTTGTTTGGTTTTTATAAAATTCTGCCCCATGCTAACGTTTAGTATACAAAACTTTTAACATCATGAATTTAGCTGTTCAAGTCATAAAGATTCTTGAAAATCAATATACTTGTTCGTCTCAAGATCTTAAACACTGTGTATAAATTTAAAGTCAACAAAATACGACCACATTTCAATGGGGCGTATAAAAACTGTGTTCTGTTAATGAGTTTAAATGCCACTTAAAGATTAATTGAATAAGGTTTTATTTTTGTAGTCTTACCATATTTGTCCTAATACTTGATTGGGTAAACCCGACTGTAAAAAGAAACCTCTAGCTTGGTCACCTAAAATAATTTATATATAAAATATGATTATATAACCAAATAACACAACTCTAACTTCTCAAATTATTAAATTACACAGCTAAAAACATAAAACTATTATTAAATGTGTTTTTTTAGCCATGCTCAGTAAAATTAGCATGATTTGTTACAAAAAAAAAAGACCACAATTAAAATTTACAATAGGTTTCATAATGAATAAAAAATATGCAGATAATTTAAAAAACAATTACAGTTGTCTTTTGTTTCAATCATGAATTTTATCTGAAATTGTAGGTAAGCTTGTAAGGCTATTTTAGGTTTACATTTCCCATTCTAGTCTCTTGACAATAAGTACATGTAATTATCACATTTTATATTTCTAAATGAATATGAAATGAAATGGGGTTTAACGTCCTACTGTTCTGCTCCGACTGGGCTAATGAATACGGGCAAATACGCCATACAGTGTGCTATGAGGGAAATTTTGCCCAGGCAGTGGCACTATGGCCTACTTTTATATCGAATTACAACTGCCGAGGGATACTTTTTGTGCACCGCCAATGTATACACAGGACTTTGGTTTTTCCTCCCATGTGAACAACTAGACAGCTGTCCTTATCAGGTCCTCCTACCTGCACTACTGACAAGGGGAAACCATGTCGGAAAATCCTGATGAACTTTCTCGGCCAATGCAGGGATCGAACACGCGACTTCCAAGCTAGCGAGCCAGCGTCTTACCTACTTAGCCACCATGGCTCCCTATTTCTAAATGAACATGTATGATCCTAATTCCTGGTTAATTGTGTATAATATGCAATTATAAGTACATACATGTATAACCCTAGCCAACTACATGTAGCAGTGGTCTTGTCGCTTTCAAATTTTAGAATGCATGTGTAGAGTTTATATACTGTTTATTCTTTGTTTTGTAAGGCAGTAATTGCTAAGTTGTCTATTAATAAATTAAGAAATCAGAAAATCCAATATGAATGTACAATATTTTTCCCCAATTGTATTATTTACCTGTGACAAATCCATTGACGGGTTTGAGTTGAAAGAACTGTGAATCATGTTTAGCACGATCCTCACCAGATATTCTCCAAGGATCATCACGACCTAAAAAACAATCAATACTTTTTATAGTTTACAGTATAAGTCTTCAACTCATAAAAGTATGTTCAAAATGAAATGGGGTTTAACATCCTACTGGGGTTTAACGTCCTACTGTTTTGTTCTGACTGGGCTAATGAAGACAGGCTCATAAAAGTATAAATATTTTTGTCAAACAATAAACTAGCCCCTACAAGTTTTACAATGCATACAAGAATGATACTGTGAATATCCAAATAGGTATAGATGGAACAAATTCTGTAAAACTGAATTTTTCTGTTACAGCTTAGGAAGTTTAACCTCAAAAAATTCCGGAAAACAGGATTAAAGATAGGTTGCCTGGCAAAGAAACATATACCCACAGCAGTTAAGAGTAACATCTCACTAAGTAATTATCAGAAATCATTAGAATTTGTTTGGCTTCTAGTTAATATCATGGGTTTAGCTGTTCAAGTTATCAAAATTCATTGAAAATCAATATCATTATTAATCAAATCTGTGTATAAAATCAACCAGGGCTTATAAAAATTGAACTGAATCCCACAAAAACGAAAATTAGATCTGTAACTATAGTGTACAATGTGTACCAACATTCAATCACATACATGTACTTCAAAGTTTAATCTGAAATAATTCCGGAAATCAGAATTTATATTGATTTTAAGCAATAAAGGACAATAATGTTCCCTTGAAATGTCAACTCGGTCTGTATCTCTGCTATAAGTTAACTCCACAGTGTACCAAAATTGCATTAAATATTTCAAAGTATAATTTTAAAAATGACATTCAGAACATGTGACTAATATAAACTTTATTCATTACCTGCTGTTCCCGCCATTGTAAAATATTATATCTTCAATCTATTGGATTCTTGATGGTTTTCTAGTTTCATTAGCTCTGAGAAAAAAAAATTTAATATGAATATGTAGACTGCGTACATGTATTAATAACAATATCTCATATAAGGTACAAGAACATTTTATCGGTCAAAAATGAAGAAACTGTACATAGTAGACTGCCCTACAATATAATGATATCTCCAAATATATCAATAATCATGCCATCATATTCATAATATAACAAGCCTTGGATCCTTAGTTTCCGGCTGATTGTCAGGTCTAGACACTATTTTAAAATTAGAATAAAAATCTCTACAGACAGCCAGTATAAAATATCTGAATTCAGAAGGTCACAAGCACATCAAGTCAGCAATGGTTTAGGATAGGAATCTTGTAAAATGCAAATATAAAATACTTCTAATGCTAGTCTATTCTGAGTAATAAATTCTACTTTAATTAAGCCAAACCATGTCACTATGAACGCCATAGTTAATGAAATAGCAAACTGAAAATTAAACCCAAAGTAATTTTCTTAAGTTCTTATCTAACCTGACACTTCTTATACCATTAGATTCAGATTCCTTAATACTAGATTACTTTTTAGGGCTTTATTACCTGATAGGGAGAATGTTACCTGGAATTATTCATACAAATGTATTCATACAAGTTTGGAAGTTGTCACCAAGGTTCATAACTCGTGTATTCTATTCTATGAAATCATTTGCTTGGAAACTGCATTTTGAGGGATATCTTTGAAACAAAAACATTACGATTTAAAATTAAAAATGCCAACTTGGCATGAATGACAGTATATTATTAAATACAGCTATAAATTATTATTACATGAGTTGAAATAAAAGTGGATTTGGGTAAACCATGCTACCGATTTACCAGTAGGCTACTGGTATAGCATTTAATGTTGTGTAGCCTACCTCTACTGTGACTACAGTTTACATGGTGGAAATGTTTTGGACCACTTCCGACATAATGCTTTGGCTACATTTTTGGAAAGACAAATTATTGACCATAATCAAGCTTTTTCAAAATGCTCAAACACAGCTATGAATCCTTTATATTAATCATATATTTTAAGAAAATCAACAATCAAATAAACTGTCATTCATTAAGACTTTTAAAATATTATTGTTCTGTTGTTATTCGCCTGGCAGTCCACAATCAATATCCATTTACAAAATTTAATATGACCAAATAATCTGGGATCTCTAATAATTTTCTACCTGCATAATGTACTTAGTTGAGCATTAGAACTGGTTTAAAATGCCAAGCTATCCTATATTTTATCAAATGTACCGGTAGGAGCACACATTCATTTATATAATTATTTTTCCAAAATTCAATAATTAATACAGAAAGGACAGCATCTAGGCCTTCTCAAATACTTTCTCCCTATTAATGCCCTCTTTTATGATCTACAAAAGACATATTATCAATCAACCCCAGATAAGATGAAAATGTAAGCATACTTCTCTCTTTGAACAAATCAATGTAAGGCGAAAAATCACCACAAAATGCAGTGGGCGGCCATATTTTCTTGAAGGCTGTTCTTCTAACCGCAGAATTCTTCGAGTAACTCCTAATATTGTAACAATCTGCTCTTGCAATGTGATTCTCTGTTTGCTAAATATATTGACGACTGCGTAACAGGATATTTTTTGGGCGCATGTTGTTAAATAAATACCGTTTTTCTTGTCTGAATATCAATCACCAGATCAGTCTCCATCGGATTTTTCGCGTTGAATTGTGGGTACGGTGGGCGTTTCCAACTTCAAAAGAGGAGTGAAAAGAGGGAATTAATCTGCTTCCCAGATAATATTAGATCAGAGTTTCTTCAACAGAATAACTGACAGTCGTTTTATAAATTTTTGTGTCAATGATTATCCTGCGGATATGAAATGTATTAAAAGATTGACATGCGATGATGGTATTACGTCAAAGTTTATTAAACATGAATGTGTAAGTAGTATTAAAGGGAGACAACTACATTTAGCAATTTTTCATTGAACAAAAATAAATAATGTAAAAATTAAATATTATTTATTAAAGTGATAATTCTTAAAAAATTCTGAATGAAAAATAATTTATATAATCTAATTTCAGGATCCACCATCTGAAACAAAGCCAAATGAAATAATTGTGAAAATAAAGGCATGTGGACTGTCTTTAATAGACTACAAGGTTTGATTTACTTTTTGCAGAGTTTATGATAGAAAGAGAGAAATAGGGTTTAACGTCCATTCGACACAAACTAGGTCATTTCAGGACAAACATATGGTTTAATTTTATTTCAATAATTTGCTTGTAAGTAGGGGTCTTTAGCAGTGGGAGGAAACCGAAGGACCCGGAGAAAACCCATGAGGTTCATGAACAGTCAACCCTATATAGGCCTACTCCTTAAATTGTCATGTACAGCCGGGAATCGATACTACGGCAGTTGACTCAGTGGAAGACCTTATGATACGACACGCACGCACTAATTATTCGGCCATCCAACCCCCCACCCCCTGGATGTAGATGAAAATGTTGCCATGAGCTGCTTACACATATGTGAGGTCGTGGGCATCAGTCCAATTTGTGTTGCTCCATGGTTTCCCAACGGAAAGTTATTTAATTTGTTTTATATCGCAATTTAAAGCCATATTGTGTGTACGTCTATGACATATTAGGAGATATTAGTAAGCAATAATATTCACTTTGACAGTTTGACAATACGCCAGTAGTTTCATTATCTACTTCCTGAAAGGGATACCTTTTGATCCTTCGGATATAATTGGTCTAAAGATATTAATTAAATTGTTATCTATATGACAGGTATACAATGAACTGTTTAAAAAACAAATAAAGAAAGAATATCCAGTAGGACAAGATGTTTGTGGTTTAGTGACTCAAGTTGGTGAAGGTGTAACACAGATCAAAGTGGGTGATCCTGTTGTTGGTGAGATAGATTTTAATTCATAGAATTATTTTTAATCTGGTTGATACTTAATGAGAATATAGAATTTCTACAAGAATAATAATCAAAATGTGACAACTTGACAAGGTTCAATATACATACTTCATACAGGAGTCACAGTGGCTAAGTGGGTAAGACGCTGGCTCTCTAGCCTGGAGGTTGTGTGCTTGATCTCGGCATTGGCTGAGAAAGTTCATCAGGATTTTCTGACATGGTGCAGGACAGAGGGCCTGACAAGGACAGCTG